>NC_090935.1:450773319-451426401 GCF_040938575.1 Ambystoma mexicanum
TCAGAGAAATTTTGAATTTTGGGAAAGATGTTTCATTCATAATATTGGCGGGTAGAGAGTTCCAGTGTCTGGGAGCCAGAATTTTAAAGCTGCTACCCCCCGATTTCTCTCTTTTGTATCTTGGGATTTCGAGGTATGCGTTCTTATTGGATCTGAGGAGTCTGGTCTGGGGTTTCTTCATGACTGTGTTGTTGAGGTATTTGGGGGCTTTGTTGGCCATGCATTTATGTGTGATGCTCAAGGTTTTAAATAGGATTCTGGCTTGGATGGGGAGCCAGTGGTGGTCTCTTCTGGTGTTGGAGATATGTTCAGATTTTTTGATGCCTAGGGCTGCTCTGAGGGATTTGTTCTGCATAAGTTGAAATTTGGCTAGATTGGATTTTGGAGGTGCCAAGGAAAAGGATATTACAATAGTCTAGCTTGGAGAGTATGAGAGCTCTGGCTAGTGTAACACAGTTGTTGGCTGAAAGGAATTTGCGACTAAGGGAGATGAGTTTGGAAGTGTAAGATGTGGATGAGGCTAGTGTGTTTACTTGTTTTGACATAGTTAAGGTGGCATCTAAATAAACGCCAAGGGTATTGACTTGTTTAAGTACAGGGATCGTGGTGCCGTTAATGGTGAATGATTTAAAGACAGGCTCGAGGGTAGCAATTTTGGAGGAGGAACCTAATATGAGGAGCTCTGTTTTGTCGTTGTTTAGACAGAGGCTGTTGTTGGCCATCCAGTTTTGTATGAAAGAGTAGATTTGGTTGACCAGTAGTGAGTGTTGTTCGTAATTACCTGAGAGTGGGATGAGGATTTGGGTGTCATCAGCAAAGTTGGTATAGATGACACCCATGGCATCCAAGGCTGCAAATAGCAGCTTAGTATAGGCATTATACAGAGTCGGGGTTAGGCAGGAGCCTTGCGGCACACCTGCCGGGACTGGCACAGTGTCTGCTGATTCTTTGCCGATGGATACTCTGGAGGTCCTATCTGCCAAGCATGATTTGATAGAGTCAGTGGCTTTCTTAGCTTGGTTGAAGTTGTTAGCTGAAGTATTACAGAGTTTATCATGGTCGACCAGATCAAAGGCTGCTGCGAGGTCCAGAAGCATTAGTAGGCAGAGTTTACCTGCTTCTCTGGTGGCATCCTATTGGATCTTCAGATCAAGGAGGGCTGTCTCTGTGCTATGGTTAGGGCGGAAACCTGACTGTCGGTCTCCTAACAGTTGGTAGTGTTCCAGATGGTTTTGTATTTGGAAGTAGGCTATTTTATTGATTATTTTTAGGAGAAATGAGACAGTTGTTATAGGTCGGTAGTTAGTGGGTATCGATGGGTCCAAGGTTGTTTTTTTTTAGAAGGGGTGTCACCCAAGCTTTTTTGATGATAGTGGGGACTGTGTTAGTGAGGAAAGAGGTGTTAACGAATTCGGTGATGATCGGTGTAAGGGTGGGGGCGCAGAGTTTCACTAGGTGGGAGGGGAATTGGCCTTCTTTACAGTTGGAGGCTTTAAGTTTCGTTATGGTGTCTAGTACTTCTTTGTGAGAAACTGGTGTGAATTGAAATGTGGCGCCAAGAGTGATGTTCGTTGGGGTCACTGCTATGGTAGGTGGAGTTTTGTCTGCTAGAAGTGTTTTTTTACTATCGATTTTGTTTTGCAGTAGTAGGATTTTGGGTGAAAGGGCATTGTGTATGGTAGTGCACCAGTCTTTACTAGTGTTGGTAGGTGCTGTAGTTTGACAGGGGTTTTCGAGCTCTCTAAGGATGGTCAACAGTTCTTTACTGTCTGAGGACGCATTAGTAATACGAAGGTTGAAGGCATTGGCTTTTTGGGTGATTATTGCTGTTTTGTATTTTTTATTGGCTTCCGCAAAGGCTGATGCTGCTTTTGGGGTGTTGTTTTTCTTGTGGAGGTGTTCAAGTGATCTTTTTATGCATCATAGGGCCACTAGTTCCTCATTAAACCAAAAGCAGGATCATTTGTCTCGTCTACAGGTTTTGGTGGTGATGGGAGCGAGTAGGTCAATGGTAGGGGTAAGTCTTTGTTGGTATTGTTCTGCTAGGTAGGCAGGGTTGTTGGTACCTAGTACCGTGTTGGCTAGAGCTGCACTCAGGCTGGAGTGAGGTTGTCAGATGAGAGCTTTTTAATATTTCTAGTTTCAAAAGTGTCTGGTTTTGTAGGAGTGATGTGGTCTATACTAGTGTTGTTTATTGTGAAGTTAATTACGAAGTGGTCTGACCATTTAACAGGGAGGATGGAGTCGATGGCGGCTTGAGAGTTGAGCGTGAGGAGCCAGTCCATGGTTCGTTTGGAGTGGGTAGGTTTGTTTATCAGTTGTGTGAAGTTCATTTCTGACATCGCTGTGTAGAAGGTTAGTGCATCAGGATCTAGGGGATCATTGTATCCTAGGTTGAGATCATCGAGGACTATACATTTGGTTTTGGGCTTGATGAAGGGAGTTAGAAGTAGAGGGATGTCAGATTGGGGTGGGTGTTTTTGTTAGGTGATCTGTACACTACTAAGAAGCTAGTAGTGGTTTTGGGGTTAGATGTATATTTTACTAGTAGGAGTTTGTAACCCTGTATTTATTCTAATAGGCAGTCTCTAATTTCCAAGGTGGTTCTGGCTATTGTGGCGACTCCGCCTCCTTGAGTGTTTGTCCTATCTGTTCTGAAGATACTGAAGCCCGGGGGGATGGCAAGAGCTAATAGTGGGCCTGCAGCTGGGTGTAGCCAGGTTTCAGTGACTACCAGCATATCAATATGATGGTCCTCGATAAGGTCATGAATAAGGTCATGGATTTCTATTGCATGGGCTCCTAGTGAGTGAGCGTTGATGAGTGTGCCATTGAGGGTAGAGGTGGGGGCAGGAGGTGGTGTGTTACCTAGGTTAGGGGAGAGATCAATGGTGTTGGTCTTGGTTTGTTGTTTGAGAGGTATGTAGTGGGGGCTTTTGTGTTGGTGATTATTGGGGGTGGTGTCTAGTTTGGTGAATGTGTTGGGTGCAGTGGTGAGTGAAATGGCTAAAAGGGACGTTTTGGTTCTAGTCATGAGTCTATTAAGTCTTTCACTACCCAGGATGGGTGTTGTCCTATCGTTGGTACTATTGGGTTGGGAGTGTTTATAAGTGGGAAGGTTGGGATTGAGGCTCAGCATGTCTAAGGTTGCTGTGTTCTTACTGGTGGCAGATGTAGTGTAGGAGGGTACATTTTGTGTGGGGAAAGGAGGGAGTGAGGGAAGGAATGGGGTAGGGCAGGAGATCGGGAAGTGTAATTGACATCCTAGTCTGGCTAAACCTTCATCAATCTTAATGAAGTGTCCTCTTGTGCACGGTGTGGAGTGGGGAATTTTGCAGAAAGGAACATGATGGTAGTCAGGAGAGCCAGCATTATATAGGTAGGGGCTGAATGGGCAGAGGCAGGGTTCAAAATAGCATTTGGGCACATAGGCTAAATACGATTATCCAGCACAGGTAGGTAGTGCACTAATGCAGATCACAGTTAGCAGTTGGGCACATGGGCTAAATACAATTATCAAGCACAGGTAGGTAGTGCACTAATGCAGATCACAGTTAGCAGTTGGGCACATAGGCAAACTACAACTAACCAGCACAGCACGGGTAGGAGATAGGCTGAAGCAGGGATCTATTGGCAATTAGGCATATAGGTTGGATGCAAATGATCACCAGTAGGAAAATAACAACCTAAGTACAACAGCAAGTATATTACTGATGATATTACTGAATATAGTTATGGGCCAGGTTGGGGTAAGCAGTATGAGGCACAGCAGCAATATGAGGATACACAGAAAGCGTGCTGGTAAGAGCAAAATTACTTTTGCCTATATATTGCTTACATAATACGATGTGAAAACCCAGCAGGGTCAGACAACCATGAGGTAGGGCAGCAGTACACAAGTGTAAGAGTCCAAAACAAGGGCAACAGAAAACGTGTCTTTTAAACTGTTCCAGGCAACAATGTGAGCAACATTCTGACGGAGTAAACAATACAGGATAAGTTGCAATGTGAGTTTGGCCATTAACACTGATGAGGGCTGCTTACCCCAGTAGATGAGCGACACATGAGCAGAGTCTTTCGGGTGGGTCCACGGAGGAGCAGGGGTCCTGGCACTAGGCACTTCCGGCTCCTGACAGGATTATGACAGGAGGAAGCTTGGGAAGTGTGTCTTAGGTAGTGGCCCGGCTTAAACGTCTGCCGGCTTGCTATTGGCCAGTATGTAGTACCTCCAGCCCAATCAGGATTAGGAGCTGGGTATGGTGTGTTTCCTCTTGTGGAACCTGCAAGAGAAATTGCGGGTGGCCATTTTTAAAAGGCTGAGGTCCTCGTGGTCTCCAATGGCGGCGAATGCATTGCTAAGTACTGGAGGCAAACGCTGTGCAAAACGAGTGGCATTAACCACAATATGGTTAAGGTGGCGAATTATGGAGGGCTCCAGATTGTAAAAAAAAACGTTTTTTTTTTCAGGCGGTGCAATGGGCTTTAGGGAGCGGCAACATGAGGCAGATTGCCTACCTTAGATGGGGGCACGCATCCTGGCAGGGCACTGCTCCTGCAGTGGGAGAGGGGAGCTCCAGCTCCGGCTGTGTTAAGGCAGCAGATGGATGGAAGTCACAAATCAATTGCTTGCTAAAATTGACCAACTCTGCTTAGTTCAAGATTATTAATCTGTATTTCACCCCAAATGCAGCACTGAAACAGCCACCATCCAGATGGACAATGACACTTTGCAAATGATCTATAAAGGTGAAGCATGCCAATTAGTCCTCTTCCACATCTCGGCTGCATTTAACCCAGGTGACCATGACACACTACTGCCCCTCTTACTCATGGAATGGGTTATGTAGGTAAATTCAATAAATGGTTTCCCTCATACCTACCTGAAAAACACCAGGCTATCCAGAGGTTCCTTGAGGTTTGCATGCCATAACATGGCCTGCAGTGTCCCCCAGGGCTCTATCCTCTTTCAGATATTATTCATTCTATACGTGGAACCCCTCAAAGAACTCCTTACTATTTTCCAAACATCACAAGAAACTGATGTGCGGCTGACACTCATGCCTAAAACAACACCCACCATTTAACAGGACTTGCTTCCATTCAACCATGAATGTCAACTTCCTTCTTGGAAACTAAACTTACCCAGACAAAATGTGTCCTCCTAGTACCCACAGCCATGTAAGCTCCCACTTAAAGATTACTTGACATTATGCACTTGGATGGAATTACCCAGCACGTCATCAGCACAAAATACTCTGTCAGATTAATTGTGGATAGCATCCTATCCCTTCAACGACGAATAGCTAGAGTTCTGAGTGGTAGTACAGACTCTGGAAATCTCTCACATAGATGAGGAAGACACCCTACTTGCAGGGCTCACAGCCACTATAGCTGGCCACATTAAGGTGACAGGCAACAATGCCGCCATCTCATCACATCACATGCAAGTTTGACCTCATCTCACCTACCCTATGCATGCTGAACTTGTTACAATTAAAGGACAATATCCCCTTACTAAATGCCAGAACACCACCTTACCAGGCAGCTAAGTTAAAAATCTCTAGAAAATCACACAATTGGCACAGTAGGACCATTGCCGGAATTGAGAAAAGACAGGTATTCAAGGTTAAAACTAGGAATATAATGCTTCTCTAACCTTTCTGAACAGAGCTGTGCTGCTTTTGGGATAGTTTTGTGCTATAAAAATTGAATACTACTACTAATAATAATAATCAGAATCATAATAATCATACTATTAATACTTTACCTGTGTTCGTAGTATGAAAAGAAAGCATGGACATTACCATTGTACTTTAGATTCCTTATCACATTTTCAGGATAATTACTGAAAATATGTCCTCATTCCTCTAGTGTTAGTGAGTTAACACATACATATTTGTTTGGGACAATTTGGGGTCCTCAAACTAAACATAACCAGGAGGGTGTAATTTGGGAGCCCACACTATAGAAGTAGAACGCAAATCTGATTTTATTTTTGGCATCCCACTCAAGAAATTGTATTTCTCTATTTCTTTCATGAGGGATTGAGATACAAGCAACAATTATTCTCCTTCTGGAGCAAAACCAATAATGTCCTATAACTCCCAAAATGAGTATTGCATGTATGAGGATGATTTATGAGATAGTGGGTTGCCCTCCTCTTGAAAACCTTCAGACCAAATTGCTGGAAAATAGTGGAGATTTACAGATCCTAAAATCCCACACTTCTGCTGATTCTGAATTGTACTGATTCAGTCTAGTCACACATACATGACACTGCCTGGCAAGTGATATGATTTTCTGGACATACAATAGCAATACATAGCATGGAATGGAAGTATCTGCACATACTTCATGCAAGAAATATGTGCCATATTGTTCAATACCTGGTAAAATGAAGATATACCTGAATTACTTGGAAAATGTTGGAATTACCTGGCAAAATGATGACAAAACATTATGTGAGAAGGGACATTCAGGTTTATGCTTACAAGATGTGTCATTAGGTTATGGTACATGGGCAAATAATGGCAATACCTGGCTTGCATGGCATATATTTCCACTACTGTGAGAGCCTCAAACCCCACTATGCACACAAATAGGAAAGTTGGTCTAGAGTCACTCATCTCTGGGCTCTGCCGCTCTATAAAACGTCTGTTCCTGAATGTTAAATCTGAAGACGCCAACCTGAAATTCATAACAACTATCTCTTCATAAAGGCTTTTCCATCAGATTAATGCCACTTTCCTTTGTGACCCATGATTAATGGGAACTTCAAGGTTAATTCCTGCAGCAGGAAGTTGTGAGCATGGGTTATGGACTATCTGACAGACTGCACCTCCCTGGTCCATTCGTGACTGTACTTATCACTGGGTTAATGTTTGCTGGCATGTGGCAGTGAATCATTAATCAGTCTTGATTGAGACTTTGCACTTTGTTCTAGAGTGCTGGCACTTAGGTTTGTTATCTTTATGCTAGTGTCATTAGCTAGTGGTGTTTGGGTATTTCAGTTCCCTGCAAAGGGGAAGCAGGGACTGAATCATGGACGGTATGTGGACAACGGACAAATTGCATGTGAGATCTTGACTATGTGCAGTCTCGAACTAACACACATTGGAATGCAGATATCATGGAGTACATACATGTTACCATGTCTCTGTGTTGACATACATTTCTTTCTGTGCTCTGAGGGACATATGCATGTTGTTCCGTAAAAGTGGTGTTATGCAAACTTACCTAGGAGCCATGCCCTATTTTCATGTCGTGATTCATGTCAGGAGCCTATATCTTAAGATCATGTAGTCATTGTAGACCCAATAAAACAGACATGTACAAATGAGGTCTGTGCCACACACTATCTGCATGTTGTGCTATTCTGTGTTATCCTTTTCTAACAAACAGCTCTATATCTGTTGATGGCACACGGCCAATATAGCTTTCATTTACATTCAGGAATCTAGCAAAAGCAAATAGTTTGACCTCAGTGTATTTAGAGTTGACTGTAGCTGGGGAATACAGAATTCTTCCCAACACAATGCAGGAAGGTGTTGTAGGCTTGGATCAATATCTTCGAAATATAGGACTTCATAATGTTGTTCGTAAGTGCCCTGGATTGATCCTGATGCCCAAAAGTGGAGCACTGTTACCATTTTATGCAGGGAAGATATGGCTGTATCACTAAACTGGTTGGGCTTAATGGCTATTTTGAATATCCCACACGATTGAATGTATAGTTAAATGATCAGACTGTTGGTGGCTTGTACTTGATTCTGGGCTGAGAGCCTAAACCTCTAGAACATTTCAGTCACAACAAATATTGGGGTTCTCCCCGGTGTAGGTCCCTACTCTACCGGGATCTACAGTCAACAAAACAATGTATTATTAATTTATTTAATGTGATTTAGTTTACATAATAAACTTTACACATACTACATAAAATATAACATATTAACCATATAACACATGAAAAACATTGACCAATGATATCTCATTCCATAATGCACCTTTCAAATACAAATAAACAATTAATCTCTAACCCATTTCAGTCTAACACAATTAAACATTCAAGGATTGCCTTTCACTTGCCATATGCCATAAAACATCTCACCATCGTTCCAAAACCTTTACTGTTCTAATGTTTATAGTGACCAATGGGCCTACTTATGAAGACTGCTATAAAAAGCTTCTATTCTGCAATTCAATGACACTTATTGATAATAACAGTCCCTAGTGCTTACAGTGTGATGCCCAGCATGGCTTCAATTTTTAACCAGCTGTTATACAAGGCAGTCAAAAAACGCATGCTATTGGGATTAGTGCAATAAAGCCAAAAGGTCATCTCCCCAATAGTTTCCCAATTATGCACATACATACAACAAAACAACACAATGAAGGGACTGTTGTTATGAGTAAAAACACAGCGTATTTGATTATCGTTCAACAGATGAAGTGATGTAGTTTGAGAAAGTGAGATTTGTTAAATAATATCTGTGGTAGGAAGTAGATGAACAGCCAATAACATTTGACGTAAGAAATGGTGGTAGTAAATACCCAGAGTTTTCACCCCTAACAACAATCCCTCAGTTGTGTTAAACCTTATAGCCATACATCACCCCCTGACACATGAGTGTAATATTCTGGACTGGCTGCTGCGCTTGCTCCTGGGCGGTCTACTGCAATGGTTGTTTGGCAGCCTAATGTTCTGCCCACTGCTCCTCAACCAGCGCTTCTGCCAATATTAGTGTAGTTTGCCCCATGTCTTTTAAGTGTTCTGCTTCTCCCCTCCCTCCAGGGTCTACTGTTGTGGTGTGTATTGCTAATGTTGCTATTTTATAGAGATATGGGCATTGTGTATTGTTAGTGGTTTGCACTTGTTTTCATGTGGTGCACATATTTGGAGATGGTTCTGTGGGTTGTTAAGGTTTCTCTATATGTATCAGAGCCCATAATTACAGAATGTCTATCGATTTAGTCGGTGGCATGTGCTTGCAGCAATGAGAATAACGGTGTTGCAGTCAATGTCTATGGGCCTGAAATCATATTGATAAATGCTTTGTTAAACAGGTCTTATTTTTACCCAACCTGGATAGGTAATCACTCACTGTTTCTAGGTCATGTGAATTTGTAAAAATTCAAATTCACATTTAAAAGTGATAGGCACTCCTATCACTTTTAAATGCGAATTTGAATGTGAAAATACTTACCCCATACTAATCTGATTTGCAAGGCAACATCAACCTCTTCACGAGATCCCTGTTCAAATACCTCGATCTGATGGGCATTTCATACACAAACTATGCCGATGATACGCAGGTCCTCATTTCTTAGTCAGGGGACTACGAAGCAGACCAAAAGACTCTCAATTCCATTTACTCCACTATCCAGACTTGGATGACCAAAAATTGGCTTTGCCTCAACAGTGAAAAGACCGAATTTCTTATCATTGGCTCTCCAGCCACAATCAAAAAAATGGGTCCCCAATACGACTCCTTTCTCATAGATGGCTCTTGTATTCCCGTATCCCAGTCAGTGAAAACACTAGGAGTTTACCTAGACTCAAACCTCACCATGACAAGACAGATGAATGCTATTTCATCTGCCGCAGGCTACCACTCAAAATTCATAACTGCTGCCAGGCCATTCCTAACGCAACAAAACGCTCTCACCATTGCTCGAGCAATCATAGGATCCCGCCTAGACTAGTGCAACACACTCCTACTAGGCACCTCAGCAAAGAACATCAAAACGCTTCAAACAGTGCAGAACAATGCCCTCAGAGCAACCACAGGTATTTCCAAGAGAGATCACATCTCGGACAGCAGAAAATCCATCCACTGGCTGCCCGTTAAAGAACGCATCCTTTTAAAGTCCCTTGCATTGACCCACAAGTGTCGCCATGACACAGCACCTCGCTACTTGTCGCAAGGATTCTCTGCGCCCACGTCAAACAGACCGGCGAGATCTCACCAAACTAACTGCCTCGCCATTCCCAAAAGCTTCAGGATTAGAGCTGGGGGCTCCAGCTTCCCAGTTCTAGCGGCAACTAACTGGAATCTACTTCCTCCATCCATTAGAGGCATTGAATCCCACATGGCCTTCAGAAAAACATTAAAAACCCTGCTGTTCGTTTAGCCATGTGCTCTTTACGCCTACATACAAGATCATAAAACGCTAGATCATAACCAGTGTTAACCACGCTGGTTACAATGTGTAATTCATAAAGCTGTGTAACACTGTCTGTGACAATGTAGACGCACCGACCCATGTAACTAAGTCACATTCTTGAAACAGCATTGCGATGCCTCTGGGCTGCCAGGTGCTTTACAAATATAAAACTAAATAAATAAATGAACATTCCAAACCAGCCATGTAGCCTGATAATTGGGACCCTACCATCCCTTGCAAATGTGACTGTCATTTTCTGACAAATCATTTACTTTTTAAATGAAATGGTGTTGTTGTTGTTGTGAGTGTTATTTCAAATGTAATGTTGTGGTTTCCTAAATACATTTCTCAAGGGATTTTACACAGTACTCTATGAAAGACACATGGAGCATGTGTTCTTTTTAACAATCTGGGTAGGTGGAGAGGGCATTGAGGTAATGTGTTTTCTCAATCACTGCAATAAAATGGAGGCATGCATTTGAGTTCATAGGAGCAGCTATATTTCAATAATGTAGGTGTATGCTTTATGCTCCAAAGCACTTAGTGCTTTGCTCCTACAGTTCCCGATTGCCCCTTACATCAAATCTGCCCAGTAATGAGTAGGAAAATATGTCTTACATGTGTAATGCCATATGTCTTGAGGCAAAGTTGTTTCTCAGTAAGATATATGAAATTGCACATTACAGTGTCATAAATATAAAGCAGGCCTACCATAAGAGGTTTAAGAACCAAAGCGTGGGGCTGATAAAGGCGAAAACTCAGTGTGCACACTACCATTTCATGGAGTATTGTGAGGAGACGGAGGCAGCCTATTGATGAGTTAGCATCACGTGACAATAAGTGGAAATCCATTTGCTTCATAATTAAGCCGTAACTCGGACACATAATGATACAGTGGGAAGCATGGAGGGATATCCTTCATTTTCAGTAGGTCGTGTCCTTTTGTGGACAAATTAAACAACTGCGTATGTTCCATAGAGTAGTGAGTGCTCATGTTAAGCGCTCTGAAGTGCTGCGTACAGAGAAGGAACTCAAACTTGCAGAGATCTGGGACGCCAGGAAGAAGCATTTCCATCGCGGTTGAACATGAACTGCATTGTTATTTTTTTTTATTTGAAATGATGTAGTAATTCAAATTATAAATGTTCATATTTCAAGAATGTTCGGCTTTTGGATTTAGTCATTTGCCACACATTCGACCTTTTAAAGATAGATATTTTGAATCAAGTGGCAGCCAACTACTTAATGTAAAACCTGGCACTATTTTCTTAGACTATTTTATGATTTTGGTAATTCCCATTGAGTTATGAGTGGCAAGCTGATTGACTCTTCCGTGCAGCGGTATACTCCATTTGTGATCCGGATTTTTGTTATTTGGAATCACGCTGTTCTTTTCAGGCATTCCTAACAGCTGATAGTAAAGAATAGGAAGCTAGAAAAACAGCTAATTAGTCAAGCTGAGGCTACAGACCCATTGGGGGAGTAGGAGTAGGAGTGCACTTTTAACTAAATGATACAGGTTTTTAAGTGGGCTGGAACAATCTGGGGCACAGATCATGTAGAGTGCAAAGGGTATCCCTGACATGGGGCTCTGTAGGGGATCCACCCACTAGCACCGACCACTGAAGGCAGCCCTATCACTGCACACTGAATGACATATGAGGAGGGATGCACAGCCTGTGGGTGTGGTTTGGTTATGTGCTCACCCATTGACTGCTCATGGCCATGCTAATCCCTATGACTATTTCAAGCCATGTCTTTCCCCTCCCTGCCCACAGCACCTCTTCATGGGAACTCTTTGAGCTCACTTTACTCAGGCCTTACCATCAAACGTTGCACTCTGAGTGCCTGCCAGTGTTTTTTTTCAAAACAGTCTTCTGAGATTTAATGACTTAATTGGAGTAGTAAACCCACTGCTGGTGTAATAAAAATGTCTTGCCAGGTCTGCCTTCAGCTAATCGATTTATAAGCATAGGGTTGTCCTTCACTGAAGTCCTGGTAAAAACAAACATTGGCAATGCCAGCAGTTTTGGCTTGTGCATACATATTAGGCACTTGCCAGGCACTACTAGTAGATGCCCACATACTTTCACCATTTTGCAACTGTTACCATCAATGGGCAGTTAATACCACTAAGGCTGTGCCCGGCAAGAGTCGTTCCCATGCCTACACAACATCCTTAACTGTTGCCATTGCCAATGCTTGTTTGTTCTTACTATTACTTGCCAGTTCAACATTCACACTGAATGGGATTGAAACAAAAAGTGGCATTGAAACAAAAAAATAATGTTTGCTTTTCTGCAGCCATTTGACAGCAATTTCTGCCATAAACCCGGCATGTCCATCATATGTCCAAGTACTCACATGGTCTTCAGTTACTGCATGGGGTCATATGCCTAAGCACTTCAACTATTTACCAGGTATTTCCATCAACTGTTTAGGTACTCATAACAGTATGCCTGTATGAAGTTCCCTACAAAGAAGTTAAACATATGCATTTTGTATTTTTCATCAAGTCTGAACATGATACATATCGAGTCAAATTTAATCTGTCTTAACTAAAGTTATGGCACCAAAAATACCTATATACGTTTATTTTCAGTAGCAAATCTAGAGTTAAGACATAGTTAAGATGATCACAACCATACCCATGTAATTCAGTGTGTGTGGGAAGTGATGAACTTCTTAACTTGAGTGGCCACCCTCCTGTAGACGTCCTCCTGGATTTCATGTGTTATCTCATTGTTAATCCCTACTGTGAAGTCATGTATGTGCTTCTGTGCTGAGTAAAAGGGAGTGGGAAACTCTGAGTTAATTTGGTTGTCACGTACCACACCCACTGAATTTCATGGGTTTTAATGCAATAGATCAGATAATGCTGAAGGTCCACTGCAAGCAAGAAACATTTTATGCAAAATGACCAACTTGGTGTTTTAGCATACCTTTCGAAAATATTTTTTGTGGACACTCCCTTTTTTCTTGCTTAAATGTACCACGCAATTATTGCAAAAAGTGTTTGCATCAATGAAAAAACAAGATGGTATCTTTTTAATTTCTGAAAGATCTCAGGTGCTGTAATGCACAATTCGAGATGTATGACTGGGCACCCCCTCCTCCATCATATTTAAAAAAAAAAGAAACTACTGGCCAGAATTACACACAACCAAAAGAAGGCATACCTGTATTGCTCCCTGCCCAATTTTCTTTTTTAGTGGATGTTCATCCTGCAGTTTTTGCGTTAAGGGTGTTAAATGGAAACACTGTTTTCTCTTCCGTAAAATGACCAGAGGGCGGGTGAAAACAGCCTACTTTTGTTTTCCTAATACCATATGAGTCATTTAACACATTTTCTAGAAAATTAAGAGCTTGCAAGAGGCCATGCATGCCACAGAATTGTTTTGGAACATTCCATCCAAATCTGTCAAGCGAGTCAAATGTTTTAGCAACAAAATTTTAGGAAACGATAAAGCAAATTATTCAGTGTGGGGTGGAGATCCTATGATAAATGTACACTCACACCTGCCCGCTTTCACTTATATGTATGTGATCAATAGGCATGTGTGTATGATATATTTCATAACATATATTACATAAATGCAATTATTTGACATATTGTTTTTTTATCACATTATGTGATAATTTATTGACAACTATCTTAAGTCCCTTCACTCCAAAATGTCTCAAATACAAGGCGTGTAGATCTGTTTGAGATGTTATCTATACTTTCAGTACTAGGTCTCTCCTTGATATTAAACAGGGATTACAATATCTGCCCTTGTATGTCCCACTCATAATTTAATCAGCTGAACTGCTGTCAGGGACACAAGTGTTCTGGTGTGTGTCATGAAAATATGATTGGTGTACCTAAAATTAAAACCATTAACTGGGAAGCGAGGAGTCCAGCAGCTTTGACTATGATCCTAATCAGCCAATTATTTTCCTGGAGTACAGTATAACCACCATGCAACGTGTGTGGCTAGCTTCTGCTCATCTGCCAACCCTCCCCCCCCCCCCCGCCACCACTGTCACCTCCAGTTGCATTTCTAGTGAAGGCAAATGCTGATTAGCAGCCTCAGTTATCTCAGTGAGAGTAACTGCTCACCAGCCATAAAACTCTCTTTGTATTTCATGTGAGGGGCGGGGCATCAAAGATCCTGCACATGTCATTGACCCTGATTTTAGAAGCTTTCCTTGGAAGTTAGCAGCCCAAGGATGTTTTTTGGGTAAGATTTCAAATAATATTGTGTAGAAATGTTTGTATTTATCATTACATTTTAGGACATTTTGTAGGTTATGGCTGTTCACAGTTTAGAAAAACAATGCTTTCTGTGAGGTTTAAAGATAGCTCTTAAGGTTGCTCTCATTTTTAAGAAGTTGATTGTTCAATCCAGTACACTAACAATGCTATATCTATTAAGTGTGCAAAAATAAATACAATCTTAAGCACAGCATTATATTTCACTTTGTGCCAGAATACATTTAGCATAACTCTGACAAATTTGCTTAGAAACTCTTTGTATGCTTCCTTGAAGACTGCTGTGTTGAAAGCGCAAAACAACAGCATATGGACATGCTACAGTCAGGGTTGGGGTTGATAAATGAAAACCTGGCACGCAAGTTCAAATAGGGCACCGTTACCATAGGAAGATTGCTTTTGTGTGTCCCCCCATTATTAATTATGTTGTTTAAGGAGATTTTTGCTTAAGATAACCCTAAAAAGCAGCTATAGTATGTCAGCACTGCAAACATAAATCAATCAATTATTCAATTCCACAATTAAAATGTAAAATTCAGTCAATTGACTAGATCAGAATAATGACTTCATTGAAGTAAATTCTGTTGTTATCATATAAAACAATATGTATTAATTAAATACTTAAACTGACTGATTCATACAGGAAAAAGTATCAACAATCTAGAATAACTGGCTGAGGCCGAGCTAGCACATTTACTCAGTACCTATTTCGACGCCTCACAGGCAACTGATGCTTGTAGCAGAAATGGTGGACTTACACATCTCAAATGTAGGTATTTAAAGTTAATTTTGTTTAAGTAGATGACCAATGTTTTTTGTCATTTGACTTTATACAACGTTCCTCTATAGTCTATACCCATTATTTCTCTGGATATGAGAGTACGCATAGTTAAGTGGAAGGAATTTCATCATTAGTTGGAATCCAAACTTGTACATCTTTGGTCAAGAAATGCTTTGTTACCTGATGTTTATTCTGGGGAAGCGATCAGCATTTCATAGGGATGGGTTGAGTCTGAATACACACAATGTGCCCCATTTATGTAGCAGTGTATTGTCCAAGAAATCTTGAAAATACAGTTAGCATGCAATCATCATGAAAAAATATAATCATTGTGTGATAGTAAATTCTGGCATTGAAGGAGCTATAAACTAAGAGCTCCATTATAGAGGCTGCTATTGTGTTCCAATTATAAACACAATGTGTACACTGGGTGCTTAAAAGTGTCTTGTGCAGGCTGGACAGCAATTTGGTTGTTAAGGAAAACTAGGGCTTCTATTACCAAAGGCCCATTTTGATCCTTCCAAGGTGATCAAGGATCATAGGCATACTGGCAAAGCCAGACATTAAAATCTCCCATATGCCTAAATGCAGTCTTTCAATGATCATTCCTCCACAGATGGTCAATGATCTTTTCCTTTTAGGTTAATCTCTACCTCTCCACCGATTGCTAGTAATGTCCTCATCAAATCAGTAAACTAACAATCTCTTACATACCTCTCCATTAAAACAATCTGCAAGTAGTTTGTAGGGCAACAGCTTCAGAAAGAAGTGGGAAATCAACAAATTCAGAAAATCCCACAATCTGGATCTCCTTGTAAACAGTGAAACCTGGCTCCAAGAAGCTTTAGGCCCAGCACTATCTCTAGTACTCCCTCCAGGCTACACCATATTCAGACAGGATCGCCCTCATCTGAAAGGTAGGGGAGTGGCCCTCATAGCAAAAGACACCATCCCTATTAGAAAGGTGGACAGGACAATTGAAAACAACAGTGACTATCTACTCCTCAAACTGAACCCCTCTCCTAACTGCACCATCAGACTCCACATTATATACCACCCCCCTGGACTCCCAACTAACTTCCAAGCTTCACTAATGCACCTCCTTGCTGACAATTTTAAAAAGAAGCACCAAAATCTTACTCTTGGGAGAACTCAACCTTGGCCTAAATGACCAGAAGGATTCCCCAGCCAGCTCACTGGACAAGGTGTTAAGAATCCTAGAGTTCCAACAAGCTATCATGGACCCCACCCACATCAGGGGTCACACCCTTAATTGGTTAGTGCACCACAAGTGCCCTCCTACCATCAAATAACACACCCCTCCCGCGGATTGACCATCAGATCATCTTCTTCGATCTCCCCACTGCCAAGACAGCACACCAGCCAGAGACACCCCTCCCACCAGCTCTCACTAGGAGTGCCCATTAGCTTACCAAAGAAAGTTTCCTACCTCATCTCTTTGTGCCTGCCTTCAAGCCACTCTTCTCTAAAGACCCAGAAATGCTTGCTCTAACATTTAAAATCATCATCACCCAACCGCCCCACTCACCTCAAGGAAAGATGAACACACCAAGCACATCAATGCTTGGTTCACCCCCAAGCTTTTGAGGTACGCACCAAAAAAAGGGAAGCACTTTCCACCTGGAAAGCCAACCACTTCAACTCCGCCAAACAAGAGTTCACCAAAATCGCTAAAGAATACAAATGACCCATTATCAAAACCAAAGCTACCTCCTTCTACACCAGAATAGCCATAGCCAAATAAGACACCAAGGAGATCTTCTCCATCTTTAGAGAACTAGAATTGCCCACTCCCACTCAACAAACCATCACCAAAGATGAAGCAAGGTGCAATGGCATCCAAGTGTCCTTGCTCAGCAAACTTGACACTCTACACAGAAAAATCCAAGCCAGCCAACAGTCGCTGAATACCAATTGACTATCCCTACTAAACACAACCCTAGCAACAACACACCATTGTTCTCCCATAATGGATTTGACAAACAGGATGTCATAGCCCTCATGAACTCCATCAAACCATCCCACTGCAATGGGGACATCTGCCCGGCTGCTCTCATCAAAGACTGCACCTTTACCCTTGCCCCCTTCCTTACTGCCTTTATCAATGCTTCCTTCTCCACTGGGCATGTCCCAGCTTGCCTGAAGGAAGCATAGGTCCGCCCTCTCCTAAAGAAACCCACTCTTGACCCAACTGCACCAGGGAACTAAAGACCCTTCACCATTGTGCCCTTTCTCCTAAAGATTCTAGATAAAACAGCTTACCTGCAAGTCCAACAGTTGTTTGAAGCCTACAGCCTTCTCGGCCTCCGCCAGTAAGGCTTTCGCCCAGTCCACGGAACCCAAACAGCCCTACTACACCTCAAGAACCAAGTGGACGCCATAAGAGACTCTGAAAAACCACCCCTACTCCTCCTAAAAGGAACCTGTCAGCGGCCTTTGATCTTGTTGATCACAAAACCCTATATCACCACCTTTCATCCTCTGCATACTTCTCACCCAATGCTACAGCATGGATCGCCTCCTTCCTCCAAGGGAAAGCCATGAGAGTTTTTTCAGACAAAGCCTGCAAACACCCTACACTATCCAGTGTGGAGTCCCACAGGGCTCATGTATATCCCCTACTCTATACAACATTTTCACCAGGCCACTCTTCCACATCCTTGACTCACTAGGCCTCATATATACAAACTACGCCGATAACACACAGCTTCTCCTGGCACTATAAAGGGACTATGAGTCCCACTCTAAAACACTAAACGCTGCCTACTCCACTATCCAAACTTGGATGGCAGAGAACTGGCTCTGTCTAAACATAGACAAAACAGAACTACTCCTAATTGGTTCATCCGAAACACTAAAGAAACTCGACATCCAATACAATGTCTTCACCATTGACAACACACAAATCACACTTTCCCAGGCCGTTAAAACACTGGGAGTCTATTTAGACTACAACCCTTCTATGAGAAGACAGGTAAATGCCATTGCCTATTCAGCAGCCTACCACTCTAAACTACTCAATGCTGCCAGACCCTTCCTGACTAAGCCAAACTGCCTGACCATAGCCAAAGGGGTAATCGGGTCCCGACTTGACTACTGCAACGCCCTCCTGGTTGGTACCTCCACAAAGAATATTGAAAAACTTCAAATTGTCCATCGGCATCCCTAGAAGGGATCACATCTCAGCTGTGAGGAAACAAGCCCACTGGCTGCCTGTTAAAGAACGCATCATCTTCAAAACACTTACCCTCACTCACAAATGTATCCACCATGCAGCTCCTCAATACCTATGACAAAGAATCATCAGGCCACCCACAGGGAGACAACCCAGAACCCCTTACACCAACCTACTCTCAGTACCCAAGGTCATAAGGGCACAGGCTGGAGGATCCAGCTTCCCATGCATTGCCGCAACCCAGTGGAACTCCTTGCCATCAATCCTCAGAGGAATATTATCCCACATAGCCTTCAACAAAGCAATTAAATTACTACTGTTCATCTGAACCTGGTAGTAACCACTCTACATGACACCTAATGTTTAGAAACATCCTGCCTGTAACACTGGCACTCATCTTACAACCAAGTCGTTTGTAAACGCTGCTACCTATGTAACTCTAACTAACGTGCTACGCTGTTTGTAACCAGTAAGCAATGTATGTGACATGTAACATATAACTCAGTCACTCTCTTGTAAAAGCGCCACGATGCCCCTGGCCTGCTGGTGCACTTTATAAATGCAAATAAATAAATAATTCCTTCACAAGTTACATGTCGAATTAATTCCAACAGGGAACAGACTTTATGCGCTCGCTCCTCGATATGAGACGTGGCCAAAATAGAAGCACTGATATTAACTCAACACATCTCCTCGTTCTATTTGACATTACTGTGGAAATCACCACTATCAGCCATGAAATTCTGTCACATACATTTGAGCACCTTATGTAAAAAACAATTATACATTGCTAAATTACCCCATTTCTCTTCAACAAGACTACCTACATATCTCCTTTCAGAACATGGCCATGTTCCCTCATTACCACAAGGATACAGCCTTTCTCAGCTTCTCTTCAATATAGACATACCTCCTTTCTTGGAACCTTTTATAATTCAGGCTTTACATGTTGCAACTATGCAGGTGATACCCAAAACCATCTATGACCTCAGAAATAACATAACTTCCCTGCAAACAAACTGAATATTAGTACATCTTGTGTATGTCGACATATGCATAAGCGCAAACAGATTGAGACTGAAAACAGACAAAATGGAACATGGTATTTGTGCTACCACAATCACAAACCCTTTTACCAATACCTCAACCCAAAAACAAGGACGCTTCCCAAAACCAAATGTAACAGTCAAAAACCTTGGACAACAGCCTCACATTTGAAACACAGAGATAGTCAAGTTATTTCCTCCACATCCAAACAATCCAGAAATGCCCTATGTGCACTTCACAAACTGAACCATTGCATTCATTATCCAATACATACCAACCAAAACACTACAGTTGAGTAATGTGGCATTTGTGACTGTAGTTGTATTAAATATGATTTTAAGTGAGTTGTTGGAACCTAGCTGCATTGGTTGCATCCTTTATCTTCACACTCCCTGTCTTTGTTTTTGCAGCTGTTCATATAATATATTCTTTTAAGTGTAGACCATGTACAGGCTATTTTATGTCATAACAGTTAACAGAAAAAAACTCCTTCTTTCACAGTTGAATTTCCTATATTTGATATAAGGCCTTGTTTAATGCGTGCTAACTGATGTGGACAATTCATGAAATGAGAACCTACATTTTAACATCATTCTTTTACTACACCTTTTAATGCATTTTTAACATTTACCTGTGACTTTGGTAGCTGATGACTTTACCAGATAAGGGTATCTATGACGTGTACATCTATAGATAACACATCCATAGGTCACGGTGCTGAGGTTGAACCTCTACTAAAGGAAGGATGTTGTTTTTTTTTGTTTTAGTTGTCAGCAAATATTGTGAGGGAGTGTTAAGACCAGTGTGTGGGAGAGCCAATGCAGCCAGGATTAGGACAGGAGGAAACACATGCAACTGTATAAACATGTGAGCACATCACAGTGCTTCATGATATGCCTACTGCAATGGTGTGGATTCCACTGTGTGCAGGAAAGTGGATATTGTGACATCTTGGGTATGACAATCAACGTGTTGATGGCAGTCTAATTTGTGTCTTGCACCAGACATACGACAGAGAGGTGCCTTGCAGATAATTTGCTTTTATGTGTTCCAGCAATGGAGAACATTAGCATGTGGCAGTTCACTGAGATGAAGCAATGCACACAGAGAATAGCAGGCAACATTTTCGATGCTGATGACAATTATTGTGTGGGTATTTACTACATTAATTGCTACTTATCATAAAATATGTGGCCAGTGACGGTTACGTTCATAACAAAACGCTTAGGCTACTGCCATTGTTCTCTGACCATAATACGGAAATCCTTGTCTTGTTGGGTACTTAAGAGTCACTAAAGTCTGCTCCCGGTCACCTCTTGTTTGCTCCCTCCCATTACCTTTCAGGTTCTATTGTCCTTTTCTTCCTAATAGTAGTTATTCCTATGATCTATCGTATGAATTCCCCGAGCAGACCTTCTCTGTGCACTATTGTCACTGCCATAACTGAGCTTGTCTCTTTCCACTCCCAGGTGTATTTGTGATTTGTTATTTAAAACCTTATTGTTCCCTTTTTTTAAATAGTTGGCTGAATTCAATCACTGAAATCTCCTATGTCCTATTTAGAGAAAGAAAATAATCCACCTTCTTATTACAGTCTCCAGGGAAATGTATCACAGTCTCCAGTGTAATGTATGAAAACAAACTAAAAATTGAAAATATTATAAAATCATCCACCTGGAATACTCTGCCTATGGCTTTTGGGGAATTTCAAGAAACCTAGACAATTATGGTCTGCCCCGATAGTGAAGGGATGTCACTATCAGCTATGCATGCATTTATTAATGTAGGGTAGTTTAAACAACCTGCGAATGATTTCTTAAGAAAATGAAAAAAACTTGTTGTTGCTCTGTGAACCAGATAAAAGAAGGGTCCCAGTCAGGTAAGTCAGTGGTTTTACAGTAGAACAATATTTGGCTATAAAACAACATTAGAATAGGAACATGCAAAGATCAGGGCCAACGTTCATTGTCATTGGTGTTGGCCAGTCAGGTGCTGCTTTGACATTGCTACATCCACCTTTATACCGTTGTCTTAAATATAAACTCACATTAGATTCTGAATTTGAAATCCTAGCATAATCTCCTTCATGTGATGACAGTGTTCGGCTATGGAAGCAGGATACATAAGATGTCTCAATACAGACTGCAATAAATGTATCTAACAGGTCACACAAATATTACTGATCCAATGTTGGACTGCAGATGTGGCAGTAACAAACCCAACAGGATTCACTAAATACTGCAAGTCGTCATTGTTAATGGTAAATGCCAACCTCCGTGGATCACAAGACCTTTTTCTTAACAGATTGTATGTGTCACATAGGTCTAATTTTGAAAATATATCTTGCTGCAATTGCTCTAAAAGTTGAAAAAACAACAGTCGTTTTTCTAGAGAATGAAAACAAAAATATGTGGGGTCTTAGCTGGATAACTTGAATGACAAATGATTCTTACTCTTCTTTATGGCTCATGCATAGATTTGACCATGTGGACGCCTTGCAAAATGGAAGATATGCAGTCTCTTTTCATAAGAGACATCCTTAAATTCAACATCGTTTTTTGTAAGCCCTGTTTTAATTTTCTAAACTTGAGCAGCTAAGTTAAGCAGAGTTTATATGTCAGTGGTTTGCCAGAAAGAATGTTCATAATTAGAACAAACAAAACATAAGATATTTGCATTCCAATAAACATTGGGGTTTTCTGAGACATGTAAAGATATTTAGTTCGATATGATTTTTGGTTTACAGATCTCTGATGTTTGAGGGTAGCTGTCTACCCAGTATCTTCATCTTTTGAATGTGCATGCTTTTTGCAACATACCTTCCTTTCTCACTGACCAAAATGTACTCCCTCAAACCCCCTCCACTGTAAGGCTGTTATGGAGACATGGAATTCTCAAGGTGAGAAAGCTACCCCTTGTTCCATGTACAGTGATACTGTTTCCTTCTCTTACTGCCCTGTTTGTCAAAGAAAGGAGATTGTGTTAGATTCATGAATTGTACATTTTTACAATCTGTCCCTCTTCTCTTTTGACTTTCTCCCCTCTTTAGTCAAACATGTTGCTGTTCAACTGACTAACAAATAGTTAAAAGGGCACCTGGCTATTCCCTGATCTCTCCAGGTGAAACCATGCATACGGTTCGGTAGCATGTTTATATAGTAACCATGGAAACTGATTTCCATGGTTATTATATAAACAGGCCACCGGGCTGAGCCCCTGGCTTGGTTACTGACACTCATCGCTGACCGAGAGACATTTACTGCCCCAGAGAGTTGGTTTACGCGCACCGGCCACTGTGCAAACTACCATTACAGAGTCCAACTGAAGCGGACTCCTCGACCCACGTGTCCTCTCTTTCAGAGATTCTCAACACACTGCTACAAATTTGTATCACACATGCTAGACTTTCACGAGCACAATCATTACCACAGGAATTAATTTGTTTCACAATTCCCTGTCCTGATGAAGGCTGATGTATTTACAACACTCCACATTTGCTGAAAGGCTGAAACGTAGTTGAGCTGACAATCCCATCACCATACAGTGTTCATTACTCAACACTGTTAATCAGGCTGATTAATTTGACATATTCAAAGATATTGTGCTGCAGACAACGTTTAGAGGCTATATAGCCAGGATGTAAGCCTTTATGAATGTATAAGTCTTTTCATTATTGTTGTTTTTCTTTTTTATGTAGGGAAGGTATGCTGTTTAATAACCTGTGTCATCTGTTGATTTAATATGTTCAATTTGTTGTTGGTCAAGATAACAAGTGCAATAAAATAGTGGGTCACCTCATATCCAGACTCACCCTGTTCAACTGACCATCATTCATTTTAACATCATACTAATTTATCCTCTTAGCAATCTTAATGTGTTCATCCAGGGTCTTCACCTTCTACTTGAATCCCTTGTGACTTTAGAATCAGCTTTAAGCATGGAACGTATCACACTTACCATCTTTCCTGCCTTACTACAAGGCAATCTACTCTGCTCACTTCACTGGGCATGCCACTGTCCAAACATCTGGGCAAACATACATGATGCTCAAGTCCATCCTTAAATCCCCATCTATCTGCTACAGTTATACTTAGCTAATGACAAGACACCTTGTGTGGACATTTCTTCTCTCCTCTCCACCATCCAATACCTTCACCTTTTCCAATGTTCCCTCTAATTATCTAGAGGAACTAGCACCCATCTTCATGTGTGTGTGTCCCCAATGACCTCATGGCAGAGTCATGAAGGTAGCTGCAGACTGCCAGCAACCATTCTGGTGGCTAGGCTACTAGAGGGGCTTAGACATCCTGGAAACCTGGCTCATTTTGGAAATTCAGATGATGAAAGCCCTACAGCATACATGGAGTGTCTGTTTACGCCTTCTTATGACTATACAAAAGACACTGGAGTCATCAATGGTACTTACAATCGTATTCACCACTGGATGGCATTACATGAATTAGTCCTGAATAACTTAAATACTGAGATTATGATTCTGGGCACAGGCCCCAAACTGTGTATCTTAGATCTGGCCTATGCACATGTCCTAATTGCAGACTGCCTCCTCCCCACCTTAAAGAAAGTAAAAACCCTAGGAGTTACTTTTGACCAAGAGCTATCTATGAAACACCACATTGCCTGTCTGGTAGCCAATGCCTCCTGCTACAAAAAACTCCTGACGCAAATCAGACATATCCAGCTCGGCCATAGTGGGCAGGGCCATCACTGGTAGCTAACTGGACTACTGTGATAGCAGTCATTTGGGTGTGTGCAAAGGAGAACTTAACCGTCTGTAAGTGGTGCAGAATAATGCTGTAATGGCTGTAATGGGACTATGCAAATCGGATCATTTGTCATCTGCCCAGAGAGGGAATACAAAAGAGTGGGGGAAATGTCCCAAAAGCAGTAGGGAAAGGGGACTGGAAATTGTACCATAACAAGAAAATCCGTACTGCTGTAAATACAATTCTCAATAAGTTCAATTTGAATTGTTTCTCTAGGCGTACCACTACGGTATGACACATTTTAGGGTTCTCTGAAAGCAATCAAGGCAGTCTCAAGTTTGTAAAAAGATTCTTTTGATATTTATTTCACAAGAAATAAATTATACGTGAATAGTTTGTGAACAGTGAAAGACATAGTACAAGAAACAAATAAATATGAAAACATGTGAATTCATAATTTGACAAAAATAACTAAAAAACGAGCTGCAATAGAAAAACCAATTATCAATTTATTAGAACAAAAGAAAAATAGAAAAATACTGGAGGAAACTAGACGCATAGACTGCCAGTAGTGGAAAGTGACCTAATTATAAGCCAACATACTTTATTTTGTGGCTTAGTGAAGAGCCACTGTAGGGTTTATTTTCATAAGAAAATGGCAAAGTCTAAATTTGTTCTGTTTCCTGTATTTAGTTGACAGGTCTGCCTACGTGTATGTGTCGAAAAATAATAATACTGGAACTGCAAAAGTTCAACTTGACATCATTAAACCACGTTTCGGCAAAGGTACCACCTGTCTGGCCATGAGTTCCATAGCATAGTAAAAGTTGCCTTCCTCAGGGCGAGATACCTCACAACAACTGGACCCTAATTGGTTGGCTGTGGATGATTAGAAAAAAACAGGTGCAGTGTGGGCAGGGAAGCCCAGTACTGGCAGTCTGGAAGAGTGGAACCGGGGTGATCCATCGAGTAACTACATCAGAGCAGAGGTCACATTGGAGAACACACTCTCTTATAAGAAAATGCTTGAAAAAAGACGCTCGGTGGAGTCTGTTCCAAACAGTGGCGTTCAGCATAGCATATTAGAAGAGTTCCTGAGGTTCGTGTGATCACGTCAAAGAGTAGACCTCATTCGAGGTAACAAAAGAAAGACCCAGCGAATGGTCGCTTTTGTACTGGATGCGAGCAGTAAAATGCTGACTTGCCACCTCGATGTTTACTGGGCGGAATCGTGGAGTGCTGCCTCTCGGTGAGACCCGAAACTGACGTCTAGCCGATAGCTCCTTTCGCACTGCTCTGTGAAGAACTGCATTGGCTGCTCATCGCCAAGAGAATCCAGTATCGCATTCTCTGCATAGCACACTCCTGCCTCTTTGGCCAGAGTCCATCCTACCTGACAGATCAGCTGAAATGGCTCCAAGAGAGAAGCTGCCTGAGGTCAAACCACTCAGGGGTACTTTGGAACCAAAGGCGAAATTAGTACTGGTACAGAAAGGATGTTTCCCATTTTCTACTCTGCATTTGTGGACTAACCTTCCGGTTGATCTCCGGATTTGCCCTAGCCTTCCTATGAAAGCTGTAAACGGTAGAGGCATGTAGTTATGGTTAAGTTGCTAAACTTGTAGGAAGAGCACTTTTTCGCCAAGTTGGGGGAGGTTTCGTGTGGCGGGGGCTAAGTTATAGGGGGGTCCCTATTTTTTTCATAGAGTCAATGGAGAAACACTTGCACATAGCTACAGGCTGAACGGCTTTACGGATTTTCACCAAATTTGCACCAGTAGCAGAGGCCCTGGTCAGAAAGCGTGCTTTTGTGTGTTTGGTGGAAATCCAACCAGTCGTTTTGTTGCAAAGAAATGAAATGTACATCCCAAAAAATGTGTGATATCTGGGTCCGCTTCACGAACCCATTTCCCTGTTCACTCCATGGACAGAAGTGTCATTGGCTTGCAGTGCGGCGTGCTGTCAGAGAAGTTTGGATGCGGCTGGTGGTTGGCTCAATGGAAGCATGGCATACATCAACATTTTTGGGGAAAGTCGCCATGGTGTATCGGAGGACAGTGTGGCGGCAGAAACATCTGGAAAATGTACCATACGGAATGCATTGGTGGCAATAAAGGAGGGAACGGGTGGGAGAGTGAGAATTGCTTAATGTGACATATGTAGGTGAGTACTGTGTGTGGTGATTGGAGTGAGCTGTTGTAACGGCCCCATAGCTTCTGCTGCAACCTGTTTGCAGCAACCTCTTTTCGTGGTGAGTGGTGGCAGGTGAAGTGCAGAAGGGGAGTGATTTGCACATGACAGGGTGGGTGGGAGTACGGGAGGCTGTGCGCTGCGAATGGAATGTGGTAGTTGGTGACTTGGTGGCATGCATGGGTGAATGAAGGTGCAGTGGGTCTGTGGAGGGATTGGACTAATGGGTACATGGGCAAAGGCTGTAGGCTTTAGGGTGTAGGGCATGCACTGAAGAGCATAGGGCTGCAACATACCCACCGCAGGAATCCATGTTTGACTCTGCATTTGCTACAGGATGGTGCTTGTATAGTGTGGTATGTGCAGATTGGTTGCAGTAGGGCTAGTGTTGCGACCAGAATGTGGGTAGGTTGGCAGTGACACAATACTTTGTGAATGGAAGTGGGGTCGTAAGTGAATGAAAATGCACTGGGGTGCCGGAGAGAGTGTTTTCTTTGCACATTGTGTTCACTGTTGCAATTTGTTGCTGCATAGATGCATGACGGTGCGCAGGTTAGGTAGGAGTGCTAGTTGCAGTGGTGTGTATGTGGATGGTGGTAGTTGGTGCCATGGTGACATGCATCATGTCATTACGTTGCTGTGGGTGTGGTCACAGTGTATGCTGTGTGCAGATTTCTTCAAGTAGGACCAATGTTGTGAAAATGTTGTGGTTAGTGAAACAATAGTTTGTGAATGGCTGTGGATAGTGGTGGTGGAGGCTGTACTGTGTTTGTAGATTCGGGTAATTGTGACCTGTTTTCATGCATGGGTGTTTTGTTTGTGCTTAATATTAGCTGCCCACATGTGCGTTATGTTAAGTGGTGCAATTTGGTGTTGCTTAGCACCATGACGCTGACCAGGCTGGGTAGGAGTGCTGGTGGTAGTGGTATGCATGTGGATTGTCGTACTTGCTGACATGGTGACATGCATTGTGGCATTACGTTGCTGTGGGTGTGTTCAAGGCTTAGACTGTTGGGTGCATAGCCAAAGGCTGTAGGCCATAGGCCATGCACTGAAGAGCCTAGGCCTTGAGGACACCCATGGCAGTAATGCATTTTTTAATGTGGGTAGGTTAGAAGTGGTACAATACTTTATGAATGGAAGTGGGAACGCCCATAGTATGTGATTGAATCTGCACAGGGAGGCAGGAGAGATTTTGTTTGTGCATTATAGTAACTGTTGCAACTTGTTGCTGCATCCCTCAATGGCAGTGCACTGTGTTTGCAGATGCTGCAGTCAAAAGTCACACAGTGTGGGCTCTGGGTGCAGTGTTTGCATACTGTCAGTATGGTAGAGATCTGGGTGTGTCGAAGGCCTAAACTATTGGGTGCATGGCCAAAGGCTGTAGCCCATAGCCTAGGTCTTGAGGACACCCATGGCAGTAATGCATTTTTGAATGTGCATCAGTTAGAGGGTGGTGACTTGAATGGTTGTGGAGCACATTTCAGCCATTATAGCCCAGTGTTGCAAACAGATTGTGGGTATGTTGGAAGTGGCACAATACTTTGTGAATGGAAGTGGGTACGCCCATAATATTTAATTGAAGGTGCACAGGGATTCAAGAGAGATTGTTTTGTTTGTACATTGTGGTAACTGTTGCAATTTGTTGTTGCATAGCTGCATCACTGCGTGCAGTGTTTGGAGATGCTGCAGTGTAATGTCACCCAGTACGGGCTCTGGTGCAGTGTTTACATACTGTCAGTATGGTAGAGCTGTGGGTGTGTTCATGGCCTAGACTATTGGGTGCATGGCCAAAGGCCGTAGACCATGCACTCAAGAGCCTAGGCCTTGAGGACACCCATGGCAGTAATGCATTTTTGAATGTGCATCCGTTAGAGGGTGGTTACATGTACAGAATGGTTGTGGAGCACAATTTGCCGTTAGAGCCCAGTGTTGCAAACAGATTGTGGGTTGATTGGAAGTGGCACAATACTTTGTGAATGGCAGTGGGTACGCCCATAGTATGTGATTGAAAGTGCACCGGGATACAGGAGAGATTCTTTTGTTTGTACATTATGGTAACTGTTGCAATTTGTTCCATGGTGGTTCGCTGTGTTTGGAGATGCTGCAGTGAAGTCACGCAGAGTGGACTCTGGGTGCAGTGTTTGCATGCTGTCAGTATGGAAGAGTGTATGGGTGAAGGGCAGCTTATATGTGCTTGGGTAGTGTGCTGTGTGCAGAATGCCTGCAGTATGGGCAATGTTGTAAACATTTTGTGGTTTCGATGGCAGTGACACAATAGCTTCTGAGTGGAATTCAGTAAGACAATAGTATGTGAATGAAAGGGCGTAAGGGTGCAGGAAACAGTGTAATGTTCATACATTATGGTAACTGTTGCATGCAATGCTGTGCATGTCCATTGCAGTGTGGAGGTTAGTTAGGAGTGCTGGTGCCAGTGTTGTGTATGTGCATAGTGGTAGTTGGTGACATGCTGACATGCATGATTGCATTACGGTGCAGGGAATGTGTGCAAGGAGCACACCCACTGGAGCAATGCAGGTTTCGTAGTGCATGAGTCACAGGTGGTGATCTTTGGAGAATGTGTGTGGAGCACATTATTGAAGTGCAAATCCACTACAAGTGAGTTGCGAAGCATGTATTGTGCATTCCATGGTTATGGTTATAGTTGCAATGTGCTACAATATTTGGTGTGCAGCAGGAGCTGGTGCAGTGAGAAATTGTCAAATGTGGCCACAGGGTGCAGTGTGTATGGAATGTGAGTACAGAAGTGGGTATGTTTGAAGAGCAGTTTATATGTGGTTGGTTACTGTGCTATGTGCAGATTTATTGAAGTATGCACAATATTGCGCAACTGCTGTGCATAGTCTGACAGTGACACAATACTTTGTGAATGGGAGTGTGTAGGGGTGATGCAGGCTGTGTGGTGGTGGGTGTGGAAAGGGCAACAATGTTGTGTGCATGGCCATAGGTGTGCTGGCTGTGTCTGAGGATCTTTGTGGATGCTGCAATTGTGCATTATTTAGCAGAAGTTTCTTGTGAAGGGACTTTGCAGTGAAACAGAACATGTACTGAGAGTGGTCAACAGTAAATATGGAGTGCTGTATAGAAATGACAGTGTGCAATGCAGAGGTTTTGTATGTAATTGCTGCATGCTTGTTTGAAAATTTGACAGCACCCAATGGTGGAGTGCTGCAAAAAGTGACAATGCATAGGGAAGAAGTATTGTCTCAGCTTTATTGGGCCGTGGCCCTCACTGTAGATGGGAAAGCACACATGCATATCCTGCCATTATGAGCAGGATGGAAAGGGAAATTGAATTGTGGGAAATAGGCAAGCAGGAGTTTAAGGCATGGTTCACAGGAAGGAGTGGTACCATTTCCTCCCAATACTGTGTCTTGAGGGTAGTCGAGATGGAGAGAGGCACAGTGCTTATCCTCGGTGATACCTTTGTGCGCCATCTGCACAGGTCTTGTGTGCAAAGAGGCGTTGCTGGTAATTTCAGTTTGGAAGGAGTGGACGCTCTCTGGACCTGTCAGGGTGACTGCAGTTTAGGTGGGATGTGTCACCTTTGCAAATATGTGGCGTCCGTCACAAACGTTGATTTTGTCATGCTGCACTATGGAAGTCTACATTTGGGTTACATGTCGTGTGGATGATTAATCCGTCACATATAGAGGTTGCTGACCGCAGTGATGCATATTTTTCCTATTGCGATAGTTGTTTACTCATGCATAAAACCAAGAGGACTTTGGGTCCATGACGGTGTAATTTGTCCGCAGCCAGAGATCGGAAGGTGTGCTATATACAGGATTATGTGTGAGTTTATGCAGACTGCTGGCATGTTCTCAACCCACTATGAGATCATGAGGTCGCAAAATACACACTGGTTCCGTAGAAATGTCATTTATTTGAGCGCCATTGGCAATGGCGTTTTCTTTTACACTGTGCAAGAAGCATTGACCAGAATGTGGTAAAAATGTGATGAGAGGCAAACATAAATGCATATGAAGAGAAAATAAAAAAATGTTACTGGCACGCACGTCACAAAAATAAAATAAAAAAACACCTTAATACATCTACGATGGAAGACTGAATCCCCTACCCAGTTTGATATTGTTTACCCCCAGGCCCTCCTCCCACACTATCACGAAAAGGTAGTGCATTACGTGGCACTTTCAGGATTACACGTGCCACATCCAGGGTGGCTATGTGGATATACACAGATGGAGAAATCGTGCATACTTTCGAAGAACTTTGTAGTGGACGTCCTTTGGAATGGGACGACATTTGTACTGTAAATGTGTAACAGTACATTTCCAGTCTTGCACAAGAGTGAGTGTGTTGGATAATGGCGGCTTCGATTCGACAGGTGGATGTGTGTGTGTGCCTATGTGTAACCCAATGAAGTAGAGCTGCAGAGAAAATATTGCAAAGGGAAAAAGGACTGCTTCAGCTTTAAAGGGGTGTGGTCCTCGCCCTATTTAGGGAGGCACACGTGACAAAATGTGCTCTTTACACTGCCTTGCTCAATTGCAATGACAGTGTGGGTATTAGCCATTCAGGTAGTGTGGGTGTGGTTAACAGGAAGGGGAAGTGTAACTGTTGTGCATTATATTATGCGTACTGAGGGTGGTTGACATGGCGAAATGCATTGTGTTGACTGTAGGTAATCCCTTTGTCATAGATCTGCAAAACTATGCCCTGCAAAGACACTTTGACAGCAATTTTCCTTTGGAAGAAAGGAGTGGCCACATCGTGGAACGCTGTGTATGAGTGCAATTTCACCAAATGCATTCACTTTAAGACCTTGCCACTTTTCCAGTAGCAGATGACATCGTCATCCATTACAGCGGCATACATATGGGTTACCTGTCTTACTTAGATTTGTTCCGTAGAAGAGATTGCTGAATGTTGAGAGGACGCTTTTTCCTACCGCCATGGTGCTTTTCTCATCCATAATACTATGAAGATTTTGTGCTGCTGCTCATGGTTGTTGTTCCGAGCCAGACGGAGGAAGGTGTATCATCAACAGAAGCATCTATACTTTTTTGTCCAATAGTGGAATGTTCTTCTGCAACAATGACCAAATTAGTTGTGGAAATGCGGAGTATTTCCGAGAAAATTGCATTTTGTTGTCACCCATTGGCAATGCAGTTTTGTTTGCTCGTCTACAGGCTGCAGTGAAGAGTTTACTGTACTAATGTGAGTAGAAGAACTCACAAAAGCTAATGAATCCTGAAAAAAAGGTGTTTCCATAGAAGCATCTAAACAAAAAAAAACAACCGGCTCTTTGAAGAATCAGAATTACCACAAACTACCCATACCCTGGTTGCAAGTTATTCCCCCACGCCTACACGCAGCGCGAAAGCTACATCTGGAGATTTTGCAAGTGGCGGCCACGAAAATGGAACTGTGAGGATTGTCCAATCACATGATTAGAGTGTGAGCGAAAAGGAAGAGGGACACCTGCTTCACTCGGGCTCGGCCCTCAACTTACTTGGGGAACCTCACGGGCCACATTCAGCGCTTCTCACCATGCTGGCCTATGGAAATGTGACTGCAGCGATTGTCCTATCAGGTGGTGCTCAGGGTGTGCATCACAGAAAAGTGCACCAATACGAAGAAGGACTCCTCCTGCTGTACTGGGGCGCGGCCCGCACGGTACTTGTAAAAAGGCACGTGCCACATTCTGCTCTTCTTAGCATGCTGGGCAATGGAAATGGGACTATGGCCTTTGGCCCAATGAGGTGCTCAGGGTGTACGTCCAGGAAAGAGCTCCAATAGGGAGAAGGAATCCTCCTGCCTCACTGGGGCACGGCCGTCGCACTCATTGGGGAAAGGCATGTGGCACATTTTGCACTTCTCACCATGGTGGCCAATGGAAATTAGACTATGGATTTTGGCCAATCAGGTGCTCTGAGTGTGTGTCACAGGAAAGGGCGGCATTCAGTTTCCCCATTACTTTGTGTGCTGTGGCTGGCAAACATGTCAAGGTGCACAGTTTTTGTCATGGGTGATGGCTTTGTGGAAGATCTGAACAACCTAGAGAATAAGACACCATACACTCCAAATGTATATTACAATTATTATAGTAAAACAATTCAAGAAAATATAAAACAGGTTTAAAGGTGCACAGGAGAAAAGAAACAGCCCTGGCATATGGGTTGTCAATACAATAGAACAAGAGTGTGAAAAATGAAACTCAAAGTTTTCTTTGATTCACTTCCGGAAACCCCAGACTGACAGAAAAAACATGATTACTTGGAATAAAAGAATAAGAGCTCTTTTCACCCCCAGATAAATCATCCGATCATCAATTTATTCAAATTAAAGACGTCGAAAGAATTGAGACGTCTCAAATATTGTTGCACCAAGAACATCAATATTAGAAAACATCAATTGAAATTGATAAAAGAACTAGTGGATGACACTACTATTATATTGAAACCAGCTGATAAAAGGGGAGCCCTTATCTTAATGGATGCTGAGTTCTACAATGAGGGTTGTTTGAATTTATTGAATGACCGAGGGACATACCTTGTCCTAGGCACAGACCTGATTGTTTCTATCAAAGAAACTGTTAAACAATTGATAGAAAGAGCCACGGATATGGATTGGATATCGGACAAGACATGTGACTTCCTGATTTAAAAATTCCCGATTACTCCGGTCTTTTACGCTTTGCCAAAAATACACAAAAATAAAAACAACCCCCCTTTCAGACCGATTGTGCTGGGCACAGAAAGTGTATTTCACCCCCTAGCAGTTTATTTAGACGAGGCCTTACAACCACTGGTCCAACAAACATCAGTTTACTTGAAGGACACATCCCACTTCTTGAAATTACTTGAGGAAATACAAATCACTGATCCCGCAGTGATCCTATTTACATTAGATGTCAACAGTCTGTATACCTCGATCCCTCACCAACAAGGAATTGATTCTCTTGAATGGTTTCTCCTCTAACATAGAGACACTACAAACCATAAGACTTTTGCTATTGAACTTATTACCATCATTCTTTTTAACAACTATTTTTGATACAACGGCAAATATTTCTTACAAACCGCAGGTACATCAATGGGCTCACCGGTGGCCCCATCGTATGCAAACATATTTATGTTCCACTTTGAGGAAACACACGTACTTAACAAAGAACCCTGGAATACAAAAATTGTCTTTTGGAAGAGATTCATTGACGATATCTTCGGGATATGGAATGGCACTATTGAAGAACTACATCCATTTTTTGAATAACTCAACAACTGTAATGAAAGAATTACTTTCACCTTGGAAATAGGGTAACCTGACATACACTTCCTGGATGTTAATATTAAAAAAACTGGATTGAATCTAAATACTACAATCTATAGGAAACCTACAGACTGCAATAGTACATTGCACTTTGGAAGCTTTCATCCTGCTCATCTCAAAGAAAACCTCCCTTTTAGCCAGATGCTAAGACTCAAAAGGATAACATCTGACGTCACACGACTACAAAGTGAATATGATGAAATGAAGAAAAGATTTAAAATAAGAGGTCAGAGTTATCAGATCAAAAAGATCATCACAAAAAATTGGGATCTCATAAAATCAGACTCCAATTTAAATAGACTTTTTCCGGAACCCCCAATGCTGGCATACAAAAGAGGAAGGAATTTCAAAGACAGCCTCATCAAAGCAGAAAGGAAGAAAACCTTGAGTCAAACTACACTTACGAAACAAAAACTGGGAACTTACCCATGCTTAGAGTGCCAACATTGTTCCAATATCATCAAGGGAGATCACGTCCACCATCCCAGTAATGGCAAAAAAATCCTTCTTCACTATTTTGCTACATGTGATAGTAAAAACATCATATATGCCCTCAGATGCCCGTGCGGGAAATATTAAGTTGCCAAATCGATTAGAAAGGCTAAAGAACGCTGGTTGGAGCACAAGTCCAAAATCATAACCAAAAATGAAAGATCTCCAGTCTTTAGACATTTTAAAGAAAATGGTCACAATATCACCCAACTACGATGGGTAATTTTGGAAACTGTTCATTCATTACCAAGGGGTGGGGACTTTGCTAAGAAACTATCCCAGATGGAATTATGGTGGATATATAAATTAGACGCCGTCCAACCACATGGTCTCAATGAAGATTTTTATTTAGGATCCTTCCTCTGAACAAGGTTGATAATGATACTGCATAGATGGTTGACAATTGACTTATTTTGTGAAATGTCTAGTAATGTATCAGATTGTGCACTCCAGTTTTAGGAGACAGGAACCATCTTAGTTATACACCATATATACCATAGCACCTTACTATTTATTCTGACAATGACAGTCTTTCTGACACTTCACTGCTCTTTGAGTCTTAGAAATATCCTTACTGATATGGACTAAGCAGTGAAAGGTATCCCTGATTGCATGCTATTGCTCCCATTATAAGATTCTTTTGATTTTTTACATACACTCAACATGCGATTTGACCTGCAGACAGGATCAGATAATTTGGTTATATATCTCGAACATTACTCTTTGTTCCTTCCATTACAATAGTAATAAAAACTGTGTTCACAACGTAATGACGTCACAAACATAGCCAACAAACGCCACTTGTTTAACTTTGTGACGTCAGACACGTTCTCGACGTGATGACGTCACGCGCATGACGTATATTTATCCCGCCATGTTCTGCTGCTTTGAACAAGGCAAGAACTGGATAGCTCGTGAGTCCTCCTTGTACTTTTTGGCTCGTTCTGCACCATTCCTTGGCATACTTCAAGCCCGGGTCCTTATTTTTCTTTACTTTTACCCCGTTTTGCTGTCCGTAGGAACACGGACTTCTTGACCGTGAGACTTGTTCGCGGTTTACCCGCTTCAGCCACACTTATTTGACGTCCCTGCTACGTCTGGAATTTAGCTACACCCTATACTGGAGTAAGCGCTTTAACTTCTCTTTCACTTATGTAGTCAGAACATTTAGTCCAAAGCATAGACATATTCTTGAGGCTAATCTCTAGCATATCTCATCATTTACAGAATGAACATATGTTTTCCCTATTTTTGACATGGTATTTATCTTTTTCCAAAACTTCCCTATTGTGTTCACAATCATGAATTATATTCAGAAATTATAATTGAGGATGGGCAACATTGTAAAACATTCTGGTTCCTTTAAATTGTCACATTATGAGAAATCTGATCAGGTGTTGACATATGATGATTGAACTTGATTTCTATACAAGAACAATTTTTAGATGATTTACACTATGATTACTTTGGATGTTATACACTTGTTGATTCGTATTTTTATTGAATATTTGTAGATAAATGGAAATTGACTGAACTCACAGCCCCTGATGAAGAGAATGAATCTTGAAACGCGTTGGGCATACACATTTGGAATAAATCACTGTTAAAGAAAAAAGACTTTGTGAATTGACTACTTTTGGTCTTATTTGCATAAACAGATCCACAGAGAAAACAGTGACTTGAATTGAAATACTTATTTCTACTATTCGAAAATTACTGGGCTACTCTAGCCTTTGTGGAAGATCTGTGCGTGTATGCCCTCCAAGAAGACTTGTCTGCCAATTTCCGTTTGGAGGGAGTAGATGCTTTGTGGTGTACTATCGAATCGTGCTGTTTTAGCGGATTGCTTCTAGAATGCCAACGCGTGGCCTTTCGTCAACTGTTCATTTTGTGATCGTGCACTTTGGAGCCTTCTTTTTGAGTTACATGCCTTGTTCCCGTGTGTTTAGTCAACTGAAGATTATGATGAAAGCAGTGCAGTGCATCTTTCCTACTGCCAAGGTGCTTTTCTTATTTATACCCCCCGAGAATAGTGTGGAAGTATTCCAAGGATTCCTGTCTCCAGCCAGAGGTCAGAATGGGTATCATCAACAGAAGCATTTGTGACTTCCTGCGTGCTGCTCGGATGTTCTCTTGTCAGAATTATAACTTTGGTTTGCGATACATACACATTTTCAAGGCGAATGGCATGTCTTTGTCGTATAGTGGCAATGAAATGTTGTTTCACAATCTACACACTGCAGTGAAGACCCTATTATAAGAATGTGAGCAGATGTTGAAAACACACATTTACGTATGAAGACCGCAAAAAAAGTGTTTCCACAGAAGCACCTTTACAAAAAAAAAAAAAAAAACAAAGGTTCTTTTATGAGCCACCACACCTAACGACGTCCACTCCCCTGGTTGAAAGTTATTCCCCCAGTCCTGCGTGCGCCCAGCAGAAAAAGTCCGCAAATATCACGATAGTTGCAGGGTGGCACATGTTACATACGTCCCTTTTGCAGATGGGCCTGCAGAGGCTATGGGATTGGGCAATAAAGTTTGTGGGTGTAGTGTGTACAGACAGACTGAGGTACACAGTGCATTTGTCGAAAGAAATGCAGAGGGTGCAGTTATGGCTGTATGCTTCACGAGGCACAGCATGCAGGTTTTAGGGGATTCTGACATACATTGATTGAAAGTGAATAGAAAACACTGTGCAGTGGCTACTCATTTTACAATCCATCATGTATCATGTACATGTGTAGTGCTATGGAGTAGCTACAAGGAAATGCCAGATTTTGGTTTCTCAGTGTGACACTTTGGTGACACGCAATCATGCCGATATTATTGCTGTACATTGTGCAGGGAAATGGTGCAGCATGTTACGCAACCTTAAGTGCCTTTTGCGTTTGTTTCAGATCTCTTGCATACGTTTCTATCGCATTATGCAGCCACCGATGTGGCAGCGTCATTTCCTATTTGGTCCGTTAATGCAGACAGCGTGGTACATTACAAAGAAGGGTATCTGTGGCTTTGTTCGACTTGTGCCAATGGCATCTTTTTCCCATGGGACTATGATGTTTCACAGCACAAATACTTTTCCCCCGCTATAACATTTTTCTTACTATGCCAGCCATCCAGATTTTTTGCACACCCCATCTAAAGTGGCTTGGTACCCTTCTTGAAAGTAGAGACTTTTTGGTACTTAGTGTTGCACTGTGGCTCTCTTGAAAACACTGTGGAACACCTAAAAAACCTCTTTGTACAGCGACCCCCTTTGTAACCGATTGAACTACAGTCTTTACCACACTGCCATGCCTCCCGCCCTGGCAATTCTGTTGTTGATCTGTGAAAGGTGATTTCTTTATTTACCTGTTTCAGAGTTCATTTTTATTTATTATGGTGTTCTCACACATACCACAGAACGAACATCAGGAAACGTCCGGTACAGAAGGGTTAGCAACTGTCGTGATACTATAGGGGACGTGTCGGGAGACCGAATTATTGGGTGGTCCTGACCTACATAGGCACCAGTCATTGTAATGCTCCCATAAGGACCGTTCCCACGCCCTTCTAAGTACCTTCCCTCTGTACATTAGCACATTGCAGTACATTCACAATACAATGCCCTTTGCCGGGTAAAGGTCTGTAGCACGGCATATCGTTTGCAAAGGTTGTTTTACAGCTACACTTCCCTACAGGAGTGGCCCTCTTGTTGCTCCCAGCAGATGTGCAAAATGCTGTACAGGAATGTACCCTACGTAATTGCTGGAAGGGTGGTAGCCTGCCCACTGGTCCCTTGTGCTTTGTTTTCAGTTGTCATCATATGCAGTAGAAACAGTTTATCCTACGCCATTAGTGTTGGGGGTTGCATTCACAGATATACATACATTGTTGAATACAAGAATGTTTACAAGGACGGGAAACACAGCTTGATTACGTGCAGCAGGAAGCCATTTATTCTGTGCGACCCATGCAGCTACAGTGCTTTTCTAACCAGCACTAAGGTTGTTTGGACTCTGCATATTTTGCTGTTTCCTTACTTGCCTTTACATGCACTAGTATGTGTGTGAGGAAGGTGCAGCAGCATTGCCATTTTGCAGACTAAGTACAAACTGTCCCACCTGCAGTTACATTTTTTCTTCAAATGTACGACAGCCAGGTGACCTCTTGATACTTTTTGTCACACCGCTGAGTGCAGACACAATGGCCCTCATTACGTGGTTGGAGGCAACCATGCTGCATTTAGTGGCATGGTTGCCTCCTTGGCGCATACCGGGCCCGGGTTCCTCAAATGAGAACTTACTTGGCCATGCCAACCTTGGCAGATCCGGTAATTCCTCGTCCAAGGAACCTGGACCCAGTCCATCCCCATTCCCATTCGAGCCCCCATAGGGCTCAATGGGAATGGGAGAGGGAGCTAACAACAGGCCAATTATGATCGGCCCATTGTTAGATCCCTGGTCTCCTCACGGGACCCGGTAAAGATGCCTGGTTTTACCAGGTGCCCATTGCGGGTCCCGCGAGGAGACATCGCAATAGGGTGGAATGAGTTTACCGGCACCATTACTGGTGCCGGTAAACCCATTCCGCCAACCTCGTAATGAGGGCCAATGTATTTGTTTCACGGGTCATGGAAAGGCAAGGAACAGATAAATAAATGAAATACAACATTTAACACGGCCAAGTGACTGTGCAGGTTGCTGGTCCTTGTTTAACAGTGGCCTTTGTACAGTTATAGGTACTGCAGCCATATATTGGTAAGTTTGATTGCACATATGCCAACCAGGTGCAGTGTCCCTAGGAAACGTCCACATTGCTCATTTGCACTCATCTTGGCCAGTACTGTGCGGCACAGATTTGTCATGCACTGCTAACACAAAAAGAGAGCCTACTGCCACACTACACAACATTTACTATGTACATCTATAATTGGTATGATACGACAACACTATTCAGAAAAGTAAGGGGTAGTGCAAATGGATACATACACCAGACAATTTGCCCTTTTGATACATTTATCATGAGGGCAGCCAAGGAATTAGTAATAAACCTTTGTTAACTGGAAATTATGGTTATGTTGCCGTACAAAACACCTATCCTCTTTACAGAAAACGCTATGCTAAAGCCATGTTCTGCTTACAGTGACCTACTAAAAAACTATGAAATTCACTAACGAAAACAATGTTAAAGGTATGTTATGGTTAAGTTGCACTAGCAAAAACCTATGAAATTCTATGGAAAAACATTGTTACAGGCACGTTATGGTTACAGGTAAAACCGAAACCCCCCGAAATCATATATACTTTCACTCAAAAAACTTGGTTAAAGGGACATTATGGTTAAGTTGCACTAACAAAAACCCATGGAATTCAGTGAAAAAACGATTTTAAAGGGAAAACTGAAAACCCTTAAAATTCCCCAGTTATGGTATGCTAAGCAGCCATAACTCGCAACACGTCTGTGCACTGCTAAGACTACCCAGGACATCAAAGATGACATCCCTAGCATATTAAGGCCATGGGATTTTGTTTACTGATAGAGACAGTTTTACAAATTAAAAAGTGTTACGTAGGCACAAATTAACCTTCTTGTATGTTTCTAAGGCACATTCATTAGGATATGTCCTCAGTTCATGGTACTCATACATGGCTAAATAAACAAGCCTCAAACACTCAAATCATTTGTGTACTTCATGATGAAGTCTAATATTACTGTCATTTCTTGGTAGTGTTGTTTCTTTTGTCCTTACTTAAGTTTCCTTGTATGTGCCTCACATTTGTATGCATTGTAGGTCTTGATGTGTATTGTTTGTACTAACACAAGTCTGTAGTAAGTCTTCAATTATTAACTATTGGGTATTAATATTTTATTCTATCATATTATTACTAAACACTCTGATAAGGTATCATTCATTATTTTAGTATCCAAAATTACCACATTAAAAATATTGTATTTCTATAGTGCATGCTGCAACCATTGCCTTTGTGTATGTATGATTAGGGTCATGTTTACCAACAACACAATAATATTATGTTTTGTTGACATGAGTACATTCTTGAATACATTAAGTAGTTCATAATGGATCTCCCGATCACCCCTCACATCTTATAACTAATATTATAAACACAACCCCTTTTAGACCATTTTTAATACAATTATTTCATATGTGATGCCATCAGTGATGTCATCAATGATAACAGTCTTAGCAGTGCACATAGGTGGCATGAGTTATGGTTGCCTAGCCTACAATACCAGGCAAATGTCAAGGGTATTTTGGTTTTACTTGTGACCATAACATCCCTTTAACAAAGTTTTTTCAGTGAATTTCATAGGTTTTAGTTAGTGCAACTTAACCATGATGTCCCTTTAACAAAACATTTTTAGTGAATTTCATAGGGTTTTATAAGTGCCTCTTTAACCTGCTACAAATTCCCTATATTATACACCTCCCTCCATAATATGGCAGTTATAAAGTCTGTGGACAGTGCGGTCGTCCGCAGACGTCGTGTGGCATTTACAAGACTCAGAATCATAGGTGAGACCTAAAAAAGATGTTACATCAACCAACAAACAGATGTGCCTAAAATCACAACTAATGTATACAACATGCAAATATAACTTTTTGTAGAATCACGTTAAAAATACTTATTACTTTTTTTTATATAAAACACATTGGAATGGAATGCACCAATCACAAACCATAACTGTACACTTCATATAATCTCCTCACTACAGATTAAGAAACACCCAGTGCTTATTGGACAACACATTCTCGCTAAATAGTAAGTGCATTGTATTTGTTTTTCTTTTATTAGCTTTTATTGCATAAAAATGTCTTATAAGACATAAACCCTTTTTTCCTCACAGAAATGGCAAGCACACTTGAATGGTTAGAGGAGAACTACCAAAAAGAAGAAAGGAGCAACGATAACATCTATCGTGGTATGCAATATATATTGTAATGTATTCAAATAATGTATTTTGTAAACACCTTACTAAAATAATTTGTATTTCTCTTACATTACATAGTTGTCATGAAGAAACCACACCCCAGTTTAATCATTGACAATTTCAGGAATCAGAAAGAGAACTCTTATCCCCAAAATTAAATATTGAAATCATGAGCTTGTCTAATGAAGTGGATGAACTAAGTTATGATTTTAAGGAACTTTTACAATATGTCAAAAATCATCTCATTAAACATTTTCCTAACCACTGCCCTTCTTGCATCTGTCCATTTTGTCCCCAGCAATCATCCCCATAAAATTTTGAACATTTTAATGAAAGATAATTTGATGAAACCTCACTCCCTTCCTTACCTCAAGATTATTGTACACAATTTCCTAATTCTCCCATTTATGTTTCCCATACCGATACCCCATCCCTTTCTTGAATAAATATATTGTTTGTACTACAAATGTTTTGTTTATTGTTGTGTGGTATTACCTTTTTTTTTTTTAAACTCCCATTATGAGTATGCAGACTATGTGAATGTGTGTCACATTTTTTATTAGTCTGTGGACAGTATGGCTATCGGGGGTGTCCACACTCTAAATGGAGGTGCCCCCAGACTGGTGCCATGCCCGGACATGTCTGTTTTCACGTGGCACATTTTTTATTAGTCCGCGGACAGTATTGCTACCCCTGGGTGTCTGCATGCAAAATGGAGGTGCACCCGGGCAGGTGGGAAGTCTGGACATTTCTATTTTCATGTGACACACTTTTAATTAGTCTGTGAACACTGCACATGTTCCAGGACACCCAGCGCATTCGCCTTGCCATTCCCACCTGGAGGATGTCCCTGGACACCCGGCGGGGTCACGGACTTCCGGGGACATCATCATGTGACTGCACCCATGCAGCGTGACGGCAGTGTCTGTGAACGGTGTCTGTGGCTGCAGACAGTTTCAAAGTGCTTTTCCAGCCAATCTAGGGTGTTTGAAACATAAACTTTACCCTTGCACAGCTCCATTCGATGTTGATCTGGCAACTTTTTACAACTTTTCAAGGCCTTTCTGCGACTCAGTAGTCTGCGAATAATATGACCATTTCATGGACGGTTCCTCTAAAGGGATCCACCCATTACTTTCACTCATTCTCAATCTGTCTATCCAGGAGACATCACCTGCTTTGGAAAGCTGCTAGGCATATCTGCAATCTTGCTGAAAATGGCATCTGCTATGTCGATCCCTCCTTCCCAGCCACCCCACCACTACAACCACCTCAACCTCCTGGAAGGCATGGAGAGGGGAACAGGTGCAGTGATACAGAGGAGGATCAAGAAGAAGAGGAGGATGAAGTGGAGGAGGTCCCTGTGACCAGTACTCAGAGTGATTTGTCGGTGTGGCAATTTTTTGTGACCATTGGAAATGTCCCAAAGGCTTGTGCAAGCAAGGTTCAATGCACTGAGTGCAAAGTTGTACTCAGTCACGGGAAACCTGGCTTGTATTACTATGGTACAAATTCCATGAGGCACAACACCAAATCGGCCCACCAGAGTGCTCTGAGGAAGGCAATACCTTTCTTAAGTAAGAGCAGGTTTACTTCCTCCACCCCATCATCTTCATCTGTTCCTATCACCACAAAGGATACTCCTTTGGGGCAGAGGATCCCAGTGGCAGCTTCACGGGCCATACAGAACTCAGTTGTCCATTACCTTTCAAGGGTCACAGTGCTATGCATGTGCTTTGAAGCACCAATTTGTAGGGGAGAGCAGATTCAGAGTGCTTTTGAAGCTGCAATCAAGGAGCATGAGAGATATGGCCACCTACCTGACTAAGGCCCGCCCAACATCTCCCTCTCTCCACTTGCCCCTTCGTCCCTGTGGCTGGTGCCCCTTCCTTCCCTTCCCTCCCTTCTCTCCCCTACAGTGCCTCTCTTGAGAAAAAATGCAAAAAAATATACAAATAAAAAAAAAGAAAAGGGTTCCTTTAGAAGTGAAAAAAAAAGTTGTTGCACCCTGCAAAGTCAGTGGACAGCACAGTAGTCTGTGGACATCCAAAGATTTTGGGCATGTGACAATTGGAATAATTGTAATTGTTTTGCGTTCTAAAAGGTCGACTCTTAAAAGAACAATTTTTTGGTGTTTTTTGCTTTTATATATTTTTTTACATTTTTGGTTTCTTCTCACTTTCACAAAAGCTGCTTCAACACATTTTGAATGTTTTCCACAAAATCTGATTATCCACATCAGTTAGATGGACTCCATCTCACCGAAAAATGTTGCTCCTATCAAATTTAAAGTTCTCATTGTGAAACAATGTCATGCCAACATCGTGTACAAAAGCACACACAGCTTTATTGACGTTGCACCTTGCCTTTTCCATTTGCGGACCAAATGAACGTGGTTGCATCCAATGCATGAAAAAAATATTTTGGAATTAGGGAACATTTCTTTCAGCTTTCCCAATTCCAGTCACATTCCCCAAACTGTTCCCACCATAATGAATGATAATAATGTCCAGATGCTTCAACAGAACCATATTTGCACAACATGGGAGCAAATCCACCCACGTCATGCCACGCACTGCATACCACAACACTTCAGGGAATCCAAGGTTATTCCACAATGCTCAGCATACACCTTCACCCAGTGGAACCAAGAATCCCCCAAAATCCAAACACTCTGCCTGCTGAACGACATTGCCAAGGCCATTTTTAATATTCTCACGACTCCGACTAACAAAGCTCCTGCTACCCTCTCTTCTTGTACATGGCACCCAGTAAACCTGATTGGCGGTTCCTCCACTGTCCATGGACACCAAAAAGGTCTTCGGCCTCTACAGTCCACTTTCCATGACAGGCAACCTCAAAAGACCCGGATGTGGCATGTGCCGTCCGCGGACTACCACGATATTTGTGGATAGATCGTATAACTGAAGGCTGTTGGGAGGTTCTCACTTAATTTAAACCATTAATTTAAACCATTATTGTACACTGGTGGCTCTTAAAAGAGCCTTTTTTGTTTTGTTTCAGTTTTGATTTTGTTTTGCTTTTCTGATTTTTTATTTCCAAAAACATTAAAAAAGGTTTTCATATGCACTGCACACATATTTTTCACATAAACCTTCTGAGTGCATTTCCAATATTTACAAGGAACATCTGATTCCCATAATCAGTCAAATTCATTGCATCACTCAGAAAATTGTTTTCAGTATCCACACTGATGTTTTCATTTTCAAAGGTGGCCTTTCCCAAATCATTCAAAAAAGCACATACACCTTTATTTACAAGGTGCCTACCTTGTTTTAGTTGTGCACAAAACACATTTGGGCATCTCCACACTTCCCTTGGATGTATTGTTTAAAAAATAATCTTTGCATCTGGAAATAGTTCCATTAAGCAACAGAACATATATTTTAATGCAGCCTGCATTATAGTGAAGTAATATACCCCAAACTATTTCCTTCACAATGAAGAACAATAACATGTGGGCATTGAAAGTGAGTCATAGTCTTACAAAATGATAGTAGACTCACCCAGTTTTGTCCAGACACCGTTTACCTCCCAACCAATAGTCCCAAAGATGCCACAAAACTGAGTTTACATTTTCAAATTATACACCCAACAATCTCCCACCATCTACACAGTGAGATTTTCTTGGCCACTAGCCACATCCATCTTCAATACATACAATAATCAAAACACCTACTACCCTATTTTCCTGTAAACCACAACCAAAACACCTCATTGGCTAATCACCATAGTGCCCTTTCCATGCCAGGCAGCCTTAAAAGACCTGGATGTGGCATGTGCCATCCGCAGACTGCCTCGGTGTCTGCGGACTACACAGCCAATCAAAAGGAAGGGGGGAAATTAAACACAATTTAAGTTATTTAATCTTTAGTGGTGGTCCTGAAAATAACCTTTTTTGGGGGTTTGTTAACAAACACCTTTTTTCCTTTTGTTTGCTTTTATGTAAAATACTGCTGTACACTCTACATCTTCCTTGATCATTTCCTTACAGGAACTTCTTCAATGCATTCCTAAAATTGTAAAAGGAAATTGCATGTCTGACATCTGTGTGGTGAACTCAAACTGGACAGCAAAATGCACACCATGAGAATTGATATTATAATACTCAAAAGATGACATTCCTGCAGCATATAAAAAAACAGATACACCTTTATTGACAATCTGCCTTGATTGTTCAATTTGAAGACGGAAAAAGTTGGTTGGACATTTCCATGTGTGCCTCTGTTTTATTTTTGAAAAAAATATCTGAGCAGCAGGAAACAGTTGCATTAGGCATTTTAAAAAATCCTTCAGTGCAACTTGCAAAGACACCCCAGTCAGAAACCCAAAACTGCCCCCTCCACAATGGACAATCACAATGTCTGGACATTTAAAGTGAGCCATACTCTTACAGCTTGGCCAGTTTAAGCCACACACTACATGACAGGAAACTGCCAATCCAATATTTCCAAGGATGGCATGATTATCAGCATGCGCTTTCAATGAGTGAATTGAGGAGTCCCTCATAATCCACACAGTCTGCCTTCTCATACAAATAGCCATATTCATTGGCACTGCTCTCACAATTCCCACAAAAAAGCCTCCCTCTTCACTCTCTTCCTGTACCACACCCAGTAAACCTGATTGGCTGATACTCACAGTCCCCTTTCCATGCCAGGCATCCCCAAAAGACCTGAATGTGGCATGTGGCTTCCGCAGACCACTGTAGTGTCCACGGACCCCCATATCACAGGGCCAGACCTTCTCCCCTTCCAATTTTCATGTTCTGAACACTCCCTCATTGGCTGCTTTCAAAGAGTCACACATCCATCCACCAATATCATCCAAACCCTGTCATCTCACTTCAGCACTTCACATGCACACTTGAACTCTGATTACATATGTCCTGTTAATGAAAGACATCTGCATCAAAACATCTGTGCAACTGCCCAAGATTCTATTTCTAGATTCAGTAAGGTCTGCATCTCACAACACATAGAACAGGTATGCTTATATTTTTAAAATGTTTTTCTTTAACTGTTTCACAAATACATATATATATATAGAGGGTTCCTGGTATTTTCCCTATAATACACTTCTCAATAAGCATATTCTCTTTTTTAATTGCTGTAGCAAATGCCATTCATTGCAGCTGTCATCACCTGCTCACGTGAACCAGCAATGAATTGGAATGCTCTGCATTTCAAAATGTTTCTTTGCATAAGCATTTTGATGAAACTTAAAAAATGGGTATGTGTATGCACAGCAACACTGTGTCACTTTTTCATAAAATAAGGAAAAATCACTTAAAATAGACACGTCGATGGTTCTTAAGTGGCACTTAGTGCCTGCCAGTTCAATATGTTGGCAGCACATGCATATATCCCAACATTACCCATTCCAATGTATAGGTGCTTTGTAAGTCTTTCTTTTTTCCTTTGCATTCTGCCACTTTCAATTCCATTTCTCCAATTATAAAGCTGAAACTACAATTCCCAGAAGGCAAAGAAAAAAACATGAATGAACTTCAAGATTTGAAACTGAAATGTATATCAACTAAACCTATAACATGTTGTGCTTTTCAAAATATTTTTTGGGAAACATTTTTCAGAAAGTTATAAAATGCATACCTCCATTTATAGCAGCACTTTGTCACTTTTTCATAAAAGAAAATAAAAGCAGAAACAAATAGATGTACACAGCATTTGTAATTGGCACTCAGGGTGTGCCAGTTTAATATATTAACAGTAAATGTACACTTCCTAACATAACCCATTCCAATTTTCAGCTGCTTATGCAGTCCTACCTTTTTCTCTACATTCTGTGACTTGTTCACAATGATAAAAGTGGAACTACAAGTTCCATAATGTAAACAAAAATCTAGAACTACATAAACAACTACAGATTAGAAAGCCTCATGTTGGCAAATATGCATATACTCCTAACACATTCATCTTCTACACACCAACTGCCATTCAAAAGTGTATTACAAATATTTTCCATCAACTTTTCTTCTCATTTACAAAATGTTACAGAGCTTCTGCAAATGCACATACGCATTTCGTAACTTTCATGAAAATACTCGTAATAGCAACCATTTTTAACCGTCCACCAATTTCATTACCTTTTTCCACACCACTACTACTTCCATTGTAAATATGAACCTTGCTTCGTAAAAGTGCTTCGCCATTACCACATGCAATCAACAACCTAAAAATGAATACGCTTTGCATCCGACAAAGTAAGTACATTAATGTACTAGGTTTATGTATGCAATTATAGCAGCACAGTTCCACTATATATATATTAACCCAAACTACTGTTTTCGAACCAACTTTTCTTTCACTCTAGCCCATTATATTCCATTATTCACACTCCGTCTATTCCCTACTATTTCCATCTACATGCCACCATTGCAACACCCACTCTGTTCCTCAAAACAGCACAATCACTGTACAGATTCCGTCACATTACCACTGCCTACCTCACTAACACAACACCATCACACCAATGTGCACTCGTATTCTCACAACCTTCCCACCCACACATAATATACCACCTCACAATGAAACGCAATGTATTCATGTCTACAATCACCCCCTCACATCCATGCACCATACATGCATATACATTGCACACATTTACAACACAACCTTTCTCTCTTCCCAACAGACATAACAAAATACCTACTAAACAGCAGCTCTGTAGAAAAGAAAGACACATTAGAGTAGATAAGATTAAAGTACACCCCATAGTCATCCACCTCTAAAGCAATGCATAGAAATCATTAACAAAAGAGCTAGTAACCCCAATAAACACAACTAAACTAGCCACACCTAAAGAAAGTAATGCCCCTCTTGCAAAACAAAAAGTAAGAAAATTATATACAAAGAAAAGTAGACCTACTAGCAAATACTCTATGAAACACTGTTAATGTAGTCACAGTAAAGCAATCTAAAAAATGAGGTTACAATAAATGTTCCACCATAGAGTACTTCACAATTTTATAAAAACATGAAAAGTCACAATCTTTCCGTAAAAATTACTGCAGTAGTGTAATCCTGCAAGCTGTAATTGACAGCGCTTTTCTACTCAAGAGAAAATTGTTTATATTGATTTTAAACAGAATGAAACTACTAACTAAATTAATCAATGAATTGCAACAAGTACTTCTAAACATGCGCTGTGTCAATATAGAGACCAAATAAAACTTCAGTGATGGTGAATGGATTCACAAGCAGCACAGAACCATACTTCAATGAAGAATCGTATAAACAAGAACAACAAAAAACAATTGCATAGACAATAGTGGTCGGGGGTATGAAAAGGTGGAACAAACCATTGTAACAATAGAATCCCTTATAGAAAAAAAAATCCCCAACAAACTTCGAAACAAATGCTCCTTTCACCCAATAAAACTGTCCAGTGTGCAAGTGGACATGCAGCTCAAAGTGGAATGTACGCCACCAATCCTTTAAATCTTTATGACAATTCCTCAAACACTATATGAAACTAAAAACAAAAATAAAATGAAAACTTTACACACCATAGACACTTCTCCAGCACGCAGCCACACAGTTCTGTGAGGACATTCATTAGCCTGTATTTTAGGAACTGCTTGCAAAAACACTTTCCACCATATTAAAATGTTAGCGACACACCATTGTACAATACATAATCTTGTACATCGACTATACTACAAAAAAGTCCTGCTCTAGAACTGCAAAATTTAAATAACATTCGCCTACATGGAACAGCCAAAGAATTCCTTCAAGAAATAGAGCACATCCAACGTAAAGACTATGGAACTGAAGGTGACTTAGAACATTCTGTACATTTAGAAAACATTACCCTAAATATCATAAACACCAACTTCTTAATAAAGACATACACAAAATAAATAGCTAAGTTTCAATACTAATCTACTGAAATACCAGACCAAATATGTGTCTGTTTCTGCAGAACATGATATAAAAAGGTCACAGAAATAGTCAATCTAGCATACAAAAGTATCCCAATGGTTCCAATTAGCGTTATATCTAACAGCAGAAGGTAAATACAAAATAACTAACCCCTCAAGAGTGTGAATGTACTGTAACACAAAGCTTGACAATAACCAAATGCTATCAGGTGCTATCACTAATAACTTAGATATTTCCACTTCCAAAAGCTCTCAAACAGCTTAACTTGTACTAGAGCATTATAATACAAACAGTGGACCCATTTCAAGCTATAATACGCCTCCAACCAAAATCAGCCAAATTACCTCCATCCAAACTACTAAAGGACATCTGTGGCAAAGTAGTATGTTTACCGTTGGATCTAAAAGAAAATGTTCAAACTCTAGGACTGCAACGGCCAATAGATCAATCTTTGATTGTACTAGTTAAAAGTGTAACAAGAAAAACATTTGGCAACAACTAGTTGACTTAAACAAGCCCTACAATATCTAAAAGAAAATAATGAATACTACAAATATATAAACATAGAGGAAAACTTAAAAGAAATCACCAACATTATTCCTGGGTCAAGATAAACTAGCCAAGTTAAACATACAGCTCCTGTTACAGCAGCCAACATTTTAGACCAGTATGAAATGCACCCACTGCACTCCAAAGACACAATTGATGATGCATTAGAAACAAATCAAATGCATCGAGACGAAGGATCCACAAAGAGCATATGGGAAAAAAGTGTTGAAATACGTTCTTGTCCTCTACTCTTTCCTATTGGAAAAGGAGGATGATATGATGAACGTTCCACTCAAATTAGTGCATCAGAATATCGCTCTTTACAAATGTATTCTGTAAAACCCAGATTCAGCCAAAATGTCAAATACATTTCCACATCCTCTTTGAAAGTGAACTAGCAACTCTATGTTATGGTGTTGCACACGCGTTAAAAACAGACTCTAACTTTTTTAATATATCCGCTACCCAACTTCTTCAAAAAAATAAAGACAAAGATGAAGTTTTGCAGTCATGTATCATACATCCCTTGGCAAACATGCATGGTACAAAATAATACTGGTTCCAACGTCACGCTGATGTACGCTGTATGCTAAGGAACCTAGGACCACCCACAAGGTATGTTACTTTAAGTTGTGCAGAGTACGCATGGGATGACTTGCACACTTCTTATGCACTGCAAACCAAAACAAAGACCAAATAGACATAAAAACACCCTGTTAATGTTTCAAGGTACTTTCACCATTGCTTCATTACCATGCTTCATTTTATCTGCAATAAAAGTACCCCTCCGCTCAGAGAAGTGCAACAATTCCTTTAGAGAAAAGAATATCAATCCAGAGGAGCACCACACATCCACATGCGTTTGTGGATAAAATATGCTCCAAAATGTGGCTATGATAGTGATGTTACTGTTTTATAGTTTATTGAAAAATATGTTACCTTCATAAACCACAGATAGTGCCCTAAATAGACAAGTGTTACACTTACAAAAGCATTCATCTGGCAAATAATGATGACATAGCTATAAACACAATGGGATATACTATACCAAATGTCACTTTGGCTTCCCTAGACCAGATTTCAAAAAAGGACAACTAAATGGCTTGATGTCTTCTGTTAGACACAGTGTAAAAGTCAAGTCCCTTAAAATACATACAACAATAAAAGGGACGAAGCATCCAAGTACATCAATGATTACAATGCCATCATTGCCCTCTAGTGGAATGCAAACATAGACATATAATACGTTGCAGACAATTCCACTGCAGTTGCAAGATATGTTACAACCTATCTCATGAAAGCTGCGAAAACAGAGCTAACATATCATCTGACAAACCAATATCAGAGCAATTGTACAGCTTTGGTATAAACATTCTCCCCATAGAGAATGCGGGTCCTACGAAGCTGCAGAACATTTAACAGGTACAGCCTTATATAGCAAATCTGAGCACATTGTCTGGATGAACCTTGGACCGTCGTCATCCCAAAAAAGAGTACTAAAATCCAACCAAGAGATAGAAAACATAGCTACAAATGATCCCAACAGCCAGAAAATGTTTTAAAAGAATGTACTTGACACATACTACCCAAATAGAAGTACTGCTTTGGAAAAAATGTGTCTGTACAACATTGCCCATGAAACTACACCTACAAAAACAATGTCACACCAATTGAGACAACTGGAAATATTCAATTTCAACTTATGAAGGAAGCCTAGTGAAATTCATCAAACCCAGTCTAATTAATTATGTAAAGTTATCATTTAAATCTCCACAACGTTGATAACTATATTACATGGCTCTACTCCAACTTTTTAAACCTTGGAGAAAAGAAAAACAATTATTAGATGACTATTATTCTTTTGAAGCTACACTCAAAGCAAATGAAATTAGTATAACAAATGACAATTAATTTCAAATAATACAAACACATGTTGGACAATGAATGCCAACAAGAGGAAGACATTGAAGCTCAACTATACAAAGACACTCTTGGGGAACCACTAATTGTAAGTGAAGCAGAAATAGCTATGACCGAGGTAGAAAATACCATGTATCAATATAAATAATCTGTGAAAGACTTTTCAGTTCTGGAATCTCAGCGAAATGATGAACAACTCATCATTTATTTAGAAATCACTCAGGAAATTGAACATGGTTTTAAACATGAAGCTAAAATCTAAAGCTGTCAATATTATAAACCTCTTCTCCTGTATGTAAGCGGTGAAGCTGGTTCTGGCAAAACATTCTAAATTAAAATATTCAGCAAATGTCTACAAATCTTAACAAACAACAACTGTTCAGGGGTAGTAACATCCCCCACAGGTCTAGCTGTCTTCAACATAGGTGGTGTACCTTTACATCGACTACGACTCCTCCCCATAGAACACCAAAACAAATTTGAATAGTACAAATTGTCATCAGAAGCTGCTACTGAGGTAGGCAGAATTCTAAAATAAATGAAAGAGCTCCTGATTAATGAAGTAAGCATGGTGTCCAACCTCATGCTGGCTTTAATTCATCTCAGAATGCAAGAAGTCCTAAAAACCAACTAATCTGCTGATGATGGAAAAATTAACTAAACAAAATCTAAATGCATGTTTTTAATTCCAACCCTTGCAAGCTGTAGTCAATTCAATGAGACAATGTTGAAAAATGAAATGCAACCCGTAGTGCATATCAGCTCCACAGACAAACTACATGTGCACAGCATGACACTTCCAATGTGTCAACAAGCAACAACATGACTAAATAGCTTAGAAAAATTCCAACACAGCCGGATAGGAGAAAATATTGACTTTGTGTCAGAACTGCAGAGTAATTCTAAAACGTAAACTTGACGTAGAACAATGCTTAGTCAATGGAGTAATTGGTACAGTTGTTGGCTTCCAAACATATCCGCACAACAACAACATTCAGTTTGTCAATATCCACTTTGACAATCTGATGTTTCCTTCTTTTCAAAGACATGTACGTATGCAGAGAGCAGTTTTTTCTGTCTCTTGCATATGCTGTCCCTATTCACAAATCACAAGGTCTAACCCTAGATCAAGCATTGATTGACATAGACAGCACAGTCTTTTACAGAAGGTATGAGTTACGTAGCACTTTAACATCTACGTACACTCAATGGTCTATTCCTAATTAACTTTGATGCAAACAAAGTCAATGCTGACATTGCTTGCATCGTGGAATACAACCGGCTATGGACAATATACACCACCCATCTAGATATGTACCCTGAACCTCAAAAAAAGAAACCTTTTAAAAGACAAATAATAGAAAGAGAACAATACCACTATGAAAACAACAAGTAACTCCTGCATCAAACAAAACAACCACAAAACTGTCGAGTGCAAAATCAACTGCACATCCATCACAAAAGAAACACACAAACCTCACTTTTCTCCAAAAACATCTGCAAGCCCATCAAACAATCTAAAAATATAACTTTCTGGTCCATTTAAATTCAGAAACTCAACTGGATTAAATGGTTATGCTAATGTGACAATGAATCTTCTCTTTCAATTGCCACCATCTGTTCACAATATTTACTTAAACGGCTCGGACCAGTTGTGTTTTCAAATACTTGTCCTTCACAGAAATGCCACAAATAATGCTAACAACACTTACAGTGCCTCAGGTAAGAGGCTAGAATTGGACCACTGTGCAGAAATGGTAAAATGTACCATAAACACATATGAATATCTACAGGAATTCCTAATGTACTTACTACAAGTACTGGAAACCAAAAACAACCCTATAAATGAAACCCTGCAGATTTGATACCCGTGGAAAACATACATGCACTCTCTCTAATCTCTCCAATCATGTTTCACAAGACCACATGACTAATGCCGATTTGTATATCTATCTGTACCAAATTCTGAATCCATTCCATTTCACCAGCTTCTGCAGAATACAAATCATTGCATATTATGCCCTTTTTGCAATTCAGACAATCTGATATATTTATTTGTTTATTTATTGTTTATTTATACAGCGCTTATACACAGGTGAAGTGTTTCAAAGTGCTTTCAAGATGGGAAGGGAGCATAGAAATACAGTAATCATTCTTAGGCCTTGCAGATTCTGAATGACCAACACAGAGATAGAAAACTAGAATACTAGCCCTGACGACATTTCTTCTAGTGTAAGTGCATAAAGTGTTATAGTTGCGACCAAGCTGGGGAGAGGGAGACGAGAAATGATGGGGGGTTTAGGGGTGACAGGATAGACAATTAACTGGTCATAGAAAATCTACGTAGTACATACATACATACAGAGGTTTCGGGAAGGCGAGTGGAGGGGGGAACAAAAACAAGTCCGGTCCAGCACGGCCATCGGTTAAGTGCAGAGAGGTTGCCCCGCTCATGGAGTGTAAGCTGGAAGTGCGGTAATTCTGAAAAAAGTGCACCGGACGGAGGCAAGTGCAAAAGACTGGTGGGGGAGCCTGGGACCTGTTAGATTCTAGAGGTGAACCAAGCAACCAGTCAGCAAAAACTGGACAGAGTTAGCGGTGGAGGAGAAAGGAAAGGAGGTTAGCAAGGGAGAGGGAGAGAAACAGAGGAAGAGAAAAGGACGGTCTTGAGCAGTTTCCAGAATTTAAGGTGTTCCAGCTGAAGACGGAGAGAGCCAAGGAGGCTGTTCCGGAGGGAGGCACTGACAGAGGATAAAGATCTATCCCCAAATCTCTGTTTTTGGAAGTGGCTCACTCGCAGAGTGTTGGAGGAGGACGAGTGGAGGACTCTGGAGGGAGAGTAATTAGGAAGAGAGCATTGTAGATAGTGCAGGCCCCGGCACCACAAAGCCTTGAGGATTATGCAGTGGATCTTGAACTTGATCCTTGCAGCCAGAGGGAGCCAGTGGAGGAATTTCAGTGCCAGAGAGCTGCAGTCCCAGGGCTTGCGGCCAAAGGACAAGTCTTGCGGTTCTGTTCTGGATGAGCTGTAGTGGACATAGAGTAGAACTATGAAAATTGAGAAAGAGGCTGCTGCAGCAGTCGAAGGTAGCCTGAAAGAGAGCTGTGGTCATTTGCATAACATTGAAAGTTAGAGGTATAGGTAGCAATCCTGTGCGCCAAGGGGGTCATTTAGATGTTGAAAAACCAGGTACAGTGCAGATGGTACCAAAAATAACTGTGAGCTTATAGGCTTCAAGCATGGCCAACTGCCTCATGGCAAAAAAACCTTAACAACAGTAGGCATAATATAACACACTAGTGCAACAGCCACTGCAGGGCACTACATTGCATATGTTAAAAAAAGTGGTTGATTTGAATGTAACTATAACTCAGTTACTCCAAAACATAGGTTACCAGCACATTTAACAAATGCCTACTAATATTCCTTCACAACAAATTTAGTCACTAAACGTTAGCACAATTAACAGTTAGAACATGCCAGCAGGTATCTAACTACAACCATAATGCTACAATAGCACTTTTCAAAGTCAGTCTAGTTAGAATATGCCAGCAGGTATCTAACTACTTGAAAAACACCCTTCATTGCAAAGCACTTCAAATACGCCATCTTAATTCTTATATGACAAAACATCTTTTAACCTCTAGTTAGAATATGCCAACAGGTATTTATTTCAAGCATTCCCTTAATTACAACATACTTCATACAAACATACTATCACCCTTAAACTCACGGAACTGTTATTGGTTATTTTTTATCCAGTACAGATTTTTTAACCAATGACCCAATGATTATGTAATGTCAAAACAACAGAAGTGTGTCATATACTAATGTTGTACCAAACATATTACTTAAAATGTACTGTTTACGATGGTCTATAGAAGAAAATGTATATTTAAAATTGTGCACTACTACAGCTTTTGATCTATCATGCTTAACCAATTGTACTGTTTTTTCTTTCCACAGAAAAGAAACCATAGTTTGCAGCTTCATAACGCTACAACACTAAGTGACCACAGCAATTATAATCAACTACCTATTCTGTGAGCACTATCCTCAATTGTAATACAATCATAAGTACCATATACAGTTCAATTACATTATTCCTCCATATTACAAACACTTTGTACTCCCACTACATTACCTACAATTACTGTACACACAGTGGTGACGCCTGTGTGAGAAGGGCAGGTGTTGACTGTTGCTGACTGGTGCCACGTGCATGACGATTGAAGCAGCTCCTGCCCTCTATACAACCCTCAGTTGATCCCTGTAGTGGCAAAGCCAGTGTGAGAAGGGCAGGTGTTGACTGCTAGATGGGTGGTTGCCTTGGCAGAGAATCTTTGAATGATGTGGGTGTGTTATCGGCAGTTTATTGGTAAGGACAGTTCCACTCGAGTGCGGAGGTGGCCCTTGCAATCTATAAGGGTTCAATATTTTGTGAAGCTGACAGAAGCTACGGATAAAAGCACCTGTTAGACCTTATTGGGAATATACTGTATTTCTGCTATGTTTTGCAGGCAGTCACATGCTTGGGGCATTTTAGGCCATGATTCTGTAATCATGGCTGGTTATCTCGCTGTACATTTTATTCATGTCTTATAGCACATATTTTTGGGCCTCATATCTCAAGTAAGGTATTGCAGCCCTGCATTTTATTTTTTGCACAGTCAGGCCTCTAATTTGTGCTTTTTTTCCCTCTCTCTTTTTTATCCGGGGAATCAAGGGGAGGGAGATGGACTTTGAAGTCCCATTGATCTAGTCGAGCGTTTCTTGTTCCCTGGTCAATCTGCTTGAAGCTGCTTAATTTCCTTATTATTTTGTGGAATCAAGTTGATTTTTGACCTGCCCTATGAACAGGTTGGGTGAAATTTGTTTAAGATTGTGGTTTTTTGACGCTTCACCAGAGAGATCAGTCAATAGTGGGGAAGCAAGGGGACGGGATGGACTAAGGGAGCCCCTTGAACTGATCGAGTGTTCCTCACATCCACTTGTTTTATGATAGGCAAAAAGAGTTGGTTTTATTTTGCGATCATATATTAAAAAATAGTATGCATTCATGCACTTATTTGTAGCTATTTTTATTATTTTAAGCTTGTACTTAGATTTTATATTTGTATTGCATTAGTACAGTGTTGATACAGCGCTGATATCTACATTTTGTACTGTAATTGTCTTCTGTTTAATAGCAACATTATGTTGACGTGCAACACCATTTCTACCCTTTCACCAGGGACAGTATCAAGTAATGTTATAAAATGTTTGCACCAATTAGTGATGTAAATTGTCTAATAACCAAAATCAAAGGCCTCCTGCAGGACATAGACAGTTTGGAGGGCGAGGGACCACAATCAGGGACTAGTAGAAAGTCCCAGCTCAAGGTTATGTCATATAAATGTGTGAGTGAAAGGGGGAAAACCGGGATTCAGTGTGAGCCAACTGAGTCTCAGCGAAGATCAGCAGGTGTTATAAAAACTGTTTCCCCTACAAGGAAAACCAAGACCCCTTTGCAGTTTTTGAGATAAGAAAACACCCGGGGCAAGATGGGTGAAAACACTGTGCGTTACCTTTTATTCACCCCGGTACCTCAGAATCTCCCTTTGCTTTCCCAGTGTTTCTTCATGACTCTGAAGCTGTCGTAGATTCATCCCACTGCAGGGTCTCGGGTACCACTGCTATATGTGGGGAGGCTTCTCATCCAACTATAAATGGGCCTCTCGGGCCTGAGGAATTTGCTATTGTTGATTTGAGGAGGATAGATAAATTACAGTTATGAGGGGTACCCAACATTAACTTGATCACCAATGTTTGCAAGCCAAATGATTTGATATCCTGGGATGGACCTCTTGTAATTTCGGATGCGGAATCTGTGGAGGTAATAGTAGCTTCTAACAAATACCTCCCATTGCGGAATTCTTCATCCTTAGAGAGTGGGCAGGAACCTAAGAAGGGTGTCCCACCTGTGGCAGCTGACACAAATGTTGGTCTCACATTGACTAGAATTCCCTTGATTGGCGTGGCAAAGGAGTTGCTAAGTAAAAGAGGCAAAAAGACTTAAGTGAAGCAGAAATATCTAAGATTTACTAAATCAATCCCCAGTAGGTCAATTTCTCCAGTTGACATTACATCTCATGGGTGTTCTTGTCAGTGCATACTGGATCTTACTAACCTGTGCAGCCCTCTAATCCTGCTGCTATTTCAAACGGTTTAAGGAGTGGGCAGGGAAATCCAGGCACATGTTTTTTTAGCATGTTAGTTACTGCAGTTGAAAGTTATTATCAGAATAATTCATCTAGTTGTGGTTATAGTGGGCTTCTGAATGGTGGAGGTTATGGAAGGGACTATGGTATGCCATTAAAACCTGAGAGGAAGGATCAGGATGAAACTTCAGTTGTTATGTGTAATGTCTCCTGATTGACTCTGGGTGCATTTGATAATCAAGAATCGTTCATTAATAAATGTACCCATTGGATACGAACAACCAAGGGATGTGTCTCAATTATCAGAGATGACATATTCTGTTGTGTTAGAAGTGAAATGCCACATTTTGGCATTACTGCTTGAACGTAGGCCATAAAACTATGCACTGTGCACTTTTCAACATCTGAAAAAAACTAAAACACGGCAAGGTACGGTCTTGCATCACATCACATCATATTGAAAATGACATCTAATAATGACTAATGATTAACAAATCTGGAAAATTCCCTCGGCACACTGATCATTTACTATGAAAAGGGAACGATGTAATATAGATTATAAGGTGATAGTCTGTAAGTACATTTAGTTGGAGACATTTTAACCTACTGATTTCTGCAGTTACAGCTCCATGATATACTGTCCTACTGTTAGACTTAGAAGTTGCTACTAACTTTATGAATTTTTTGAAATCGCATTGAAATTATGATATGATATGAAATTATGATATTTTATGAACACTATTTTATTAATGGTATTTTGTGCAATGTATTGATGAGACTACATTTAAATACATTTCAGAACCTTTGTAAGTAAATGTTAGCGACTATTTTGAATATGAAGAAATCACTCATCTATGAAATAAATGTAAGTAACTCACTTTGCACTGTACAAATCTGTCCTGTTTTATTTGTTTATTTGCTATTCATTGTCTGTTTTATTAATTTGAATGTAAATTGTATTATGTTAAAACTCTTTGAGCTATAATCAGAATTAATAATACATTATTAAATGCCTAGTAGTTCTAACAACTGTGTTAAAGTCTTTTTTAGTAATAAGCATTTGGACAAGAATCTCTTGGTCGTAGACTTCCATGCAAATGTGCTTTCTGGTTCGAGAATACATCTTAGATATCCCTTGATTGAGAAGGTCTCCTCATCCAATATCCTGCCTATCTCTCAGGGTCATATATTTGGAACTAAGAACCTTTCTAGTAGGACCACTTGCAGTATGAGTCAGGGTTCTAAGGTACCCCAGGGCGATAGTGGCCTCAAGGCTGTGGATTGACTGGTTAGTGGGGTAGAATCCCCAGCTATAAAACACACCCATGTTTGCAATATGTTATCCTGGAATATATCAGGTTTGAGTAAAATTCTTAGCAATCCCATCTGGATAAAATGTGTTTGGGGATTTACTTTAATATTTTTCCAGAGTCTTAGGCCGTGGATAGAATTGATCTCCGTGGACTCCAGACGTACTCGATACCTGCTATTAAAGGTGCACCGGCCAGAACAATGGGGGTCTAACTATTTGGGTGGACAGTTTGCTGAACTGGAAGTTCATAGAGTGTGACACAGGTTCACCAGCAATTCAACTTCTTATTGCTGCAACTCCTGGTGGCTATATATATATATATATATATATATATATATATATATATATCTTTTATGTACCTTCTATAATAGGCCAATTAACAATCCTGGTTTGGCACTGTGGAGACGATCAAGGAACTTGTCAACAACTGGGTTGGCAAAGAGGAGTAGACATTTCACATTATCATTGTAGGTGATTTTATTCTCCAGTTAGAACCCTTGAGAGACCTGGAACATTGAGGATCATACCTGCGGAATCCCAGGTCTTGTGCCTAAGTATTCGAATAGGACACCTGTTCAAGCCATTGCATCATTAAAATGACTGTATTAGCTTGAGATGAGAGCCTGCAATGGCAGGGATCCAACTGATCAATCGGCCAAATTGTCATTCACTGAGGCCAATGGTTCCTCATTTATTGATTATATTTCATTCTTGGCTAAAGAGCGGGATCTTATTGTGTCCTTTATGGTGATTGGCCATTATGAAAGTGACCACAAACCATTAACTTTATCTCTCCATGTCCAGAGGGACATGGAAAGTGACATTCTGGAAGTTGACCGTTTGGTAGAATAGTTCAGGTTGGGCATGCACAGAAAAATATGTTGGCAGGTTTTGGAGAACAAGCACATTCCTGGAACTTTATTACCTGCTGTGCAGGCTTTTTTCCGATCCAAAAATGCATTGGTTCGACATGGTCTTGCAGGTGAGGTCACACCCATGCTTGAGGTAAACAGAGGTGTCAGACAGGGATGCGTCCTCACTACACTTCTTTTCAGTGTATACAGCAATGAAATTAAACAGGACCTGCTAATATACAGTCTTGATCCTCCTAAATTTGGCAAGGAAAAAATCCCTGCCCTGCTTAAGATGTGTTTCTGCTCTCCACAACACCTAGGGGATTATAATGGACTATGCAACGTTTAATGTCCAAGCGCACTGAATTGGGCTTGACACTTAATATAGATAAAAACATAATAATGACTTTTTGACCAATATGTTTTAAGAAAAACAATCTTTGCATCATGGTGGATTGTGTCAAGTTAGAGCAGGTTGTAACCTTTGATTTTTTAGGAATTCTGTTCTCTGAGAAGGGCTTGTGAGCTCCACAGGCTGAGAAATTTTCCCTAAGCCTGGTGAGGTATCGGGTGAGCCAGATTTTTTTGGGCGCAACTTGGCAAGGGTTCCCTAGTTCTTGATTTTTACCAGAAACAAGTCAAGGCAACTGCTCTGTATGGGGCAGACATTTGGGGCCATATAAATATGCAGACTATCCAGACAGCCAAGAACACATTTCTGAAAGACCTGTTCCTGTTGCCTTATAGTGAGCCAAATGCTCTGCTTGGATAGATAATGACATAAGCCTGATAGAAGACAATGTTAGATTAAGACCGGCCTTGTATTGGGTGAGGCTCTGGGGTTCCCCACGTCTAGCATGTTTCTGTGATGCCTTGATGCACGTCCTATCCTGTGAGGGTGGAAAATCATTGTCCTGATTCTCCCATGTCAAAAATACTTTTGGAGGATTGAATTTGAGTAACCTGTGGAGTAACCTGTGGACGAACCCTGGTAGTATAACTAAAGGTAGCCATATGGAGGTTAAAGAAGCAGCCCTGACATTTACATGCAGATAAATGGAAGCTGCCTACCTGAAACTAAGTCTGGGCCCGATTTGTCTCACAGCTAAACTGGAGTTTGGCTTTGAACACTACTTGGACATGATTATTCCATCCTGTACATGCACTCTTTATCAGGAATTTAGGCTGGGTATTCTAAAATTGTCAGCTTTCACAAAGTCTCGGGGGTCTTTTCCCGGTATGTTGTGGTGCTGAAGAAACTGATACAAATGTAAAGCTTTTTAATCGGGTGTTGAGAAATGCCTACTGAACAAAATTGTTAAACTCCCGTGCAATCCAGAGGGAAGCTAATGCAATGGCTCTCTGCAAGTCCACTACTAGCCTTGACATTGTATTCTGGGTTGCAAATATCATCAATTGAGCATGGTTATGCCGTGATAAGGTGCTAAAAATAATCACACCTTAGAGTTTGCTCTGAAATCCATAGCACAGACATTGGGAGGTTAATCCCTGACTGTGTCTGCTTCACAAATGCACTCATGCCATATCTTCCTCCTTTTTAACTGATGTAATTTGTAAACTTCTGATGTCAGCCTGCACCATTTTTATTAGACTTGCACTATGTTGCTGTATTGTTTTATATGTTTTGTACTGTATTTATAGTTAGCATATGTATGTGTGTTTTTTGTCCCATAATGACTGATGTCGAAAAAAGGTACTTTGATGATGATGATGATGATATGTTATAGGATGGCGATAACCGCCCTATAGTTCAGGTGAGTCATACAATTCTATTGTTAATAACTTTTGATTCTAGTAACTGATTTGGCCGAAATGTTGAAAATGATTAGGGATTTGCAGCCTGCCCTCAGCCTGTCCTACAGGCTGCAAAGTTTCATAAAGATCTGTTAAAAATAAAAAAAAGTTAGTAAATAGACAAAAACATGCGTTTTCCAAAAATGTAGCCTACTTCCCATTAATTTTCCCATAAACAAATAAGATCAGTTTTTCCCAAAGTGCAGTGACCAAACCACTGGACTAATTTGTACTGGGTCCAAAACAACTGGGGCATGAATCGCTACCTCGCAATCCATGCTTGCTTTGGGGTTATTCCGTGCAGTGGTATTTTAAATATTTGACGGAGAAGGAGGTGCCTACTTCTCAAAAATAAATAGCTATATTTTGGGGATTTACCCGAACCTTGGTGTTTTTGGAAATTAAACAGCCGCCATCTTTGTTTTCTCTCGATCTGAGATATTTGAAGTTATAGCCAAAGTGATGGGAAAATGAAACAGAGGATAAAATCATTTGCAGCTCAAAAAAGATGCAAATGTGAAATAAGCGACTGGGAAACAGTGGCAGATTCATATATAGTCTTTATTTTACAAATGTGAGTTAATTAATGATGCATGGGAAAGCGGGCCCTGCTCTCCACTCTCCAGTGCCCAACTGTCTTCCTTCCTTCCTGGTGCGCCGCTCTCTCCAGGCTCGCACTTGCTTTGCGTCATAGGCTCTACGACACAATGCACAAAGCATGATGAACCACTCCCATCATTGATGCCATCAGTGGTGTCATATATGACTGAATTAGTATATTAGTGATGTCATCAGTGATGTAATCTCTGATGTCATTGATGCAGTCATTTGCTGCGCAACAGAGGTTGAGAAGTTAAGGTGACTTTACATAAATTGTCTGCCGATTTTCAGGGGTTTATTTGCATTACATTTTCATTTTAACATCCCAGCAACTGAAATGCATACATTGTTTTATCATATGTACTGTAGATGATAAGGGCATCTTTGTGGCCTGTCCTTGACTGTTTCGCAAACATATCCCTGAATCTTGACTTCAGACATAACTGAACAATGTGCTTTCCCTGGGAATACAGTTTTTTTTTATGTATTTAAGTGTGATACAGTTTACAAAAAATGTATCACACAATCAACATTAGACAAGACAAACATTAATAAACAAAACATTTTAATTTGTACATTATACACATAACACTCAGCAGTATTACATTTTAAAACTGGATACAATTCCACAGATTTACAAATGTGTCTAAAAACTCAAAAAATAAAACTGATTTAATACTAATAATTATATTAGGTGTACTGTTTATTTCAATTTCATTAAATTAATCCTATGTTGTTAACAGTGATGTTTAATTGCCAAATGCCACTTGCAGCTAGCAGCTCTTGGTGTTTAGCCAACCGGCATCATCAAAAAAGCTGATGAAGTTTAGATTTCTTTAAAGAAGGAAATGTAATCTCTAGATGTTGCAATGATTCCACTTCACCAGTCCCACTACAATATTCAAAGAGGCCAAAAGTACGGTTTTCTTTATTCTTTATATTAACTATTTCTCCTGTATGTACGATAATAATCCTAAAACGAAGACATTGAGGGGGTAATTCATGGAATAAATGTGCACCGAAATTTGTGGCGCAAACTGGCACAAGCGTGAAAAATCTAGTGCATGCGTGAAAATCGCACACGTGCGATTCATGGAAGGCCCTGCGCGTATTTTTTCCGGGATGGGCGCCAAGTCTGTGCTTACCTTACACGTCACTGTGACTTTCCAAATGCGTGCACGACAGCAACTTCTCGCTCACACACCTAAAAAGGGGGCGGAACACAGGGAATGGGGAACAACGTGTGAAAAAGTAGGGGTAACATGGGAGGTATCGCTTGGAAACACACGCAACGCCCACATGCTAGTGAAAAACACGTATTCATGGAATCGAATAGGGAAAACCCGTGCACGTCAAAACCCGTGCACACGCACAAATAAGTCTGCCACATGAAAGCAGGCGTAGGTGCCCCGCGCAGCATAAAAGTGGGCGCAAACAACAAACAAGCATGTCACCTTCCTCGCAGCAGTGATCATGGGACACCGCAGGAGGAGGAGAATAGCCAGGCCCCAAATTTTTTTGCCGAGGACCAGCCTTTTTGTGATGCCTGATGACCAGGTCTATGGCAGGTATAAGTTTCCACCTCATATCATCCTAGAACTCACATCACCCAGCCTGTGCTCCCAAGCATTGAGCCCCTTGGAGAAGGTGCTCAATGTACTGCATTTTTTGCCACTGGGTCATTTCAGCAGACAACTGCCATAGTGGGGGGTGTCTCACAGCCCACACAGGCATGTTGCCTACACCTGGTGTTGGCAATCATCACTGCGCGCCCCTCAGTCCGCAGGCACATATACATGCCGAGAACAACTGCCGTGGTCCTGGACTTCGACAGGGTGGCAAACGTCCCCAAAGTGCTCAGTGCCATAGATTGCACCCATGTGGCTCGACGTCCACCTAGGGCCACTGAAAACATCTACCGCAACCGCAAGCACTGGCATTCCATCAACGTGCAGGTTGTATGTGATGCCAAGGGAATCATCACCTCTGTCTATGCAAACTATTCAGGGTCCACCCATGACAGTTTCATATTCAGAATGTCCGCCCTGAGCCGGGCCTTGGAAGCTGGGAAGCATGGCGACACATGGCTCATAGGTGAGTACAAATGCCTGTGCACGTACATGCATGTCACACACAGACAAATACACAAGCCCAACTAATGACAACCATTATCACCTTACCGGGGGACAACGCCTACCCTCTGCGCACCAATATGATGACGCCTATATGGAACCCCGCAATACCAGCCCAGGTAAGATACAGCATAGCCCATATTGCAACCAGGGCCATAGTGGAGTGCACATTCGGAGTGCTCAAGTCACGCTTCTGCTCCCTTGACCTCTCTGGCGACCAGCTACTATATGCACTCCCAGTAGTGTGCAGGGTCATTGTGGCAGCATGTGTCCTGCACACGGTTGCAACATGGCATGGCGTACCGGTGGATATGGGGGTGCCCCCACATCCCCAACCACACGCTCGGCTGCTGCGCATGGGAGGGGAAAGGGCATGTGGTGAGGAAGCCTGTACCCAGCTTGTGGCCACATTTTTCACCTAAACTCCAACCCCTGCAGAGGGCACCCAGGCCTGGCACATACCAGGTCGCAATCGATGATGAGAAAGGGACAGTTAACTGTCACAACCTTACCACCCTGAGAATGTGTCCAATTCCACAGATGTGAATGTGTCCAAAGAAGTGCTATATTGTGTGCATCCCTAGCTACTTAAAGACAACCAATCCCATGTGACCAAAAGGAACACATGCACAGTGCATATCCCCCCTGCAAAAAAGGGCATGAAAGTACAAGTATGCCACCCAAACTATCCCAGCCTCAATGGCCCCCGTCTGCCACACCATACCATGGTATGCAACTGCAAAACATCAAACCATATGCACAACACATGACACAATAGTCATGAAGTGCCATGTGAGAAATGTAAATAGGCACCAGACAATTACACCTGATATGGAATCTGAACAAATGACTGACCAAAATCTCACACCCTGAAAACGGTGGCACAAATGCATGCCACCAGTGGTGCAAGCAACAAAAGTCAGAATACCTGTTGGCATGCACATTGGACAATAGAAAATTGACATTTTAAACACTAAGTGCTGCGTGTGTGACCCCTGCAATACACCGCTCACCGGACAGCACAGTGAGTGTGCATTGTGTTGGGGAAACCCCTTGAGCATCATGAAAAAAAGTGCAATCAACCAAATAGTACCCTGTCATTCATGTACACGATCAATGAATCAGAAGTGAACATGTATTGTTGGGACACAGCATGCCTAAGAAGACAAACTGGGTGCACGTGTGTACATGGTGTCGACGTAGTTGGTGTGGGGGGGGTGTTGCCTAAGTGTTTGTGTTAGTAGGGACATGCCTCAATTAAATGCATTTGAAATGAAGTGAGCCTCAGTGTAATGTACACAGCACATGTGAACATTGCACACAAGGACCCCCCTGCGTGTTAAACCACAACCATCCCCTGATACCTCAAAATAAAACCCAACATAGGATCAGCCATTGACCAGCAAAACATACCATGTACAGAGTACCCCACATCGACAATGGCAGACAGTGATTAATCACTGATTCATTGAAAATCTTTATAGGGTCTACACACAAAGTGCATCAAAGCGCCTCAAGGAGGGAGGGAACAAGGGCGAATAACAGTACATTCCTTCAAGTCCTTCAAACAGTCCAGAAAGTGAAAATGAACTATCAAATCAAAGTACATATACAAGTGTCTGGAACAATAAGGGAGACTCTAGGGTGGGACTCTCGGAAAACAAAACTACTGTCAACATTGCTATGCCTGATGGCAATAGCTACAGTGCAGTAGTCACATAAGGAGGGAGGTGAGGGAAGACGCGGGAAGAAGTGAGGAGAGGAGAGTAACAAAACAAGTGACAAACTGTGGAAGGTGGACGAAGAATCAAGATAGTGCTGGGGAGGGGGAGAAGAAACACAGAAGGGAAAGGGGGAACAGATGACCTGTAATCAGTGGTGGAGGGACCGATGATAAAAGTAAGTGCCGAAATAAAACTCAAAAAGTTGAAGGTGGGGGGGCGGATGGACGGAGGCAGACGGGGAAGTGTCTGCAAAGAACAAGCGGCTAAGTATCACCATGCCTGACGGCAATTGGGGTAGTGCCGGAAAAAGACAGACAGAGGACAAGGAGGAGGGGAAAAGGTGGTGGAGAGGGAAAAGGGAGGAGGGGGACAAGATGTAAAAGCAGGAAGAGGGAGAGGGGGAAAGATAGCACACACAGGGGGCAGTTGGAAAGAAGACAGTGCAGAATGGGAGAGGGTGTGATGGTGAAGGGGAAGACAGAGGGAGACTGGCGGGGGCAGGTGGAGACTGGCAGGGGGCAGGTGGAGACAGGGGGACAATCAAGGGACCCAGAAGGTTGGTAGACAGGGGAGGACAGGGGTAGACAGGGCCTCTATTGTGGGCCATTGGTAGTGGTGGCAGGCTCCAGCCTCCTGGTTGGCCGGATTGTCACAAGGCCCAAGTGCAACCAATGGGAGGGGTGGAACAGGTCCAGGCCACAAACATGACAGTCAAGTCAAAAGCAATGCACCCATATTTCCAATGGCACAACAAAACACCAGGCAGGGCTGCAAGATGGCCAAAGCAGGGGAAGCAAGGAAATGCGGGTAGTTGAAACACGTGTTGATAAGGATAACTCAGCATGCAGTGTTCATGTGGCATATCAAAATCACTGTAGGCAAAGTGTCCCAATGCAACATCGTCAGCACACGGACCCCTCCCACCAGCAGTGTGTATTACACAGCCAAAGGGTGTATGTTACCGCCTACAGCAGGAAGTGCACGAACATAGACAGTCAATTCTATAAAAAAACATAAGCAACATGATGAAATGCACAGTCAACAGAATACTCACCAAAATGAAGTGCAGACATGCATTGGGGAAGCCATCCGGAATACCCACTGGGGTGTACACACAAGGTCGACTGCAGGCTGGCCACAGATATGACAGAAGCCAAATGGCCCTGTGTAAGATGCTGTCATACCGAGCCATCCTTGCGAGCCCATGGAAAGGGGAAGCAGGAGTAGCATATGTGTCAGGACCCCAAGCAAAACACATACACGAGACAAGCCTGAATGGGCCCAGCTGTAACACACAGTGCATGCCACAAAGCACCACACTGTCACATGAATGCACAATAGACAACAAAAAAATACTTGCAGAAAAAAAAATTCCCACATATGACCCGGGGAGTGGGTGGGCACCCAGGAGGGGGAGGTACAGGGTGCACCTCAACACTCACATATGTAGATGTTGAGATAAAAAAAAAGTCACTTGTCTCAGCGCCTCCATGGCCCAACCTATGTGGGAGGTTATTGTCGCCACCCTCTGGATGGAATTCAGAAGGTGGATGCAGCACAGTTGCATCACCACACCTTTCCGAGGCTTGACCCTCAACGGAAGCAAGCATGTGAGTCTAGTAAGCCAGGTCCTGCCTGGCAATGATACGTAGGTCTGAATGCATTACCTCTCATGTCACACGTGCTTCCTCCTGCAAGGGCTGACGTGTAAGACAGAGTTCTGCCTGCATGGCCTCACATGACATACGGAGTACCTCTCAGCTTGCATGGAGTTCAGCTGAGATGGTTCTTTCAAGCCGCTCCATCCTGTCTTCTGCCTGCCTGCTGTTGTCCATCATGAGAGCACACAGAGCAGATCTGAGGTTTTGACGTTCGACCCTCAGGGCCTCACGGTGTGCCTCTGCCTGAGCAGAAATAGCTTGACGCAGAGCCACCATTTCAGCCTGTCGTGCCCTGTCAGATGCCGCCATGCCCAGCCTGAGTAAGCGGCACGTGGACCGCGTAGCCTGCTGCTGGAGCTGCACTTTCCTTTCAAAGGGGAGGATGGAACGGGCCATACTTTCCATACCTTGAGCCATCATCTCAACTGCTGCCACCTGTTGCTGTGCTATGGCAATAACAGCATGGTCCCACTCAGTTGACCCGGGTAGTGCATGGCCACTGCGTTGCCACTAAGGAGCCGTGGTCTTTGCTGGGTTGGTGCCGCCCGTGGCTGCAGGACAACATCCCTCCGTCGACTTGATGCCCCAAGAACTTCGCCAACTGGTGTTGAGTGTGATGGTGCACCCGTAACCACCACAGGTGGACATTCCAACCCGCCTGTCCCCCTACTGCAGGTGTTGCAGACAGAAGATCATCCAACACAGGCTCACTTAACCGTGACGACACGTCATGATGCAGATCCGGCTCAACATTGTGGTCAGAGGATGCATCAGAGCCTGACTCAGAGTCCGCTCTGGACACGATGGCCTGGAGCACCAGTGGGTTTTCGTGGGCTGCCACCCCACGACCACCACTGGTGCCTAGATGGTCTTGTGAACTGACCACTGTGTCTGGGATGACATCTTCATCCTCTGCCTCCAGTGCTTCATCACCTACAACATAAACAAAAGAAACAAGAACATGCATGTCAGTAGCACATACCACACATACAGATCACAACATTGACAGCCAACACATGAAGCAGACATGTCACACGCAACTCAAAGATCAACATGCATCCAGTGGCATTGCAATGCAAGGGTTTCCCGAAAGCAAAAAAGGATCTGTGCAAAATGTGAAGACAACACACGTTTTGCATGTTGCCCATCACCTGCATCACACACAACCTCTAGCAGGCACATATCCAAGGCAGAAATGAGAGATGGCAAGAAAGAGATGGCACGTAGCATAAACATGTGAGAACACACAAGTAGCCACAGATGGCAATCACACCAAACACATCATGACACATGTAACATGCATGTTCACGTGCATCACTCAACAACCATTGACTATGCAGAGTACTTGTGTCACAGGAGGCACCTACGCTACTGTGTTTCAATACAGTGAAAGGAGGGACATGGGTACATACTTGGCAGGTCACTATCACACAGCAGCATTGAGTTGGCATGTTGAAGGGCTGAACCTGGCACAGGAGTGGCTGTGTGCGGTGTAGTGCATGTGTTCCCCCTCAACTTCCAACATCAACATGTATGTAGTGATGTCAATCTCCAAACATGACGGCAGTGTAAGGGCAATTGCAGCCACCATTTGCAAATGGCATGCACTATGTAGCTGGATACTGTGAAACACGAACCCTCTGGGCAATAACAGGGAGGAACTGCATGGCAATGAAAGGTTCCCCACAGAACTGTGCATTGGCAGACAGTGTTGGCATGTGTCTATTGCATATCATCAGTCAAATGTCACTACAGCCGATGAGAAGTGAACATGATGCAGGACAGATGAGGAACCATCAATAGTACACACATAGATGCAAAAGACACAACACCAGTTGAAAAGAGGCAGTGGGCCTGTAACTGGGGGAGCCGTGTGCATGCCACAGATATGGACACCCTACAGTCATGCGTGAGGACACACAGACCCACAGTGAGCATGAAATGGCTGTCCAAATAACATGACACTTGGATCATCCTGTAGACATACTACAATGAGCAGGTGGTCAAGGACACCTAGGGGCATACACAGAATGCACATGGAACATGAATATGCACACATTTGCATGGGAAGCCACTGCCATCAGCACAGTCAGAGTGAGACACACTGCACCAAAGGATGTATATGACATGATATGACATCTCATCAAGAGTGCTCTCATACACAAGTGGCTCAGAGCGCAAACAAGCAAAGGGAGGGGAACAAGGGAGAAAAGGAAATGAAAACAATGATCATGGTGGGCACAGTGACATTGAGAACATGCAAGTGCATGGAGAAGGGATTAAGGGTTGAAGACCCTTGAAGGGGGACAAGTGGAACGTGCCAAGCAAAGGAGACCAAAGAATTAAAATGAAGTCCAATGATAGAATAGGCATTCAAAAGGTGGTAGTACAGCCAGCATGTTGCAAGTGCAAGATCATTTGGATAGGGCAAATATGATGAGTGCAGAAGAAGAGTGGGGACTGTATGGGTACACGTACAGGACCAATTGCAATGGGAGGCCTGGAGGCAGTGCAGCAGGGAGGCAGGGTGAGCAGGTACCTGGGCCTGAAAGATAGAGGGTGTGCAGGTGCACAGTACCAAGAGAGGAAACTGTTGAGCTGGGTAGAAGAGGGGCTAATGAAGGAGCAAATAGGAAGGTCTTGAGGTTCTTCCAGAGGGAGAGATGTTTCTCCTCAAGTTTCAACGTGGCAGGTAGGCTGTTCAAAAGAGAGGTCCCAGCCGTAGAAACAGATCTGCCCCCAGCTTGTTTCTTTGATAAACGACTGACCCAGAGGGAGTGTGAGGTAGAGGACAAAGGACTCTAGAGGGGAGGTATTGGTAGAGGGATAGTTGAAGGTATTTTGGACCCAGGCTCCAAATATCCTTGTGCACAATGCAGGGGGTCTGAAGTATCATCCTTGGATCCACTGGTAGCCGATGAAGGTATTTCAGAGCTCAAAAGATAGGATCCCAGGGCTTGAGGCCAAGGACAAGTCTTGCAGTCCTGTACTGGATTAGTGGTAGAGTATGGTGTGTGGAGGCAGGTAGAATATTGAAAGAGCCTTTCACAGTAGTCCAACCTTCAGACAACCAGAGCTTGAGAGACTGTGAGCTTGTAGGCAAACGAGAGCAAAGGCACAGTACTCCTGAGGAGGTTAAGCAAGAAGTCAATATATCTCAAGAAATGTCAGAAATGTGGGTGGAAAAGGGATGTGTGGAGTCAAAGGTGACCCCGAGGTTGTTGGCCTTGCATGTGGGTGTAGGAGGACGGCCAAGGGGGGCCGGCCAGAGAGTGAGGGGAAAGGATGGCAAAGGTGGGCCGATGAGGAGGATGTCAGTCTTGCTGGCATTTAGACAGAGATCATTGGGAGTACACACATTTCAAATGTCAATGAGTCAATCAGAAATGAGGGAGGGAGAAGAGGTGGCCAAGGGCGGCCTGGAAATGAGTTGAGTGTCATCAGCATAGCACTGGAAGTCGTAGCAGAACATGAAAATGCAGTAGGCAAGAGCTGCCAGGTGCTGTTTGTAAAGCCAGGCCGAGAGGTCAGACCCCTGGTGAACACCACAGGTAGAGAGTGAGATTGATGAAAGGAAGGACCCAAGTTGTAGCTGGTAGGGTCACACACTCCAAACACATATGTCATTGAGTAACACGCCTCAATACTTACCGGACGATGCATTGTAATCCATCCTCTCTTCCACTCCACGGATTTGTTCTTCCGGGATGAACTCTGCAGCGATCTCCTCATGCTCATTGAGTTCAACCTCCTCTAGTGGTAGCCCGCCACCAGTCACCAGAGACATGGAATAATTGGAGGTACGCTTTTGTTTTGCACTGCGTCGGAGGTAATTCCAATGCTTGTAGCAGTCCTGACCCGTACGCACCTTGAATCACATGGCTGTCACACCATCTGAAACATGCTGACAGTGGACCCAACGCTGGGCAGGCATTATATGGCACTGTGGGCCCACAAGCATATCGCTTTGTCCACAAGGAAGTCCAGTTCCTGCTTGCTTCTTCATCGACGTGCCGGAGGCCGGAACCGTGTCTGGGGTCTCAGCCTCTTGCGCAGGTCCACGCTTCCTCCTTTTATGCGGTATACTGACCCTGAGTGGCCAATGTGGCCCTGATCAATAGGGGCAGTGGTGCTGGTGGACTGGACCAAAGCAGTGGGATGTTGTAATTAGGACAGAAGGTCTGGCTTGGGTCTGACTCACTGCTGGGGTGGTGATGGCTGCATCTGCCCATGCTGTTACCACCACCCGGCTTCTTGGGGCAGCATATGTCATAACTGCCCCAGATATGTGTGCCCCAGTCACAGCTACAATGGACAAATGTGCCCGCACCTCTGGACAAAATGGCAATCGTCCTGGGAGTCCTCGTCACGCAATGCAACATGTGCTGCCTGACCCCGAGCCCGGGAGGTGGTCCCCACAGCTGCACTTCAGCTGCCACCACCGGTGGGCCCGTGACAGCAAATGTAAGTTGCTGTTGGGTCATATGGGTGCCAGGTTGTGATGCAACAGCTGCATCACCAGGAGCCACAGGGCATGGTGGCATGTCTGCACCAGCACATGGCTGGGCCTCCTGCCCCAGTGGGGCACCCCTGCCTCTTCCGCCTCTGTAGCCATCCTGGCCACCCTGGACTCCCTGTCCCCCCTTGTCTCTGTGCCCACATGCCCTACCACGTACCCACCTGGGAGGACAGCCAGCTTTGCCCCCTACCCTTCGGTGGCATCCCAATCATGTCGCAGATGTAAATAGCCGATGGGAGGTGCACTCAACAATTGTCCTGGGCAATTAGGTTGAAGTGGGCAGGGCACTGGATGGAATAGGTACCCCAGTGCTCCTGCAAGGCTGTCTGTGACCCCTGGGGAAAAATGACGGGTCACGCAACCCCCCCAAAAAATAAGAAAAATAAAAAATAAATAAAAAATAAAAAATTGACAAAAAACATTGTAAAATTACAAAAGAAAAATGTGCACGTGACCCCGGTAGCCCACGTGCATGGATTTAACCTCCAGCAGTATGGTGTGTCACCCAGGGACACAAAAACACATATGCGTGGAACACACGGGCTACTATGACCTTGAAAATGGTACGCGATGAACAGGGGGAACCACAGTGGGAAAAATAGCGTGCGCAACTCACCGCCTGCCTTGCGTGGAAAAGAAAAAGAAAAACACACACGCTTGTGCACGTAGGCATCACCCCGCCATAAGAAGAGGTATGAACTTCAAACACTGTGAAGAAATCGCGTGTGAATCCAGAAGAGTAAACACATGCGTCAGTCTCCACTAACAGCACGAACAGCACGTACAGTGGACTGCTCGCCTGTGCTCACATTTAACCCGTGCTGAAGGCAATGCCCGCATGCAAGGCAACGCCCACGTGCATAACGTCACTGGCGTGCTTACACGCTAAGGCACTTTCCTTGAATTACACGCATTCACATGCGGACGTGCTGTTTTTGCACGTGCGGATTCAATATGCACCCGTGCTGAGGGAAACGCCCGTGTGCGTAATGTGACTTACGTGCTTACGCGCTAAGGCCCTTTCCTCAAATAACACGCTGATGTGCTGTTTTTTCACGTGCCAATTCACTCTGCATCAAGCAGTCCACGTGACAACACACGGAAGACCACGCTCCTGCCCAGAAGGCCATTTTCCTGCCCCCCAGAACCCCAGGGAGCCTCCTACAAGCCATCTGCTGCTGCCTACCTGCCTGCCTGCTGCCAACAGTGCCCTGCCATTTGGTGCCTGCACATCAGCCATCTGCAGGGGTCCAGTTGCTGTGATCACCCCTGCTAGAACAGAAGACTCCCGACTGGTGTTCCATTGCTCCACAGCCCAGCCTCAGGACCAAGTTGCCCACCCACACCTGCCTCAGGGGTTGCCATGTCCGAACCAACACCATCCGGCACTAGTGGCAACCCCTCAGCAGAGAGGCAGAGGGCTGCCAGCTTCAGTGCAAATGAAGTTGGCATCCTGGTGGAGCAAGTCCTGGGGCATTAGGATGCCCTCTTCACACCATCGCACGCCAACAAGGAAGGACGGAAGAGGATCTGGAAGGACATAGTGGGTTCCATCAACGCAGAGGGGTGGCTCCCCACAACATCAAACACGTCCAGAAGCGCTGGGAGGACTACAAGTCCAGGACGCCCAAGAAGGCCCAGTGCCTCTTGGAGGCAGCAGATACAGTGGGGTGCCGGGGCCAGCTTACCACCCAGCAGATGAGGGTCCTGGAGTGCATTCGCCAGGTGCTTCACCACCAGATCCTCAGGATGCAAGCCCGTCTGGAGTTGAGCGGTAAGTGCCCATGCATTCCCGTTTAAAACAGTGCATGTTGCAGTGTGGTGGTAGTTAGCTACTTGGCTGTATGTGTGACATGGGTCATGTATGGATGAGTGTGTGCAGGGACATGAAGGTGCTGCATGTGAGTCCAGTCAGGCGTGTCCCACATATGTTACTATGTGTTACTATGCATCATGCGGAGCAGCATGCGGAATGCACACATGTATGCATGCCTGTGACTGTACTTGGACATGTTTGGGGTGTGCGAGATGTGTGCAGCTGTCATGGACATGCTTGGTGTACATGTCCGTGTGTCTGAGTAGTGTGAGAGTGACTGGTAAATGCTATGGATGCATGTCACATGTCTGTAACGATGTGTTGATTCACTGATACAGCCTAGTCATCCTTGCATCCACTGTGTCTTGGGATATACGGGGCCATATGCATGACCCTCCGGTAATGTGTGTGTGCATGTGATCAGCATGTCCCATGATGCATGTGAGTTTCAGCCCACGATTGGATGTTTCTATGGTGTCTTGGACATGGATGCAAATGTTTGTTGCATGTGCCGTGCCTGTTCCTGCATGTGTGTTGCCTGCACTGACCAATGTGTTGTGGAGGGACACGATGGAAGTGACGTTTGACTGGGCTACTCATGTGCTATTGCTTTGTGTCTAGGGGACTATTGTACAATACCCTGATGCTTGTGTTCAATGTCTCCCTTTACACAGCGGTGAGGGAAGAAGAGGGCAGAGACGGCGCTGTGGAGGAAAGCTTCAGGGATTCCTCCACCGGCCAGCGACGCAAGGCCCAGTCACCCTCCCAGGACATTCCATCATCTGGGACCAAGGGGACTGGTGCCGCGTCTGCCACTATGGCTGCAGCGGAAGGAGTAGGTGAGCCACCAGAGGGGCTGGCGACGGCGGAAGATGGTGCAGAGACATCCAGGTTGGTGGTGTGTACGGAGGAGGAGGAGGCTGCATCCAAGCTGCATATGGGCCTGGTGGGGGTGGTACCACTGGTGCAAGTGGTGCAGTGCAGGGGCAGGGGCAGGAGGTAGCACAGGGTGCCGCGGAGGGCCTGTGCATGTCACTGTCTCTGACACTGTGACTGCATCACCATGCACCAGCAAGGATGCCCCGTCCCAGGCCCGTCCGCAGGTACGGGGGAGGTCCACGTCATCTGGCACTCCTCTACCTGCGGACATGGGGACCCGTGACAGGATTGAGTCCATCCTCATTGGTGTCGCGTTGTGCACACGTGTAATTCGTGATGACGTGCATGCTTCCTGGGGGGACCACGCATGTCATCATGAAGAGACGTGTGCCAACGTGGCCCAGTTCAGAGGGCTCTTGGTCGGGTGTTTCCACCATGTGTCGCTCTGTCTTGCGGCCCTCTCCTCTTCTGTGCACACTATACGCCAGTCATTCTCTTTGCCGTCTTCCAGCCCAGATGACACCAGGGCCTCCTGTGGACCTGCCCCAACCAACGCAGCCAGGCTGGTGGAGATCCCATCCCTACCACAGTCGGGAGTCAGAGCTACAGCACAGGTGGTCACCCTAGCTACTGGAACACTGGCAACGGACGAATGTGCAGGCACATTCAAGCAGGGCACCTGCACGACGGTCCTGGGGGTTGCCATCTACCCGGAGGCAGTCGTGGTGGCAGCAGCAGGCAGCAGAAAGGCGGTGGCAGGCTGGGTGTAGGAGGCATGTGGCCTCTGGGCCATATACATCATTGGAGCAGGCATCGGCCGGTGGGTAGGAGGACCCAGGATTGGGAGTGTCTTCCGTGTGGCAGCGGTTGGGCCAGCAAATAGGTGCAGAGCGTTGGCGGGCGGAGACGGCATGGCTCACAATGGTCAGGGCGGAGAACTCCATGCACAGGGCATTGAGGTGGGCTAAGTGCCTTGAGGCAACTCACAGGGAGGCCAGGGAAGAGGCCCGCCTCTGGAACAACGACGTGGAGTTCAATGATGCCCTGGCCCGGAACATCAAAAAGTGAGCTGTCGAACTAGCCCGCTGCCTTTGTATATAGGTTTAGGTTTCATTTGGTTTATATTTTTATTTGGAGTTCACAGACTTTGCTCCACCTTTTGAATATAGTTGTATTTTAGATAGGGTTTTAGGTAGGTTTCCTTTTGTATTGGGATAATGGACCCTTCAGACTTTTGTTTTCATTATTACGGACTTGTATATACTTCTTTTTTTATTTTCACGTTGAGTAATTTTTTTATGCTTTTCATCTTGGGCTTTATTTCTATGAACTTTGGGCTTTGGATTTCTCTGGCACGAGCGGGGTACGCATATTACACAGGTGCGCATGGAGTTTTACACGCAATTTCACTGGCACAAGCGGGGTATGCATATTCCAGGGGTGTGCGTGGAGTTTTACATGCGATTTAGCTAGGGCGAGCAGGGTATGCAGATTCCGAGGGGTGCGTGTGGAGTTTTATGCATGATTTCGCTGGCATGAGCGGGGCACACGTATTCTAGGGGTGCACATGGAGTTTTACACACGATTCCGCTGGAGCGAGCGGGGAAAGCGTATTCCGAGGGGTGCATGTGGAATTTTACACACAATTTTGCTGGGCGAGCGGGGTACGCATATTCTGATGGGTGCGTGTGGAGTTTTACGTGCGATTTCGCTGGAGCGAGCGGGGTATGCATATTCCAGGAGTGCGCATGGAGTTTTACATGCGATTCCGCTGGGGCGAGCGGGGTATGCGTATTCCGAGGGGTGCGTGTGGAATTTTACAAACGATTTTGCTGGGGCGAGCGGGGTACGCATATTCCGAGAGGTGCGCGTTGAGTTTTACACATGGGTTTGCTGGCGCGAGCGGGGAACGTGTATTCCTAGGGTGCCCGGGGAGTTTTACACACGTTTTCGCTGGCGCGAGCGGGGAACGCATAATCTGAGGGGTGCGTGCGGAGTTCTACACATGATTTTGCTGGCGCATGAGGCTGTGTGGCGTTTCTAACACATTTTTCGTGGTTGGGGCTGTATGCTGGTCCACTGGCATTTGCACCATGTAGGGGATTTGTGTGATGTTTTTGGCGCATAGTGCGGGGTAGGGGGTGTAGCTGGCACTGCTGCAGGGTTGCACCACTCTGCGCCATGGCTGGTTATGAATGTAAGTATCCATAAATGCACTGTGCGTCAAAATGGGTTTTGGTGCATGCGGCTGGCGCAAACTGGCGCACGCTCCCTCTGTGCGCCAGCCAAGTGCGCCACTTCTGTGCTAAAGTCTATGAATTACCCCCTGAGTGTGCTAAAAGGTGTGGGGGAACGTAGGTAATTATTTAGGGATTGTTCCAAGACTTCAAAAATCCCAAGGAAAAGGAATGTAAAGTGTATACTCAGTATTGATTCTTAAATGTCACACCAATCATTTCTAAAGAGTTGTTTCTTTGCCTCATTAGGATTTTAAATAAGCATTCGATTTATTTTATTAAGCATATTATCAGTTTAATGTAAAGGGGAACCTTTATTTTCCAATTTTATTGGAATTCGAAATTCTACAAAAAGAAAACTAGAGCTTTTCCACTGATTTTAAACTGGTTTCAAAATCTCAATGACAAGAGTCCCAATTCATATATAATCATTTGGACTGGTACACAGTTAGGCATATTTCATATTTGTCCTTTGGTTTTGTTAAGGTCTATTCCACTCATAAGAAGACTAATTACTAATCCATACATGATAGATGGAATGACTTTACCCTTACAGAAATTTACTAAGGGGGCTATGGAGATTCTTCCAATAGCAATAGTTAATGTGCACCATTTGAGAGACAAGTTTGTTTGCCTTATCAACGAAGTCAATAAACAGTGCCCACATTTGAGGGCCTCAAACTCAATTTAAAGCCCAAATAAGAAACTTCATTGCTAACCTTTAATGGTGAGTCCCCTATTTTCCATTGTAACCATGTGTTTTAAGTTTGTGTTTGGCAAAACAAATGGTTTGCATTTTTTATGGATTAATCAATAGATCATTTTCCTTTATAAAGGGTAAAAAGGATTCACTCAGAAGTTGGAGTCCCAACTGTGTCTGATCAAAGAGTTTCACACCATCTGCATATCTAAGTCAGCAGATCTTTAAATTCCACAAATTTGGAGGAATAAATGGAGATTTTGATAAGTAGATATCCAAGAAAGAACTCTAAGCGCCTGATTCACAGAGTGTTTTCCTATGGGATTGTGCCATCATTATAAAACACTTCTGTGAATCACACCCCAAATGTTGACATTAGAAAGGGTAAAATGCCACCCTGCCACAAGCCACGATGTGTGGCAATATCTTATCTTCTGAAAAGGCCCCTGCTGAATCAATCTTACTCTGATTTTGATATCTGAATGGAGACAGATTAGCATGTCTAAGAGACCACCTGGAATATTCCAGGTTCACAATTTACTCCACATTTTGGCATGATTAACCATGTCAGATTCTAATGACAGATCAATACACGCCCCAAATAAGGAAGGTGCTTTTTGTACAAGTGCATCAATTACAAATCTGTTGTACTTTGTGCCGATTCTTAAAAAAAAAAACTTTCTGCTGTTTTGATAAGTGGCCTGCTAAGGAAGCCCATTTGACACCCTTCCTTAGTAACAGGGAAGCAAATAATTTACTCTCAGCATTTAGTGGGGCTCTTAACCTGTATTTAGTAGGTCATTTTGTGTTCCCTTAATTATAGATATGGATCATTTCCAACTGTCTGGTATTCTTTTTCCTTTTTTTTTTTAGAATTTCCTTAAACAATAAGAACAATGTGGGTGCAAACAGATTGGTTGCAATTTTAGAGACACATTTCTTAGTCCATTTGGACCTTGTTCCCTAGAGCTAGAAGTCATGAATATCCTCACTTTCAAATCTTAAAGCCCACTATGCTGCAATGCTAGTGATCTGCTTCTGTTGATCAATCTCCTTTTAAAATTCACTTTAATACGTTGTCAAGACATGCTCAGGGAATGGGTTAATTTGCACACTTTCTTGAGGTTGTTCCAGATTTCTCATGGGTGAACACATATTACATGACTGTTTCTTTAATATTGCTCTTAGGTTAGATTTGTCATCATTCCATAGTAAAGTAGAATGATAATCTTTCAACCAAAGTTTCTGATGTCATTGACCCAGCCTTGTCTTCTCGATGTACATTAGCAGATTTGTTTTCCTAAGATCTCTTACCTTGTTCCTTAGTTCCTTTTTCCTGTTCAATACCGTCCCACCAACTCTATGTATAGTTACTTTACCCCTAGATTGTTTAGCTGGTAGTTTCTTAATTTCATTCTGAATAAATAGCGATAAACTCTCATTCATATTACATATATATATCTATATATATATTTTTCTTTTTATAATATATTTTATTAGTTTAATTACAAACAATAACAAAGAGTAAAACAGGTATCAGTGGTGATGATTGAGCATATCAGAAGAAAAATTAAGTCCCCAACTGGTCAACCACCCCTCCCTCCCCTCCCCCCCAAGACCACAGTAAGTACTAAGTTCGTCAAGAGTCCATGCTCGGGCCTGGGTTGCCTTCCCCAGCTATCTCGCTCTCCTGTGATTCAGGGTATAACAAGGGTACAGTTAAGGCCACCCAGCGGTGTAGCTCTTCGCTGGAGTCAAGCCTCTGCACTTGGATCGCAGTCTCCAATGCCGCGGTTTCCGCTGCGATCCACTTTGTAAGGTCCCCCCACCATAGGGGCATAGGTGGGCCTTTGCGGCTCTTCCACCCCATGGCTACGTGCCTTTTGGCAGTTATGTAAACAAGGTCTCTCAGCCTGTTGAGGGGTTTGTTCTCCCTGCTGCGTCTAAACCTGCCCAGGATGCATGCCGAGGGCTCGTCCACTTCGATGTCAATGTCTGCACCAGCAACTCTATCCCTAACTTGAGTCCAGAATTCTCTAATCACTGGGCATCCCCAGAACATGTGGGTCATGCCAACCTTGGGCTCGCTGCATTTGGGGCATGATTGGGTGGTCGCACCAGTGAATCTGGATATGGCTTCCGGGGTGAGATACGCTCTGTTCGTGACGTACAGTTGAATGAGCTGTAAGCGGGCGTTCCGGGAGATTTTTTTATGTTAATGGGTTATATCGCCCCAGGCTTTGTTTTCGAAAACATGATTCAGTTCGGTTTCCCATTTGTCTCGGCATCTGAGGTCTTCTTTGGTGGAGCCCCATAGTAAGACCTCGTAAATACGTGAGGTTTCGTGGCCCCCCTCGGCGGCATTAAGAATCGTTTCAATACATTCATTTTCGTCATTCAGGTCGCCAGCGACAGGCCACCTGCTAGTTAGGGCCTGTATGACCGCTCTGTGCAGTAGGAATTACCGGCCGGGAGACACGTGGCGTCACCAAGGTCTGGGAAGGCTAAAACCGTCTGCTCCTGGATCAGGTCCCCAAGCGTGGCCACCCCAAGGGGCTCCCATTGTGTACGGGTCTCAAGTTGCCCCCAGGAATGGTTGGACATGAGTGCTGCAATGGGGATCTGTGGGGAGTATGGGTCTTCAGACCCGACCAGTTTGCAGGCCATTTTCCAGAGTCGGAGTCCCAGCTTGACGAGATAAGGGCAGTGTTCGAGAGCACCCCTCTTGGTCCACAGCAGATCCCTGAGTAATAGCTGGGGGAGGGCCGGTTGGAGGAGGCGGTTGTCTGTTGTGCTCTCGTCGGCCATCCACCGCACAATGTGTCTCAGCTGGCTGGCTAGGAAATAAAGTTCAAAATTGGGGATCTTCAGCCCACCCCTCTCGTATGGTCTCTGGAGGGTCTCCAATGCCACCCTATGCCTGCCCCCGTGCCAAAGGAAGCCCCTATAGAGCTTGTTGAGGTCTTTAAAGAACGCCGGGGGGATGTAGAAGGGAATGTTAGTGAAGTAGTGCAATAGGCGGGGCAGGGCGACCATCTTAAGGAGGCCCGCCCCCCCGGCCACCGAGAGTGGAAGCCGCCCCCAAAATTCCATGGACTTCGAGAGAGAGTCTCTGGCCCTTACGGTGTTAAGTATATGTTCCGTGCCGGCGGTCCGATGTATGGTTATCCCCAGATATTTAAACGATGTCGCCTGCCATTCGAGATCTAGGGGAGGGAGGGACCCATAATGATCACTGTGTAGTGCGGCTAGGGGGTAGAGGCAAGATTTATTTTTGTTAATCTGGATCCCGGTATGCTTATGAAAGCTGTCCAGGGTTACAAGAATGTAGGGTAGGAGGTGTTCGGGGTCCTGCAAATATAAGAGGGTGTCGTCCGCGTACATGGAGACGAGATGAGTTGTCCCATCTATGGTGATGCCCCCATCTCCATATTCCTGTCTCAGGTAGGCTGCTACAGGCTCGGCTGTGATGATGTGCAGCATGGGGGACAGGGGGCATCCCTGGCGGGTGCCTCTGTGTAGGGACCATTTCGCAGAAAAGGTTCTATTAGTTTGAACTCTTGCCGTGGGGTTGGCGTAAACCAGCTGGGTCCATTTCAGAAATACGGGACCAATTCCCATTTTTGCCATGGTAGCATATAGCCATTCCCACCTCATGGAATCAAAAGCTTTGGTGGCATCCAGTGATGCCACCGCGAGTTTCTGTGGTCTTCCCTCGGTACTATAGATAATGTGATGCAGCCTACGCAGGTTCTCAGTAATGGATAGACCGGGGATGTATCCGGTCTGGTCTTGATGGATCAACAGTGGGATCACTCTGCACAGTCTGGAGGCGAGCAATGCGGTGAGGATCTTGCAGTCTACATTTAGCATGGAGAGGGGCCTGTATGAGGCACAATCTGCTCTGTCCTTCCCAGGTTTGAGTAAGGGTATTATCACGGCCTCACTCAGGGAATCCGTGAGGGTGCCATGCTCAAAGGCCTCGTTATAGACCTGGGCCAATATAGGGGCGAGTGTTTCCTCGTAGGTTTTATAGAACTCCCCTGGGAGGCCATCCGAGCTTGGGGTCTTCCCAGCCGGTAGCGTTCTGATCACCACCTTGACCTCATCGGGAGTGATGGGCTCATCCAGAGTCTTGGCCATATGCGGGTCTAGTTTTGGCAAATCGATGACGTCAAGGGCGTCCTCGATCCCCGTGTCAGAGGGGGGGGTCTCAGAGTACAAATTATGGTAGAAGCTGGAGAAAACCGAGTTGATTTCTGGTTGGGTATGCACAGTAGTGCCATCTGGTGCGAGTATGTGGCATATGGGCGGCCTGGGGGTTTCCCTTTTGTAGAGCCAGGCTAAGAGTTTCCTGGGCTTGTCTCCCAGGGCATGGACTCTCTCCGTGTGTTTGGCGTAGCTTAGTTTACCAAGGGCGTCCCAGTGCTTTAGGCAGGTTTATCTAAGTTCAGAAATTTTAAGTAAATGATCGGGAGATGAGTCTGCCCTGCCCTCGAGGGTGCACAGGTCTTCCTCGGCTTGTTCCAACAGGGTTGTGATGGATCTCTGGGCGCCCCCAACTGCTGCGATCATCTCACCCTGCATGACCACCTTATATGCCTCCCAGGCGGTGCCTATGTATTTAACGCTATGTAGGTTGTTCTCCTAATATTCTTCAGTCTCACCTCTAATGTGCTCTCTGAATGATGTATCAAGTAGAGCTTCGGCTCTCAATCTGCACGTGGGTATGGGAGGTCTAGGCGGGAACACCTCCCAGGTGCCCAGCAGGGGAGAATGATCGGACAGCACTCTTGGCAAGTAATGCGCATCAACAAACATAGACTGCTGTGTCTGGCTGAGAAAGATATAATCTAACCTGGTATGCACGGCATGTGGGGGGGAGTAGAAGGAGTACTCACGTTGCCCCAGGTGCTGGTCCCTCCAAATATCACTTAGTTGCAGCTGGTGGACTAACCTGGAAAGTATTTTGGCCGGAGAGGAGGGGCGGTCGTGTTTGTCGTCAGATCTGTCCAGAAAAGGGTTGAGGGTGCAGTTATGATCGCCCCCCCATATCATAAGTCTGTCCATATACGGGGTGAGCCGTGTGTAGAGGGAGTGGAAGAAGGTAGTTGCGTCGTGGTTGGGTGCGTAAGTGCTGACCAGGCACAATTCTTTGCCCTCAATAGAACCACAAACCACAACCATTCTCCCCTCGTTGTCTGATTTAGTGCTGGTGAGCCTGAAGGGGACCGTGGGGGCAATCCAGATCAGGTCCCCTCTGGCATAGGAGGAGTATGTGGAACCCACTAGGGTGCCGCGCCAGGTTTTGGCCAAGGCGTCTAGCTTTTTGGCAGACAGGTGAGTCTCTTGGAGCATGGCGATTCCGACCTTTCATCTCTTCAAGTAGGACTGGACGCGTCGTTGTTTGAAAAAGCTGTTCAGGCCTCTAACGTTCCATGTGACGATCTATACTGTGTCAGCCATAGTTGTTGCGTAGTCGGACGAGCGGGGCCAGCAGGACTCTGAGTCTTATTGATGCTGAAATGCATGACAAGTGCTTCCGTGGTCTTGGTGATTCCCGTTTGCAGTTCCCAACTATAGTAATAACTCCCCGTTTCCCACCTTCCCCCATTAACTGTAAACAACCCAAACACAGAACTAGCCCAGCGAGGTTACCCTTGTTATGACAATCACGGTTCCGCTCCGTAGGACTGTGCATGGGTCACTAGGTGCCCTACGGGTGGGTATGTACACCCAAAAAAAAAAGGAAAGAAATTTCCAGGGGGAGGAGTGGACCTTGACTCAAGTGTCTCCATATTAGGATCCATTCAGATGAGTAGGGGGCTCATTCCGCCCGCCGGAGGTGGGTGAAGGCTGCCTGATTGCTGTCGAAATGACGGGAGAAAGGTTATCTAGGTTTCCGCTTTCTTTCTTCGATGTCAGGAATTTGCTGTCCATCCATCCAGTCTCTAGCCAGTCCCGGAGTTTCGAAAAGGTGTGCCCTGTTGTTGTGCAGCACTTTGAGTCTCGAAGGGCACAGGAGCATGTAACGCAACCCAGCTGCCTTCAATCTGGCCTTTGTGAGTATAAACTGGGCTCTGTTCATTTGAACCTGGAAGGTGTAGTCAGGGTAGATTGCAATTGTGGCAGAGTCTCGTTGGATTTGACCACCTGCTCGAGAAAAGGCTAGGATCACTTCTCGATCTCTGTAATTAAGGACTTTCGCGATCACCGGCCTGGGTGGAGCGCCCGGCGGAGGTCTTTTAGCAAGGGATCTGTGGGTCCTTTCGATAGAGAAGCCGTGGGAGAGTTTGCCAGCTCCCACCTCTTGCAGCAGGAGGTTCTCAATATAGTTAGTGGGGTCGGAGCCCTCAATACCCTCAGGTAGCCCAAGGAGACGAATATTGTTGCGACGGGCGGGCTCTCCCCTCCGCTTCCTCCGCCCTGTCTTCCAAATTCTTGACTCTTTGTTGGAACTCGTCTACGTCTCGGAGGAGTTGCGTTTTGGATTCAGTATTTTCCTTGACCTGTATTTCGAGCACGTCAGTCCTGCCGGCCAGAGAGCGGACATCTTGGCGCAGAAGGCCCAGGTCAACGGCAACAGCATCGATTTTGTGCTCCATCGTTGTTTGTAGAAGTCTGATGGCTTTGAGGAGCTGGGTGTTGCTGGGTTCAGGTGCCGCCGGTGCTGTATGGTCCGATTGAAGACTTGTGGGCACACAAATTGTGCTCTCAGGGTTAGGAGATTCGCTGGCTGCGTATGTGTCCAGGGTGGTCTGCCGTTGCCTGGGCCTGGTACTTTTACCAGCCATCTTGTGAGCGTACAGTTCTCCCGTGCCAGGGGCGCCGGTGGTAGGCCGCCAGTAAGAGGCGCGGCGGGGTTCCTCGTGCTGTTGCCGCGGGGCCCAGGGCCAAGATGAAGGCGAAGGGGGGGCAGAGGCTGCAATATCTGGGTGTCAAAGCCGGGCTTCGCGCATCCGAAGAGGCAGGCGTCAGGTTTCGGCAGTGCCCGTGCGCCGTCTTGTGGGTGAAGGCCGCGTGGGAGGAGAGTAAGCTGTGGTCGTCCGGGGATTCACCATTTCTTGTGGATGTGGAGCGTCGGGCCTGGGTCGCTCCCGGTGTCGACCGAAGGGCGCAAGGAGTCAGCTTCGGCGACACTCCCAGGGGCAGATATGCATTGGCGGGGGGGGAAGGCCCCGGTAATATGCGGTCGCAAGTCCTCTGTCACTGGTTAACCCCCTCCCCGCTCACCTTCGCGGCCGGCCGCAGGTCTTGTCAGGGCTCCGCTGGGCCCCGTGGCCGTGGGCAGGACCCCGCTGGATGGAGGCTCAGGGGGCGGGTCACTCTGTCTACGAGCGCGGTTGCTCTCTCTCCCGACCCCGGTTGTTCCGGCTCCCCGGCAGGCCCCGATGGACGACGTCCTCTGCGGTGCAGGCGTGCTCTGGTCCATCGAAACTCAGGACGCGGGAGCCGCCATTTTGGTTCTCGGCTCCGGCTCTTCTCGCTCGACGTACGTCGATGTAGGTTGTCTCCAACCGTCTGAAAGACGGATCAAGCGACAGCTGATGAGATCCGGCGACGAATGGTGCAAGTTGAAGCTTTTAAAAGTTAGCAGAAATGCATGAAAATCCGCTTATGATGGCACATCGGCGCGGAGCTCACAGGAGACACGTCCGCTCTACATGGCAGTTAGCCACGCCCCCATATTACATATTTGTGTGTGTTTTGGGCGCCAGGAAAAACACTTACCTTTTAATTTATTGATATATTTGTTAAATATGATGATTCAATTATTTCTAAGGGAATGGGAAAATAGGCAGCTGGCATGTCATGGTCACTAGTTTAGTTTCTTTAATTCAGAAGTCTTTACGTTGACCATATAGAGGATTGGATGAAAGAATGCAGTCAATATATAGCACAGAGAGACCATAATGCCATATATTCCTCATTGGTGAATCGCCTGAGAAATTACATTTTAACATTTGCAGACCCCCAATCCTGCAAAAAATGCGGCCATTGTTCACCACTCAGTTTAATCACATTTACTGTGTATGTAATTGTGGTCTCTCTAAAGAATGTATCAGGGTTTCTGCCATAGCAGGTGGAGTTAAAATCTCCTGCAATAATAATTTCACAGAAAGGTTGTTTAGCAACTGAGGTCTCTAACAATTCATTAATGTATTCTAAGTAAGTCCCTAAACCTAAATTTGAGGGGTTCCAATATATATCAATCAGAACTTTGTGTCTTATTTGGGTATTATTTATAACCTAATGTTTACTGACTAAATCTCAGAGTGTTCCTCTGAAATCAGTAGGGATTAGAAATGTTTACGGCTATTGTTAACCTCCAGATGATCGTCCACCATTTGGATGTGAGACGATTTGTTGGAATTTTGTGTACCCAAAAATGACTACAAGAGTAGTAAGCCAAACCTTGTAGAAAGATAATGTCATGTTTACTCAATTCCAAACACAACCACTGATTATTCAGCATGTGAATGTGACCCCTCACATTCCAAGATAGTAAAATAAGCTCCTCCTAATTATATTTTCTAACATAAAAGCCAACCTCTCATGTTAGCAAAGTAGTCATTTTCAGCTGACTAGAATCTGGGTAACCATCGCCAATGATCAATTACATTTTTGTTGCAGTAGAAACTGATGCATATTGTACTATTCTCTCTTCAGATGGTGAATCCGAAGCTCTAACTGCTAATACCGCAGTAAATAAATTACTTGCATTGCTTGATTTAATTACTGAAGTCTTTATATTTTGATATCCACTTTAGACATCATAAAAAGATATGTAATAATCATGTTGTCTCAATATTTCAACAGCAGCATTATCATCACAATACCTGTTCTACTTGTTCTTGTTTCAATTAAATCCACTACCTTTTTGTCCTTTGTTGATATTAAGTGTAATTTGGACATTTCATAGAGCAAGTTCTATATATATGAGAACAATTCAATATTATAGATTTCACATTCTTAATTAATTCAAGCATTAGCCGGTTAGTTTCTTTTGAAATAGCTCTGTGATTATTGTGTCCAATGGTCCCAAAACATATCCTGGAAGAAGAGATGTATTGCGACTGTCTTTTATCTTCTTTGTTGGTCTGAAAGGAGGGATTCATATGGTTTTGGGACGGTAATAGGCATGTCTTTCTGCATCTGGACGGTTTGATATTTTTCCATAATACCATTTTTGTCACTTTTCCTAGACTCTACAATGATTTCTTCTTTTGTAACTGATGATTTTATGATATCATTCACTGATCTAATCGTACCTAGATTTGTATTAGTAATACTCGTGCTGTGACATTGTGCATGTCTTGCTTTCATTGCTTTAGGTACGGCAAGTACAAAACACAAATTTGGAGGATTATTGGATATATCTTGTTATAACACTTGTTCTTGGAGACAATGACTGGATTCCTCTTTGGTTAGGTGTAAGGATCTCAGGGATTTCTTCGTGTTCCTACCATTAACTGCCATTCTCATTTAATTCTGTGTTTTCTTTGTCTGCTGCTCATTTGTTTTTCCAGGCAAGGTTGTGGGAACTTTTAGCTTTGTGGCGTATTTTACCTCCATATTATTTGTGTTACCAGAATGTCAACTTTTGCTCTGTGATATCTCTGATATGATTGGGTCAGGAGTAGATGCCATATCAGCACTAGTATGCGGAATGTCTGTTTTTGTCGAGATCTTCCATTTTCAGATTAATTTCACTGAGCATTGGTGTTTGGGCGTCCACCTCCAAATGAATATTATCATACAGGGGTACAAAGGAGCTTAGCACCATACTGAGGGCTGATATTGATGGTAAACTCAACCTAATATTATTATCCAGATTTTCTTAATGTCTGATGGAGTTTTGAGGCTTCTGAAGAAATAGACAGCATTGAAGAGATGTTGGCTTTTGAAATCATCCCCTTCTAGATCATATTCTGTGCATAGTGAGGGGATATCCTCCAGTTCTCTGATCCTGGCCTGTGAAGTTGTTCCCTGCTATTCCTGAGAGGTAGTCATATTTCCTATTTCGAGCTAATTGGTATCATAGTGTATATATCCATAGTTGCCAAGTTACTAACCAAACTTTGCACTGCAAAGTTTTTTTTTTCATGCATTTGCGTGGTTATCTCAGTGCTTACATCCGTACATAGTTATTTTTGTCCAGGAGTAGATTTTTTTGCTGTTTTAGTGCCTCTGAAAATGTAAGATGATATTCTTTCAGCTTCATGGTGGACAGAATTTACAATTACAAATAATTAACTTGCTCTCTGCGCCCCAATCCAGAGTGTGGATCTGTGGTTATTTTTCAAAAGAGCAGACACTTGTTACATGTTATAAAATTTTAATTATTGCTTTTAAAGACATTACAGCTGACCCATGTTTTGACCAAGTTTGCAAGGTCTTCCTCAGGTTGTCCAATTCACAGGGCAGTGAATTCTTTTTATGTATCCCAAATTCAAATATCCCTAATAAGATTAGTTTGCAAATTCTTCCTTGTGGTATTCAAAATCTCACAATTAATGTACAATGGTTGTCTTGCTTTTCAAATTCTAGTAGTATATGTATATAAGACTGTTCTGGTACATCCAATCCACGAAAATGCAAGTAAATCTAATGGCGTGGTCCGCGTGGAAAATTGTATAAAATGTAACAAAAGTCTGCTCTTTTGAACATTAAAGACACTGTGGATTGTAGCACGCAGGTTCTAACAGTAGCAGGTTCTGGCAAGGTCCAGAAGAGTCAGTCCAGAGACCAGCCCAGAGACCAGCCTGCCCCCTCCAACTCTGTTCTGTATTTAGTGCCAATTGCTAAAAGAAAAGAGGAGTTAGAAGGTGCTAGATAGAGGGTGTCCCTGTTCATCATGCTGCACGGATCTCTGCTCCCAATCTCCTGAGCACAAGGCTCAGAGCTCACAGCCGCTGCTCACAATTGTCGCTTCCTGAACTCGACAACTCAATCTGAAGCCAGGAAAGGGCCTAACAGCGACCCAACTACGTCCCCACCAAGAGCGGCCACTTCCCACGTCATGCAGATAACCATCACTATAATTTTCAAAATCTGTATATCTTTAGTTTCAGCTGAAAATCCAATGATATAGCCATGGAAACAATCTCTATTTCAAGTTGATTCAAAAACAATACATCTCCTCTTGGTGTTATCCTTTATGATTCATCACAAACTGTTACTAATAGGGGTGAGCGAACAAAATTCACTCCATGGTCTAATTTACGAATTCTGGGCAAAATTGAAATGCTTCTCCAATTTCAATCGCGGGTGGAAATTGGCCATTTCAGTTGAATTCTCAGCCAAAAATTGCTTTAAAAAGTGGTGGGCGTTTAGCTTAGCATTTTCATTTCCGTGCTATTTCAACATTGTTTATCACATATACCTATGTGGCTAATCATTTCTATCTTGCTTAAAATATGATATAGGCTTTATATATGGGACCAGTAAAAGCCTAATTTGCACTTCAGTTTGCATGCCATTGTTGTTATACCCCTGCCCCCTCCTGCAATCTGAATATTGCAAACGTTCTGTAGACGAACATATATAGGGTCCCGTTTGAGCATCTTTTTTCATGACATAGATAAGATAAGGTACTTTAGCGCATTCACATCACTTGTGTGAATACTTTCTGGGCCTGATTCATGGAACTTTTAGTGTGGTGCAAAGTGACTTTGCACTGAAAAAATTCACGTTGCACCGCTCTGTGAATCAGGGTGTTTGTTGGCATGGCAAAGTCACTTTGCACCGCGCTAAAAGTTCCATGAATTAGGCCCTCTGTGTGTCCAATTCACTAGGATCTTAGCATGCACTCAACATGGGGGTGAACATTCAAATGCCCCTTTTCTCCTCATCTGTGTAAATGAACAAACCTGGGGGCCAAGGAGTTTGTTTATGCGATTTCTAATGAACACTCTGGATGAGCTCTTAAATGCACACCAAACAAATCACGGTGCAGGGGGTGGCACACACACCAGGTGTTTTCTCTGGTTCTTCTGGTGCCTACTTTTAAAGCAGGAATTGCATTGGCATTGCATTGGTATTAAACGCTAATGTGCTGCTTGCATTTCTATCCCCCACACAGTCAATGGAACCTTCTCTGCCACAAACACACGTGATTCCAGCACACACGTAGATGTCTATTGTAACAGGACTATGAAGATAACGCGTTTGCTACAGGCCTCTCGATCATATCGATCCCTGAGATACTAACAGATCACCTGTGTAAGAATGGTGAACTGTTTCTACAATTTCTGCAACCAAATAACGTAAAAAAAGGAGATCCTCGCTGTGTGCTTGTGTTGCTTCTTCGATTGTCAGCGAAACAGGCTTTAGAATGGTAGTCATGAACCTTAGGTTGATACAGTTGTTTTGAATGAGAGAGAACCTCAGCCCCTCGTTGTATATGTAAGATTGTTTTAACATTTGATCAACAGTTTCACATTTAGGAACTGGAAACGACATGTTTTAATGAGAGGAGCTGCTCAGCGTCGGTGTAGGCACGCTTCTAATTTTAGCGCTGTGCATGGAAAGACTGTGTAACCCGATCAACAGTAAACACAATCTTGATAAGAGTTTTGCCGCTGCTGCTGGCGCTGAAGTATTGATTTGTACGGCCAGGACTGTTTGATGTCGCCTTGGAGCAGTCAGGCAGGAAAAACAATTATTGACAGATTTCACCAGGCGTACAATGCGCGGTGGAGATGCCAGTGACAGGACAGGCAGAAATGGTCTTTCCGTGTTATTTGGGTGTCAGACAGTAACCGGACACAGGAGCCATTGCAGCTGCCTTCATTTAATGTCCTTCAAGTTTCATGAAATGTGATAAATGATTGAGGGACTGCGCGGGCTACAAGCTTAACCCTTGCCTATCGTGTTCCTTCTCCTTTCTTCCATTCTGCATTGCCCCTGCGCGCCCGATGCTAAAACTGTATAATAAACGTGTTGCAGTGTCCTAGACCAAGATGTGTAATTGACAAAGATATGCATTTTTGAAAGTCAATGAACATATGGAAAAAGACAGCAGCGTTAATAGGTTTCTTGCTGCAGCTGTTTTGCCCTTTTTTGCATGAGCTATGCTTCTTCCGTGATTACAACATTAGCAAAGCTTACGTTATTCAAAATATTGTGCTATTTCAGTGTCAGTCACACAACTATAATTTAACATTTCTTTGAACATATTTTGTCAGCAAAGTGTGAACATTTATTTATGAACTACTTTGCGGAGAGGAGTTAAATCTTGCTTATGCTCTCTGCCTTCCAAGGGTCCATTAACTCAGTGACTCTTCACAGCCTTTGTTAATCAGAATAGAGTTAGCTGTCTTTTAGCAATGCAGTCATTTCCGAAAATAAAATATTTTGTGATCCCGTGAAGGCGCCTAACGCTATTTTGGTGGTAGTATATAACCTTCCTGTCTCTACCTAATACTGTCAAGTGAATCGATGTATTCTAGACATCATTAAGTATCTGCAATTAAGCATGTGCCACAATACAACAAATGGCATTACCATGACAACGCAGAATCGTAATGCTAACACTACATTGCAAAACCCATACTAGTAGTCCACATCAGACGATTAAGATATGCAGCCTGCATAAAAGCCTCCTATGATAATACAAATCGCACACATTTTATTACTGACTATGCGGTGATATCCTTCATTGAGGTGGTAATACCACCGAGGTGTCCTTTCCAGGTTGCACACCAGATGGCAGAAACAATTGGCCTAGTCTCAATCTTTGATGACATTGAAGTTCAGAAACATGTCAAAGACCACAGAGAGGGCCACTGGAAATAGGGGTGAAAATCAGAAAAAGCTGGTTCTTGTTTTGTTTGTGAACTTTAAACTGCCTGGTCTTGACGAGGTAGTAGCAAGATATGAATGAGGCACCCATCTTCAGAAGCAAAATGAGTAGGAATGTTGAGGGTTTTAGGTCTTCACTATGATGGAAGAATAGCTCAGGGGCAACGAGTATTTCTTGGAACAAAACAATGCAGAATCCAAAGTGCAGTGTTTAGATGTTATACAAGATGAATTCATTATCTGGTAAAGTATATATCGATATGCCTTGATTAACTCAAAAATAATGATGGGCCCCTCAAATGTCTTTGGCAGAGTTTGTCCTATACCATCAGCGTGCAAAAGGAATTTGGCATGGCCCAATCCTCGGACAAAGAAAAAATAGAGTGTGTTGACTCTATTAAGACTGGTGCTCTCAGTTTGCCCTGAGTGAAGGGACTTAAACGTTTTTTTGAAAAAAATTTTTGCAGTAATTTTATAAACAATTCAAATGCGATGTTATTCTTCTTTTTCTCAGAAAGTCTGTTTATTTCACATAGTATTTCATCTCTCCTGGATATTCTATATCATATTCAGTGAGGACAGGCAGATACTGGTTTGCATATTATATACGATTGCCAATGCATTTCGGTTCGTGAAAACCTTCATCAGGGCCGTATAATGTATCTTCCACAATGAGATTTACACCATTTTAGCACAAATATTGCTTCATGAGCATAATTAAATCATTCAACAGTAATTCCCAAAACAGTTGTAAGAAATTACACATACCCAGTCCAAGTTGTGTATTAGTTGTTCCAACGATAAAGTAGTATTGTGAGAAAGAAAAAGAGAAGAAATAGAAATCACTATCTGGGCTTGAAACTCTAATGACAGTAACAGTCTGTATCGCAGCCATTTTAAGTTTTGGTAATCTCAAGAAAGTACCTTGTGCTTCATGCGAATCGAGAACGCATGTGGACGGTATCCAAACTGAGTAAATGTACCTGTTGGTAATATTAGAATAGCCATCAGGACGTGGTTGATTAACTGTTCGCATACTAACACCTAGTTTCATAGACGCTCACCTTTACTCAGTGATAGCCGCTCCGTGCAAGTCTGCCGCGTCTGCAAGAGCGTGCGTGTGGAAATGCTGCGAGCTACCTTTATGCGTTACCATGGTGATCCCAAGGCGTCGCGTGTGAACGCGTACGCCTTGGGTCCCACCCCTGTGGCAACACAGAAGGCGGGACGTGTCACCATGGTTACGCTATGCGTGTTTAGAGATCACGCTGGGGATGCGAGGTGTGTCATATTCGGTGTATACATTAAAAAAAATGAATGAAATGTGGTGCCTGGATGTAGAACATAGTTGAATGTTTACTAAAGCAATGGTTTACAATCGGTACGAGAGAAGGTTCCGTGTAAATCTGCCGCGTCAACATGGGCGCGCGTAAAGAAATGCTGGGAACTATGTCTATGCGTTGTCATGGTGATGCGAAGGCGTCGTGAGAGATCACGTACGCCTTGGGTCACACCCCCGCAGGGGCATGGAGGGCGGGACATATCTCGGGAAAAACGGGATCAATGGTTTTACTTAAAATCTGTGTGCGCTGGAAAGAAAAGGGGATGTCTAAATGTTGATCATGTTTTCATGTACCTGAAAGTGGTGATCAAATGTAAGAAGTTCAAGCATTGGGATGTAGAAAATTCACAGACAAGGTGTTCTAAAGGTAGAAAATAGAAAAAACAGAAAAAACAGGGTAATCAGATTTCTCATGCTGAGTAAAAAACAGATTTCTCATGCTGAATACAAAAACTCGGCAATTAGCCGATTCAAGCATAAGTCCGTCAGAGTGGAGGACTGTATGTGTGTGCTGGTCTAGATCTCTCCAAACATTTAGCGAACAATTATAGATAGCACATATAATTGATTTCTTCATTCAGTCCCCTGGGTGTCAGGGAACTAAGGCGATCTATCCAATAAGTTTCTCGTTGGTCAAGTCTTTTTTGGAGATTCTCATATTTGTTGAATTTACGGATTACTTCCAGAATTACAAATCTGATCTGCGCCAGGTTGTGATGTTTCTCTTGCCAATGTCTGGCCACCGCAGAAGTGGCTGTGCCATTCCTTATGCATGAACGATGTTCATTCCATCGAATTTTTGCAGTTCGTTGTGTCTGGCCAACATAAAACAGCCCACATGGGCATTTGATTCCATAGACGATGTTCTGTGTATCGCAAGTGGCATAGTCTTTCAGCTTGATCTTAATTCCAGAATGTGGGTGGTTGATAGTTGATCCTTTGATGACATAATTACAATTGCTGCAATTAAGACACGGAAATGTGCCTATTCGATCTGTTACCTTCTTCTTGCACATTGGTTTAGTGTAAACCAACTTGTCTTTCAGGTTCTGGCTTCGTTGATACGCAAAAGTGGGGAGTTCCTTGAAGAGATGTTCTATTCTCTGATCACAGGTGATGGTATTCCAATTCTTCTTGATTATGGATTTGATCCGATTGCTTTGCCTTGAGTATGTTGATACAAAGACCAATGGGGGAATCGCTTCTGTTTTCACTTTGGGTTTTAATAGTTCTTCTCTATTTTGTGGTGTTATGCGAGCCGTAGCCGTATCTATTTCATTTTGAGAGTATCCTCTTTCAAGAAACTTGTTTCCCATCTCCTTGAGAGCTTCCTGACATTCTGTGGGGTCACTGACTATTCGTTTCACCCTTAGCATCTGACTATAAGGAAGGTTCTTAATCAGACTTGGCTGGTGGAAGCTTAATCTTTGTAAAAGGTTGTTACGGTCAGTGCTCTTGCGATAGATTGTAGTTTGATATTCACTGTCCTTCCCTTTGATTTCCACATCCAGAAAATGTATGACCTTGTTTGAATGTTTGTGCGTAAACTGTATGCGAGAGTCTATGGAGTTAAGATAATCAAAGAAATTAAGAAGTTCAGGTTCTGTGTCTGTCCAAACACCAAAAATATCGTCTATGTATCTTATCCATAACAACAGATTCCTTTTCCATTGGTGTTTCTTTAGTACGTGTTCCAATTCGAATTTATACATAAACGCATTGGCATATGAAGGAGCCATAGTTGCCCCCATTGATGTCCCTGCCACTTGTAAAAAATATGTGTTTTTGTATTGAAAGTAAGAGTTGTTGCTGATAAATTCAAGAAGAGCCATAATGAATTATTTTTGTGCCCTTATTTCACCTTCTTGTAATAGTAGCCATTCCACTGCTTCCCTGCCCAGATCATGTGGGATGGAAGTATAAAGGCTCTTAACATCTATGGTGAAACAGATGTTGTTAGAATTAAATGAAATTGTGCTCAATTGTTGCAGAAAATGAGTGGAGTCCTTGATATATGTGCTAGTCTTCTGAATTAAGGGTTGTAGAAAATAGTCGATGTATTTACCCAATGGTTCCAAAATGCTGTTCATGCCTGCCACTATGGGCCTCCCTGGTGGTTTGAGTGGATCCTTGTGAACTTTTGGTAATATATAAAAATAAGGTATACGAGGATGCTGGTTGGTAAGGAACTTTTTCGTGTTATGTGAGATCCATTCTAGTTCTTCTGCTTTTGTTAATAAAGCATCTAGATTCATTCTTATTTCTTCTGTAGGATCCTTGTCCAATGGGGCGTAGGTATTTCTATCATTGAGTTGTCGTGTACATTCCTGATCGTAATCCTGACTGTTAAGAAGCACAATGCGGCCTCCTTTGTCTGCCGCTCTTATTGTCAATGTTTCATCCCCATAAAGGTCTCTGATCAATTTATATTCATGAGGTTTCATATTACTCTGCTTTGAATGACCAAATTTAATTTTCTCCAAATCTCTTGTTACTTGTTTTTGGAATATGTCAACTGATGGTATATTAACTGGTGGGATAAAATTACTTTTGCTTTTGAATTCTTTGAGATCGAAAGGATCCTAATCCGGTGGTTCTGTTTGTTCTAGCTCGCTGAAGAACACCTTGAGCTTCATTTATCTAACCAGTTTGTACAGTTCGATCTTAGATTCAAAAAGAGTACTATTATGTGTAGGAACGAAGCTAAGTCCTTTCTCTAGAGTATGTTTCTCTGTGAGGGTAAGTACCCTAGAGGATAGGTTGATTACTAAGTCTTCTTTTGTTGTAATCTTGTGTTGGGTTTTGCTTTTTGTTTGCCTTTTCCTTTTTCCCCTTCGGGTTCTCTTCTTCCTCTGTCTAAAAAAGGTATTCTGTCTTCTCTGGGTTGTTCAATTGTGCCTGTGGCTCCTGCGGTATTTGTATTTGCTTCTTCTTCTTGGTTTCTATTCTCTCTCTCTGAGTCTGTTTCTGAGCTAGATGTTTCGCTTCTGTTATTTTGTTTGGATTTCCTTAATGGTGGACCATATTTGTCCATCCAATTGTACACCTCATTTTTTAAATAGTCATAGGTGTCACGTTTGAATTTCCTGATTTTCTTGCTTTCATGTTCTGTTTTATATTCCGACAGTTTCGTGTTGATATCTTCAAGGATGGCATCCACCTCTTCTCTGTTTAATGTGGCTACTAATTGTTTTTCTATCTCTGCAATTTCTTTGCTTAAATCTTGTAGGTTATTGGCCAATTCTTGTATTGTTAGTAGGATGAGATCTAGAGAGCACTTGTTGAGAATCGCCTCCCATTTTTTCACAAATTCTTTGCTCTCCTTACATAATGTTGGTCTCAGTTGGATACGCAAGCCTCTTGGAATTCTTTGATTTTTGTGATATCTGCCCAATGTTATCGCATGCAATTTACGATTGATTTCCTTTCGAATAAGGTATTCCAATTGCTTGATTTGGCGTGTTGGGTCTTCCTTGTTAGTGCTGGTTGTGTTCAATCCAGTGTCCTGTATCAAACCTAGTATCTTAGTGGCCTCTTCAGCTGAGAAGCCTAAAGTGTCAGCCTTATTTGTAGTTAAAGCTTCAATGTCAGCAAATGACATGTTTGATTTAAAATATTTAGTGTGTGCCTCTCCTTGAATTATGCCCAGAAAAAGTACAAACAAAGGAGTTGAAGGGAGGCACTACGTGTTGTTTCTGTACAATGCTTAAGCTTGGTTCACTTGTATTTGTTGATCAAGTTCTGACCTGGTGCTACCAGTCATAAGTAGGGCCTGTGGCATAAGGACCCAAATAATATAGCCAAAGAAAAAATAGAGTGTGTTGACTCTATTAAGACTGGTGCTCTCAGTTTGCCCTGAGTGAAGGGACTTAAACGTTTTTTTGAAAAAAATTTTTGCAGTAATTTTATAAACAATTCAAATGCGATGTTATTCTTCTTTTTCTCAGAAAGTCTGTTTATTTCACATAGTATTTCATCTCTCCTGGATATTCTATATCATATTCAGTGAGGACAGGCAGATACTGGTTTGCATATTATATACGATTGCCAATGCATTTCGGTTCGTGAAAACCTTCATCAGGGCCGTATAATGTATCTTCCACAATGAGATTTACACCATTTTAGCACAAATATTGCTTCATGAGCATAATTAAATCATTCAACAGTAATTCCCAAAACAGTTGTAAGAAATTACACATACCCGGTCCAAGTTGTGTATTAGTTGTTCCAACGATAAAGTAGTATTATGAGAAAGAAAAAGAGAAGAAAAAGAAATCACTATCTGGGCTTGAAACTCTAATGACAGTAACAGTCTGTATCGCAGCCATTTTAAGTTTTGGTAATCTCAAGAAAGTACCTTGTGCTTCATGCGAATCGAGAACGCATGTGGACGGTATCCAAACTGAGTAAATGTACCTGTTGGTAATATTAGAATAGCCATCAGGACGTGGTTGATTAACTGTTCGCATACTAACACCTAGTTTCATAGACGCTCACCTTTACTCAGTGATAGCCGCTCCGTGCAAGTCTGCCGCGTCTGCAAGAGCGTGCGTGTGGAAATGCTGCGAGCTACCTTTATGCGTTACCATGGTGATCCCAAGGCGTCGCGTGTGAACGCGTACGCCTTGGGTCCCACCCCTGTGGCAACACAGAAGGCGGGACGTGTCACCATGGTTACGCTATGCGTGTTTAGAGATCACGCTGGGGATGCGAGGTGTGTCATATTCGGTGTATACATTAAAAAAAATGAATGAAATGTGGTGCCTGGATGTAGAACATAGTTGAATGTTTACTAAAGCAATGGTTTACAATCGGTACGAGAGAAGGTTCCGTGTAAATCTGCCGCGTCAACATGGGCGCGCGTAAAGAAATGCTGGGAACTATGTCTATGCGTTGTCATGGTGATGCGAAGGCGTCGTGAGAGATCACGTACGCCTTGGGTCACACCCCCGCAGGGGCATGGAGGGCGGGACATATCTCGGGAAAAACGGGATCAATGGTTTTACTTAAAATCTGTGTGCGCTGGAAAGAAAAGGGGATGTCTAAATGTTGATCATGTTTTCATGTACCTGAAAGTGGTGATCAAATGTAAGAAGTTCAAGCATTGGGATGTAGAAAATTCACAGACAAGATGTTCTAAAGGTAGAAAATAGAAAAAAAAAAAAAACAGGGTAATAAGATTTCTCATGCTGAGTAAAAAACAGATTTCTCATGCTGAATACAAAAACTCGGCAATTAGCCGATTCAAGCATAAGTCCGTCAGAGTGGAGGACTGTATGTGTGTGCTGGTCTAGATCTCTCCAAACATTTAGCGAACAATTATAGATAGCACATATAATTGATTTCTTCATTCAGTCCCCTGGGTGTCAGGGAACTAAGGCGATCTATCCAATAAGTTTCTCGTTGGTCAAGTCTTTTTTGGAGATTCTCATATTTGTTGAATTTACGGATTACTTCCAGAATTACAAATCTGATCTGCGCCAGGTTGTGATGTTTCTCTTGCCAATGTCTGGCCACCGCAGAAGTGGTAACCATGGTGACACGTCCCGCCTTCTGTGGTAACCATGGTGACACGTCCCGCCTTCTGTGTTGCCACAGGGGTGGGACCCAAGGCGTACGCGTTCACACGCGACGCCTTGGGATCACCATGGTAACGCATAAAGGTAGCTCGCAGCATTTCCACATGCACGCTCTTGCAGACGCGGCAGACTTGCACGGAGCGGCTATCACTGAGTAAAGGTGAGCGTCTATGAAACTAGGTGTTAGTATGCGAACAGTTAATCAACCACGTCCTGATGGCTATTCTAATATTACCAACAGGTACATTTACTCTGTTTGGATACCGTCCACATGCGTTCTCGATTCGCGTGAAGCACAAGGTACTTTCTTGAGATTACCAAAACTTAAAATGGCTGCGATACAGACTGTTACTGTCATTAGAGTTTCAAGCCCAGATAGTGATTTCTTTTTCTTCTCTTTTTCTTTCTCATAATACTACTTTATCGTTGGAACAACTAATACACAACTTGGACCGGGTATGTGTAATTTCTTACAACTGTTTTGGGAATTACTGTTGAATGATTTAATTATGCTCATGAAGCAATATTTGTGCTAAAATGGTGTAAATCTCATTGTGGAAGATACATTATACGGCCCTGATGAAGGTTTTCACGAACCGAAATGCATTGGCAATCGTATATAATATGCAAACCAGTATCTGCCTGTCCTCACTGAATATGATATAGAATATCCAGGAGAGATGAAATACTATGTGAAATAAACAGACTTTCTGAGAAAAAGAAGAATAACATCGCATTTGAATTGTTTATAAAATTACTGCAAAAATTTTTTTCAAAAAAACGTTTAAGTCCCTTCACTCAGGGCAAACTGAGAGCACCAGTCTTAATAGAGTCAACACACTCTATTTTTTCTTTGGCTATATTATTTGGGTCCTTATGCCATAGGCCCTACTTATGACTGGTAGCACCAGGTCAGAACTTGATCAACAAATACAAGTGAACCAAGCTTAAGCATTGTACAGAAACAACACGTAGTGCCTCCCTTCAACTCCTTTGCCAATCCTCGGACAAAACACATAGATGGTTTGAAGGACTCCAGTGATGATTCATGGTCCAATCAGGATCCCCAGTTTGGATCAAGTCAGACCTCATTCATCAATATCATTTAGGTTCATTCAACCAATCGGAGGACCAGAATTCCATAAAGGAAGTTTAAGTGAGTGTTTTCAGCCAATAAGAAACCTATAACGTCCTAAACAAAGTTTCAGGGCCTGTAAGGGGTCCATCTAATTTCCTATTCCGTTGTGGCTTTTGCCAGGCTATGCAGTAAAGCGTACACAGAGCAGATTCACATTTAAACAGTATTTAGTGGAGTTTTGGATTATTTTGGTGCTATTTTAGGAGTTTGTAAAGGAGTTTTGAAAACTTTTAGTAATTGTTTGTTTTAGTGTCATTTGATGATCTCAGGAGAGTTTTTGTTGACCATTTTGTGCCCCTTTCTCTTAGTGTTTATTCTGTGTTTTTTTAATGTGGCCATTAAAAAATAAAAGCAAAAAACTTTGCACTCTCCCTTGTGCCTTTTCCCCATAAAATGACAACTCCAATATGTTTCCAAGTTTCTCCATGCTTGTTTGTTGTGGTTGTCCATCTGCCAAAAGAAGGTGCATTTTAAGCACAGGAGCATGCTCAGTACCGCAGACAGGGTCTCTGAGGAAATGCCTTTTCGAGGAAGTAGAAAGTATGCAGCACCATCTTCAGAAGAATAATGGGCAGGGATATGAGTTTCAAGGGTTTGAGGTCTTCTCGAACAAAGTATGGATTGATAGCCTGGTTGGATTTCCTTAGCAATGTATTTTCTAGGGCGCCGTTGAATATACCTGTATGAACTTAAATATTGACACACAGGCTCAGAACTTTTTGGGTCGATTTGAAGATAGTTTTGAAAACGTTCCTAGTTTGGTGTTTGTTTATTTATTTATTTTTTATTAGTATTATGCAGCAAACAGAAATCGGCTTTAAATACACTCCACCACATTCCAACAATGCAAGGCATTTAAAATACATCACAGCAAATGTAAAAGTAAAACAGAAAGAAACAGAAACCACAATAAGTTAGAAACATTCTTAAAATGTCTCTAATGTGCTCCTAGAACCGCATCAGATGACAAATGTAAACCTCTTTATTTCCACTCATAAATACATATCAGATCTCATCAGTAGCTTCCAACTGATCTAGGCCAAAGCCAATAGCTGCAAAATATGTTAATCTCAAAGGTAAAGTGGAGGGGCAGACCAATAAATGTAGTGTAACACTTTCAGTCTTCTGTTCACCACAAAGCCTTTCTGTCTCAGGGATCCCATGCCAGGCACCAGTATCTTCAAATGTAGTGGCAATATTACATTTAACTTTTAAATATTACCACACTAAATAGTTGGCCAGATAGGCCTTTAGATAATTACGGGTAGTTTTTCATTCCAAAATATAGTGAATATATTCCTTGGAGAGACTTTTAGTGGCTAACTCAACGAGTTCTTGTTCTCTAGTGTGAGAACAGTAATTCACGTATACATTTTCTAAAAACCTTTTATGCGGTACCCAAAACATTTTCCGGCAGATGTACAACCCGGGCCTTAAAGCCTTTTTTATATTTTTACAATAGTGTTTTTATTCAAAAAGGAGCTATGATACACTATCACCTTCTAGAGAGTCCCCTGTACACTATCCTCTGTAGAGTTAACTAATTTTCAATATAAAGAATGGCATCACACCAAGTGATTTGCTTGGACGCTATTTATATTGAAATCCAGGTAGATGTATTCTACAGTGACATTCCTATTAAGCCACATCAGGCCCCTCAAAGTATTATGATAACATTTCTCAGCTTCATGAATCATGCCTATGGCCCAATCATCAGAGCCATACAATATCACAGGAAGTGTCTTGGTTAAATATAGCCTGATGATGATTTCAACAGAATATTCCCCACAACAGTTTACAAATCATTTAATAATTCCAGTCAACTGGGACACTCTGATATATAGCTGTTCCAAATGTGCCTGGCAGCTGAGAGAGGACTCTACCGCAAGTCCCAGGTATCAATATTGGCTTACCTTGTCAATAGGCACAATATTAAGTTTCCAGGTGAACTTCACTCTTCACATACTTTGGCCCGAATACCATAATTTGGGATTTACTAATATTGATCTTCAAATGGTTAAGCTCTGCTTTGTATGCAGAAGATCCAATGACATCTGCAATCACTGGGGTGTACAGTCCAAAAAGGCAACGTCGTCTGCATATACAAGCCATTGCAGAACAACATTCCCTAGCCTGGTGGGGGAGAAATGGAGTTACCCAAACCAACTCCCAAGTTTGCCAAATAGAGATTGATCAGAATAGGAGCTAATATGCATCCTTTCTTAAGGCAAGTGTTTGTTTGGATCCATTCAGTTGTGGAGCCATGGCTTTCCATTCGTACCTTCACGTGAGTGTCTTAGTGTAATACAGTGATCATATTCAGTAAAGCAATGACAATGTTCCAGTTCATCAATTTGGTTCACAACCTATGACTTACCATGGTATTGCATGCAATGCTATCGTCCATATACGCAACACTAAATGTGTGTTTGTGTATAAGCCATGATTGCAGGATGATAGTGACTAAGGTCGGCAGATTATCAGTGGTAGCAGAACCCTTCTTACAACTCAGTTGGTTAAATGATAGGATAATATTACCCATGATCCAAATAGCATATAAAGAGACCAAGCGTAATGATCTTTGCAGGTGGATCGAGCATCACCAACAGACAATAATTACCAGGGTCTGCTCGACTCCTTTCTTAAATACAGGTACAATTGTGCTCTCCAACCAAGTAACAGGTTAAGTAGTTTGTGAGCCTAATCCAACAAAATAACAATCAAGAGCCCCCTGGCACAGATGGCAGCATTAGCCCAAGCTGTTACATAGCCCATCAGGGCCTGGCCCTCTAGATGATTTTATGGTTCTGATGATCTTAAAGAGGTCTCTATGATTCAAACGGTAGACCCCTCTGTCTGCATCATTATAATTAATGGGGCAGTGTATTGGATTTTTGCTCAACAAGTCTTTAATAAATACTACCCATGCCTCCTTGGTTACCCCACAAATAGTTTTGGGATTGGAATCATTGATGACATTCCAGAAGGATTTTACGTCATTAGTTAGCGAGCAGGCCACCAAAGCCTCCCATTTAGTCAGTTCAACAGTATGTTTGTGGCTTCTTAACCACGTCCTATAGTTAGCTCATTAAGACTTACCGCTTTTGATATGTCTTGTGGTGGAAAGGGTAGCAGTGGCTACCATGTGCAATTCAGCTCGTAAAGATTTCTTCTTGTCACTGAGTATTTGATCAAAATGATGGGCATGAGGGCATTTTCTTAGCCCAACTATCGTCTTTGCCTTCTTGCTTTTGTTATTCAATATACTAGATTTGACCTCAAGTATGTATTCCTCATTTTTTTAATGCACTTTAATATTTTCATGGTTTCCCAGCGGTCACAGTCCAAATGTTCACATTTTGTTTAAAATGAAGAGAGGTTATTCAAAGCTTGTGCATTGGCGACTGCTATATTATTAGGAGTCCAAACAATACGATTAGATTGAGTATTAATACTTAAAGTACCCAACTCCTCTGGACTGTTCTTAATCTCATGGCATGCTAACCTACAATTAGTGGAACATGATCACTCTTGTGTCTTCTTAAGACATTCATATCAGTAAGCTGAGGGGCAAAGTTAATCATAACACAAAGACAAATAGAGATTGATCAGAATAGGAGCTAATATGCATCCTTTCTTTAGGCAAGTGTTTGTTTGGATACATTCAGTTGTGGAGCCATGGCTTTCCATTCGTACCTTCACGTGAGTGTCTTAGTGTAATACAGTGATCATATTCAGTAAACCAATGACAATGTTCCAGTTCATCAATTTGGTTCACAACCTATGACTTACCATGGTATTGGATGCCATGCTATCGTCCATATACGCAACACTAAATGTGTGTTTGTGTATAAGTCATGATTGCAGGATGATAGTGACTAAAGTCGGCAGATTATCAGTGGTAGCTGTTGGGTGTCCTGACCCACGTTTGAGCTATCATGCTGCAACATTTGGTGCTGTGGGCTTAGAAAATCCAAGATGGCCAAAAAGCCCACAAGTGCACCAGAATCCAGGAGAACCACGCAGTTTGTGCGCACACCAAAATGGTTACCTCACTTGCCACCCACCAGTGTAAAGAAAGATCTTTGTTAACAAAATCCACTGTTACTGATGTCAAAAAGTTGCTGAAATCGTGGCTCACCGGACCACTTTAAAGATTCAACCCTTTTGTGGGGTTCCACATAACCATTTTACTGTAAGGAGCCCCATCAAAACAATGTTAAGCAAGGATTTACTACCATGTAAGAACCATTCCTGTTTGGAATGCATTAATCCAAGAAAAATCCCCAAAATGGTTGCATTACCAGTACTCACCACTATCAGAAAGCCGGCGTTTTAAAACAACACCAGATTTTTTTTTTGTGTGAAACTGAATAAATGAACCCAAAGCAGACCAAAGAAAGACTTACTGAGAGGTGGATACAATCTAAAGTTATATTTTGAAGTGACTTGAAGGTTTATAACAAGACTGGCTAAGCTGTGGATTTCAGCAGTTTAAGTAAATTTGGACTGAAAGACACTAAAAACCTAAATGTTTAAAAGAAATGAGTGACCTACTTTTGAGTGTCACATAGTTTGCAATTGTTTAAATGTCATAGTTTTAAACTTAGAATCAGCATTCTAGCTGCATATGTAGAAAATGGTTAGTTTTATTTGAATGCAAGAAAACTGGGTAACTAAAAGTGACATTAGCTGGGGCCTGGCTTAAGGAACTGAGGAACTGGATTCTGCTTGACAACTTCCCCCCAATTGGAGTGAAACTGGATCCACAGCAGTTCCCAGGCCTAGCTGTCTTTTGCTGCTCCCACCAAAAGGGATCTGACACTTCTCTGATTGAATTACCTGGGCTCTGTAGGAAATTGAACAAAGCCCTGTCATGACTCAGGCAAATGTTTTATTGGTGGGAGTCATAAATGTGGCTTCCTCCTGGAAGGAAAGGGGAGGAGCACTGCATGTGAGAGCAAGCTGGCTTGTCAGAAACTGGGAGGGGGAGAAACTGGAGACAGAGGCTGAGCTTGAAGAAAGTGGAAAAACTGGTTTCTGTACCATGTGACCTGAAAAGACACACCCCTGTAGCCAGAATATGGTTTTAGAAAAAGATGAATAACTCATAGTACGGACTTGTCATAATTATTTAAATGATACCATAATTCTTGTGATTTTTATGCCCACATTTTAAGAGGTTTTTAGAACCGGTGGCATGATCTGGGGGCAAACTAGCAGTTAAGAGGGTATTACTTAAAATGTCTGCATGTGAAAAGTCTGATACTTCATCAATTAATGCCTGCATGACTTGCACACATTTGGGTAAATTTGAGTAAGAATCTGATATTGGTAACTTGACCAAAAAGTGAAATATGTTGCCATTTCTCAATGCAAGCTCTCAGGAAGAGCAGATTTGAACAGGGTATATCTCATGTGATATGCATGATGGGTGCATGTAATTTCAAACCACTGTGTAGCTATGAAATATGTCTTTTTGATCAAATATAGATTGTGTGTAAAGTTGACAGGGGTGGGTTCTCTGTATCATAAACAGACCTCATCATGATGACACTTCATTTCATTCCCCCAATCAAGGGGAAGAGGAGGAAGTGGCCAATGACAAGTGGAGAGGGGCTGGCTAGTGATGCTGCACACACACACCCTTTCAAAACACATAAAAGCAGACAGTCAGGACAGATAGGGACATTCTATTCCATCTGCTGCGGGACGCTCTGCCGGGAAAATCCATACTTTACCTCCATCAACCTCCAGAGAGCCAACATAGAGACTTCAATCTATCCACCTTCAGAGACCAAGACTTTACTTCAGAATTTGTAGCAGAGAGGTCAACTACAAGCTAAATCCCTCTTTAGCAGGCCTCAAATCATTGCCATTATCACAGCCAGGCGAGCTGTTTGAATTCTTTGCAAGAACTCTTGCCATTTGCCAGAGAGCAGTGTTGTATCCAGAGAGAGACCAGCTGAACCGGAGACCGCTGTATCCGGACCCACAAACCTGATCAGAACCAGAGACCCAGACCAGACCAGCAGAGTAGAGCTGACCCCGACGCTGTGTGCATAGACCGTCCGTGGCGAGTGAAGAAAACCTGACCAGATCCGTGGCGAGGCCCATTCTATTTCTAAATATATTGTGAGTACCTAGCAGAACTGTGCAGAACCAATCTCTTAGTTAAAATAATCTAATCCAAGCTATTTTAATCTAAGTAGAACTGCCTCCTAACTGTCACCTGTCATTTGCAAAGCTGTCACCTGTAATTTCTAGTTGCTAGCTGTCACTTGTCACTTTGAACTTTAAAATTTCAAATCTGAAAAACGACCTTTACCATATCGCTCATATCTCCGTGACCGTTTGTCTTAGAGACTTGCAGTAACTTTCCTCTGAAAGCTGGGAATCTTGGCTTTTCAATGAACCCTACACATTTGCCGCAATCGTGAAAAACGCACTCGCGAATTTTACCGCAATTTGCAAATTTCTCCACGTGTGAAAACAGCAGCTTCCTTGCTTTCCTTGCTAAAAATTTGTTTGCCTCTTAAGAACCATCCCTGAATCATTGCTAGAGTGAGCCTGGACTAATATTAACTTGATACCACTCACCCTGAACCTCTAGAGGGAATTTCAAGCATTTTAGCATATTTTTCACTTCATTGCCAGCACATATAAAAGCATTTTGGGCCTGTGTTTCAAACTTCTGTAGTCTAAGCTTGCTGGGGTGAACTGAATTACATTTGATTGCATTTCTGAGAACTGTGTGCTTTCCTTCCATTTCCTTGCATTGCATAAAGGGGGGAGGGGATTGCCAGAGAAAAGTGATTACATTGTTTTGTTGAAATCATATTGAGTATTTTCTGTATTGCCTTTTCATTCAACATTACATCCATCTGAACTTATATAAAGTATTCTCTACCACCTTATTCTTCTGTTCCTATTCACAAGTGTGCTAGTGCCAGACTATCCATTATTGATTACTGCTCAGATTAAGTGTGATATCCAATTATTAATTATTATAAAGTGTGATATATATATCTATTGTTTAAATTATCAAATAAACCTTTTAACTTGCAAAACAGAACTACTTCTTGGCTCAGTGGGGTCAGGGGGATTCCAAGAGAAGGGTGTTATATAGGGGTAGTCATCCAGAACGCATGAACTGGACATAAAGATATATCAATAAGGGTTTCCATTCAGTATCCCAGACTAGGCATTGACTTAGCTGTAGTGTTGAATTGAATCCTCTTACAAATTGGGGGCTCGAGCGGGACGTTTGGGTTAGATCTATCACTTGTGCAGATTAATACAGCGTGCCAGATGACCAGATACACATATCCGGTCGGATCACCACGCTGTGTTACGCTGTAAAGCACTCCTCAAAGGATCGCTCTAAGGAAAAGGTCTGTTTTGCAAAAATAAAATACAAACTTCTGTAAGTCAGGAAGGAACTCAAATCTCTAGAATGACGACCTTAGTAGACATGAAAATAGCCAGAGAGCACTTCTTACATAAGTTATTTGTGAAAGGTGAGTGGACTCATCAGGACCAGACGGTCTGGTTGCAAGCAATCGCACCCCAGATCACGGAAACAGGGTCAGATAAATGGAGAGACCAGGGTCCCTTACATGTGGCCCTGAGTGAACTATATATGTCCCCTAAAGCTAAGGATGAACAAGACAAGATGGTTAGGATAGCAGCATACCTGTACCTATATATGTGAGACATGCAGGATAAATGTACTGAAAGCCAAGATCTGGCGAATAAGCGACAGATGGCGTTAGAGAAGGTCCAATCTGACCTGGTCTCTTCTGAGCAGAGGCTGCAGGGGAGCCAGGAGTCAGAAAATGAGAGTAGACAGCACATCATTAAAATAAAGAGGGATATGGACATCCTGCAACAGGAAAAGGCTAACCAGGATACCAGATTTCTGGCCTTGCAGAAGGAGTACCAAGAAGATTTGGACTCCCTACTGCAGAGCCAGAAAAAGCTGGAGCAACAGTTAGACTTCACTAGGGCATGTGCTGAGCAGGTAGTCACCCTGCAAAGCCATCTAGATAGAGTGAAGGCGCAGAGCAACAAGCTGATTTTGAAAGACCTGGATACCCAGGCAGAGTTTGATGAAGAACGCCAGAAAGCTGGTGCCTTTCAAAGGCAGAGGGACGACCTGGCGGCACAAATGCAGGCTCTTAGTCAGGAAAGAGACGCCTTTGGCCAGGAAGTCTGCCATTTAAAAAGAAAAACAGAAGAAAATCACTTGGCCTCCAGGGGCTGGGTGACCTCCAAAAAGAACACCAGAACTTGTCAGAGAACACCAGGAGGGTGGAGGATGCTCTAGCAAGAAAGGAGCAGGCCAATAGGGACACAGCTCAGGAGGTAACCCTCCTGCAGCAGAGACTGGCCCAGTACTCCAGGACCAATCAGGAGGCACAGAGAGAAAACGAGGCTCTCTGCCAGCACAATGATAGGCTCCAACAACAGGTAGCGATGCAGGAGAGACTGATAGAGTCTAGTAAGGCCTTAACTGAGGAACTGAAGGCGCAGGCTCTTGCATTGCAACAGGGAGCAGGGGCGGATAGAGACCAAGTTCGCTGGGAAAGGGAAACTCCTGAGCATAACCTCAGGAGCCCTAGTACCAGAGGCCTTTATCTCTCTCAGTCCCTGGACTCTGCCACCCCCATGTCCCCTGGCGCACATGAGCACCGGGCCACAGGGATGGCAGATTACTATCCAGCCAGAAGCATGGGGCTCATAGGCCAGTACCTCCCAGGAATGGATGGGCGGGCATCCGGGTATGGGCACCCAAGCACAGTGCAATTTAGTGGGGAACCCCAGGAGAGTAGGCCCATTAAGGGCATCCTGAAAACCTCTGCCCAGTTAGGTCAGTGGGAGGGGTACCCGTCAAATCCTGGCAGCAAAGAGGAATCTGAAGACTCCTCTGAACGGTACAGGACACAGGAGACCAGGTCCCCACATTCTGCCAGCCATTCCCAGGCTCGCAGAATCCGGGAAAACCTGGAAGAACAGACGGGAACCTCTGGGAGCAGTGCCTCTGAGTCAGAAGATGAATGGACCAGGGTTACCCGGATCAAAAGGGCCAATAAGACAAAAAGGGCCTTGCTTAAGGACCCCTTAAAGCAGATTAAGGCAATCAGGAGCGTCATCACGCCTTATCATAAGAACGCCAAGTATTCTGTTTGGGAGCACTTAGAGTTGTTTGAGCAAATGATGGAGACTTTCCATTTGAAGGACAGCCAAAGCTGTATTCAATATGTAAAGTGGACCTTCTCCCCGGAATACTCCAGTTTCTTTGCGGGGCTGGAGGACCAAAATCATTTAAGATGGTACGCCTATAAGGCGGCCATCTTGAAACATTTTTCTACTCATAGAAATCCTCAAGAGGCTCGCAAGGCAGGCTACAATTTACAATGTGGGGAGGATCAGGCCCCACAAGAATTTGTGCAGGAGTTAAAGCGTGCTTTTGCACAGACCACAAGAAGGGTTCGCACGGATAGCAGAGAATTTATTAATACGTTTTTCCATGCCTTGCCCAAATACATAATGACCCAGCTCGTGAGGGAGAGGGATCCTCAGAGGATCCTGGGAAAAGGATCTTCTCCTTCAGAGAGGGGGGAACTCCTCCCAAAGAAAAATGGGTCCCTAGGGATGCAAATCCAGACTGGGGAGATATGGAGACTGAGCTACCGCCGCCCATCATCTCATCCCAGAACCCACAATACCAAAATACCCTGGTTCAAACCCATCCTGATGACTGCCTCCAAAAAGGGGGGGGGGGCGGCCCAGAACCGGAGCCAGGGGAACCCACAATGGCTCTGATCTCCAGTTGCCAACTTTTTCTTTCAGATTCCCAAGGCTCTCCACAGAATTCTGCCCAAATCTCTTCGCTAGCGATGTCCAAAACCAGAAATTAGCCCACCAGTTGCCAAAAATGTGCATTATCTGTGCCCCCTTGAGGAGAAGGAGGGAAGATATTATGCCCCGGTACAAGTACAGGGGCAGGGTACGATTTCAGCACTGGTGAACACGGGATCTCAAGCTACCCTTCTGTCCAGAAGGGCCTTTGATGAACTGAATGCAGGAAGGGGAGGGAATTACCAAATTCCTCTCACCTCACTTCCTGGACAACTCCAGAACTTTGACGGGAAGGAAATTCCCGTCGAGGGGACGGCAGACTTGGACATTAAAATTGGGCGACACAAGTTGAAACACCCAGTCATAGTTGTGACTCCAGAGGGCACCCCTTGTTTACTAGGGAATGGCCTCCTGAGAAGGTTGTCACCCCTAATAGATTGCGTAAACAAGGTCCTCTGGACCCAGACTAGCCGACCAATAAAATTAAAACAGAGTGTCAACCATGTTAGTTTAAACGGCACCTGCCACATGGTTGAACAAAAATCTGACCAAGTAGAATTCCACTTCCAGAATAGCCAACTTCCAGACGTGACAGTAATAGCAGTAGGACAACAGACTGGTGATGGAGGGTCCTCTCTATTTCTGAAAATCAACCTTCCTTCCAGTCTAAAGTGGTATTCCACGCTGGAAGGAAACACTCTGAGATTCTATACTAATCCACAATCAGAAACTCCCACTCCTATAGTCCAGAAAGATGTGAAATCAGCTCAGAGCCTGGCTGATATTCAGCAAATTGGAGAGCAGTTGTTCATCCCTGTCCAATTAAATGATGGGAATGACTCTGTTCTCGCTCGAGTGTGTGTGAACAACGGTAAGAGCTTCATCAGCGAAGCCATGTTCCGCCAACTCCCAAAAGATCCAGCCATTCCCACATTCAAACTGATAGACAAATGTGAAATGGACCTGGAAGCACCCAATTCCAAACATCTCCTGCCAAGCAGGTGTATGCTCAAAATCTCCATTGGCAACAAGAGCATAGTCCACAATTGTTGGGTCGTGCGAGACGTCACTGCCGCTTTTTACTTAGGCAGTGACATTCTCAATCGCTTTGCCATTAGTTTGGACCTAATAAACTTCAAAGCTTGGTCCCAATTAGTGAATAATCCCATGGGCTTTGATGATCCAGAAAAAGCATTTAGGTCAGCTCAATTGCTACCTTATGCAGTTGAAATTCAGATCAAAGAGGAAGTCACCATCCCAGAAAGGACCCGACAATTCTCCCTGGAAGTGAAAGTTAAAAAAGGACAATATTTGCAAAACCCTGATGCTTACATACATCTAAACGCTTCTCTCCAACAGCAAGGGTTGGGGGTAAACCCAACTCCATTAGTCAACATAGAACATGACACCATTCTAATAGAGGTGGATAACAGCGACTTGAAGAGTATTACTCTAGCCGCAGGCACCATTATTGGGATGGCAGTTGATGACCGACATTTTTCCATTGATTTAGGTAATGAACTGTTAGGGCCAATCCCCAAGGACTGCTTTGACAGTGACAGTGATGACAATACGACACCAGACAGGATTTTTACCTGGCATGGGGGGAACTTCCTGGTGTACACTTCCTGCCCCTATGGCAAGGAAGATGTGACTTGTGACTTCAGGAGGGATGAGGTGATTTTCCAGGTCCATGAGGGCTGCCTTTCCCACCTGAAGCCTCCAGTCCAAATCAGCACTCTGACCAGGGACTTCTCCACCCAGCTGGAGGAGGCCGCAGAGATAGCCAAACCAGAAGTCTTTCCAGGCTTCAGGCAGATGGTGGAAGAGAGAGTCAACCTAGCTGATGCCTGTGTGACTCTGGAACAAAAGCAAAAGTTGAAACAAGTTTTCTTGGATTTCCAAGATCTATTTGCAGTAGACTCATATGACTGTGGTCGCACCAACATCCACACAACAACAATCCCCACGGACCCGGGCATGACTCCAGTGTTTGTGAAGCAATATCGTTTGCCTCGCGCATCAATGGGGTCCCTTACTGAAATAATTAAGAACCTTGAGTCCCGGGGAATAATCCGTCCAGTCCACAGCACCTTCAATAATCCGGTGCTGGGAATATTGAAGCCAAACGGCCAGTGGAGACTCTGTGCCGACCTTAGGGAGCTCAACAAACGGGTCCATACTTCCCGATGGCCTCTTCCCTACATTGACCAAGGGCTGGCCCAGATTCAGGGGTCACAGGTATTCACTGCAATAGACCTGACCAATGGATACTGGACCGTGCCTGTCAGCAGGGAGGACCAATACAAACTGGCTTTTACCTTTGGGGGCCAGCAGTACTCATGGACCCGGACTCCCTTCGGATACCTTAACTCCGGTAATGAGTTCAATATTTTCGTACACAAGACCATGCCCGACCTGAGTGCAAGGGGTAACCTGGCTTATGTAGATGATGTCCTCACCAAAAGTTCATCTGTGGAGGAACACATAGCGGAGATCCGTTATGTTCTGACCCAGTTGAGGGCCGCCGGAGCAAAACTTTCCTTTCAGAAAGCACAGTGGTGTAGAACCCGTGTTAATTTCTTGGGGCATGAGATTACTCCTCAGGGTCTCTGTCCCCAGGAAAAGAAAGTGGAAGCACTTCAGAAACTGAAAGACCCCGCAACTCTGCGGGGACTAAGGAGCCTCATTGGACTGACTAATTACAGCAGAAAGTTCATTGAGGGCTACGCAGAGATCACCAGACCCCTGATTCATCTCCTGAAGGGGCGGGTCAAGTGGGAATGGGGTCCAGAACAAGCTGAGGTGGTAAAACAACTCAAGAGAAGCCTCTCACAAGCGCCTTGCCTAGCTTACCCTGTCAGAAACAAGGAGTTCTTCCTGGAGACGGGGTTCGCTAATACGTGCTTGATGGCAGTATTATACCAAAAGCATGACAAGGTCAGTAAAGTAATCTCCTATGTGAGCAAAACTTTATCCTCTGTGGAGAAAAAATTCAACGATTGTGAGAAGGCACTCCTGGCAACGGTGTGGGCATTGAAGAATTACCGCCCGTTTATGCAGGGGGAACACATCATAGTGGAGACTCCACACCAGCCTCTGCAATATCTCCAAAGTGACAGAATCTGGGCCGGAAATGTGAGTAATTCCCGAATTACTTCCTGGATTCTATCTATGGAAGTTGATCCAAAACATTGATGATCTGGTCACCTCGAATGAGATGACCATCTATTGGAAAAAGATCAAGGGTCATTCCAAAGTAGAGGGACCAGACAAAATTGGAAATGACTTAGCTGATCAGCTGGCCAAAACCGGGGCCATCCAAGGGGATCTAATTGAGATTGAGTCCCTGTTGGGGGAAATCCAGGTCACTGCTATCACTATGTCCCAGACAAATGCTCACAACGACCTTTCAATTGCACAATGGAGTAATGAGACCCCTGATGCTGATTTGATTACCGCTCAGAAGGGGGATCCATTAATTGGTAAATTTTACCAGCACCTTGAGGACCCTGAGAACTTTCCCCTGACGGATACCGATTACATTGGGAAAGAGGACCTAAGGGTGTTGATGAAATGTCCAAAAATATTCTGGATCCAAGACGGTTTGCTGGTAAGGAAATCCAAAGCTGGCCACGATCAGTGGGTGGTTCCTACCTCATTCCGAAGCCTGATGTTAAGTCACGCCCATGATGCGGCCACCGCCGGTCATAGGGGGTTTCACACAACATTGGAAATCTTAAGAGAGGTTGCATACTGGCCACATATGGGGCAGGACCTCGACCAATACTTGAAGGGGTGTCTTGTGTGTGCACAATTTCAGCCATCATCCCTCACGCACCGTGCGCCTCTCCAAAAGAGGGGGATGACACTGCCATGGTCAGATTTACAAATCGACTTTGTAGGCCCCGTGATTCGCTCTGCTAGGGGGAATAAGTACATGTTGACTGTGACATGCTTGTTTACCAAGTGGGTGGAATGTCTCCCAGCCCCAAATTGCAAGGCAGAAACCGCAGCTGCCCTGATGATTAACCACATCTTTTCCCGTTTTGGTCTACCTCAAAGGACTGAGTCAGACAGGGGTAGCCACTTCACCAGTGAAGTAATGACAAAGATGTGGGAGATACTGGGGGTCAAAAGGAAGTTACATATTGCTTACAGGCCAGCTTCTTCTGGGGCAGTAGAGAGATATAACCGAACCATTGTGAGCATACTAAAAAAGTTTGTGGCAGATTCTGGGCCAAGTTGGGATATCCGATTACCTCTGGTCCTAATGGCCATCAGATCTACCCCTTCATCTGCAACCAAAATGTCACCATTTGAGTTGATGACTGGACGCAAGATGGTGCTTCCTCAGCATTTGCTCTACAGGACATAAGAGCAGACACTGATAAATGCCTCCACAACTCATCAGTATGTGGAGAATTTAAGGAAACACCTTCAACATGCTTTTGCTTATGCTCAGCGGAATCTAGAAAGATCAGCTGATAGCATGAAGACCCACTATGACCTGAAGACTTCCAGGAAGGAATATCAGGTGGGGGACCGGGTCTATCTATACAATTTCCAAAGGAACCAGGCCAAACAGCGAAAATGTTTGCCTACATGGAAGGGACCCTTTGAGATTATAGACAAGATCTCCCCTGTGGCCTTCAAGGTCCGCATCCCCAAAGGTGGTTTGGCAGAGGGGGAAGACAAGTGGGTCCACATAAACCAGTTGAAGTGTTGCCATCCCAGGCACACTCTGCAACAACTGGAGGAATCCTCTGGAATCCTAGAGGGTACTGTCTCAGATTAATTCAGTTTTAACTTAAAATATCCTACATATCGCCTATCAAATTCTGAGTTTATCAATGTGGGTGTTTTCATTTTTGAATGCAAAAAGAAATGTGCATGTCCATATGTTTTGACTATACATTTATATGCCACCCCACTATATCAATATCAAAGGGGGGGGTAAAAATGTCTATGAATAGGTATTGCCACTCTTCCTTTGTCGTCCTAGGAGAAAGAAAACCTCGAGACTGGCCAAGGAGGACGATCCGGAGACCGGGAGCAGAGACGCGAGGGGCCCAGGGTACCGCCCAATATTCCCATCAGGACCGGCTAGGAGAACCGATCGATCAGTACCGGATGGAGGAAAAGATGCTGAACTGTGCCATTTGCAGAATTGGAAGAAGATTATGCGGACAGACCAGTGCGTGGGTCAAAACCCTTGTGCACCCGACTCCCCATCGACTCAAATTCAAAGGGCAGTCACTTGGGGGGATCTGTTGGGTGTCCTGACCCACGTTTGAGCTGTCATGCTGCAACATTTGGTGCTGTGGGCTTAGAAAATCCAAGATGGCCAAAAAGCCCACAAGTGCAGCAGAATCCAGGAGAACCACGCAGTTTGTGCGCACACCAAAATGGTTACCTCACTTGCCACCCACCAGTGTAAAGAAAGATATTTGTTAACAAAATCCACTGTTACTGATGTCAAAACGTTGCTGAAATCATGGCTCACCGGACCACTTTAAAGATTCAACCCTTTTGTGGGGTTCCACATAACCATTTTCTTTTGCCTCTTAAGAACCATCCCTGAATCATTTCTAGAGTGAGCCTGGACTAATATTAACTTGATACCACTCACCCTGAACCTCTAGAGGGAATTAAAAGCATTTTAGCATATTTTTCACTTCATTGCCAGCACATATAAAAGCATTTTGGGCCTGTGTTTCAAACTTCTGTAGTCTAAGCTTGCTGGGGTGAACTGAATTACATTTGATTGCATTTCTGAGAACTGTGTGCTTTCCTTCCATTTCCTTGCATTGCATAAAGGGGGGAGGGGAATGCCAGAGAAAAGCGATTACATTGTTTTGTTGAAATCATATTGAGTATTTTCTGTATTGCATTTTCATTCAACATTACATCCTTTTGAACTTATATAAAGTATTCTCTACCACCTTATTCTTCTGTTCCTATTCACAAGTGTGCTAGTGCCAGACTATCCATTATTGATTACTGCTCAGATTAAGTGTGATATCCAATTATTAATTATTATAAAGTGTGATATATATATCTATTGTTTAAATTATCAAATAAACCTTTTAACTTGCAAAACAGAACTACTTCTTGGCTCAGTGGGGTCAGGGGGATTCCAAGAGAGGGGTGTTATATAGGGGTAGTCATCCAGAACGCATGAACTGGACATAAAGATATATCAATAAGGGTTTCCATTCAGTATCCCAGACTAGGCATTGACTTAGCTGTAGTGTTGAATTGAATCCTCTTACATAGCAGAACCCTTTTTAAAACTCAGTTGGTTAAATGATAGGATAATATTACCCATGATCCAAATAGCCTATCAAGAGACCAAGCGCAATGATCTCTGCAGGTGGATCGAGCATCACCAACCGACAATAATTGCCAGGGTCTGCTCGACTCCTTTCTTAAATACAGGTACAATTGTGCTCTCCAACCAAGTAACAGGTTAAGTAGTTTGTGAGCCTAATCCAACAAAATAACAATCAAGAGCCCCCTGGCACAGATGGCAGCATTAGCCCAAGCTGTTACATAGCCCATCAGGGCCTGGCCCTCTAGATGATTTTATGGTTCTGATGATCTTAAAGAGGTCTCTATGATTCAAACGGTAGACCCCTCTGTCTGCATCATTATAATTAATGGGGCAGTGTATTGGATTTTTGCTCAACAAGTCTTTAATAAATACTACCAATGCCTCCTTGGTTACCCCACAAATAGTTTTGGGATTGGAATCATTGATGACATTCCAGAAGGATTGTACGTCATTAGTTAGCGAGCAGGCCACCAAACCTCCCATTCAGTCAGTTCAACAGTATGTTTGTGTCTTCTTAACCATGTCCTATAGTTAGCTCATTAAGACTTACCGCTTTTGATATGTCTTGTGGTGGAAAGGGTAGCAGTGGCTACCATGTGCAATTCAGCTCGTAAAGATTTCTTCTTGTCACTGAGTATCTGATCAAAATGATGGGCATGAGGCCATTTTCTTAGCCCAACTATCGTCTTTGCCTTCTTGCTTTTGTTATTCAATATACTAGATTTTACCTCAAGTATGTATTCCTCATTTTCTTAATGCACTTTAATATTTTCATGGTTTCCCAGCGGTCACAGTCCAAATGTTCACATTACGTTTAAAATGCAGAGAGGTTATTCAAAGCTTGTGCATTGGCGACTGCCATATCATTAGGAGTCGAAACAATACGATTAGATTGAGTATTAATACTTAAAGTACCGAACTCCTCTGGACTGTTCTTAATCTCATGGCATGCTAACCTACAATTAGTGGAACATGATCACTCCCGTGTCTTCTTAAGACATTCATATCAGTAAGCTGAGGGGCAAAGTTAATCATAACACAAAGACATAATCAAGACATTGATCACTGCACAGCTAGCCTCGTTACACTTTTCCTTTTGTTTACCTTCCCTTATTTGGTGTCACATTAGGGATGACAAATGTATCCGCTTCCCTATTTCGAGTCACTTCCAAACAACCCAGCTCATTTTCAATTAACTGCACAGCCATATCGTCAGCAGCGTTGGATTCTGCAGCCATCTTATCTTTCTTTCTATCCCTATTTTTATTTTTTTATTTATTTGGATTTATAAAGCACCAACAGCCCAGGGGAATTGTGGCGCTGTTACAGTATACTTAGCTTGGGCAGAACATGCAGTTTTCATAGTGAAACAGTCAAAACAGTTTACATAGTGAGATACATCCTAACTATTTCGGCGAGCAAAAAAAGAAAATGCAGGTCAAGCTACACGGAGGCGTTACATACAGTAGTAGCAGTGCATGTGTGTCCACCCTCTGGGGGGGTAGTAGGCCAGTGTAAGAGTTGTGTTTTGAGTGCCCTGCGGAATAAATTGATGGAGCGCTCTTTCCATAGGGCGGGTGTTAGCACATTCCAGTTCTTGGGGGCTAGGACGGCAAAGCTGGAGCCTCCTGCTTTGAGTCTTTTGTATGTAGGGACAATGAGCTGGTTGCAGTGTTGGGTCCGTTTATTTCTGTTAGAGGTGGCTCTGTGGATAGCTTCTGACAGATATGACGGGGCCATTTGGGATAGACATGCGTGTGTGATGGAAAGAGATTTGAACAGAATGTGCTCTTGTACTGGGAGCCAGTGGGCATTTCGTCTAGCCTGGGAGATGTGCTCTCTCTTGGGAATGCTGAGGGCTGCTCTTAGTGCGTTGTTTTGTGTAGTTTGTAGTTTATTGAGATTTTTGGAGGATGTGTCTAGGAATAGGACATTGCAGTAGTCTAACTTAGCTCCCATTGTGGCCCTTGCTATGGCTAGGCAATTTTTAGGGGAGAGGTAGGGTTTGACAGCATTAATGATCTTAGCTGATAGTGCCGCAGAGGATGCTATTGCGTTCACTTGGCGTGACATGGAAACTATGGAGTCTTGGTATACCCCTAGAGTTTTGACAGCTGTTGCAGTGGTGATGGTCGTATTGTCAATGTTGAAGGATGCGTACTTGCTATCGAGTTTGCTGATGACTTCTTTGGGCCCTACCAGTAGTATTTCTGTCTTGTCTCCATTGAGACAAAGACCATTAGCCGCCATCCAGGCCTGGATGATAGAGTAGATCTTGTTGAGTGTGGCTGCATCTTGTTCATAAGAACCAGTCAGTGGGAGAAGAACCTGAGTATCATCAGCAGTGTATTCTATGCTGTGATCATCAAGGCCGTTGAAGAGAGGGAGGGTGATGATGTTATAAAGGGTGGGTGAAGTGCAGGATCCCTGGGGAGCTCCACAGTGGATGGAGGTGGGGGTCGCGCAGTCTTGGTTGGAGAATACTCTCATGAGTCTTCCTTTGAGGAAGGAGGTGATACAGGAGGTTGCTTGTTGGGAAAATTGTGCAGCATCTTTGAGATGTTTGCAGAGGATTTTGTGATCCACAAGATCGAATGAAGCAGAGAGGTCTAGGAACAGGAGCAGTGCTGGTTTCCCTTGGTCCAAGGTTTGGTGTAACTGCATTTTTAAATCTAGTAGGGAGGACTCGGACCCGTGGCGTGGCCGGAAGCCTGATTGCCTTTGCCAAAAATGTTGTTGTTTTCCAGGAATTGTAGAATCTGTTGGTAGGCTGCCTTATCTAATATTTTTAGCAGAAAAGGGATGGTGTTTATCGGTCTATAGTTGTTTTGTTGGTCTGATCAAGTGATGGTTTTTTCAGAGTCGGGCGATCCCAAGCTTCTTTGAGGGAGCAGGAATGACACCTGAAGATAGCGAAGCGTTAATGAAAGCAGTGAGGAATGGGGCTAGACGTTCTGTGGAATCTTTAATCAGGGACGCAGGGCATGTGTCCTCTTTACAGGATGAGAGTTTGATTCCTTTCATGAGTGCTATGACTTCTGTTTCAGTAACTTCTCTGGATGAGAATAGTTGTTTGTCTTTTTTGTCAGGGTGGCAGTTCGATGTAGGGTGTGTGTTGGTTTTCGCAAGGGCATTGAGGTGGGGTTTAATTTTTTCTTGGAGGGTGTTTATTTTATTTATCATGGCATTTTGAATGTTGTTGCACCATGTTTCATCTTTTACTGTTTCTTTGGTGTTTATTGGTGTGGATGCCAGCTCTTTATAGATAGCGAACAGTTCCTTTGACTCCGACTTAGCATTGTCGATTCTGGTGGTGTATGATGAGGATTTGGCCATGGTGATTTATTTTTTTGTACTGTGAGGCAAGTTTTTTGTACACCTCTAGAGAGGTGGGAGATGGGTGGGAATTCCAGGTTGTGAGGGCCAATCGCTTCTTGGCTCTTAGGTCTCGTAACTTTTGTGTAAACCATGAGTTAGAGTGTTTCTTATTTTTAGCTTTTTTCGGCATTAGCGGTGCAATGGTGTCCAGGACTGTTTTTATGGTAGTGTTGTACAAGTCTGCCAACTCTACATGGTCTGTGGAGAATGGGGTTTTAGCACTGCGGCTACCTTAAGGAGAGGGATTATCCTTTCCTTAGTGAGGAGCCTGGAGGATCTAGCCATCGCTGGGGGAACTGGTTTGGTAGGTATGGGCTTGATTACCGTGGGGATGCAGAAGTGTACGAGGTGATGGTCGGTGCAGGGGCAGAGGGTGTTGGAGCTGATATTGACGGCACAGTTGTGGTCAGCTATTTAGTCAAGTGTACGCCCTTTGACATGGGTGGGGTCTGTAACGCTTTGGATGAAGCCCATGTCAAGGAGTGCTTTGTCAAGGGCTTTGCTCTGTTTATTGTTAGGGTCTTTAAAACCTAGGAGGATAGATCTGGTGTTATTTTTCAGGTTCTCCCCAGCTTGGTGTAGGAGATTGGCTTGGAAATTTAATTGTGGGCCAAGGGGGAGTTAGATGACGTGTGAGGTGATGGTGTCATTGGGAGATCGAGCAAGTTTGACCATTAGTGAGTGCGTGTGTTCATCCACTGATGAGCTGATTTGTCTAATGGTGATAGAGTCTTTGGCGATGAGCGCTACACCACCTCCCTTGTTTGAGGTTCTGTCCTTGTGGAACATAGTGTAGCCGGGAGAGAGTGCAAGGCTGATGGAGGGGCCAGAGGCAGCATGTATCCAGGTTTCTGTGAGGTTGAGGATGTCAAGGTCTAGATCAGTGATCAGGTCATGGATATCAGTGGAGTGGGCTGGGTAGGAGCACGTATTAATCATTGCACAGTTGAGTTGTGTTTGTGTGGTTTGATATGGGCATGACATCTTGGTGAGGTCTTGAGTGGTGGTATGAGGGGCTATTGGGTTGTGCAGTGTGGTAAGTGGGGGAATATACGAGTTTGGTTTGGTAGTGCTCTGACCGTGTGTGGAGCGGCTTCCCAAGAAGTGGTTTCTAAGCGGTGTAGGCCTAGGGAGTGTGCTGGGCTTGATGATGTGTTTTGTGTGTGATTGAGTGTTGTCTAGTGGGATGTTGGGAGGTGTAGTGCTTATGTCGGAGTGGGCGGGGGTGAAGTTGTGTAGGGCGGGGGGGCACAGAAGAAGGATGGCAGAAAGATTGTGGCCGGTATTCTTGCTGCTGTGGGTGTGAGTGATTTGTCCACTGTGGGCTGGGGAGTGGGGCATACAAGGCTGTCTGGGTAACTGGGCATGCAGGTGGTGGTTTTACAGGCTGTCATGGTAAGTGCACAGGGTACTCAGGAGTAATTACTTGGGTCCTGGGTATTCGGTCGTGTTTAGAAGGCCACTAAACAGGGTGCATAGAGGTAGGTAGTTCAGCATGAATGCAGTGCATTTGAAGTAGCTAGTTCAACATGAATGCAGTTGGCCAATAAACAGGGTTCATAGAGGTAGGCTAGTCCAGCATGAATGCAGTGCATAGCAATAGGCTAGTTCAACATGACTGCAGTAGGCCAATAAACAGGGTGCATAGAGGTAGGCTCGTCCAGCATGAATGCAGTGCATAGAGGTAGGCTAGTTCGAGATTAACTAGTAGGTCATTGAACAGTGCGGCTCATATAGATAGGCTAGTCCAGAGGTTAAACAATATTCCAGGGCACCCATATGTAGGCTAATTCAACATGAATGCAATAGGCCATTAAACACAAAGGTAGGTTAGTTCAAGATTAAACATTAGGCCAGTGAACAGGGCAGCGACACAAGTAGGCAGGGAAGCTTAGCAAGGCACAGTGTGGAGCAGTGGGTATCAATGGGTAGCAGTGACACAGTTTAGTTTGAGATGTGCAGATGGTTTAATGCGGAGCTTTGTGGAATCCTAGTCGCAACATGGGTTCCAATCGGGGCAATTCGAGGTGTTAAAGTTGCTGTACATAGGTACTGAGCGCTATGGCGACGGTAAATCAGCGTGAGGTAGAGCATTTTAAACATTGCAGTCCCGTGCGCTGGTCAAGTCACAAGGCATTAGCAACATCTATGGCTGGCTGTAGGGCAGTTCGGAACACTCACCAGCTGCACCATGAGCTGGCGACTGGAAAAGTGGTTCCGGAGAGGGATGAGTTTGTGGAGTGTCTGGTGGCCGTTTCGATCCGGACAGGTCCAGACAGGTGTGGGCCTTTATCAAGAGGGGACTTCGTCAAAGGGGGCACATACATAATAGCCTGACTAATGATCTTTCTATGTTTCCATCTGTGTTTTCGCAACATTCCCCTCGACATTGGGGCTCAAATATCCTTCACCTGGGATTACAGGAACATTATACTGACCAGCAATATCATGCTTGTTATGCCACAAGTCCAAAATAACAGCACAGAGAGAAGATTCTCCAAAATATTAAATATAGCAACAGAAGAGTAGCAAACAGCTCTGTGCAGGGACACATTCAGAGTGTCCTCTTCCCCTCCTGCGTCACAAAAAGCAGTATCCTGATTTACTGCTGGCATTATGGGCCTAGAGAACAATTTGTCTCGAGTGAAGTCATCATTATGTATGTCAATCAAATCCATGGTTATCATTTGTGGTGGTATTCCATCATAGGCAATCCAACCACTTGCAGTAATGTTTGGTAACAAACTCGTTATATGAAGTTCATCGACCTTTGAAATAGTGTTCACCTCTCCACTTGTCTTCACTGCCTCTACAGACTCAGCATTCAAATTATTAATACCCACAGGTGCCTGCAGTGAAGGCTGTTTCACATCCACTAGACTTGCAATGGTTTTAGAGACCAGTAGAGGGAGGAGGAGAACTCATCCATTCGGTCCCAAGGTATAGATTCCACCAGATTATATTTTGGGAAACAAATTCGTAATGTCTTTGGTGCAATCTACTTTAGACACGTCATTAACAGCCCGAATAGTTTTCTGCAGGAAGTTTATTGATGGTCTCAAATGATAGGTGTGTTGCAGGCCATCAACCTTTTCCAGCACTTCAATGAAAACCTCATCACCAACTTCATTTGTGTCACTTACCATCACAACTTTAGGAATGTATAAGTACATAGTGGAAGGTACCGTACTATCTGCCTTGTTCGCCATGCCATCGAACCGCACGCATGCCATGCACACTACATGTGCAATGCATGCGTCGCTGTTGCGCTGCTTTCGCACTGCTTCATTCCACCCAGTAAGTAGTCAGTGTGGTGGGCGACCCAACGGATCATTCCCGGCAATCACAGCTGAGATTCCTGGAACTCTGAGTCCCAAAGAACGTCAGATAAGTTGAAAGTACCTCAAATAAAAAAACAGCAGCAGTTCGCCTAGAAAACACTTGGCAAACACGCCACTTCAGCGTTCCCAGTAATTAAGTAGTCAGTGGGGTGGGTGGCTCAAGGGATCCCCCCTGGGAGCTACTGCCTCCCAGAGATGGGATTGCTGGGAACTCTGAGTCCTAACGAATGTCAGGTCATTTGAAAGTGCCTCAAAGAAAAAGCAACAACAGTTCGCCTGGAAAATACCTGGCGTTTGTTTATGTGTATTTCCCTATTTTTGACTCTAAGAAAAATGTAAAAAGCCAGAAAAAAAATTCGTATAAATTATCCTATGCCCAAAATTCACAAAAAAACAAAGGGGTTTGCTTTGCATGTGTGTTAGTTGTTTTCATCTAATTTCCCAAATGTCTGTTTTGTTGATTGTGTTGGCTTGTCATAGTGCCATTTTGTGTAGTGTTGTATAGTTAGTTGATTTCTTCTCTGGGTGTTTTCGCAGTTTTTTGTTTTTGGGGTATTTTTGGGGAAGAAGGTGAGAGAAGATGAGGGCCAAGGGCTTGCTGCATCTCCCCTTGCTAGGGGACGTGAATTCTGCCACGATTGATGATGAGGAGAACCCATGTGCTTTTCATTGGGGACTTGTGTCAATGCAAGACTTATCATGCCACACGAAAATCTTTATTTGGACTGAACGCTTTTGGGGGCAGATTAGCAATTGAATAACCAATTGGACAGGTGAGAATGGCCAGGCAGATTGCTTGCTGTATCAGTAATGTGGTGAATATAAGCGTTACTGCAAAACTTGACCAACATATACACATCAAGCGTCTGTGCAGGTGATGGATGGCCTGCCGCCTGCTGTTAAAGATCCATCTCGATTGGTGATGCCTATATCACTGAGAATAATGCACCACAGATTCTCCCATCCTGAAAGGCTGCCCCTAAACTGCGCACAGAGCATTGAAGAGGTACTCATCACGTATTGCCCATCCTTGTAGTCAGTCTGCAACTCAGAATTCTGGGTGTAGTTGTCAGTATTTGGGCCAGTTGATATTCTTCTGTTCTGCATGCATCCTTTCTGCAAGCGAAGTTTCAAGCACTCCAGCAAAGCATCCTTGCAAATTTGCAAAGTGTATGCCCCTTGTGATGTTGGCTGCAAGTCCTCCTCCGCAACTCGTGTGGATGAAAAGTGGGCACTTTAAACTTGAAATATGGGTCCATAAAGGAAGATAGCAGGTCCCATTGTTACCGTAAAAAATCAGTTACCCACGGATCACCATACATGGTTTAAAGGAGACACTCCACCAGCTGTGCCAGAACGGCATTACCTGCCAAGGCATGGGCCTTCGCAAAGTTGAACATGTTCGATTCAAGCAGATTAAATGACGAAGGAACCATGCTGAGGGACGCATTGTTATGGATAACTAGCTTGATGCCTTCCATAAATAGGTGCAGCATAGAGCAGGCAAAAGAAAATAGCTGCCTCTGTCACAATGTCAAAAATGACACATCTAAAGAAGCCTTGCACTGCTCACGTAGCCTGGCCTATATCTGCAAAGCCGAGTTCGAATGAGCAGCCACTGGTTTATTCAGATTGTGCAGTGCATGTTTGACATGTTGAGCACACATTAATTGTCAGATTATTTTCTGGGACAGACTGGCCATTTCTTTCACAGCTCAAAAATAAATGTATAATGTGTGTGAAAGACATGCACACCGGTGGGGATGTGTATTGTCTTCATAATTCCGAAGGCAGGGAGGGCGTTTGTTCCATTACCTAAAACAATGAAGCCCACATACACTTTATGAGGCCTCAGTCACTGTGCCCACACTTCCTCCACCTTCTCCCAGATGTCAACTCCTCTTGACATCTACCTATAATCACTTGCATGCACACTGTTGCCTGATGTCAAATTGCATGCACATACTGACCCCTTACATTAATCACGGAGACCTTTTGGCTGGTAGGGGAAAGAAATGCCCGCTAGTATGATTGCATGACCATGTAGATCACTAGTTCATACTTCAAAAGTGAACTGGATATTCCATCCAAAAGAAATGTGTAGGACCCTTTCCATTTTATTTATCTTATTTATTGGGTGTTTATAATGTGCCTATTCACCATGTGTTTCAAGGCGGGACAAGATAGGGGAGGAGGGCAGGGATGACAGAACAAATAAACGGTCCTGCTAGGCCTTGTAACATTTGAATCATGCAAGTGCGGGGCAATGGGAGGAGGGGGAAGTGCAGGTCATGGTGGAAGGGCCCATGAGAAGTGCGTGCCTGGGGAGGCCCGGTGGACAGAGCCAGGGGAAAGTAGAGACTCTAGGGAATGGAAGGTCCACAAGCTAAGTGGAGGTAGGGGGCTGGATGAGCTCAATGGGTCAGGCCCTACCAGGCTAGTGCAGGGGGAGGGGGCCCAGAAGGGCAAGTGCAGGTTAAGGCGAGAGGGGTCAGGGGAGACAAAGTGCAGGGGTAGTCTGGAAAAGGGGGGCCTGGTGCCCTCTAAGACTATAAAGGAACTAGGCAGCTGATCGAGAGACAGAGGGGGGAAATGAGCAGGGGTGTGGGAGAAGGAATGAGGAAGAGAAAAGGAAGCTCTTGAGAATCTTCTGGAACTTAAGTAGATGCAGGTCAAGTCTGAGCAGGGCAGGGAGGCCATTCCAGAGGGATGCTCCGGTGGAGGAGAGATATGTATCCCCCACTTTCTGCTTGGAAAAACATTGGTTCTGCAGATTTGGAGCTAGAAGACCTAAGGGCTCTAGCAGGAAGGTGTTCAGAGAGAGAGAGTTGGATGTTGCGGGCCCCAGTCCACAGAAAGCCTTGTGGAAGATGCGTAGGGGTCTTGAACTTGATCCTTGCGGCAACCAGGAGCCAGTGGAGAGATATTAGGGCTGGAAAGATGTGGTCCCGGGGCTTGTGGCCAAGGATAAGTCTTGCCCATAAGCATTATAAGCTTGCCTGAGTAGATAACACAATTGTAGCTTTTTCCAAAAGCTGCCAGAAGCCACGGCTTTTCCAAAATGTGTTGGGTGAGATGTGTATTGTCAACATTATATTGAAGCTAGCGTTGAGCATGGGCTGTCTGCCAAGTGACTTGTTATGTTTTTGTTCACACTCAAATGCTTCCACAACACTGGGTGATGCAATGGGGGTTCACTATTATGCATCACTAGAGGACAGGGAATGCATTTCTTGTCCCAAGCAATGACACAGCTGCAGCATTTTCGAGGGTAATGATGTATCCACTTGTGGTGATATGCTGCTTGTCTGATGGTATGGGCAGAGATGCACGTCACAACGTTTGTCTTCTTACTATGTCCTATGTTCCAATGGGACCAAATTAATGTGTTACCCAAGTTGGTCTCTGCCTCCCTTGGTGTGACATGATGGCACATGTCTCATCCCCTCGCTTTCAAACAATGGCTGGTGTTTCACACATCATTTGGAATCTCTGTTGCTCCCTCCCACACATGTCATGCAAGCATGACACTCACATAACTTCCCACCAGTGATTCCCTGATCCACATGTTTCTCCTTCCTTGTGTCACTCAATGGCACATGTCTCGTCCACTTTCTATAGAGGATGGACACTGACCGCTGCATTAACTGCTTCCCAACATTGTATTGCTTTCTCATGCAAGAAATACGTGAGCATGACCCTCACACAAGCTACACACAGAAACAGCCCCTCCTCTTGGTCCTCCTCCCAGGTGTCCCCTTATGCAACATGCCTTGTCAATTGACTTCAAGAGATGGACACAGACTCAATTATCAACCAGCTTCGCCAATCGTTGCTGCTTCCACCCAAACAAATGTTGTGGGCATGATTCTCAAACACAATGCACCTGCATATTCCCTGCTTCTCATGCTTTTCCTCTCATATGTCATCAGATGATATCATGTGCCTTATGCCCTCAGTTGAAGAGACAAGCACTGGCTGTTGCATTGTCTGCCTCAATGTGCCTTTGCTGCACCTGTGATGAATTGAGATCTACCATGCAGGAGTACAAGGATGAGTAGAGGCTAAAGCACTAATTCATCCCTCATACTTCTACAAACCAAGAGCTAAAACAATCATAATGGTAAAACAGACACAGTTAAGAGATATAACCCCTTCACCATTCGTAGTAACATGGGTAGAGAGTAGGCTGTAATCTCAAGAGGGGTCTGCACATGGTTCAGTAGCAACCCAAAACAACGGAGTATAAGAGTCCAAAATAAAGGATATATACAAATATATACTGTAATCAAACACACCATTACTAAAGAACAACTGCAAAACCATTCCCCTGTAAAAGAAACACAGAACATTTTGAACTCACGTCTGAAATATTACTGTACTATGCCGTTTTTGCAAGTGAATTTAAAGCAACTTTTAAAGAGAAATATTATATTAACGATTTTAAATTGTTTAAGATCGAATGTTCTGTTGTATAATGTATCAGTGTGCTGTACGGAAATGTATACTGAAGAAAAGTAGGCAAAGAAAGAAAAGTGCCAGTTTCAGAACTAACAGCATCTGAAAAATGACATGTGCAATGTCTACAGCCCATCTACAATCATAATGTATATCCTTAGTAACTAAAAGGCATAAGATAAATATTTCCAGGTACCAGAACGTATCCTACAGCTTTGATTAAAATTGAAAACAGTCCAATCAGAGATGAAAATCGCAAAATGTCACAGGGAAGGCAAAAAACAAAGTTTGGCTTTGCATTATGTTTAATTCTTTTACAGGTTTATGAATCAGTATTTTGAAATCAACAGCTAGTGAAACTATGAAGTGTAACTTTGAATAAAACCAACCTGAATGAAGCTAGGCATGAACCTCCAAATGGTACTCCAACCCACAACCCTCCAACAACAAACAAGATTAAGCATATGAGGGTATGGGGGTTGTTTTCAAAGAAAAAAAAGTATGAACACTGGCATTAAAAGTTCACCATACAAAACAACCTTATGACTACTTGGATCTGGATTCTCAGAAAGCCAGGCCCAACAATAAAAACACATTGTACCCATTTACAATTTACATCTGTTGCCGGGGTTGGACTAAAGCCCGTAAATATATACGTAATAGCCCATTTGCAGCTGCCCCCACTGAAATCCACCATCTTTCAGGAGAAATAAATGTAACACTCTTAGTGACTGGATGTCTGACACAGGGACAGGCAGATGTTGTAATTACTCAAGGGGTGGGGGTCCAGGGACAGAAAATAGCTGAGCAACTGGATTTCAAACAACTTTTTCTATGACAACATTATTCACAGGAGACAGACATGCCTCAGCCCCTGGCTCTACGAAGAACTGACACCATTTGGATGTACCATTCAGGAACTGGTAAGTCATTTCAGATTGTGATTTATCCCATTACATCAAATAATACACAATTTGAATTACATTTGGTATCTTATTTTCTCTATAACATTTGAAGGAAACCTTGTAAAGACTTATTTTTATAAACATTCAGCTTGAAAGGCTCTGTTATATGGATCCAAACATATTTTGTTTTCATGTATATGTTAGGTGTGTACATTTGGCAAATGTGCAAATCTACTTGTAGAAATGGTACATGCTAATGCGTCAAATATCGTAGCGTTCATGCTGGTGAGCCTGGTATCGTGAGATAGAAATTGAATTTTTGTATACAAATATTAGTTACAAAAAAGACAAAAATCATAAACACAACCACCACACATCGTATCCGATGACATTTGACATCATTTGATTTATCAAGACGAGAGCAATCTGATGAACTGATCAGTAACATAATTACATGTGTAGAAGATAATGTTTTGTAAGTTCACAATTGCTTAATGAAGAAATCTCCAAAATGACAACACATCAATGGGGAGGGAAAGTAGGTTTAGAAGTTACTCCCATCACACTGCCCAATGACTGTAGAGGGGTTGGTTTAGTGTAATGTCACTTTTGGAATGCTGCCCAATTACATACATTGACCAATTATACTATAGACATGATATAAATCTTTAAGGGTTGAGGTTTCTGGTCAATACAAGTTAAACCCATTGTTTCTGGGGCACAGTCACTCACTCACTGACTGATGGAAAGGAAGAAGGGGAGAAATGAGAATTGATAACAACAAAAGTCAGAATGGAATAGATTGCCTTCAATGTTTAATCCATGTTTATGGATTACAATCAGAGCACTGTAAGAGAGGCCTACTTTGTGTTAAAGACCCAGGCCTTCGTTAGTGGAAGAGACAACAGATAGGTTCCAATAGAGAAAGAGGGAGACCAATCTGTGGAGGAAAGTTGACCTCATCTTGCTGACTGAGGACAACTTGCTCCTAGAGGTGGAAAACGGAATCAGTTCTTTTAAAGGGTGCCCACCTGTCTGTTAGACAGCAAAAAGAAACTCACATGTAAGTATAATATAAAGAGGAAATAATCCTGAAAAAAGTGATACTCTGAAGGGAAATGTATTAACTCCAGCCAATGTCATTTGTAATACTGTGGGGCAGGAGTATATAAATTGACTTTATATCCTGGTAAATAATTACATATTTCAGAGGCATATGTGCTTCTGGAATTATAGATTTGATTAAATTGATTGTACGGTGCACATATTGGGAGATCCCTTGACTCCTTTGATGTGCAATGTACAAGCATAGAAGAGCAAAGGACATCTCACTGTGTGCATACCAAGAAACATTAAAAAGGTGAAAGTGTTGTTAACTGCCACCTATTTTTACACCCATTGAAAATGAAAAGTATGCACCCTTACACATTAATACAATAGGGACACCCATGAAGGAAATCTATCAAACATACAGGTTAAGCATAAATGTTCCTTTTTACAAGTAATGCACATTCAGAAGTGTTAAGTAGCTTGGTTCAATTATGTTTTCTAGAATGCTGGTTAGGATTCTGGCATCTACAGTAATTAGGGGAGGGTGTTCATTTGCAATGAAAGAGAAGTAGATTGATTTAAGATGTCAGGAAAGTTCTGATTGCATTTTGTTTTTCTGTAAAATGATAATTTTATACTGAGCCCTTATTTGCAGACCAACACAGGGGGGGTGAGCTCTCAGGATAGTTCAAATGTGCACATGGAGATGCTGGTGTTTTAAAAGTTTTCTTTCATAATAATTCAATTTTTACCATTTATTTTGGAATTTCAGGGATGCATACCTTTTGAATACATGAATTGATGCAATTTATTTCTGTTTTTCATTAATAAGTATACCTTCTATGCAACCCTGCATACATTTATGCCTAAAGTGGAGTAGGCTGGTGGGAATCAATATCATTAAATTGGTGGTTCATTAAAAGAAATGTATTCAATAAATACAAATTGTGTATGTCTGGTTTGGAGGGGGTCCAAAATTCTCTTGAATTGGATACACCCCAATTAAAACATCCTACAGTGCTACCATAAACAGGGTATTATGCCCTACTTGCTTTGCTGATTATTCACTGACCAGAGAAGAGGTACTTGTTTCTATACCTTCAATTCAGTCAGTTACCTACCTGGGAAGGCTCAGTGTTTGGGATGGTATCCCCACTCTTGAATCCATTTCACTGTTTTGTACAGTGATGGAGGAAATTGTATTTTGAAGCACTTGAGAGCTTCATGTGCTGCCCCTTTAGAATATTCTAACTGGGTATATTTCCAATGGTCAAAGATTTATGAAAGAGGACGCATCTTGTCAATATTCTTTTTTGGGGTATCTTTAAACAAGTTATGATTAGCATGTGTAACACTTGTGCATGCAGTGCAGATCAACAGATATATCAAATATAGGATTCATATTAACTTCCTACTGCCCAAAATGCAGGTTCACATTATTATTAACATGCAATTAGATGTTTCAAATCTGCTAGAAACAATGAAGTATTACTTTTACTGTAAGGTATATAAATTACATTGTTTTATACAGATTTGCCTTGATTAGATTGTAATTACTTTAACTTCGGTATCTGGCTACTTCTGGGGAATTATGCTGCAGTGAGCACCCAAAATGCCTAAGAAAATGTTTTGGAAAATGCATTAACTTCTGTCTTTGGATTTATATAAGTGAATCCCATTTTAGACATTCAAGGATGTGATGATGTATTTAAAATTAAGTGTGCACTTATTTGATTGTCATGTAAATGTATATTGATATATACATGGATAGATTTTTATTTGAATTACATTATTTTATGTACAATGAACAGATACTTGCTACAGTTGAGATAGTTTTAGGATTGGATGGATTGTGTTTAAGGTTTTGTTAACCAATAATGACAGAATAAAACGAAAAAAGTAAGCAGTTCTCAGCAAGTTGGCACAATTATGGAAGCATGTGACTGAAAATGTTTGCTATTTCTACAAAACATTCTGTGACATAAATGATGGAAGGGCTTCATATGCAACCTGCAGTCCATCCTTGCAGATCAATGCTAGAAAAGGTATCAAAATATGCTGTCGTAAAAGTGCAGAAACATACCTGTGATTTGATCAACTCTCAATCCAAGGCAGCCATATATGCCTGGATTGTCACCACTATTGAAATTTAGTAGGGGTGCATTTCACATATGTGAATCCACAACTAGTGGCTTTGCCACCTTATTTTTTTTTTCAAGCACATGTGAATAATATATAGAACATTATTGAGCCTTTAATATTGTATGATAGCATTGCACTCTTCACTCCAAGTCGATGATGAGAGTGCTGACAAAAGCCACCAGAGTGATGTGCATTAAACAAAAACAAAACAATATTCTGTGCAGAAAATACAGATATAGATTGCAGAAAGGTTTTGTTGCTAACTTATAAATGTTTAGAGAGATGGGTTCTTTTCTTCCAAAATAAGCATGCATTGCAAGGTATCTGTTATTCTTTCACTGTATTATGAAAATAAGCTGAAGGTGAGTAAAACAGCATACAACAATTCAAACCAAAGAATGGCTATTAATTAAACACACAACATATAGTTTGAAAAGGCTTCATTACATACTATAATAGAAACACACTTACAATATGATGCATAGCAAGGCTTTGTAAATTGAAAATAGTCAGTGTTAAATAAGTGTTAAAAGAAAATGCATGCATTTTGAAAAGTAAGAAATCTGCCATATTGAAATATGACATCATGCAAAGAGAAAAAACTATCTCATGTACTGTCAGTTATGTAAAGATCTGATAGGTTGCACTTATAGAAAGGGGTTGTGCATGTCCTAATCTGCAGTTACTTATGTAAACAAATTAGGTACTGCCATTTTAGTTCATGTAAATTAAGGCTGAGCCGTCGCTAGTAGTTATTGAAATATGCGGAAACAATTGAAATACATTTCTTTATGAGAAATGACACTGTGCTGTTCTCTTCAACAAGGTCAGTCACTAATAAGCCAAAATGGGAAACATTGGTCTTGCATTTCCTTGTTAAAAGGCAAACACGCTTGATTTTCTCTGATGAATGGCAAGTTACATTTGCACAGGTGACAGTGTAAACAAACTGGCCAGGCAATGCAAGTGATTACATGAATGACACCGAGTTGTTATTATTGGTTTGGCTAACAAAGAAACAAAAGTGGAACACATAAGCTGAAGAGGAGGGTCTCATCCTTTTTAAACAAGCCATTTCAGACAACAAAGAACTGCACTTTCCATGAGACGCCAATGCTACATTCCTGCAGAGCTCATGGGGCAGATCTTAGAGGACAACTAATCCCATACAACTTCACTCCTGGGTAATGAGAGCAAGCAGACAATGAAATAACTGTGCCAAGACAGTAATTCTTCTCTATGGGCACAACAATTGGCAATTCAGATTTTTTATAATAGCTTGGATAAATTACAGAGATGAACTGCTCTGGAAACAAGAAGCAAATTGGTTTCTGATGGTTTCATTATGAGGCTTCCAAATTCTAATTGTTTCACTGTTTCACAGAACTTTGGACACAACCCTTTTCTTCTAGTGGGTTATGCAGGGGTTGGTCTGTAAAAATTCACCTACCTCCAGGTACAATCCACAGCAGCACGATTTTGAGTTAATTGTATGATCTACTGTGAAACAATAGCTACACACAACAACAACACACAAACACATGCACACACCTTGTTGATTGGTTGTAGGTATTTTTGACATGTTAATAAAGAGCTCAAAGAACATGAATGCATGTGCAGTTGTCCATGAGTCATCTTTGAACTGCACCCAGCATGTAAGAAAAGACTGACAGATACCGGTGTGCGACCGAGTATTGCTAAGGATGCCAGGTTGATTAATCATAACTTAACTGGGAGGAAGGCTAGATCAGGGGCAATGCATTTGTCTTGTAACCAAACAATGCAGTGCAACACCGGTTTGAATACCTATCCCGTGCTTAGAAACCACTCACTAGTATTAAGAATGTTAGCTGGTAAAAAAAGCACAGCGAGCTAAGCGCTTGCCCCTGAAATCTGTGCGCAACCTGCTGTGGCAGGTTCGAATCCTGGCAGGGTCAACTCAGCCTTTCATCCTTCCAAGGTTGATAAATTGAGTGCCACTAAGTGGGATAATAATACCTTCTGTTATTTCAGCGCTCTGAGACCTATGGGTGTGTAGCGCTATGTAAGAATTAAAATGATTTTATTATTATTATATAAGAACAATTATAATTAGAATAACTGTGGGGTAGGATTCTGGGTATTTATTCAACTACTTTATTTCTAATATTGGGAATTGTATATTGTTTGACGATATTCGTTTTGATGCTCATATATCAAGTCTAAAAGAGAATTAATATGTTCAAAAATGAAATGCTAAACAGAAAAGCGAAAGTATTGTTAATTGATTTCTATGTATGCATTTAAAATACTTTATATTGCAAGTGCAAATACTCTTTGGTTTAGTGATAAACCTGTGTAGAGAAAATATTGATAGCACTAATGTATATCATATACACAATGCTTATAATCATTAATATATAAATACTCTAGAGGTAGAGCCATAACTATATTGCTGTCCAAAAGTGGCATGCCAGATGCTCAGGTGTGGTAGTTTCTCTTTCACTAAGCACATACACCCAGCTTTCTCAAGAGCCATGATTTGGGTACATCCCTATTCTCTGGTGAAAATCCTGGCACAGCCCTTGGTGGCCATTTAGACCGCCTTTGGGGTAGAGGTTAGGCTTTGGCATGCAGGGTATGAAGGAAGTCATGTAAATGGTGCCCTGACATGGCTCTTACACATTGGGCGAAGATCCTCAAAAAGGCCTTTTAATGGGGAATCCTACTAGAGAGTGCACTGTGGATACAGGTGTAGTGAGTACTGCATCTGGTGAGTGATTTGAACACCCCATAACACAACAGTGTCAAATACATAGAATAATGCAGTAGACAAATTAATTATTAGCTACAGCTCCAAAACTCCATTTTAGGTCAATCTACTACCTTAACTGGTGAGGAGAAATAGTAGGAGGATGAGGGAGGGATATTGGGGACATAGATTACAATGCCATGATGATGGAAATGTTTCAACGCTAGCTACCCCCATCTTATCTTCCCAAAACTCCCCATAGTCCAGGAATCATAGACGTTCCTATACCAGCTGCAACACAAATGAAGGCAATTTCTAAAAGGAGCTACATGAAGGCAACACTTAGAGACAAGACAACTAACACCATGTCATTCCCCCCTTCAGCAAGGGAAGATTCTGGCATGTGCAAATGGTGATACAAGCTTGTGTGGTTTGGATTAAAGTTCAATAAATATTTGGATCAGCCTTCCACAGATCTGCATATTGTTCCCCTCCTACTTCAGGTGTGACCTCTGAACAGTGTTACAGGCTGCATCCAAGCCCAGACCCAAAGACCCTATTCCTAAAATACTCCACTGTGTAACAACTGCACTAGCAGCATTTATGACAGAAGACACTGAAGACAGGGCATAGGTAAAACCATACAATCTTTTGGGCATGCCATCTCGCACATTAGCAGACAAAGGTACAGCATGTAGAGCAATATCAAACTAAAATGGATACAAACATATACCATGCTATGTATTTGGCCCTGCCACTATCCATAAACCACCTCTCTGAATCCAAACTTGAAGATGTACAAGCGCAATTAGGCATATGCATGTACATTTGTTGTGATGATCAACATCCTTAACATATAAGAAAACACATGAGCAAACATTCCCGTATACTGTGATTCTGATTTAAATCCTTATCCATCCCATTACTCTCTCCCGCTCTGCCCTTGCTTCAGTCAAGTTACCACCCTGTCAACAATCCACTCATAGTGCTGAACCCCAGTATTCAATGCCACGTCTGCATCAGCAGAAAACATATGTTCTCTAGGTACGATGAGGATACATGTCAGTGTTTGACAAGGGTTGCGATAAAGGCAAGAAATATACATGCTGGGATTAGTTAGGAGTAGGCTATGGTCCAAGAATGTACATTTTGGGGTTGGTGAGCAGTGGTTGTGTACTTTATTGTGGATCCATCTGACTCACATATTGGTGCAATATAAAATAACTGTCAATTGTCAACTTCTCTTCTCTACTTTCATGTCCATGTGTTGCATTTGTATTGCCATCATCCACACTCTCCTACCAAGGTTCCACATCAAGTCATGTGACAGTGTATTACTATGTCAATGTTCATACACCACTACATCACTTTAAACAACAGCATATTGACTTCAAATGTCACATTTCTGCTAATTGCATTTTCATCTCCGATGGGTGCTTGATTTTAGCTCTCCTCTTCTTGACTGGCTGGCCTTTGTACAGTTGTAAAGTTATGGCAGACAGGGTATCTGGAACCCAAAGGAATGGAATAAGAGGGGGTGAGCGTACTGTGCTAGAAATGCGTGTGCAACATTATTTTACATGACCATGTACATACTCTTGCACTCTGTGCAATGCCTTAAATCTGTAATAGGTGTAGAATGCGTATGTTATGGATGTGGACATATGGATAAGATATGTTGCTGGAGTTGGGATGCTATACATCATTCATAGAACATTGGCAGTAAATGCCTTCATGTGTTGAAACATCGATTTTGGCTATAACATGAGTTTGGGCACAACATGTGGCAGGCAGTCTCCGGATTATGCGTGTACAGCTCCCATAAGGGATAGCCCTTGCTTCTCTGTCCCTGTGATAGGTTGCAATAATGCCACACCCATGTTACAGCAGCCCTAGACTCTCTTTGCTGGCTGACAGTATCTAGCCGAGGAATCTAGGCACCTATGTATTAATGAAATCGCTGTCAGGGCCGTGACTGGTGTTCTATTGGGAACCATGTATATTTTTCATCAACTTTGAACCTTAAATAGGTGGAACACGATTCAAATTTGCTGCCTCAAAAATTCAGAGTAATAGTCACTCTCACTGCCGAGTGAGCACAACCATCTGATTAACAGAAAAAGACTTACAACAGTGTTTCCAGCTAAATTCATAAAAACAGCATGGTGATGGATTAAGGTGAAGGCTAGCGCTTTAGAAACACAAGGAAAACTAACAAAGGATGCCTGCAGCTTTCACCCAGCCATTTCGGGGATGGGCCCGATTCATGGGTTCAAAAGGACTTTGTACTGCTGAAAAGTGACATCACGGCCGACACAAACCCCACAAACCCTTATTCAAGGAACTGTGCACAGTGTATTGGCGTCGTGCAAAGTAATTTTTGCAGTACAAAATGAACTTTGCACTGCAAAAAAACACTTTGCACAGTTCCACCAATCAGGGTTTGTGTCGGCCGTGCAGAGCCACTTTTCAGCAATGCAAGGTCACTTTGAACCGTGCAAAAAATTCCATGAATCAGTCCCTCCGTCTTCTTTGTAAGCTTACATTTTGAGTCTTATTGTCCTGGAATTGGAATGGCAAGAGTAAAGCTACACAGCGCAGACTCTAAATTAGGATGTTAGGTCCCATTTGACATGGGGCATGCTTCACTATCTGAATTGTTATACGTATACTTATTTGTGTTGACATTCGTAATAGACATGAGCATCGGCTCAACTGTATCTCCAGGAAGCTATGCAGGGTGCTGTTGATTTGTGGTATCATGGCATCTTGACTGGAGCATGGTTTGTGAGTGCAACAATTTGTTATCATGAGTTTGGAGATAAAGGTCATTCGAAGGTTCATTGTTTGCTGAAAGTTGTAGTCTCTGAAAGCATGTTTCCATGCCGGGGTGGAATCTGTGGGGCATGGCTAAAATACAATGTCCCAACTGAGGGAGAGATTTTGCAATATATGCATGAGATTTATTGAGCTCAAACCTAGCTAGGAATGCTGTCCAAATGGGATGTTATGGTACGTCATGTTATGTTATGTTATGTTATGTTGATTTATACCGCGCACCGCTACCAACCAAAGGCTGTCTCCAGGCGCTCACTTGGATGTGCAAGAAAGAAGATGTGGTTGGCTAGTGAGGGAAGAGTGATAGGATAGTTCCATAACCAGAAGAAACTGGCGTCTGTTTGTGTTGGCTTTTGGATGGTTGGTTGTGTGCACTGGTTTATTGTATCCATACATGTCTAATGCATGTGTTGTTTCTATGTGACTGTATTTTATTATTTTGGAGTGTGCCTGTGTGTTTTGTGTGTAGATTGGATGTTATTTCAGGTTGTGCGCACTGGCTTGTATCCGTATGGGTAGGTCCATTGTCCAGGTTTGTTGTTACTTGTGTTGGGTGTGTGTTAGTGTAAAGGTTGGCTAGCTCAGTGGGCGTGTATAGTATTTGGTGGTGTGTTGGAGGAAGCAGGAGCGGCGTGGTTAGTTAGTACATTGGCTACTCTCTAAGTTCTTCTATGTCGCTAATCTACACAGTTCTATATAGTGCTGCTCATGGTTAACTTCACAGTCTATCTAGGTGTGACGCGTGGCAAATCTTCACATTTCTATCTAAATGTACTGCATGGATAATCTTCAACAAATGTATCTAAAAATGCTTCATGGCTGATCTTCGCAGTCTATCTAGGTGTGACACGTGTCTAATCTTCACAAATGCATCTTAATGTGACACATGACTAATCTTCACAAATCTATCTAAATGTGTTGCATGGCTAATCTTCACAACCTATGTAAGTGTGACACGTGGAAAATCTTAACAAATGTATCTAAAAGTGCTGCATGGAAAATCACCTGGGGCTTACAAGTCGTGTTCAGGAGAGAAGATGATCTGGGATGGGTAGTGGAAGTAAGGGAGAGGGAGAGTTTAGAAGAGGAAAGCCATTGTTAGGTGGAGCAATAAGCAATTGGTGAGTAATTCTTTGAAGATTTGAGTTTTCAGGTCTTACTAGAAGTGTAGTATGAAGGGGAACAGTCTTATCTGCATTGATGACCTGTTCCAGAGACAGGAAGGATAGCAGGAAAGGGGCTATTACTAGTGTTTTTCCTCTTGCAGTTCTTTGTTTCCTGGCTGTCACTTTTGTGGTGTCTTGTGGTGCACTGGCCTCTTCAAATGATGAGGTTCATGCCCAAGTATAATGTTGTTTTGATTTTGACTGATGTGTAGGTGATGCAAGCAGTCTTGTGCATGATGTGCATGATGTGCTCTTGAAAATCTAGCAGGTAGGGTTGATGTGGTCATATTTTCTTAGCCCTGTGAAGAGGTATGCTGCAGCATGCACGATGACTTTCAGACGGACCAAGGTATAATGCTTTACACAGCATGCCCATTTGGCTTGACTCATGGAAAGAATATCCATATATCTGTGTGATGCAGCATAATCTTGAACAGAATTTGGTATGTGACATTCCGTATGAAAATCCCACGACATGCTGAAATGTTCCAGTGCACAGAAATGCATCATTGACATTGACTTGAGGAGGTGTTGCGTGGATATTTACATCTTCATTTGACTCTGTGTGCACACTGGACAGGATGGTGTGGTCCTCACTGTAGGTTGCTATATGTCTCTGTTTATCTGCAGATGGTGACCATGTGCAAGATCAAATTGAAAGCTGTGCCACTTTAATTCACGTCCTACAAAGAGAAGCCTGGTGTTTTGCAGCCTCTGTCTGGCCTTTGGGTTCAGTGTATATTCTATATATGTGTCCCATAATTCTGCTGTGCAGTTTGACACCAGTTCTAGGCAGGTGGTTATTCGAACTGAATGTACTGGCTTCTTTGTGATGTGTTGTTTCCATATTGGCATTACAACATGATCTAATGCCAACCATAGGCATGTTGTACTGCATGTGTATTGCTGCGCACGGGATACCTTTGGGTTTGGCGCGCTTTACACATGCCAGATAAACAAAGAAATAAATAAATGTGTGATCATGTGTGGATTCATTTGATGCAGCAGGAGTACCAGTTCTGCAAGCCGTAACATGTTCAACACTACTCATAAAAAGGCTCACGTGGGAGGATCAACTGTTATGTTATTGTACAACATTGCAAAATCTTACCAAATAAATATATGCAAAAGCAATGAAGAACTGACAAGCTTGTGTAATATGCAGGTCTCCTTCTCTGCTTTGGACACTACAAATCAAATTTAATTTCCAGTTTTTATTTTTTATTATACTGGCAATTCTGTTTCTGACCTGTGTCTGTCCTAAGAATGCACGCAATTGTTTGTATTCCCAAAGCAGGTGTATGCGTGTCATAGATCCATGAGTCCTTTGCAAATTAGCTTCACATAGTCAGTGTCAGGCGTGTAAGCAGCAGTGGAAACACCAGCCTAGACACACCTAACCACACCGAAGGTTTATTTTTGCTGCCTCTGCACATGCACACCATGCTGTGCCTCTGTGCCCATTTACAAAGTACATCATGGTGTAGCGGATGAAGCTGGTACTACAGCAGGAACAGCGCAGACTGCAATAACACTCTACAGAGCCTTGATCCCTTGCAACATCTGTATGGAATCTGGAATTTCGAGTGGTGGTTATGCTGCCAACAAACAAAGCCCGGCAAAGGCTATTAAAGGTGGCATCTGAGTGGGGATGCTGCAGGCTTTTATGGCCGGCTTAGCATCATACTGGTTTCCATGACTCCCAAGCGTGGTGCAACTCCCTAGAGCACCTACCATTCGGATTTATTATTATTATTATTATTATTATTATTATTATTATTATTATTATTATTATTATTATTATTATCATCATCTATGTGTCTCAATGTTCTTCTACTAATATGGTGTATGTTTATGTCAGCTTGCAGGATGAGCTGATCGGGATCTCTGTTAAGTTGTTATTTAGCCTGAATGTGATTGGTGCTTTGAAATTGCCCCTTATATGCACTTGTGTGACCTGTTTAGCCTAATCCTAGCTAGTGAATATCTGATTAAAGATTGCAAATCAATATGGTCAACATACGTTTATTTGCAGAAGGGCTGATGGACATACACTGATAATCGTGTTATTTTGTTAGATTCTGTTTTGAATGTTGCTCTCTAACACTAGTTCTGTGTTTACAGCACTCCCATAACACTATTTTATGATGCACGTCAGCACAATCTATTAGATGCTCAATGATTTTTTAATGAATTTTGAATTATTTTCTGATTGATGTCCAAAGTTTTCCCTGCAGGCAAATTAACTGTTGCTGCTATGTCTAGGATGAGTCACCAAGGTACTGAATGGCCTTAGAGTACCAGGCTCGAGTGCTTTGTTTTACTCTGCATGTGCAAGTACGTGACACATTTATTTTCCACGAAGAAGAGTTGGTATACATTCTACATTCCACCATATGTATAATTTACTTAGTTATGTACTACCTGTTGATAAGTGTATTCATAGTATGATGTGATTAGAGATGATACGGGACAATATGAATTGTAATTCCTGTAATAGGTGGATCCTCTTTTTTGTACAGACATCAAGATCAGGAAATTCTGATGAAGATCAAAAATACTTTGGTAAATTCATTGGCATAACCATATTACTTCTGATACAGTAAGCAACCCTCCTAGTTTTGAACAAAGCTTTGGTATATTAGATATTCTTAACTGCAGAGGATATTAGATATTCTTAACTGCAGAGGATGCTAGCCAATTAATTGAATTCAGTTAGCTTCTAGTAATATTCCAACTCCCCTTCACCAAGTAAAACAATGTTTACTCCAGGGCAACTATTAAAGAGGTTGGAGTTTGGTCTTTCCTGATGACGCTTTTGATTCGCTGCCACCAATATGAGAAAAGGTAACTGAGCATGGTAATGTAATTTAAAAAAAACATGTCCCGGCAGGTAAAATGCTACATCTGGGACAAAGTGCCTGCTACTAAGGATGCAATAACAGTAAGAAACATTTTGTTCATTTTGAAAATATACTCACTATAGAAACAATTCAATTAATGTAGGGCTCACAAATAGCGCTCAACACAATTATTATTCAAGCTTTGAAGAATATAGATTTGATGATTTAGGAAAATTATCCTGAAAATGATTTAATGAATTGTACATGTCACTCTTTAGATAAGGGTGCAGTGAATTTGACTATTTGGCAGATATAAAATGAATGCGTTGTGATGCTAAATATATTGTGTTCCGGAAATTGTACAGAATCTGGCAAAGTGAATAAATCAGTCTCAGATTGTATTGTCCCCCGAGACCCAGTGAGTGTACATGGATAATTATGAATATTGTAAATAGCTTTGAAGAGGCTGAAGTGCATGTTATCAATGATCTGTATGTTAAAATGAATTGAAAAGAAAGGAAACACAGACTATCATGGAAAGCAAATTTGTTCTGAACCTAAAAGTGACTTAGCAAGCAAGAGAAGTGGGAAAACTCTACGGAAATGTATCCAAAATCTAGATTAATGGGTGATCAAAAGAAAATGGAATTGATGCTTGTGCCAATGAGTTCTAAATAGGTAGCCACATTAAAATGCATTCACATGTGAGATATGATACTGGGCAAAGAAACTACAAGATTGTGCCTTACAATTGAGCGATCAACTTTATGGAATGGTATGTTAATGTTTATTTATAAAGCACCTAGACACAGGCAAGTGTTTCAAAGTGCTCAAGGAGGGTGAGCACATGGCGAAAAGACAACAGTCACTCACAGCCCTTGAAATTCTGAGACAATGAAGTCTGCACAGGCAGAGTAAGTGCGTAAAATAAATGTAACATTTTTAGATAAAGCAAATAGCCCTTATGGCGATTCTGCAGTTTTACCAGTGCAATTAAGGGGGTGAAGACAAGGGAGAACAGACAGACAATCTTCAGGCACAGTGCGAACGGATTGTTCAAGTGCACAGATGGTCACAGGGAGGGGGGGGTCCAAGTGCAACTGGGGTAAGTGCAGAGAGAGCCACTCTCTTGGGTTATTTCTCAAGTGCAGAGAGTATGCAGAGAGTATGGGGGGGGAGTGGGGCCCTGAGGCAAGTGCGAAAGAGGACCAGCAGGGGCATCTGGGACCTGTGAGACTCTGAGGTACACCAGGCGGCCAGCAGCAAGCTGTAAGGAAGAGGAGGGAGAGAGGGAAAAGGGTTAGAAAACTAGATTAGCAGGGTAGAGGCACTGAGAAGGAAGAGGAGAAGAGGAAGGTCTTGAGGAGTTTCCAGAACTTAAGAAGATCAGGCTCAAGACGGAGGGTGGCAGTGAGGCTGTTCCAGAGGGAGGCACCTGCTGAGGATAAGGATCTCCTTCCAAATCTCTGTTTGGAGAACCAGCTCACCCGCAGAAGGATGGAGGTAGATGAGCAGAGGGATCATGATGGACAGTATTTAAGTAGGCAGCATTGCAGGTAGGTAGGTCCCAGGCCCCAGAAAGCCTGGTGAACAATGCAGAGGGTCTTGAACTTGATCCTTGCAGCCACAGGGAGCCAGTGAAGGGATTTCAGCACCAGAGAGATGCAGTCCTTGGGCTTGAGGCCAAGGATAAGTCTTGCGGTTCAGTTCTCGATGAGTTGCAAGGGTGCAAGGCAGAAGAAGGGAGGTTGAGGAAGAGGTTGTTGCAGTAGTCCAGCCTAGAGAGAACCAGGACTCTGGAGACAGTGAGATACTGCTAGAAAGTGAGAGTACCTCTGAGGAGGTGTAGCTGACAGATAGACTTTTTAGAGATGTCTGAAATGTGAGAGGAGAATGAGAGAGTGGTGTCAAAAATTACCCCCAGGGTTTCTTGCCTCGCAGGTGGGTGTGGGTGCAGGGCCAAGGGAGGATGACCAGATTGAAGTAGGAAAGCGGGAGTAGGGGTCCCAATGTGAAGAATCTCAGACTTACTGGTGTTGAGGTAGAGGTCGTTTGCATCACAAGATGACTGAATAGCAGCCAGACATTCAGATATGAGCGAGGAGGAGGAGGCGGATGAGGGTAGCCTGAAAGAGAGTTGCGTGTCATCTGCGTAACACTGGAAGTTATAGGAAAGTGGCAATCACTCTTGCCAAAGCAGCCATATAGTTGTGAAGAAACAGGGCGATAGGTTAGAACCCTGGGGCACGCCACAGGTTGAGAGAGGGATAGTCAAGAGAAAGGCCCGAAGTTCCACCTGGGATGGTCGGTTGAAGAGGTAGGAGGTTAACCACGCCAGAGCCTGACCTGTCATTTCCCGGGGTGTCACGTAGACGTGCGATCAGGATGTTGTGGTTAACCATGTCAAAGGCAGAGGTGAGGTCAAGGAGAATGAGGACAGAGGGAGTGTTAGTGTCAAGATTTGAGAGCAGGTCTACACCGGTGTTCAGAAGAGCAGTTTCCGTGCCTTTGAATGCTCTAAAGCCAGATTGATGGTCATGGATGCAACCAATAGTTTCAGTGTGGAGGGTCAGCTGAGAGGTAGCCAACTTCTCCAGGAGTTTTCCCAGGGAAGGAGTGATGGCGGTAGTTTGCCAGAATGGAGGGGTCGGCAGAGGTTTTTTTGAGCAGGGGCGTACAAGGGAGTGCTTAAGGGCAGTTGGGAAAACTCCAGTGGAAAAGGAGAAATTGCAGAGATCAGCCAAGGCTGGGGCAAGGGAGTCAAACTTGTTGTTAATGGTTTTAGAGGGGCAGGGAAAGTGGCGGGCCCTATATTATGAACACTTCTGCGTTAAACTCTGAATTCTCGTACAATGATAGTTATATATGCCAGGTCACAGGTTGGTAGAGAGGAAGCCCACACCTCTTAGGAAAGATTGAAGAGAAATTCCTGGATACCATGCACTGGTATATTTGGAAAGGATACATTTCCATGCAAGTGCGTTTGATTTATTTCAGTGAAGACTCTTGGTCTTAATGCTGGTCAGCCGACATGTGTTTTGACCTCTGGGGTCTTTATCAAGGCTATGTTCCAATTTGGTGGGTGGGGTCTGTGTTCCCAGGTGGGGTCCCCTTTAGGGAGGAGCTGGTCCTATATGATCCCAGTTTTGGGTCCTGCATGGGCCTGTGGCTGTATTGCCAGTCCTGTGTGGAACGAGCAATGTCCTGGATATATCTTCTTATTTTTCAGCCCTTTTTCCCTACTTAAACAGCCTTCCGGTTTCTTTTCCTTCACAGTTGGTGAGCAAGTGCAAGTCCCACCAACCAGCCAATCACTGCTAATCTGTTGGTGTCTTCTTTTTTTGCCACCCTTTTTCCCCCTTTAAGCAGCCCCCAGCCTCTTTTCCTTTGCAGTTGGTAAGCAAGTGCAAGTCGATCTAGGTCAGGTAACCTAAGACCTCCCACCCATTAATTAGTGCTAATCTGTTGTTGCCTTGTTGTTTTGTCGCCCTTTTTCCATGCTTAAGAAGCCCTTCAACCTCTTTACTTTTTCAGTTGTTGAGCAAGTGCAAGTGGTTCCAAGTCATGTGACCTAATCCCCACCAACAATTCAATCACTGCTAATCTGTTGTTGCCTTCTTGTTTTGGCACACTTTTTCCCTACTTAAGCAGCCCTCTGGCCTCTTTTCCTTCGCAGTTAGTGAGTAAGTGCAAGTCGATATAGGTCACGTGATCTAAGAAAACCCCCACCTGTTAATAACTGCTAATCTGTTGGTGCCTGCTTGTTTTCCTACCCGTTTTCCCTACTTAAGCAGCCCTTCAGCTTCATTTCCATTGCAGTTAATGGGCAAGTGCTAAACTGTTGGTGTCTTCTTGTTTTGCCACCCCTGTTCCATGCTTAAGCATCCCTTCAGCCTCATTTCCTTTGCAGTTGTTGAGCAAGTGTAAGTGGATCTATGTCACATGACCTAAGCCGCATCAAACAGTCAATCACTACTAATCTGTTGGTGCCTTCTTGTTTTTCCATACTTTTTCCGTTGCTAAACAGACCTCCGGTGACTCGTCCTTTGCAAGTGGTGACCAAGTGCAAGTTGTTCTAGATCATGTGATCTATGAAACCCCCCACCTGTTAATAACTGGTAATCTGCTGGTGCCTGCTTGTTTTGCTGACTTTTTTCTGTGCTTAATCATCCCTCCAGCCTCTTTTCCTTTGAAGTTGATGCACAAGTGAAAGTGACTCTATGTTACTTTAACTAAGCACCACCACCATGTCAATCCCTGCTAATCTGTTGGTGCCTTGTTTTGCAACAATTTTCCCTACTAAAACAGCCCTTCAGCCTTGTTTCCTTTGCAGTTGTTGAGCACGCGCAAGTGGATAAACGTCACTTGACCTTAGCCCTATCAACTAGTCAATTACTGCTAATAAGTTGGTGCCTCCATGATTTGCCACACCTTTTCCCTACTTAAGCAGCCTTTCAGCCTCTTTTGTTTCTTAGTTGCTGAGCAAGTACAAGTCGATCTAAGTCATGTAACCTAAGCCATCCCCCACCCGTTAATCACTGCTAATCTGTGGTTGCCTTCTTTTTTGCCACCCTTTATCCCTACTTAAGCAGCCCTTCAACCTCTTTTCTTTTGCAGTTGTTGAGCAAGTGCAAGTGGTTCCCTGTCACGTGACCGAAGCCCCATTCACCTGTCAATCACTACTAATCTGTTGGTGCCTTCTTGTTTTGCAGCCCTTTTCCCTACTTAAACAGCCCTCTAGCCACTTTTCCTTTTCAGTTGTTGAGCAAGTGTGTCTAGGTCATGTGACTTAAGATGCACTCACCTGTCAACCACTGCTAATCTGTTAGTGTCTTCTTGTTTTGTTGCACTTTTTTCCTCCCTACTTAAACATCCCTCCAGCCTCTTTTCCTTTGCAGTTGGTGAACAAGAGCAAGTGGATCTAGGTCATGTGCCCCGAAGCCCCACCTGCCTGTCAATCACTGCTAATCTCTTGGTGCCTGCTTGTTTTGCTGCCATTTTCCCCTGCTTAATCAGCCCTCCAACCTCTTTTCTTTGCAGTTAATGAGCAAGTGTAAGTGGATCAAGATCGTCTACCCGTAGGTCCACCCACCGATCAATCACTGCTAATCTGTTGGTGACTTCTTGTTTTGCCATCCTTTTCCCCTTCTTAAGCAGCCCTTCATCCTCCTTTCCATTGCAGTTGTTGAGCAAGTGTAAATGGATCAAGGTCACGTGACTAAAGCCAAACCCACCTGTCAATCAGAGCTAATCTGTTGGTGACTTGTTGTTTTGAACCCATTTCCCTACATAAGCAGACCATCACCATCTTTTCCTTTGCAGTTGGTGAGCAAGTGCAAGTGGATACAGGTCACATGTCTTAAGCCACATCCACCTGCCAACCAATGCTAATCTGTTGGTTTCTTCTTATGTTGCTGTACTTTTTCTTTCTTAAGCAGTCCTCCATCTTCTTTTCCTTTACAGTTCATGAACATGTCGATCTAGGTCACGTGACCTAAGCCCCACCCACCTGTCAATCACTGCTAATGGTTTGGTGCCTCCCTGTTTTGACATCCTTTTTCCCACTTAAGCAACCATCCATACTCTTCCTTTTCAGTTCACAAGGAAGTGGAGATAGGACATGTGACCTAAGTCCCACCCACCGGTCAATCACTGCTAATCTGTTGGTGCCTTCTTGTATTATCGCCCTTTATCTGCAGTTAAGAAACCCTTTAGCCTCTTTTCCTTTGCAGTTGTTGTGCAAGTGGACCTAGGCCATGTGACCTAAGCCCCAACAACCAGTCAATCACAGCTGCTCGATGTTTCTTGTTTTGCGCCGTTTTCTCTACATAAGCAGCACTTCAGCATTTTTTCTTTCTCAGCTGGTGATCAAGTGAAAGTCTATCTAGGTCACGTGACCCACAACCCCACCAACTTTAAAATCACTGCAATATGTTGGTGCTTTCTTGTTTTGATGTCCTTTTTTCCTTAGCTAGGCATCCCTCCAGCCTCTTTTCTTTTGCAGTTGATGAGCAAGGGCTAGTGGATCTAAGTCATGTGGATTAAGCCCCAAAAGCCAGTCAATCAATGCTAATCTATTGGTGCCTTCTTGTTTGGCCACCCTTTTCCCCTACTTAAGCGGCCCTTCATCCTCATTGCAGTTGTTGAGCAAGTGAAAGTGGAAGTAGTTCATGTTACCTAGGCCCTCCCAACCAGTCAATCACTGCTAATCTGTTGGTTCCTTCTTGTTTTGACACCCTATTTCACTATTTAAGCAGCTCTTCAGCCTCTTTTCTTTCTCAGTTGTTAAGCCAGTGCAAGTGGATCGAGGTCATGTGACCTAATCCACACCCATCTGTCAATCACTGCAAATCTGTTGGTGCCTTTTTGTTTTGCTCCTCTTTTTCTCTACTTAAGCAGCCCTCCAGCCTCTTTTCCTTTGCAGTTGGTGAACAAGAGCAAGTGGGTCTAGGTCACATGACCAAAGATCCATCCACCTGTCAATCACTGCTAATTTGTTGGTGTCTTCTTGTTTTGCAGCCCTTTTGCCCTACTTGTGCAGTGTTTTAGGCTCTTTTCCTCTGTAGTTAAGCAAGTGGATCTAGGTCAAGCTACAAAGTCCCAGCCACGTTTCAATCACTGGTAATCTGTTGGTGAATTGCTTTGCTGTCCTTTTGCCCTACTTACACAGCCCTGCATCCACTTTTTCTTTTCAGTTGTTGAGCAAGAGTAGGTGCCTCTAGGTCACGTGACATAAGCAACTCCAAATTGCCAATTACTGATAATCTGTTTGTGCCTTCTTGTTTTGTCTCACTTTATTTTTACTTAAGCAGCTTTACAGTATTTTTTCCTTTATAGTTGGTGAGCAAGAGCAAGTGGATTTGGTCAGGTGACTGAAGCCCCACCCATCTGCCAATCACTGTTAATCTGTTGGTTTCTTCTTGTTTTGCAACCGTTATACCCTATTTAAGATGCCCTCTGGCCCCTTTTCCTACGCAGTTGGCGAGCAAGTGCAAATCGATCTAGGTCACGTGACCTAAGCCAGGCCCCACCTGTTAATAACTGCTAATTTGCTGGTGCCTGCTTGTTTTACTGCCTTTTTTCCCATTCTTACTCACCCCTCTAGCCTATTTTCCTTTGCAGTTTATGAGCAAGTGGAACTAAGTCACCTGAATTTAGCCCCTTCCACCAGTCAATCACTGCTAATCTGTTGATGCCTTCTTGTTTTGCCATTCTTTTTCCCTACTTAAACAGCCCTCCAGCCTCTATTCCTTTGCAGTTGGTGAACAAGTCCAAGTGGATCTTGGTCATGTGACCTAAACCTCACCCGCATGTCAATCACTGCTAATCTTTTGGTGCCTTGTGTTTATGCTGCTCTTTTGCCCTACTTCAGCAGCTCTCCAGCCTCTTTTCCTCTACAGTTGTTGAGCAAGCACAATTGGATCCAGGTCACGTGACCTAAGACCCACCCACCTTAATGCTCAGCCTCTTTCTTTCTGTCTTTATCTCTTAGATCAAGGGAGTCCAAATGTAAGTGCATACAAAGAAATGGACAGCTCCTGTTTGGAACAGAAAGAGCCCAGGATCAGAATCCCCTTGTATATGTTTTTCACCCCTCTCTCCCAGCAGCCCTTCCATCCAGCACCACTCATCACCAACCATTCCGCTCACCAGCACCATCATGGTCACTGCATTGCAGCAACCTCACCTTCACCACCATACACCTCATCACCACTCCAGCATCCCCCACTGCAAAAAAACTGATGCCCACCAATATCCATGCAGCAATCAACCATGTCGCTGACATAGCAAACCTCATCCCCACACATGACTTGAATGCTATCTTCATTACTGAGACAACCTCCTCCATCCAGATGTCTATGACACTTTCCAAACAAAAGTAGTGGATGCCACCCCATCATTCACAGGGCATTGTGGCCATGGACCTGACTGGATCTTGTCACCATTGACTCGTTTGAAAACATATCCTGCCACTTCCTGCTATCCCCAACAGACAAAATCACTTTTACCCTCATCTACAGGCCACCCAAGCCCAACACCTTCTTCATAGAAGACTTCATGGACTGGGTCTGCACCATGTCTCTCACGCATTCCAATGACATCTTCCTCAGCGACTTCAACATACCTGCAACGCAGCAACAGAGTCAATGAAGGAACACACTGAACCTCACACAGCACACTGAACCCAACTCACAGTAAATGTAATATCCTCAAACTCATAATCACCATCCTTCCTACCCTCCATCACAGCTCTCCTTTTACGCTTAACTGGTCCGACCATCTGGCAATTCCCTTTAACATTGGTCACAACACACCTCTGAAGCAAACCTATTGGAAACCAAGTAAACAACCTTTAGATTCTTCAAATAATTCGCAGTGGAGACTTTCAAGAAAGACCCCACCAAACACCACCTCACATGGCTGATCTACCTCTGACGAACCAGGACTGCAACTCGCTTCTCCAAGATTACAATACCACTCTCACAAATAATATCAACTGCCATGACCCAGTGAAACTGTGCACCCTCATGCATAAACCTTCTGCACCATGGTACGGTGAAGAACTCAATATCAACAAACGAACCATCAAATACCAAGAAAATAATTGGTGAAAATCCTGCAGTGCCTACGACCTTGCTGTGCTCAACGAACTTCCTGCTACAAACAGACAATTGATCAAAACTGCCAAAAAAAAAAGGCCAACTAATACAAAAACACCATAGCCAAGGCTAACAATGAAAGCGGGAGCTCACTACAAAGCCATCAGGCACTGCGGCAACCCTCTGCCTGGACCACCCCTAGCACATTCCATCGAAACATCCAACACCATCAACATGATCTGCCAACACAGACACCAACGCCACAACTGACAACACACTACACATCCCATATCGTAAAACCACAACTATCTGGACAACTTTCAAGACACTAACAGTGGAAGACCTCACTTCCATCCGTCAAGGACACATTGGGCCTCATTACGAGGTAGGAGGTAGCCATGGTTCTAAAAGCTATTAGCTATTAACATGGCTACCCCCTTACCGCATTCCGGGTCCGGGTTCTCGAAATAGGGAATTACCGGGTCATTCCAAACTTGGAGGACCCGGTAAATCCCCATTCCGAGAACCATTCCCCATTCCCATTCGAGCCCCCATAGGGCTCAATGGGAATGGGGATGGAGCTAATAACGGGCCCGTTATTAGTTCCCTGGTCCCTTAGTGGCTCCTGCTAAGAGCGGCTTGTAAAACCAGGAGCCCATAGCGGGACCCACTAAGGGACCGCGTATTAGGGCAGTAAGGGTTTACCGGCACCGGTCTCCTTACTGGTGCCCGTTAACCCTTACCGCCCACCTCGTGATGAGGCCCATTGTATGTGGACAACATACCCACTGCCTGTATACTCAAGACTCTTCTTACTGAAGCACTACTCCCTTAACTGAGAATCATCAACATCTCCCTAACTCAAGGCACCTTCCCCTCATGCTGCAAGACCAGACACATATTCCTGCTTGTTAAGAAACCAACACTGGACCCTGACAATCCTGGCAACTACCTCTCCAACACCCATCTACTCTTCCCAGTTAAGATCCTTGAGAAAACAGTCGCCATGCAACTTGCCCAACATATTGAAGCCAATAAACTTCATCAGTCCTACCAATCAGGCTTCAGACCCTGTTGCAGCACAGAAATGGCTACCATCAAGGTGATCAAAGATGCCCTTAAATGCCCTTGATGGGGGTCATCCTTGCCTCATTGTTCTCCTGGACCCCTCAGCAGCATATGACACAGTAGTCACCAGACACATGGTCCCATGGGGCTCAGCAAGATCGTCCTCAGCTGGTTCAAATTCTACCTTGATAATCTCCAACAATGTTCAAATGGATTCTTCCATATCCCCAACTGTACCTATGACCTGTGGAGTCCAGCAAGGTATCCATCATGTCCCTCATGATCCTTAATTATTACCTGGAACCCCTTGGAACTCTCATCGCTCCACACATCACCCACATCCACCAATACACAGATGACACGCAGATCTACCTAAAAATATCTTTCATCGAAGACATCCAGACGGTCAAGGCCTGCCTCACTTTGATCCAGTGCTGCATTTCCAGTGCTTATCTGAAGCTCAAAACATACAAGAATAACTAGTTGTGAATTCCGATTGCTGAACAACAGTACCAAACACCCTGACATTCAGTACAAAAAAGGTAGCAGGCGCCCCTCTCTAGAAAGAACATGGCATTATAACCTGTTCTGTGGTTATTTCCCACAGTCCGCAGTCATCGCTTTTATCAGTCTTTGTCCCACCCGAAATACCAGGCAAACCTCCTTTGAACAACAGTAACAACAGCAACCCCAGACACGTGTGTCAGTCTTTTTGGGCCTCATCAGTGAGGTGGAGATGTGCCTCTCTGAGCACGGTAAGCAAGAGGTCCATGTCTGGGTTCCCCCAGTAATTTAGGGTGACCAACCCCAAGTTCCTTGCACAATACAAAAAAAGGTAGAAGGTGCCACTCTCTAGAAAGAACAAGGCTTGATAACCGGTTCTGTGTTTTTTCCCCCTTTGAGAGTCCACAACCATTGCTTTTAGCTCACTGTACCTTTCACAAAGGAAGAATATCCATTTGGATATCAGTCTTGGCCCCACCCAGATGGACAGTCCAGCACCAAAATGCCAGGCAAACCTCCTTTGTACAAGAGTACCAACAGCAACCCCAGACACACGTTTCAGCCCTGACATCCATACCTGGCTATGAACATCTATGGATCCACACACTGGCTGGCCAACTTTGCCAATTCCCTTGGGTTTAACATCGACAGACACCTCACATTCAAACAGCAGAAAGCAAGGAAGACACAGACAGCTTGGTACCAACTTTCTCTTCTGCAGCAAATCAAGTCGTTCATCCCAGAAACATCTTCTGGCCTGCTGTCCAAGCATTGGTCCTCTCCCACATGAATGGTGGCAATGCCCTTTTGGAAGGGTTCCATTGACTACCCTGGCACCTCTGAGATGTTTTGTGCATGCTGCAGCAAGACTCAATAAAGGACTCCACAAATTCAATCACTTCACCATGACCCTAATTGAACTGCACTGACTCCTGCTGCAAGCATGTATCATCTTCAAATCCTATTGCATCATCTAAAAGGCTGTCATGCACAAGTCTCCAAGCTACCTCACTAAGAAACTCAGCATCTCCAGAGGCCTGTGATCCACCAGAATTAAGGAAATGTGCAGGCATAAACTCGGATGGTGCAAGAAGGAAAGAACCAGAACACAGAAGACAGGCATTGCTTGTCTATGATCCAAGGCTCTGAAACCCCCACCTCCCATCAACATTAGATTAGCCCCATTGCTTGCACAGTTCTGGAAAGAGCTCAAGAATTTCCACTTCAAGGAATGGCCCCTCCCTAACACCTAGGTCCTCACACCCAGCATTCCCCACTCTACCTAGAACTAGGTGATCGTCACCCCAATGTGTCCTCTGCTGGCTGCTTGTAGAACCCTTGCCACGGGCACAACTACCATTGGGGCTAAACCCCCTCAAAACAGACATGTTACTGTTAGGGTGAGTTTTGTGGCAAATTAAATGTGCACTAGATCCAGTGTACGTTTCATTCTCTGAAGAACTTAAACTTATTTAAGTATCACAGAGTTGGAAAACACCAAATTCAGTGGTCATTCTGATTTTCCCACAATGCTCTTTGATTTTATGTGAAGCAGCAATTTGATATTTATCCCTCTCCCTTTTCTTGTAAGTGATTCATTTACAGAATGAAGGGGATTACTTACAGGGTCTCATTTTAAAATCTGTGGTGCAGTCAAATAATTTGCAAGCAGAGTGGGAGACAGAATGGGGAAATATGTTTCCTCATTCGTATGCCCACTCTGCATGTATAACCACCTAGTTTAACACGCAGTTGTAAAACTAATGAATTCCTGTGGAATCCGCCTGTGTTTAACACCTGCTAAAAGCAGTTGGAACTCATAGGAATGCAATGTATGTAATGTGCAAAGTAAAATTTGCAGGCAGCTTTTACATTAGTTTACAAAATGGAGAGTAAATGAAAGTGTAAAGGTGATTTTGCTTGTGCATGCAGTGTTGTTTTGCAATCCATTTTGTAAAAACTGAAAATTGCAAGCACTGGCGCATGGGTGCGAACCTTGTTGATCCCTTGCATGTAATTACCACTTTTAACAAAATGAGCCTGACTGATGGAAGTGTTTCTATATGGAGTGTGGGAGTGTATTAGTTACAGACAGCAATGTACGTGTAAACTATGCTAGGGAGACTTATATAGAATATGCAGACTGGATGCAACCAGACCACTTGAGACCGTGAAGACTGACCCAAACTAAATGATTGCAAGGTCTCATGATTTATTGTTCCAAGCATTCAGCTACCTTTGTAGGCAATGCCAATCACTCTTTATACCACATCCCCCTCAAATTCATGTATACTGGATTGTTTCATGTGGTACCATAGAGAACTCATTGTTAATTACATGCCTTTACATGCCTTTACACCAACTTTCTGTCAAAAACTGTGCTGTAAACAGCACAATTTCAACACATTATGTATAAAAATGTTCTCAGTGGGATAATCTACCTGCATTAATTAGGGCCTGTTCACTATGCTTGGTCACTTGTGCTAATTCGTGGGAATGTTAATGGCCCTCATCTCAAAATACTCACAAGCTACCACTGTAACTGAATCATTTACAATGCCAGTGCCCCCTCAGATGCCACCCAATGCGTGGGCAACATAATCTGCCTCTGCAATTGTCATATACAAAATAATGTTACTGGATGTAAACTGGCATGACGACGAGGCTATCCAAATACACCCATCTTACTTTCAAAGTGATGGTGTCTATAATTGACTTATGATGACCATATTAATTAGGCCTTACTTTACAGACTCTGCAGGGAGCATGCTGCAGAGAGGCCTGCCTTGGTGCCAGCCTAGATTGTTTCAGAACAGAGCCACACAATACAACACATCCAACATCATGCTGCAGTTGAGAGTCAATTGCCACAATTTCTGAAACCTACAAAGAACTATCTGAACCAAGCCCCCTTGCAACTCGGAAAGTGTTCAAAGAAATGATGAGTCACAAACAAATTCTTTGGGCTCCTTGAGAGTGCATGTTCTTCTCTGCAGTATGGCTTTCATTGTTTTCCATTCAGGTGTTTCTCCCATGGTCTCCCAAAACTCACAGCCTATAAATCGCTACAGCAACATTGTTAGAGTAATACAGTGCTGCCATAATTAATCCCCAACACTCAGCATGACTAAACTGGGGAAGTGCTTAGAGAGTGATGTTGATGGATAATAATAATAATAATTCTTTAATGTGGTACAGAATGAAAATAAATTCAAACTTTACACATACAATTTTTTACATATTTCAGATCACAAAACATTATACTAAATTCAACAATATACATAAACATACAAATAAAATCATGAATGAATATCAATATTAAAAACTACAACTGAAAAGAACCATTGCATAGACTATGTAGCTAACTAATTTCCATCTCCACTGAGGAACTCTATATGTTCTCATGTACTCCTCAATCTTGGGATAATTCCACCCCACCCTTCAGTCCAAGTTCCAATTGTTGCCAGATGTTATAGAGTGCAATAAATAAGTGCATGTTGCTGGTATTGGTGCAATAGAGCCAAAACGACATATCACGTATTGTTGCACAATCATGTATAAAGTCGCCCAAATGGCGAACAATTGTGTCTCTCAATGTCTGGCATTCAGTGAGAAGGTGTCTAGCTGTCTCAAGACAATCTGGGGATTTGCAGAGACGACATATGCGCTTATCTACCGGGATTTTCTCCCAAGCCCCTCTACTGTACACGGTGGGCAATTGCTCTAATCTAAACAGGATGATGAAGCGTCTAAGTCTTCTGGAGGGGCAGAGAGATAAGTAAGCTTGAAGCTTCATGAAGTTATACAATCGATAACAAAGTGATATGTCTCAAGATTACTTATGTGGGCGAAATTCTCTAGCCAGTCCCATATGTCTACTTTTTTACCTAATACATGTAAGGTTTCCTTTGTGACCATAGTCCCTCTATGTATCCATCCAATGTCAATGAAAAATTTAACCATGTCTTTCTAGAGGGGTGAGGTAGAATATTTTTTGGTCACCTCCTGGTGGATCACGGATAGTAGGGGGTTGGCAGAGTCACCTATCATCTTAAGGTGAAAGCCAGCTCTTTTCCTCAGTACCATAGCTTTGAAAGAGGGAAGACCCAGTTCTAGTCTAATCAGTGCCATCGGTACCCCCGGGGGTAACCCCAAGATCTGTCTCCAGAACTTGCCCTCCAGCACTTGTAACCACCCTAGATCCATAGTGTGCAGTGACTCGAGACCATATACAATCATGGGTGATGGATAATGGAACGGGTCTCTGAAAGGAGTGGGCAGAGATCAGAGCAGGATGGATGTAAGATAAGGTTAAGGGGTGGAGGGAGGAGTCCCATTGAAGGGGACATTAAATGGGATATATGTCGAAAATATAGTGTGCACCTCATGTTTGGACGAGATCTCTCCAGAGAGAGGACAATTACTGAATGTACATGTACATGTCACATAAGGCCGTAAGAATTTGCAGAGTCTACAGGAGAGTTCATGGCTTTCCATTTTTTACAAAAGTGACTGAGCAGATTATTCTCTGTTATGATGTCCAGATTGTTCAGGTGGTTCAATGTTATGATAGGCAGCTGTTCAAAGTAACACAACGGGCTGGAGAAGGGGTGGGAAGATACAGTAGTAGGCTTCCCTCTCTCTTCTCCCGTGGGTTTAACCTCCCTAGCCCAGGTGTCCCTAAATCTCAGGTTTCCCCATGAGCAATCAGTAACAGCTACTATCTCTGCCCAGCTGGTTGTGAGGGCATAAATGCAACAGCCTAATCTATCTGACCGCATCTGGTGATTTTCTAGAGAGGACCTATCTTGACACTTCCCAGGATTTTAATTGTGGCTTGATGTGAAATGTGCCAAACTCAGATGCTCTGGTTCAGCCTCACCTTCTCTCCTCTACCTCCTTCCTTTCTCCCTCTGTCTACTCTTTGTCCATACTCCCTCCAGTCTTCTTGCACCCCTTATCACCTCTCACATTTCTCACCCAGCTATCAACTGTCACTACACCTCTCTCCTCACTGCTTACGGCAACATTCTCCTTGCCTCTCACTACTCCCATCTTCTCACCTCTCACTACTCCCCCCAAACTATACCCTTCTTTGCACCTCTTACTACGCTCCTCTTCTTACCTCACACTATACACCTACACTCGATCTACACCTGGCCATACACTTTCTGCCTATCAGTTAGCACTGCCGGTATGGCACGAATCTCGATCCCTGTGTCAATTGTTTAAACCCATTGGTGCTAGGGATTATATTGACAGACTCCATGCTCCTGGGAACAGCTATACATCTGCCAACTCGCAGAGAGAGGAAGTTTGGTTTCTTTGTTAAATCCTTTATCCCTTTCCTGACTTATTGAACCAATATGCTTTTTGAGGAGAACACCTTTGTATTTCTGCTCTGAATCACTGAGCCCATCCTACAGGTAGAATCCTTTGTGTTTCTGGGCTAACCACTTCAGCCCATTTTGTTTTGGAGGGGGGCATTTTTACTCATGTGACAGCACTCTGGACCATTCATCTTGCGAGATGGAGGGGGATCTTCACCTATATGCTAATTCCAGAGGACTATATTGTTTTGAGAGGTTCTCTGATACTAGATTAAACACTGTTTTTGAGTAGCACATCATGACAGTCTCCTCCCGCCTATAAATACTGTGGTAGCATGTGTTGTCACCACCCATTGTGATACTAGTCAATATATACATATACATCAAATAGGTGTAGAGCGGAGTTGGATTTACTGGGCTTCAAACCTGTGCTCTCTAGGCTAAGCACACATACCCGAAGAAAATGCCTAACTTGCTATTTTATAGTCTTAATGACCAGAAATCATCCTTTAACTGGTTCTATTTCCTCAAATGCCCACCCATTCTACATGCAAAATTCCCAGTCTACGGACAGTATACTCTGACTCTTTTTTTCTACAAGTGAATGAGTCTCCATCCTTCTTAGGGTCAGCAATGTCCCCAGCTGTGTGCACTAATAGAAGCTCATTTGCTATAATTTAGCCATTTTATACACTAGGTGTGTGGTTCCCACAATTCTTCCTTCATTCAGGTGGCAGAATGTATTCCCTCTGTTAATCTCATTGATCCATTGTTGGTTTTGTGTTTCTTTATGTATTTGTAATAGTGGGTCATTAGTCCACCGGCACATCTGGCAGAGGTCCTGTTCTTGATCTATGCTACCCATCTTTAGGCTGGTGATACATTGCAGGTGCATTTGCTATGTCTCTAGCTACTGTTGGTTGAACAGGATGTTGTGGAAACTCAGATTTAGTAATTAAGCTTACAGTCACTCTGCCAGTACTTTCCTCGAAGGTTTTCTCTCTCGCTCTCTAAACCATCCCACTTGCAAGTGCCCAATTTCTGTCTCTGGTTAATCCCCAAAACCCATCCCTTCCACACATACTTGCTGATTATCATGGATCTACTCCCCAGAACCAATCTTTTGTATAGGCATAGAAGTGGCTAGTGATCCACCTCTTTGTTAATCTCCAGAACCATTGTTTCTAACATAACAATAACTTAGGTTTGTACAGCTCTTTCTGTCGCAGTTTCGATTTTAATGGCAGGTTCTCTGTCCTGGCATTGATAGCCAGAGCCCATTTTTTTTACAGATATAATGTTCTTTGGCCATTGATGAATCCCACAATCACATCCTTCCTACAGTTGATAGGTTTTTTGTACATTGGTGAATCACCAGATCCCCTACTCCCTACAATGGGAAAGTTGTTTTTGGCCCTGAAAACCATCCCAGAATCCACACTGAATACAGTGAACAGATCTTCTATTGCTCTATGAAGTGCAGAGTGATCTATCCTTAAGGTAGTATGTCATTCTTTTTTCTTGGGAATTGGAAATTCTATTGGATCCATCATTTCAAGAGTTAAATGTCTTACATCCCTTCCTTTGAGTAAGACAATGCCCAAATGCTATCAGCTTTAATGCTTTTTTTCCATGGGGCAATGGGCAGAATATATACTTCTTCGAGGTGAAATGTAGCATTTTGGCCCAGCCCACAATTCATCCGCACCTGCAGGAGAAAGGTCCTTCATTCCTTCCTGCAAACTGAAAACATGGTGTAACTGTACACATCTACTTTGCTTTCCAACAGTACATTTACAGTAGTTTAGTAAAGTAATGCTGGTAAAGCACAACAACGCAATGCTAAATGTACATTTGCCAATATTGCCCCCACCAAAATTTCAATGGTAGTTGCTGTTCTGTCCTGCACCCTTCAGAGACACCGTCATACTGGCAGGTCCGACAGGTAATGGATTCAGCAGGATACTAACAGTTTACAATTATACCAACACACAGACAACAGGTCCTCTCTGGCTACTTTTGGTTGAACTGTCTTTTGTGGAAAGCACAGGACTTTTTTCATGTCATTAAATAGTTGATACATGACACTTTGAAATACAGCCGCAGCATACTCCAAAGCAAAGGGCATGCATCTGCATTGAAAAAGACCCTCTGGAGTGATGATTGCTGTAATGTCCCTAGTAGTCGGGTGTAAAATGATCTGGTTATAGGCCGACTTCAAGTCCAATGTACTCATGACATTTGCACATTAAATAGTGCCTAGCATCTCTGTTATGTTGGGTAAATTAGGTCTATCAGGTAGTACACAGTGATTCACAGGTCTCAAATCAATGCAATGTCTGAGCTTATCGTTAGGCGTATGTACTACCCCTAAAGGAGAAACCCATACAGAATATTCTACCCTCTCTATCACGCCTTGTCTTTACATCATTTCTGGTTCTTCCTTCACTGCAGATCTGATGGCTAACAACACTGCTCTCAGTTTTTGTACATTTGGACAGAACTGGCCTTCATTCTAATCTTGTGCATGAATGCCTTCAAATTACCTAACTCTTCTCGACAAACTTCATGTTGCATCAAATCCTTATGCACATTATCATTCACAATCTCAACCTCATAGACTGCCTCTTCTGCATTTGGATCATGCTTTATTTTCAAACTTTTTTTGGTATGACCAACTTAAAAAAGTGGATCATTCCCCTTTTTAGAAACATACACATTTCCCTTGGCTGACCAATCTTTAAATTTCATGATTGCCCAGAACCATCCTTCTAATTCAATTATTTTGTCTCCATAGACCACATAGTTAATATCCACCACATTAAGGGTGATACCTTTTTATCTTTGTCGCAAAGATAGACTTGGGCAGTAAAGTATACTTGGCTCTAGAGTCCATCACCATCCCTACGTTCACCCCTTCACACTCAGTGGTAGACATAGGCTTTCCAATATCAGCATCATGATCTTGAATCATGGCAATATCCTCAGATGTGCCATCAATGAAGCACGTACACTCTTCCATATCGTTACACAATTCATCCACACAGTCAACACTTCCAATCTTCATTCTACAACACGACGTGAAAGTTCTCGTTGGTTGGATTTCTTGCATAAAACCTTGAAGGCTGGACATGTATCACTGCTTGCAAAATGAAACACACTGTCACATTAAAAACACCTTTTCTTATCTTCGTCTTCCCTCTTCACTTTGTGCTTCCCAATTCTCTTTTTCACACCTTCTTTCTTGATGCCCTGTTTCCTTTTGTCAAATGTTCTTGCCTGTACAGCTGAAATCTCCATAACTATCACATCCCCAGTTTTCTTTGTGTCAGACTCAGTTTTCTTTTCTAACTCATGTGTGTGTATGTTCCACTTCCTTTGCTACTCTAATAACCTCATTAATATAAGGTTTGCATTTAAACCACAACGCCTCCCTCAATTTTCCATCCCTGCACTCTATCATGAAGTGATCTCGCATCCCTTCATTTAAAGTGCTACCGAATTCACTTGAGGCTGCCAAATAAAATACAAAGAATCGTGGGGAAATCGTCCACATGCTTCAGGCGGGAATAACACACCCATAGCAGCCGCCAAACTGCATCACATGGCACTTCTCACCTTCAGCTTTCCAGTTAGTCCAGCGTAGACCACGTCAGATGGCTCCAAAATGAGCAGAAGTCAGGTTCTTCAACTCGGGTGCTCACATGGCGACACAGTGGAGCACAACCACAGCAGCAAGTTCGAGGCACAACCACAGTAGCAGTAGGATGGCACAGACTTCCTTCACGGGGTCTGCAGAACAAAGGCTACTCGGTGGGGTTGCCGTGTTGAAACCTGTTGCCAATGAAATAATCCAAGGTTCACCTAAGTAGGAAACACCTTCTCTATTAAGTTTATTAACAGTTCTTTATTATTAACACTCCACCAGCTTCATCTCAGGTCTTCTCTTAACTGCCCTTCACTCCTGCATCTTTCCCACCACATTCCACATGCCATGTTCCATGTTCTCACAATACATAATGGAGAATGCTATACAATTGAATAGGTATTTTTGAGGACACTGCCATCAGATACCCATGTACTCACACCATTTCCCCACAGTTTCCTTCTCATGGCCAAGCAGCCCCATTATCACATCACCTTGCAAAAGTCTGCTCAAAAACCCAAACAGTTGGATTTGCCAAAGCTTGTTTCTGTCGTGCATGAATTCAATTTTGTGGAAAAACTGTGAGCACTTAGGAAAGGTCTGAGAAACTGTATTAACTTTGGTCAATTGCAGTGAGCTTTTAAAAATTGAACCTATTGTACGATTAACCTTAGACTAGGGAACAACTGCTTAAATAATAAACAATTAGCAGAAGAACTTCCAAGGACTTCTATGGAACATCTTTTTGGCTGTCTATATGTAATTCTCAACTTGAGCATCTTAAAATATTGCATTTCAAGGTATTACATTAAGTGAGAAATTAAACTCAAATATGCAAGTTACCATGAATTAAATAACTGCAGATGGGTGGCAGGTGTGATGTTGAGTGTAGGGGCACATTATTTGCAGCAGTCTTTTAACATATTTATATTGCTCCCAATACTTAATGTGCTATGAGAATGTGGTACAAGTGACATTTACTGTGGATACATGTGCTCTTTGAATTCATTCTGTTTTGTCCTAAATAATGTTTGTATGAGGAATTTGCTGGCCTGTTTAAGGCATATGTTTGTTGTGCTATGCCTAGGATTCCACAAAACCCAACTAAGCTCTGCAAGATTCCCTTTTGTCAGAAAGACTTGGATGTTTTCCTGGCACCAATACTCGACTGCTAGAAGCATTGATGCTACATTTTCCTATCACAGAGTTCCCAACAGAAAACAGCACTTGTACTATATTTAGTTAGGGGTGCATGTTTGGCTGTCATTCCCCCTTTGACAGGCCCTGCTAGCTAGACCAACTGTGTAGGTGAATTCCCCAAGAATGACAGAAGCTGGTAATGTAAACTACACACTTGGTGTTGCTCCATAACTTCTGCAGAATATGTTATGTTGTCTTATACCATGCACCGTTACCACTGGGGCGGTCTCCAGGTGCTCACATGGCTCTGCAAGAAAGGGGGTGGAGTGTATTAGTGAGGGTAGAATGATATGTCCAGAACCAGGAGAAACAAGCATCTATGTGTGTTGGCTTGTAGGTTACTTGGTTGTGTGCACTGGCTTGTTGTATCCCTAAGGGTAAGACTCAATGCTTTGATTATTTGCTATATGTGAATAGCCTGTTTCCGTGGCAAGGGTGTTGCTATTGCTGTTTGGGCTCTCTGCACTGAGCCGTGTTCTTCTTTAATATTGCTGCTAGGCACCGCCCATTGGAGAAAGCAGGAAATGTAATCACAACATTGCTGCCATGACAAGGGCATTGCTATTGCTGTTTAGGCTCTCTGCACTGAGCCGTGTTCTTCTTTACTATTGCTGCTACTGTTGTTAAGGACCTAGGCATCGCCCATTGGAGGAAGCAGGAAATAAAATCACAGCATTGTTGCCATGACAAGGGAATTGCTATTGCTGTTTGGGCTCTCTGCACTGAGCCGTGTTCTTCTTTAATATTGCTGATACTGTTGCCATAAGGACCTAGGCACTGCCCATTGGAGGAAGCATGAAATAAAATCACAGCATTGTTGCCCTCACGGCAATAAACCCGTTGCTGTGACAAGGGCGTTGCTATTGCTGTTTGGGCTCTCTGCACTGAGCCATGTTCTTCTTTAATATTGCTGCTACTGTTGTCTTAATGACCTAGGCACCTCCCATTGGAGAAAGCAGGAAATATAATCACAACATTGTTGCCATAAAAAGGGCATTGCTATTGCTGTTTGGACTCTCTGCACCGAACTGTGTTCTTCTTTAATATTTCTGATACTGTTGCCTTAAGGACCTAGGCACCGCCCATGGGAGGAAGCCGGAAATAAAATCACAGCATTGTTGCCCTCGCGGCGATAAGCCTGTTGCCATGACAAGGGTGTTTCTATTGCTTTTTTGTCTCTCTGCACTGAGCAGTGTTCTTCTTTAATATTGCTGCTGCTGTTGTTAAGGACCTAAGCACCGCCCATTGGAGGAAGCAGGAAATAAAATCACAGCATTGTTGCCATGACAAGGGCATTGCTATTGCTGTTTGGGCTCTCTGCACCGAGCTGTGTTCTTCTTTAATATTGCTGATACTGTTGCCTTAAGGACCTCGGCACCGCCCATGGGAGGAAGCAGGAAATAAAATCACAACATTGTTGCTCTCGCGGCGATAAGCCTGTTGCCATGACAAGGGTGTTGCTATTGCTGTTTGGCTCTCTGCACTGAGCCATGTTCTTCTTTAATGTTGCTGCTACTGTTGCCTTGAGGACCTAGGCACCGCCCATTGCAGGAAGCAGGAAATAAAATCACAGCATTGTTGCCCTTGCAGAGATAAGCCTGTTGCCATGACAAGGGTGTTGCTATTGCTGTTTGGGCTCTCTGCACTAAGCCATGTTCTTCTTTAATATTGTTGCTACTATTGCCTTAAGGACCTAGGCACCGCCCATTGGAGCAAGCAGGACATTAAGTCACAGCATTGTTGCCGTGACAAGGGCATTGCTACTGCTGTTTGGGCTCTCTGCACTGAGCCGTGTTCTTCTTTAATATTGCTGCTACTGTTGCCTTAAGGACCTAGGCACCGCCCATTAGAGGAAGCAGGAAATAAAATCACAGCATTGTTGCCCTCATGGCGATAAGCCTGTTGCAGTGACAAGGGCGTTGCTATTGCTCTGTGGGCTCTCTGCACTGAGCCGTGTTCTTCTTTAATATTAATATTGCTGCTACTGTTGCCTTAAGGACCTAGGCACTGCCCATTGGAGGAAGCAGGAAATAAATTCACAGCATTGTTGCCCTCGCGGCAATGAGCCAGTTCCCATGACAAGGGCGTTGCTATTGCTATTTGCCCTTGATCCGATGTCGATCAGGCCCATCAATTTCTCCTCCCATGGTGTGAGGTCGGGTGTGGGTGGTGGTGGCCCTCCTCCTGTGGCCCTGCTTGCACTCCTGTGCTGTGACAGGATGCCTCGCACTCGCACGCGCAGGTAATTCAGCCGCTTGCGGCAGTCCTCCCCATCCCGGGGCACGCGCCCCACAGCACTGACCCTTTGGGCGACGGATCGCCATATTTGGCCTCTACGATGGGCACTGGTTTTCCGCTGCTGTAGCTCATTATGGTATGTCAGGGCCTCCTCCACAAGTACCTCAAGCTCCTGGTCACTGAACTTGGGTTTCCTGACCCTGTCCAGTGCAGACTCTCCCCTAGTGTGCACTTGACTCATTTTCCAGCCTTGGATTGCGTGGATGGCTTCCAGTAGCTGTGATATCCGACGGATTGTGATTTCCAAGATGGCCACCTCTTTACTTCCCGTTCCGGCGGTGACGCATTTCCCGCGCACTATAAGCGCGACGTGGTGGTAGCGCACGGTGCGCTGGATTTAAGGGTTTGCGCTAACGCCAGGGACCGGGGCACGTGCACGATGACTCGTGATCTGGCGGATTATCCGCCGGGTGCCTTGGCGTTAGCGCTATTTAGGTCCGGCGGATAATCCGCCACATTTACCGCCCAAGTCGTGATGAGGCCCTATATAACTGGTGCCAGGTGATCCCTACACTGGCACTGGCTAAAGTGAAATCATCCAGAGCCCAGGCACCCGATGGGTTAGCAAATATCATAACCTGAATAAATGGGCTGTATTTTTACATCTCTTATTTTCTAACATTTGGGAAAAGGGCAGCATACCAGATAGCTGGCATAAAGCTATAGTTGTCCCTATCTATAAAAAGGGGGATAGGAAGAACGCGGACAACTATCGCCTACTGGCTATGACCGACAGTAGCTGCAAAATATTTTGTTCCCTGTTGGTAGGTATTATAAAGAAATGAAGCAAAGAGAAAGGGCTCCTCCCAATCCAACAAACCGGGTTTAGAAAAAACCAGAGTACACTCAATAATCTGGTTATGTTAAAACATATAGGGCCTCATTACGGTTTTGGCGGTAGCCATGCTGCTATTGGTGGCATGTCTGCCTCCAAAACTGGGTCTGGGTCTGGGTTCCCTGAATGGGGAATTACCGGGCCATTCCGAGTTTGGAGGGCCTAGTAATTCCTCCCTCAGGGAACCCGGGCCCGGACCTTCCCCATTCCCATTGGAGCCCCCATAGGGCTCAATGGGAATCGGTGAAGGGAGCTAACAATGGGCAGATTACGACCGGGCCGTTGTTAGCTCCCTGGTCCCCTCGCGGGACCCGGCAATCATGCCTGGTTTTACCAGGCATCATTACCGGGTCCCGCGAGGGGACCTCGTAATCAAGCGGAATGGGTTTAACAGGTCCCTATCCATTTGCAGCACCCGTTAAGCCATTCCGTCAGGGTCGTAATGAGGCCCATAATCGCAGACATTGTAGATAAAAAAGATATGAGCCTCTATGTGTGTTATATCGACTATTCCAAAGCTTTTGATAGTGTTGATCGTGATATACTTTGGAAGAAATAGGCGGGCAGGAAGATATGCCCCATTATTCTACACTTTTTAAGAGAGATGCACAGGGTTACAACTGTTGTAATTTGTTTGGGGAAAGGTGAAAAGATTTCCCCAGAGATTAAAACAAATATGGGCCTCAAGCAGGGCTGAGTTACCTAGCCAGTGTTATATAATCTATATGTGTCGGATCTATGGGATAGATTTACTAATATTTACTATAAGCCGGTCAAGTGGCACAGCAAGTAGAGCGCTTGCTTTGACACCCGTGCAGAGCCTGTTAACGCAGGTTCGAATCCCGGCGGGGCCAAACTCAGCCTTTCATCCTTCCGAGGTCGATAAATGAGCACCACACACCGTGGGTAATAATAAGCAGCGCTCGGATACCTGAGGGTTTGTAGCGCTATATAAAAGCCTAATTATTATTATTATTATTAATATAAATAACTTTCCATCAAAAGTGGGAGGGTTGGGAATTAGTGGCCTCATGTATGCAGATGACACAATATTAATAGATAAAAAACCGGCGGGTTTGCAGAGGATGCTCGATGTGTTGTATCGGCATTCCAATGAAAATACTCTAAGCATTAATATAAACAAAACCAAGGTGATGGTGTTTGGGAAATCTAAAAAGAAAAAAGATAGAACACCAAACCCCCCAATAGCTTCTCCTAGGAGATGGCAGAGTCTAAAGTTCTTCAGAAATGGAATGCCATGAAAAATATATGGCAAGTAAATGTAGATATTCAACTGAAGACTATCTGGAAGTCTACTGGCGCTGTATCATCCCAGGAGCTCTATATGCAGTAGAATCTGTGGGGGGGCAAAGATATGGAAAACCTAGGGAATCTCAAGGGGAAATTGTGGAGACCACTGTTGGGCCTACCAAGGTTGACTCTGATTGAAGCTGTAAGGTGTGAAATGTGGCTTACGTATTTAAAAATGTTGTGGAAAATACAGTGCTGTAAGTTTTATGAAAAGATTTGCATTGGGAGAAGTAGACGGAGAGAGCTTAATGAGTCTTATAGGCAAAAATATGTATAGGAGAGATAAATTGAACATATAGATGACCAACTTGAAAGGTATAACACTCTCCATCCTTAAAGAAAGAAATATACAGTTTCCTACTAATTTAGGGGAATCTAATATTATGTATAAACACCTTCAACGAAAGCCACCAAATGGGACGTGTGTAATAGCCTATCTTACCTTGCCAAAAAGAAACGCTATGCGATTTACACGCTTCAAGGAATAAAACCTGCAATACCCCAAAACTATCTGCTGAAGTCTGGAAATAGAAATTTGGTGAGATTCATAGCACTTCTTAGGTTTAATATACTAACTTGTAAGGAGAACACAGGTGCCTGGTCTGGTATACCCAGGGAGGAAAGATTGTGTAGGCATTGTTGCAGAGAGGTAGAGTCTATTAGACATGTACTCACAGGATGGGAGAAGCTATTATAAGGGTTGTGGAAAGTTTGTGAGTGATTTAAGAATGATTTCATCTAACCAGTTCTGGTCGACCATCTATATGGCGGAAAATATGGTTTTCATTGGCGCAGCCTTCTATATATGGAAGAGAGCAATCCCTAATATTTAAATTAATCCCCTGATATGTAATGGAAAAATGTCTTAGAATAATATTTGATCATGAGTAGGGGGACACAAAATGTAATACAATAGTTAATTGTGTCTGATTGTTGTAATATGCTATCTGATGTTTTATTGTACTTATGCTGTTTTTATCATAATGTTTCTGAATATTATTCAATATAGTGTATAAGGTTTTAATTAACCAATTTACACTTTAAATTCAATTAAAAGAAGTATTTAAAAAAAGTTATATGTGAATGTTATGTTGGGTGCGTGTGTTTCATTTGCAGTTTTTGGTGGTAGTTTGAATGTGTTCACTTGCTTGTTGTATCTGTAAGGAGAAGGTCCAGTCTCCTGGTTCTTTGTTGCATGTGGGTGAATGTTATGTTGGGTGTGTGTTATAGTGTGTTCCATGTGTAGTTTGGCTGGTAGTTATGTTTCTGTGCATTGGCTTCCATAAGGGTCACGTCCTGTTTTGAGTTATTTGTTGTGTGCTAATGTTAGTTAGATTTGGTGTGTATTTGTGTGCAATTTGGCTTTCCCATAGGCGTGTATAGTACTTGTATAGTACTTGTGAGGTATGTTGGAGGGAGCACGAGAAGGGTGGTTAGTATGTTGGTTAATCCCACAATTATTTCAATTATGTCCTCAGAGCTCATCCAGATGCAACTCAATGGTACCCTTCAATTCTTCCTGGTGCGGTAAAATGGCTGCCCCCACCACTGCTCCAACCACAAATTCCACTGAGGGCAATTCATTGGCTAGTCCTACTAGCCCATCTCTGTGCAGCATGAATTACCAGGCATAAAGTGTGCTTCTGGATACAGAAGTGTTAGTGTTAGTAGTTGGCGGTTTTCCTACGGTCTCTCTTGGTATCGTTGGTATTACCCACTTTGTGATAGTCATTGTGAGTTGAACAGCCCAGTTTTCAGTCATCTTCATCTTATATATTGTCCTGATTTCCTTTGGCACTGTGCTCCATAATTTGGCCATCAGGCGTGAGAATGCTGTTTGTCCGAATGTCCTTTTTTCATATTGTTTCCTTTCGATTTGGAGATCGTCACTGGATCGTAGGTCTCTCCCTGGAAAGTAGCAGTTGATTTTAGCCTAGAGGAATTTGTCTCCTTGTCCATGTAGTGATTTGTGGGCAGTGTTTAGGGCTTTGAATTTGATTTGTTTTTAACCGGGAGCCAGTGTAAGGTTCTAAGTGCTGGCGTGATGTGAGCGCTTCTGTTTAATCTCATCAGTATCCTGGCTGCAGTGTTTTGGAGGCACATTTTTTTCTGGTGAGCCGTTCTGGCATTCCAGTGTAGAGGCTGTTTGCATAGTCAATTCTGCATAAAACTAGGGAGAAGATTGTGAGAGTTCCTTTTGAGAAAAATAGATAGGGTTGCATCCCTCTGATTAATCTCCAGAGGTAGAAGCATTTATTTGTGATAGTGTTGACTTGTGGTTCCAGTGAGAGTCTGTTGTCCATTATTATTCCCAGGTTCTTTACCACATTTCTCCGGTTGGGCTCCCATGGCAGGTGGCCAGTTCAGTTGTGAGTTGTTTGTGGAGTCCCCTGTAAGTGAGACCATTATTTCCATTTTGCCCAGATTAAATTGGAGATAGTTGATTGTCATCCAACTGTATATGTCTGTGAGGCACTTGTTAGGGGTGTCATTTGGGTCTTGATTTGTGGCTAACTTCACCATCAGTTGTGTGTCACCTGCGTAGTTGCAGGTGGTCAGTCCGTGGTTCTGAATGATTTTAATCAATCATCAATAGGGACATGTAAAGGTTACACAGGAGAGAAGAGAGGCTGGTGCCTTGAGGCACTCTGCAGGAGACCATTTTGGAGGTTGATGTAAAGGTTGGTAAGTAGGTTCTTTCTGTTCAGTTTCTGAGGAAGGATTGTAGCCATTTTGAGTCTTTTACACCTCAAGCCTTTTTGATTATTGTCATGTGTCTGATTGTGTCGAACACTTCTGATATGTCTAGACGTATGCAGGCAGCCATGGTATTGTTGTCTGTGCTTATTTTTAGTTTGTTCCATATTTAAAGGAGTGTTGATTCTGGTCCTCTCCTGGAATCTGAAGCTGACAAGTGTTAGAGTAATCCGTTTTTTTCTGCATAGTTGTGTAGGAGGTTATATACATGCTTCTCCAGTATTTTAATGGGTACAATAGGTTAGATATCAGTCTGTAGTTGCTGTGGTCTTCTGTGCTTTCCATTTCATTGTTAATTAGAGGTTTGATGCATGCTGATTTGAGCAATTTCGGTAGTTCTCCTGTGTTCGGTGATTGGGTCATCATCGAGAGGAAGTGTATTGCCGGAGTGCTGGGTTTGAGAATTTCTCTGTAGATGCTCGGTGGTGAAGAGTTGCTAGGAGATCCAGCAAGGTTGGTCTCCTTTACTAGCACAGGAACACTTCTTCTGTTTCTTCGAAACGGTAGAGTCTTGCTGTGATTGGTCAGTTGGTTGTTGCTGGAGGTCCTATGGTTCAGTTTATAGTTGCGCAGCTTGCCTTGATGGTCTGTAGAATTGTTTCTATTTTTGTTTGAAGGTGGTTGTGATGTTATCGCAAACTGCTTGTGATGGGATTGCGCCTTTAGTGAAGGGTGTCGAATTTTTGATTTCTTTGAGGATTTTGAAGAGTTCCTTCCTTGGGTTAGTTGCCAATACGATACTTGTGGTGTAGTATGCTTTTTTTGCTTTGAGGACTGAAGATGTGTATATTGTGAGTTGGCTTTGGGATTTTATTTTGACCCGTTCATTATAATGGTTTCTCCATATTTGTTGCAGTTTGCAGTTGTTTTTTTTTTTGCTCTCTTGGCATTTCAGTGAACCATCTAGCTGTCATCCTTTTTGCTGTGGCTTTAAATGGTGTTGTGGGTGCTAGTTGGTCTAAGGCCTCGGTGATCCATGTTTTGAGTATTTTTTCCATTGAGTCTGGTGTCAGTCTTTCCAGCTCATCAGTGTTTGGTTGAGTCGATTCCAGCAGTTCTGTTAAGGGTTTCATGTCCAGTTTTTTTCCAGTTTATTTCCATATGGTGTCTAGTATTGTGTTTTCAGCTGCTAATCAGGCTTGGACTTTAACAGAAAACAGTATCAGATGGTGATCCCACCATACCATTGTTATTGGTGGGGTGGATGCACAGAGATCCTCTCTGCAGAAGATTGCATCCAAGGTGTGTCCGGCCGGCATTGTGGGTGGATCCATTTACTATTTGCTTGAAGTCAAGTGTTTCAAGAATGGCACAAAACACATTTATTGTGGTTTTGTTCTCTCTTTCAAACCAGATGTTGAAGTCTCCTAGGACTATTGGATTGTCATGGTAGATAGAGAGGTTGGCAATGGCATTAGTGAGTTTCATATTTCGGGTTGTGGGAAGGTGGTCTGTAGATAAGTAGGAATACTATGTTTCCTTGCTCATTGAATATTATCTTGACAATGAGGGACTTGCAGACTTCTGTGTCGGTTGATGGAAATAGTATGACACAGAGGTGTTCTTTGTGTGCTATTGCAATTCTGCCTCCACTTCAGTTTTCTCACATGGCATGCAATTAGTTTGAAATTTTCTGTGATGGCTTTGCATGGCTTCGTATGCTATAGCCATCTAGTTGGCTGATATCCAGGTTTCAGTGAGGAATAGTGCATCCATATCTACCTTACTTACGAGGTAGTATATTTCTATTTTTGCTTTAGTCATTGATTTTACGTTAGGCTACAGTGTAGTATGTCCGTTCTTTCATGCTTCTCAACTGGTGTGTATTTGGTTGAGTTTCTGTTGCTGGGGGTTTTCTCATGAGTTGGGGTTGCTTGCAAAGTTTGTTGTAGGGAGTTCTGTCACTTCTTCGAATAGTCCAATTAGGTTGATTGCAGGGTTGCTTAGTTTTGGTTCTAGTTCATTGGTTGTGCCTGGGTGGTTTGTTCCAATCTCTGGTGAAGACGAGTGTATTGATGTTTGTGGATTTGAATTTGCCTCTGATTTGTATCCTTATAAGGTTTTTTCCGAGATGTTGTCCGAGTTGCTCAAGTATGCATTTTGGTGTGTTTGGCTTGGTGCTGGTGGGATCCCTTTTTAACTGTGTTATTGTTATTGAGTTGTATGCCTGTTTTCTGTTATCAGCAGAGTTGGGGTTGTGGGTGAATAGGTACCTAGCGAAGTATTCTGTGCTTGTTCTTAGCTTGGTCTGTGTCCTCATTTCATTCAGTGGTGTCCGCTCTGTGCTCCTCAGAGTTGTGAGTTCTGGTGGGTAGTTTTTGTCTTGTTCGGTTGTGGTCTCCCTTGCATTTTTCGGTTTTCATTTCTTTCTTTTTTGTCTTTCTTGTATAAGGGCATGTTGGTGTTGTACCTATAGCTGTTTTGTAGATGTTATGGGGTGGAGGGGTGTAGCACTTAGCTCATTTGCATAGCACCGCTCCATAAGAAAAATGATATAAGTCCTATCCTACATTCAAGTTAAAATGTATGGAAATACATGCAAGATGATCCAGTAGATAGCTTCAGTACAACATCAAGCACTGCACCTTCTGGACATTGCCTACTCAGTGATTGCTTATATGCACAATCATTAATCCAAATCCTTGGATTTTTATAAAATGCACTTCGGTTGGGAGTTAGATGTTCCATTATTATGCATACATTCTTCAAGTGCAAGTTCTGAGGCACACTTGTGGCATACTTATAAGTAGGCCAAGTGTGAGTATCTTATTGGATGATAAAACGAACGGCATCAATGGTTATGAATAAATAGAGGTCTTGCTCACTTCGTTTTTGTGAAGGTTCAAATAAGGGCCAGTTTTGTCTAATTACAATTATTATTATTGTAGTTATTATTATTATTATTAATATTAGTGGGGTATTTATTGAGGGAAGCAGCAGAGTGCTTTACAATCATAGAGGGCAGAACACAGTGAGGAAGCAGAGAAATGGCAGCACCTAGCTTACAGGGGAAGGCAAAGGTTGTCAATTGGCAGCACGCATCCGGGGTACATGTGTTATTCAGGTTAACCTCTGCACAGTTCAGCTTTAGTTAGTGTGGACTGGTAATGATAGAAGCAGGTGTTGAGCCAGTGTGCATAGTAAATCTTGTGTGTAGGGAAGGGTAAGAGAAACCAGGCTGATCAGGATAGTGGGGAAGGAATAACACATGAATCCTGAAATGAAGGTATTCATCAGGTAATGGTGTCCTCGCTGTCCTTCAGTTATTCCTGTGCTGCTAAAAGGGGTGACAGCTCAGGTGTCCCTTAAATGTCATTATCCCAGTCTGGGCTCGTTTTCAAGGAAACGTCTGTTGTCCAGTTACACTTGTGGAGAGCTTGTTGTAGACATAAACTCAATTGTGTCTGCACTCTGGATGAGGATAGAGATGTGGCTTATTGCATTGTGGCCAGGTGGAAAGCCAGGTTTATTGAGGAATTTCCTAAAAGTCATATAATGTGTAGGCACATGAGTATGCAATGTCATGTTTGTTTCTTTAAGAGGATGGCCCTTCCAGGCTGTTTCATGTTTAACCATGAGACTGTTAGTAATGCATCATGGCAGCCCCATAACAAATTATTTGCAGTGGATTCTTGGTCTCTGTCATTGAAGGCACAGGGATTGATGCAAGGAAAGTTTGCAGTCGTTCCTGCTTTTCACTGAGAGGCAATAAGGTGTGTAGGTTGCGGGGTGATGTGTTCCCAGCCTTCCAGTCATAGGAGGAGTCACTGTGCTGTATTTGTAATTTTAGTAGACGATTCAGTAGAGTCCAGGAGGCATGCAAAGGCCGGTGGCATAGTCACTTTGTAGTAGGGTGTGGTGCTGCAGCTCATGACTACATTGTAAATTGGGTTGGGTTGGATTCAGCCAGTTGATCATCTCCAAAGAGTATTCATGAGAGGTGGTTACCAAGATCTGAAGGGCTTCCATTGAGGCTTGGGCTATTTGTATGGCAGTGTTATGTAATCAGCATCATTGTAATGTGAACGTGAGTTGCAACAGAGAGGACATTGATTCTGAAAAGTAGGGGCGACAAAGAGGAACCTTGTGGTCCACTCTGCAGACATTGAGGAGATTAAGGGGGCAATTTGAAAGGAGCCATGTATTCCAGCTCTGTCTCGTGAGACAGGAAAGACGTCATCTATGCCCATGGTTACATCCATTCTTATTTCCGCAAGTCCTTTAAGACGATTTCATAGCGGATGGAAATTGTGTCACATTTAGTCAGAATATCCAAGAAGAGGTTACTTAGTTTATCTGCAGATGTGTTGGACTATGCTGGCTAGGGTCGATGGCAGCGTAGTCTAAAACATGTGCAGAGCCAAAGGTTTTGGACCTCTTGTCTAAATCAATGATATATCTTCTGTGTGATGTGGTTCCCCAAGTAATGCCAACAGTGTTGATGGATTAATTTATCTAAGGGTTTTGTATTTTTGCGCTGGTGCTCTCAGGCATTTGCTGTGCGTATTTGTTCATCTTTACCAGAGACTTAACATATGCATATTTCAATGTATGTGGACTACTGCAATGTACTATGAACACTTTGATGTGTAATTGGAAGAGGAATGTAGCACATGGTCCCTGCGTTGTGGCTGTTTACTTATAAGGTGGTCAAGGGTCCTCTGTTGGCCATGTAGGAATGCTGGCATTGACTATGGTTACACATTGGTATGCATATACGTGGTGGAAATCTCTCAGAGTCCAGGCTTGCGCTATAGTAGGTTCTGCTTCTGTTTGAGAGATCAGCACTGAGATGATTTCCATTCCTCTCAGATCAACGCCATCTGTAATATGTTGTTAAAAGTAGGAAAGTGGGTGAAACATTCTTCAAAATATCCCACACATCTGGATCCATGTTCCCTCGGCATAGAGAGGGCACCAAAGCTGCAGGAAGGTGAAGTGAACAGCAGGCTGTAAATAGTGTGCACGACCAGAGGGCACCCACACCAGATACAAACGTAGGGCCTGATTCATGCACCTTTTAGCGCGGTGCAAAGTGACTTTGCACTGCCAACAAACACCCTGATTCACAAAGTGGTGCAAAGTGTATTTATGTGGAGCAAAGTCACTTTGCACCAGTGCATAGTCAATTTGCACCGTGCTAAAAGCTCCATGATTTAGGCACTTAGTATTATAAAGTCCCACAGCTGAGGCGGAAAAGTCTTGACAGCAGCTGCCTTTGCTGTTCTCTCCATGCTCTGCTTTTCAAGAGGGCTAAACGCATGGAGGGGGCAAAGACGCATCCCCAGCCGAAGATGTGAACTGTGCACTCAGGGGATGTGTTGGGGTCAGAAGGAGCCTGCTCACTTGACTCACTCACAAAAACATTGACACTACAAAGCATGCCATTGCCTTTTACCATTGATAGCAACCTTGCAGCGCCTCGCATGCCACTCTCAGCGATCAAGGGTATACAGAACAATGCGACATCATTGGACAGCATAGATACACACAGAACATGGAAAGGGAGAACATGGATATACCTGTGCAAGCCCATTGCACATGCACTTACGCATGTATCACAGGGAACAGTGCAACATGCTCATCATGAGAATAACCCAGGCGGTAAGTTACCGCCTGGGTCGTACCTTTACCGCCATGGCGTAAAGGTAACTACGTTTACGCCATGGTGGTTGGCGGATTTACCGCCCCATTCCAAGGTGAGTGGGGCGGTAAATCCCGCTTTTCCATTTACCCTTCCCCATTCCCATTTTTACCCCATAGGGCATAATGGGAGTGGGGAAGGAGATAATTACGCCACCGTAAATTACGGTGCCGTAATTATCTCCAAGGTGCCTTAGCGCCATGGATTTTAAATCCTGCAAAAAGCAGGCGTTAAACTCACCATGGCGCTAAGGGACCTTGTAATCAGGCGTTAAGGGTCGGCGCCGTTTACGGCGCCGTAAACCCCTTAACGTAAACCCCTTAACGCCTGGGTTGGAATGAGGCACCCTGTCTTCTGTTTGATATGGTGCATGTTTTGTCGCATGGCTCTTCCCCACACAGCCTCTGACATCCCGAAGACGAAGTTTACTAATATGCTTCCAGGGAACAGTTGAAGGAAATATTAGGTGGAACTAGTGTTCAGGCACCTCATACTCGTGCACCAAGACCAATGCGCGCGCTCACGCAAGACCGGGGAAGGCCCTACTAGCCGGCGGAATCAAGCCTGACAGCGCCCGTTCCGGTGATGCGAACAAAGAATCGCCCTAAGAGGCACATACTTGAAGAATAATGCAGCGCGGCATTGTATTTCAATACCTGTCCCAGGTTCCGCTGACTTGTACGAGCACCTCTGTGCATCCCTCTGGATATGATGAATGCTCTTTTCTGGCAGGCTGCAGACAAAACATAAGCACATGCATGAGCTGGGAGGCAGCGTTTCAGTTTACACAGCACAAGAAAGACGCGCTCAGCTGCTCAGCCAGCGTGCACTGCTCGTTCCGCCCCATTTGGCGCCTTTCTGCACTTCAAGTGGGCATGGAAACAAAAATTACAGATTTGCGGCATAGATTTTTGAAACTAACACCGAGTATCGAAGCAGAAGGAGGATGTTTAGTAAAATTGGACTTAAAGGTACATTCTGGCTTCTAGACCTCCCACAGGTGCGCACGATTTCAAGTTTTAAAATGTACATTTTGTCCTGAAACTGGTAACCCGAGACTGCTTTTAAATTACCGTAAAACAGCCCCATCATGGTTGATTGAAAACATTTAGGAAACGCTACAAAGGGTTTCAAAAAGATACACTTGGTGAATGTGGGTGCTTTATACTTCCTCTTATAGAGAACACGGTAATGACAGAAGGGGCTGCATTTTCGTTAGCAGTCATTGTTGATTATTCTATATTCAAACATAGAGAACAGTATTGCATTACAATAAAAGGGACGTTTTCCAAGGCTGCAGATAAAAGTAATTCCTGTGCAGTGAGGTTTTTAAAACGACCTGTATATCAATGTGTCTGCTGTGGTGTCTTCGCTATATTGATGAAGGACAATCTTGTCAACCGATAATATAAGAATCAGTGGCGTAACACAAAATGTGGGGGGCCCCCTGCGAGCCATGCTGAGGGCCCCCCCCCCCACTGGTCGTGCCTCGCTCTGTGCCGGCATAGATTATCATGCTTTGGCAATACGCGAAAACGTGCTGCTGAAGGGATATGCTGCACACTGCACTAGGAGAAAGATATAAATATGTGTTTTATTGCGATATACAGCACACTTTCTGAGAAAAATTGGCTAAAAAGCCAGAGTGTTTGCAATTGTTTTGTAGGGTAATACCAATCCAATAGATGCAAGTCACCAACAGTGCACTAGAACATTAATGCTTTGCTCTTAAAAATGCCATGCCACAATGAAAACATGTCCAACTGGCTGCACAATGTAGACCAGTGTAGACATGTAATAACGTTACAGTAAAGCATGCCAGGCCACATTTAGACATACCTAGACTGGTTGCACCAAAATGCCAATCGAAGCAATTACACTCATCAAAAAGAGAACACACATTCAAGCCCATGGCCTCTAACAACACGGCCAAACTCTTTAAAATCTGCAAGGAACTGGTCAATCCTGTTGCAGTCTTTACCTCTCCTGTTCCCTCCCAGGCCCTCTGTATGGCTCTGTCATCTCACTTCTCCGCTTAAACTCAGGACTTCCTGTCCTCCATCTCCTCTTCTTCTCCCTCTTCCTCCTCCTCTCTCGGACCCCCATAGGCCATCTCTACCTTTCTTCCTCCTTTCTCCTCTTTCTCTCTGACAACACCTGACGAGGTTTATTGACAAGTCCGATCTATGAAAGTGTCATCCAAACAGGTCCTCCCCTGCTCCTCCAGAACGATCAAGGACCATATTGACACCCTCGCTCCAGCCTTGGCCGATTTCTGTAATCACTCTTTCGCCACTGAAACGTTCCCCTCTCCCCTTAAGCACTCCCTCATGCACTCACTCCTCAAGAAGCTGTCTGCTGATCCTGCCTGCCCAGCAAACTATCGCCCAATCTCCATCACCCCTTTCCTGGGCAAACTGTTGGAAAAGCTGGCCATCTCCCAGCTTACTCTCCACACAGAATCTGGTGGTTGTCTCCATGACCTTCAGTCTGTCTTCAGAGCTGACAGAGTCATGGAAACTGCTCTCCTGAACACCTGTGAAGATCTGCTCTCTAACCTTGATTCCAGCATTCCTTCTGTCCTCATCCTCCTTGATCTTTCTTCTGCTTTCGACACAGTCAACCACGCCATCCTGATCCATCCTGATCAATCGACTCCATGAGAACCTGGGCATCACGGATCAGTCCGTTGAGTGACTGACCTCCTTCCCCTTGGACAGCCCCTCCCAGGTCCAATTTGGTCCCTTTCTCTCCGCTCCATCCTCTCACCTGGCTTTTTCAACCTCTACTTGGCCCCTTTGTCCCATCTGATCTCTACCTTCTCCTCTAACTTTCAGTGTTATGCGGGTGACATTCCTCTTTCCTTCAGGCTCCCCTCAGACTCCTCTCCTCTCTCGCTCATTCCTGACTGTCTATCCGCGATACAGGATTGTTGTGCCTCCAACGATCACTGCCTTAATGTCACTAAGATGGAGATCCTTCTCATTTGGACTCCCACACCGGCTTTCCCTCTCTCACTCTGGCCGCCCGCCTTCGGCCCTCTTCCTTTGCCTTCCTGTGAGGCAAACAACCTTGGTGTCATCTTTGACTCCACTCTCTCTTTCTCTCCTCACATCTCGGATGTCGCCAAGAAGTCCCATTATCAGCTGCACCCCCTCAAAGCTCCTTCCCTTTCTCACTTTCCCCTAGAAGCTCACTGCTGCCAGAGCCCTGGTTCTCTCTAGGCTGGTCTACAGCAACAACCACTTTATCAATCTGCCTTCCTCTACAGTCCACCCTCTGTAACTAATCCAGAACAGGACTGCAAGACTTATCCTTGGCTTCAGCCCAGGGATCATATCTCTCCAGCCCTGAAATCTCTCCACTGGCTCCCACGTGCTGCAAGGATCAAGTTCAAGACCCTTTGCATTGTCCACAAGGCTTCCTGGGCCTGGGGCCGCACTACATCCAACGCTCTTTTCCAAAATATCTTCCTTCTCGAGCCCTTCACTCAGCTACCTACAACTCTCTAAGGTTTAGATGCTTCTCCAGGCAGAGGGTGGGGGTTAGATTTCTCTCCTCTGCAGGTGCCTCCCTCTGGAATAGCCTCCCTGCCCCTCTCAAACTTGAGCCGGACCACCTGATGGTCCGGAAGCAGCTCAAAACGTTCTTCTTCTCTGCTTTCTCTCTCTCCCTCCCCTGATGGCCTACCTGACCTACCTGTCTACTGTACCAACTGGTTGCCTGGCTACCCTCAGAGTCTCACTGAGTCCAGACTCTTTCCTGATCAGTCACCCTTTCTATGCCTCTGGGCCTACCACACAGCTAGGGGCTGTAACTGTAACCCTACAGTCCCTTGTTCTCCTTGAACTATTCAGAGCCCCGCTGCCCCAGCTGCACTTACTCCCCTCTCCCTTGCACTTCCCCCCTCCCTTTCCCCTTGCACTTCTCGTTCTCGCACTTGCACAATCTGAATGACACAAGGCCTAGTAAGATCATTTGACTTGTCCTCCCTCTATCTTCCCTCACTTGTCTTGTCGCGCCTAGAAACACCTGTGTACAGGTGTGTTATAAATGACTTATATCATATAATTTGATCACAGATGCCCAAAGAAATATACAATGCTGCAGTAAGAAATGGCTAGACTGGCAGCACACAAATGGCAGTCTAGCCAGGTAATTCACTTAGCAGGACTGCTTTATCAGAAATGCCCAGTTAAAAAAAGTCATACCAAACTGAGGAATGACTAGACTGGCTACACCAAAATGCCTCTCTAGCCAATAATACCACATATCATGCCTGCTTAGTCTGGACATGGACAGATATTATGATTTGTTGCACAATCCTGCCCCTCCACACATCCCCTCTCAATCCCAACCCTACCCCACCTCCAAAATCAGTTCCTGGGCCCAGAACTACCTTCACGTCCCTCTTCCTTGTCCCAGAGCTTACGTATGAGGCTCTTTGCCTCATAGGTAAGTACTGGGATGAGGAAGAGTGGGACTAGGAGTAAAGAAGATTACAGGCAGCTAAGTCAGGCATTACCTCCATGTACCTCTACCTCACCCAAGTACTTGTGTATGAGGCAGCGTGCCTTATACACAAGTACTGTCTCATACACACTGGGACGAGGAACAATAGGGCTAGGAGTAATGAGTAATGAAGGCATTAAACACAAATATTGGTGCAACACCATTCAGTTGATTGGGATTCAGCACTCCCCTCCCCCTGAAATTTTGGGCTACGTTGACTCGACCTGACTGACCTTCAGAGCAGTTGCCAGACAGAACAGGACACAGGTGTTAAATGGCACCTGGGCTTCGCTGTTAACAATTACTAACATAAAGCATTTCACTATTAGTACCTGCATTCAAATGCCACATTTTTTAGGCAATTGAAATCATGATGCGGGTTTAATACTTGCATGCCAGGGGAGTGATTGGAAGGGTAGAGGGGGAACAGGAGACCACTCATTCTCACAGCAGTCCATAAGTGGGTGCTTTCAAGCTTAAAGAAGAGGATTAACTGCTTGCATCATTGAAGCTGCACAAGAATAGTCTCATTAAAATGCATAAAGAAATGAGATGCCCCCAAACAAAATAAGTTTGTCCCTCCCCCACCGCAAATGATGTTAGCGCCTCTCCCAACATCTGAAGGGTTAGCCCCGAAATGTAGGTTTTGTTGCGCCCCTGAACGCAAGCACACACACCATTCACCATATACACACACGCACACCCAGCCATCCATACATTTAAGTGTGCATTCTTTCACCATACAGGCACACCCAGTAAGCCATCCATACATTTAAGTGGGCACCCTTTCACCATACAGGCACACCCAGGTAGCCACCCATATATTTAAGTGTGCACCCTTTCACCATACAGGCACAAACACCCAGGCACCCACCCATACATTTAAGTGTGCACCCTTTCACTATACACTCACACAGTCAGCCACCTATCCATTGAAGTGTGCACTCTTTCCCCATACAGGTTCACTCAGGCAGCCACCCGTACATTAAAGTGTGCACCCTTTCACCATGCACTTACACAGGCAGCCACCTATACATTTAAGTGTGCACCCTTTCACCACACACTCACACATGCACATGTCATGGGGTTGAGGGGAGCCCTAATACTTCAAAAAGAAATTGGGCCTCATTACAACTATGCTGGTCTGGAAACTATGCTCTTTCCGGACCGGCATAATTCAGCTCTGCGGGCAGTTGCTGTCCCACTCGGCAGGTCAGACCTGCCAGGCAGAACGGCACCCACTCGCAGAGTTTTCACAGAAGCACCAGCACCGTTATTAACGTGCTGGTGCTTCAGTGGTCCCCATTCCAATAGAGTCCGTTGGAAATGGGGACTTACCATTTTCTGGCGCCTGACTTCCCGGACCGCCGGGGCTGTAATCACCCAGTGTTACCGGGAAGTCGGGCACCAGTAAATTATTACGGGTCTGGCAGCAACCTGCCGGTAGCACCGGCACGGTGACCACCAAACCCGTAATGAGGCCCATTGTTTCTTTTTGAAGTCACTCTGACTTCATAAAGAAATTATTTCCGTTAAGGAGCGCACCATAACGGAAATAATTTCTTTGTGAAGGCAGAGTGACTTCAAAAATAACCTATTTCTTTTTGAAGTCATAGGGCTCCCCTCACGCCATGACAAGGAGACCTCCAGCCTATGGTATTCCATGCCATGGGGAGGGCTGCGCCCTGAGACTTCAAAAAGAATGTTTCTTTTTGTAGTTTCTCTGCCTTTATAAAGAAGTGATTTCTGTTAAAGAATCATTTCTTTATGAATGCAGAGTAAATTCAAAAAGAAAAATAAATGTTTGGGGAAAAAAAAAAATATTTCCTCCAGTACTTGTGCTGGCGGGGCCTCCCACACTGCGGGGGCTGCGGGGGCCCCTGTTACGCCAGTGGGTAGAATAAGAAGGGCAGCATTAAAATTGGGGGAGCCCCTGATCTTTTGGTTGTAGCCCCGGATAGAATCTCAGGAGCTACAGCCAAAAGACTAGCTAGCCCCCAGTCCCAACAGTTCTGACATCTGTTTATCCCTGGGTCTTTTCCAGACCTAGCAACTCCCCTGAGTGACTGCATTTGAGTTTTCAAGTCGATCAGAGCTGACTCCGTGCCATGTTTAGGGCGGAACCCTGATTGTCTTAAGCCCAGGAGATTGTTTAGTTCGAGGTAATCCTGAATCTGCAAGTAGGCTGCGCGGTCCAGGATCTTGAGGAGGAATGGGACCGTAGTGATAGGTCTGAAGTTAGTTGGGATATTAGGGTCAACGGAGGGTTTTTTGAGGAGTGGGATAACCCATGCATCCTTTAGGTTGTCAGGGACAATACCCGTCTTGAAAGAAGCATTTATGAATGCTGTAATGAACGGGGCTAGCTCATGAGATGCTTCTTTGATAATAGGTGCTGGGCAGGGGTCGCCTTGGCAATTGGAAGGTTTTAAATTGTTTATGATGTTTTCTACTTCGAGAGTAGTGAGTGGGGAGAAGGAGAAAGGTTTATGCGGATAGGTTAAATGTGTATTAAGTGTAGGTGTGGTCGGTGGTTGGTCAAGCTGTAGGGATTTCTGTTTGTCCCTGATTTTAGATTGGAGGGTAGCAATTTTACCCAGGAGTGCTGACTGAATATTGGTGCACCAAGTGTTGTCTTTTGAGCAAGAGTCAGGGGGGACTGCAGGTGTCTCGAGTTCCTTAAGGATATTAAAGAGTTCCTTAATATTGGACTGGGCTGACATAATGCGGTTATTATAAGAATCTTTTTTTGCCTGGAGTACAGCTTCTTTATAGTTAAGGGTGGCTATCAGAAGACTGTCCTTGTGGGCGTCGGAGTGGTGACTTCTCCAGCGTGACTCTGCTGATTGGGCATGCAGAATTAGCCGACCCACCCACTTTCTAAACACATAGAAAGAGACTGCTGGGCAGGTAGAGACACTCAATTCCCATTTTCTGCGGAGCACGCTGACGGACAAATTCACATCCAGAACTCCAGAGACCCAGAATGACTCCAGCAAGACAGAGACCAGAACTTAGAACTCTGATTCCAGAACTCAAAGCAAAGGCCTAATCCACAAGCTGAGTTCTCTTCAGCAGGCCTCAAAACCAACCAAACTATTCAACAGCCGGGCGAGCTCTTTGAATTTTTGCCAAGAACTTCTGCCAGAACCAGAGACCCAGAAGGCAGAATTATCCAGAGAGACCAGACCCAGACCAGATCGCTGTTCAGTGCCGCTAGCAGAGCTGACCCAGATCCAGTGAGCAGAACCAGGCAGAGACCTTCCGTGGCGAGGGAACTGAAGTCCAATCCTGACCCGATCTGTGACGAAGTCGCATTCCTGTCCAAAATCTAGTGTGAGTACCCAGCTAGCACTGTGCCAAAACCAATCTCTTAGTTTAAAATAATCTAATCCAAACTATTTTAGCCTATTAGAACTGCCTCCTAGAATCGTGTCATTCTGTCATCCTAAAACCTGAAAACTGTTATCTGTCATTCTGAGCTTTAAAATTTCAAATCCGAAAAACTACCTTTACTAAATCGGTCGTATCTCCGGAACCGATTGTGCTAGGAGCGAGTTTTAACTGCCATTTTAACGCTAAGATTCTAAGCGTTCCAACAAACCTAAAACTGACTTGCCGTAATTGCGCTCGACGCATGCTTAATTTCAGCCACGTGTAAAAATATTTGTCCTTGCTTTCCTTTGCTAAAATTCATCTGCAACCTGACAATCATTCATAGAGCATTGCTAAAGTGATCCTGAACTAATACAAAGTAGATGTCACCCACCCTGAACCTCAAGAGGGAATTAAAATCATTTTAGCATATTTTTCACTTCTTTGCATACCACCTTTAAAGTACTTTGTCTGTGATTAAAATCATCCCTGTTGCTCTAAGCTTGCTAGGGGTGGAACTGAATTATATTTGATTGCATTCCTGAGAACTGTGTGCTTTTCTTCCATCTCTTTACATTGCATAAGGGGGGGGTGGGGTGAATTGCTGCCAGGGGGAAAAGTGATTGCATTGTTTTGGTTGAAATCTTATCAAGTTTATTTTCTGTACTGCATTTTCATTCATCATTGCATTGTCCTTGAAGCCATAAAAGCATTCTCAGCTACTTTATCCACTCTATATCAACTTCTAAGCCATTAAAAAGAGTGTACCACTATAACATTATCCATTGTTGATCAACAGCATATTCTCAAGTGTGATATCAAATATTAATTTACTATAAAAGTGTGATAGATATATATTGTTTAATTTTCAAATAAACCTTTTAAATTTGCAAAACAAACCTACTTCTTGGCTCAGTGGGGTCAGGGGGATTCTAAGAGAGGGGTGTTATATAAGGGTTGTCATCCAGAGTAAACAAACTGGACATAAAAATATATCAATAAGGGCTTCCATCAGCATCCCAGACTAGGCATTGACTTAGCTGTAGTGTTGAATTGAAGTCGCTTACAAAGTGGGGGCTCGGAGCCGGGGGATTCTGGGTTAGGTTTACCACTTGTGCAGCTTAATACAGTGTGCCAACTGACCGGATACACATATTCGGTTAGATCACCACGCTGTTTTACACTGCGAAAGCACCCCTCAAAGGAATGCTCTAAGGAAATGGTCTGTTTTGCAAAATAAAATACAAACTTCTGTAAGTCAGGAAGGAACTCAAATTCCAGAATGACGACACTGGTAGACATCAAAATAGCCAGAGAGCACTTCTTACATAAGCTATTTGTGAGAGGGAAATGGACTGAGCAGGGCCAGGATGCGTGGTTGCAGGCAATCATACAACAGGTCACTGCAACTGGGTTAGATAACTGGAGAGATCGGGGTCCCTTACATGTGGCCCTGAGTGAACTATACATGGCTCCTAAAGCTAAAGATGAACACAACAAGATGGTTAGGATAGCGGCATATTTGTATCTCTATATGGGATCCATGCAGGACAAATGTGCTGAAGGCCAAGATCTGGCAAATAGGCAACAGATCGCGTTAGAGAAGGCCCAATCTGACCTGGTCTCTTCTGAGCAGAGGATGCACAGAAGCCGGGAGTCAGAAAATGAGAGCAGACAGTATCTCATTAAAATCAAAGAGGACATGTGTATCCTGCAACAGGAAAAGTCTGACCAGGATACAAGATTTCTGGCCTTGCAGAAGGAGTACCAAGAAGGTTTGGACTCCCTACTGCAGAGCCAGAAAAAGCTGGAGCAACAATTAGATTTCAATAGGGCATGTGCTGAGCAGGTAGTCACTCTGCAAAGCCACCTAGATAGGAAAAAGGCAGAGAGCAATAAACTGATCCTGAAAGACCTGGATACCCAGGCAGAGTTTGATCAGGAGCGCCAGAAAGCTGGTGCCCTTCACAGGCAATGGGACGACCTGGCGGCACAGATGCAGACTCTTAGTCAGGAAAGGGACACCTTAGGCCAGGAAGTCTGCCATTTAAAAAGAAAAACTGAAGAAAATCACTTGGCCCTCAAGGGGCTGGGTGACCTCCAAAAAGAGCATCAGAACCTGTTAGAGCACACCAGGAGGGTGGAAGAGGCTCTGGCAAGAAAGGAGCAGGCCAGTAGGGATGGGACTCAGTAGGTAACCCTCGTGCAGCAAAGACTGGCCCAGTACTCCAGGACCAATCAGGAGGCACAGAGAGAGAATGAGGCTCTCTGCCAGCACAATGATAGGCTCCAGCAACAGGTAGCCATGCAGGAGAGACTGATAGAGTCTAGTAAGGCCTTTACTGAGGAACTGAAAGCGCAGGCTCTTGCATGGCAACAGGGAGAAGGGGCTGATAGAGATGAGGTTCGCTGGGATAGGGAAACGCCTGAGCATAACCTCAGGAGCCCTAGTACCAGAGGCCTTCATCTCTCCCAGTCCCTGGCCATGTCCCCTGGCGCACATGAGCACAGGGCCACAGGGATGGCAGATTACTATCCAGCCAAAAGTAGGGGGCTCATAGGCCAGTACCACCCAGGATTGGATGGGCGGGCATCCGGGTATGGGCACCTAAGTACAGTGCATGTTAGTGGGGAATCCCAGGAGAGTAGGCCCACTAAGGGCATCCTGAAAACCTCTGCCCAGTTAGGTCAGTGGGGGGGGGGTTACCCATCAAATCCTGGTAGCAAGGAGGGATTTGAAGACTCCTCTGAGCGTTACAGGACACAGGAGACCGGGTCCCCACATTCTGCCAGCTATTCCCAGACTCGCAGAATCCGTGAAAACCTGGAAGATCAGACGGGCACCTCTGGGAGCAGTGCTTCTGAATCAGAGGATCAATGGACCAGGGTTACCCGAACCAAAAAGGCCAATAAAGTGAAAAGGACCCTGTTTAAGGACCCTTTAAAACAGATTAAGGCAGTCAGGAGTGTCATCACGCCTTATCATAAGAACGCCAAGTATTCTGTTTGGGAACACTTGGAGCTCTATGAGCAAATGATGGAGACATTCCATTTGAAGGACAGCAGTAGTTGCATCCAGTACGTCAAATTGACATTCTCCCCTGAATACTCCAGTTTCTTTGCGGGGCTGGAGGACCAAAACCATTCAAGATGGTCCACATATAGGGCGACCATATTGAAACATTTTTGTGTACATAGAAATCCCCAAGAGGCTCGCAAGGCAGCCTACAATTTGCAGTGTGGGGAGGATCAGGCCCCACAAGAATTTGTGCAAGAATTGAAGCGTGCCTTTGCGCAGACCACCAGAAGGGTGCACACGGACAGCAGAGAATTCATCAACACATTTTTACATGCTCTTCCCAAGTACAGATTTTCACGAGAAAAGATCTTTAGACTGGGCCATTTAGCAAGCCACCCGGAACTATGAGGTGCAGAAGGCCATAGAAACTAAAAACAATGCGCAGACAAACCCCAAAACCAACAGCACCCCTGCTGCCAAGGTGGCAGAGGTAAAGGTTGCCCCCGTTTTAGATTTGGAGATGGGGGGGCCTAAAAACCTGCCTGCGCAGAATAACTCTAAGACCAGAAGGCCCTCGGGCCAGTCACAGACAGGGAGTCAAGGAGGAAGTCCCACCAATGGGGTCCCTCGCTCCCCTGATTATGTAAGTCCCCGCTACAAGGATAACCGACCCATCCTGGGCTATGTGTGGACTCCTCCAGCCCAAGAGGGGGGATCCAGCCAAGCGCCTAACCCGGGGAACTTCCCTCCTAACTTCCCCCAAGAGGGCAGAAATTCACCAAATCCTGGGCAGAACTTTTTCCCCAGGTATCCACCCAATTTCCAACCCCAAAACCATCCATCCTTCTTTCCCCAATTCCCTGAGCCCAGACAACCTAATCTGGGAGAGGGGAGGTCAAGGGTGGAGGGGTACCCAAATCTTCCCAACCCAGGGTATTACCAGAGAAGGGATAGCTACCCTTCCTGGGATCAGCCCAAGGGAGAAAAACGGACCCCGTATCAGCCTGAGCGGGTTTCCCAGTTAGAGCGCCAGGTTCAGAACATGGCACAGGATTTGGGCCGCATGCTGAGGGCCCAACAGAACTCTCAGATGGGCATGCCGGCACAGAATGCCCCAAACTCTGGACCTAGTGCTCCAGAACCATGACTGGGGCAGCACCCCAATAGCCCACCGGTTCCCAGGGAGGAGGCACAAGGGGGAGAGGGGTGTAAAGCATTGGAGGAAGCTTCCTTCCCAACTTGTAAACAGCCCCTGGAAAACCAGGAACCGGAAACAAAATCTCCTGCCCCTGAAAGCCTGCCTACCAAGGAGCAGAGGGGGGGGTAGAAAAAACAAAGGACCCAAATAGACCCACTTTGTGGAGGAGGTACAGGTCTTCCAATTTGAGGGAGAGGGATCCTCAGAGGATCCTGGGAAAAGGATCTTCTCCTTCAGAGATGGGGGAACTCCTCCCAAGGAAAAATGGGTCCCAAGAGATTCCAATCCAGACTGGGTGGATGTGGGGATTGAGCTGTTGCCGCCCATCATTCTATCCCAGAACCAACAATACCAAAATCCCATGGGTCAAACCCATCCTGGTGACTGCCTCCCAAAAGGCAGGGGCGGCCCAGAACCGGAACCAGGGGAACCTAAAACCGAATCAACAGACTGGGTAGATGTGGGGATTGAGCTGTCACCACCCATCATTCTATCCCAGAACCAACAATACCAAAATCCCATGGGTCAAACCAATCCTGATGACTGCCTCCAAAAAGGGGGGGGGCAGCCCAGAACCCGAAACCATTTCCAGTTGCCAACTTTTTCTTTCAGATTCCCCAGGCTCTCCACAGAATTCTGCCCAAAGCTCTGCGCTAGCAATGTCCAAAACCAGAAGATTAGCCAACCAGTTGTCCAAAAATGTGCATTATCTGTGCCCCCTTGAGGAGAAGGAGGGAAGATACTATGCCCCGGTACAAGTCCTCTCACCTCTCTTCCTGGACAAATGCAGAAATTTGACGGGAAGGAAATTCCCGTCGAGGGGACTGCAGATTTGGACATCAAAATTGGGCGACACAAGGTGAAACACCCGGTCATAGTAGTGACTCCAGAGGGCACCGCTTGTTAACTAGGGAATGACCTCCTGAGAAGGTTGTCACCCCTAAAAGATTGCGCAAACAAGGTCCTCTGGACCCAGACTAGCCAACCAATAAAATTAAAACAGACTGTCAACCATGTTAGTTTAAATGGCACATGCCACATGGTTGAACAAAAATCTGACCAAGTAGAATTTCACTTCCAGAACAACCAAATTCTAGACGTTACAGTAATAGCAGTAGGACAACAGACTGGTGATGGGGGTCCTCTCTATTTCTGAAAATCAACCTTCCTTCCAGTTTAAGGTGGTATTCCACACTGGAAGGAAACACTCTGAAATTCTTTACCAATCCACAATCAGAAACTCCCACTCCTATAGTCCGGAAAGATGTGAAATCAGCTCAGCGCCTGGCTGATATTCAGCAAATTGGAGAGCAGCTGTTCATCCCTGTTCAGTTAAATGATGGGAAGGACTCTGTTCTCGCCCGAGTGTGTGTGAACAACGGTAAAAGCTTCATCAGCAAAGCCATGTTCCGCCAACTCCCAAAAGATCCAGCCATTCCCACATTCAAACTGATAGACAAATGGGAAATGGACCTGGAAGCACCCAATTCAAAACATCTCCTGCCAAGCAGGTGTATGCTCAAAATCTCCATTGGCAACAAGAGCATAGTCCATAATTGTTGGGTCGTGCGAGACGTCACTGCCACCTTTTACTTAGGCAGTGACATTCTCAATCGCTTTGCCATTAGTTTGGACCTAATAAACTTCAAAGTTTGTCCCGATTAGCGGATAATCACATGGGCTTTGATGATTCAGAAAAAGCATTTAGGTCAGCTCAATTGCTACCTTATGCAGTTGAAATTCAGATTAAAGAAGAAGTCACCATCCCAGAAAGGACCCGACAATTCTCCCTGGAAGTGAAAGTTAAAAGAGAACAAAAATTGAAAAACCCTGATGCTTATATTCATCTAAATGCTTCTCTCCAACAACAAGGGTTAGGGGTAAACCCAACCCCATTAGTCAACATAGAACATGACACCATTCCAATAGAGGTGGATAACAGCGACTTAAAGAGTATTACTCTAGCCGCAGGCACCATCATTGGAATGGCGGTTGATGACCGACATTTCTCCATTGATTTAGGAAATGAACTGTTAGGACAAATCCCCAAGGACTGTTTTGACATTGACAGTGATGACAATACAACACCAGACAGGATTTTCACCCGGCATAGGGGGAACTTCCTGGTGTACACTTCTTGCCCTTATGGTAAGGAAGATGTGATTTGTGACTTCAGGAGGGATGAGGTGATTTTCCAGGTCCATGAGGGCTACCTTTCCCACCTGAAGCCTCCAGTCCAAATCAGCACTCTGACCAGGGACTTCTCCACCCAGCTGGAGGAGGCCACTGAGATAGCCAAACTTGAAGTCTTTCCAGGCTTCAGGCAGATGGTGGAAGAGAGAGTCAACCTAGCTGATGCCTGTGTGACTCTGGAACAGAAGCAAAAGGTGAAACAAGTTTTCTTGGATTTCCAAGATCTCTTTGCGGTAGACTCATATGACTGTGGTCGCACCGACATCCACACCACAACAATTCCCACGGACCCTGGAATGACTCCAGTGTTTGTGAAGCAATATCGTTTTCCTCTCGCATCCATGGAGTCCCTTGCTGAAATAATTAAGAACCTTGAGTCCCGGGGAATAATCCATCCAGTACACAGCACCTTCAATAATCCGGTGCTGGGAATATTGAAGCCAACTGGCCACTGGAGACTCTGCGCCGACCTTAGGGAGCTCAACAAACGGGTCCATACTTCCCGATGGCCTCCGCCCTACATTGACCAAGGGCTGGCCCAGATTCAGGGGTCACAGGTATTCACAGCAATGGACCTGACCAATGGATACTGGACCGTGCCTGTCAGTAGGGAGGACCAATACAAACTGGCTTTTACCTTTGGGGGCCAGCAGTACACATGGACCCGGACTCCCTTCGGATACCTCAACTCCGGCAATTAATTCAACATTTTCCTACATAAGGTCATGCCCGAGCCTCCTTGGACTGACTAATTACAGCAGAACGTTCATTGAGGGCTACGCAGAGATCACCAGACCCCTGATTCATCTTTTGAAGGTGGGGGTCAAGTGGGAATGGGGTCCAGAACAATCTGAGGCAGTAAGACAACTCAAAAGAAGCCTCTCACAAGCGCCTTGCCTAGCTTACCCTGTCAGAAACAAGGAGTTCTTCCTGGAGACAGGGTTCTCTAATACGTGCTTGACGGCAGTATTATACCAAAAGCATGACAAGGTCAATAAAGTAATCTCCTATGCGGAAAAAACTTTATCCTCTGTGGAGGAAAAATTCAACGATTGTGAAAAGGCACTCCTGGCAACGGTGTGGGCATTGAAGAATTACCGCCCGTTTATCCAGGGGGAACACATCATAGTGGAGACTCCACACAAGCCTCTGCAATATCTCCAGAAGGAGGGAAGATACTATGCCCCGGTACAAGTCCTCTCACCTCTCTTCCTGGACAAATGCAGAAATTTGACGGGAAGGAAATTCCCGTCGAGGGGACTGCAGATTTGGACATCAAAATTGGGCGACACAAGGTGAAACACCCGGTCATAGTAGTGACTCCAGAGGGCACCGCTTGTTAACTAGGGAATGACCTCCTGAGAAGGTTGTCACCCCTAAAAGATTGCGCAAACAAGGTCCTCTGGACCCAGACTAGCCAACCAATAAAATTAAAACAGACTGTCAACCATGTTAGTTTAAATGGCACATGCCACATGGTTGAACAAAAATCTGACCAAGTAGAATTTCACTTCCAGAACAACCAAATTCTAGACGTTACAGTAATAGCAGTAGGACAACAGACTGGTGATGGGGGTCCTCTCTATTTCTGAAAATCAACCTTCCTTCCAGTTTAAGGTGGTATTCCACACTGGAAGGAAACACTCTGAAATTCTTTACCAATCCACAATCAGAAACTCCCACTCCTATAGTCCGGAAAGATGTGAAATCAGCTCAGCGCCTGGCTGATATTCAGCAAATTGGAGAGCAGCTGTTCATCCCTGTTCAGTTAAATGATGGGAAGGACTCTGTTCTCGCCCGAGTGTGTGTGAACAACGGTAAAAGCTTCATCAGCAAAGCCATGTTCCGCCAACTCCCAAAAGATCCAGCCATTCCCACATTCAAACTGATAGACAAATGGGAAATGGACCTGGAAGCACCCAATTCAAAACATCTCCTGCCAAGCAGGTGTATGCTCAAAATCTCCATTGGCAACAAGAGCATAGTCCATAATTGTTGGGTCGTGCGAGACGTCACTGCCACCTTTTACTTAGGCAGTGACATTCTCAATCGCTTTGCCATTAGTTTGGACCTAATAAACTTCAAAGTTTGTCCCGATTAGCGGATAATCACATGGGCTTTGATGATTCAGAAAAAGCATTTAGGTCAGCTCAATTGCTACCTTATGCAGTTGAAATTCAGATTAAAGAAGAAGTCACCATCCCAGAAAGGACCCGACAATTCTCCCTGGAAGTGAAAGTTAAAAGAGAACAAAAATTGAAAAACCCTGATGCTTATATTCATCTAAATGCTTCTCTCCAACAACAAGGGTTAGGGGTAAACCCAACCCCATTAGTCAACATAGAACATGACACCATTCCAATAGAGGTGGATAACAGCGACTTAAAGAGTATTACTCTAGCCGCAGGCACCATCATTGGAATGGCGGTTGATGACCGACATTTCTCCATTGATTTAGGAAATGAACTGTTAGGACAAATCCCCAAGGACTGTTTTGACATTGACAGTGATGACAATACAACACCAGACAGGATTTTCACCCGGCATAGGGGGAACTTCCTGGTGTACACTTCTTGCCCTTATGGTAAGGAAGATGTGATTTGTGACTTCAGGAGGGATGAGGTGATTTTCCAGGTCCATGAGGGCTACCTTTCCCACCTGAAGCCTCCAGTCCAAATCAGCACTCTGACCAGGGACTTCTCCACCCAGCTGGAGGAGGCCACTGAGATAGCCAAACTTGAAGTCTTTCCAGGCTTCAGGCAGATGGTGGAAGAGAGAGTCAACCTAGCTGATGCCTGTGTGACTCTGGAACAGAAGCAAAAGGTGAAACAAGTTTTCTTGGATTTCCAAGATCTCTTTGCGGTAGACTCATATGACTGTGGTCGCACCGACATCCACACCACAACAATTCCCACGGACCCTGGAATGACTCCAGTGTTTGTGAAGCAATATCGTTTTCCTCTCGCATCCATGGAGTCCCTTGCTGAAATAATTAAGAACCTTGAGTCCCGGGGAATAATCCATCCAGTACACAGCACCTTCAATAATCCGGTGCTGGGAATATTGAAGCCAACTGGCCACTGGAGACTCTGCGCCGACCTTAGGGAGCTCAACAAACGGGTCCATACTTCCCGATGGCCTCCGCCCTACATTGACCAAGGGCTGGCCCAGATTCAGGGGTCACAGGTATTCACAGCAATGGACCTGACCAATGGATACTGGACCGTGCCTGTCAGTAGGGAGGACCAATACAAACTGGCTTTTACCTTTGGGGGCCAGCAGTACACATGGACCCGGACTCCCTTCGGATACCTCAACTCCGGCAATTAATTCAACATTTTCCTACATAAGGTCATGCCCGAGCCTCCTTGGACTGACTAATTACAGCAGAACGTTCATTGAGGGCTACGCAGAGATCACCAGACCCCTGATTCATCTTTTGAAGGTGGGGGTCAAGTGGGAATGGGGTCCAGAACAATCTGAGGCAGTAAGACAACTCAAAAGAAGCCTCTCACAAGCGCCTTGCCTAGCTTACCCTGTCAGAAACAAGGAGTTCTTCCTGGAGACAGGGTTCTCTAATACGTGCTTGACGGCAGTATTATACCAAAAGCATGACAAGGTCAATAAAGTAATCTCCTATGCGGAAAAAACTTTATCCTCTGTGGAGGAAAAATTCAACGATTGTGAAAAGGCACTCCTGGCAACGGTGTGGGCATTGAAGAATTACCGCCCGTTTATCCAGGGGGAACACATCATAGTGGAGACTCCACACAAGCTTCTGCAATATCTCCAAAGTGACAGAATCCGGGCCGGAAATATGAGTAATTCCCGAATTACTTCCTGGATTCTGTCAATGCAAGGCTTTCCTGTGGAGGCCAGATATGGACAAAACAAGAAGAGTCCCCTCGCGCAAGGTCTGGCTGACTTGCATGATTGTGCCAGAGAAAACTGGCTCGAGGACGAAAGTCTAAAAATCCAGGACAACATGGAGGCATACCTTAATTCCCCACACAAAGTCTTTGAAGAAGACACGTGTGAGGGAATGCCCACTGTCTATGTGGATGGATGCTCTTACCATGTTGACAACAACGGGGAAAAAGAACTTGTGGCCGGCGTAGGGAACGCATGGGTGAATGAGCCCCCAGAACCCTCCGCTGGATACAAAATTGTCCCCGAAGTAGTCAGGTTGCAGAATTGATGGCTGTGCATCAAGCCATCCTCACTGCTGTCCAACATCAACTCCATGAACTGGTCATAATCACAGATTCGGATTATGTACGGAACAGGTTCGTGGAGCACCTGGTTAACTGGAAAACCAGAGGCATGCTATGTGTTAATAACAAACCTTTGAAACATGGAAAGTTAATTCAAAACATTGATGATCTGGTCACCTCGAATGGGATGACCATCTACTGGAAGAAGATCAAGGGTCATTCCAAAGTAGAGGGACCAGACAAAACTGGAAATTACGTAGCTGATCAGCTGGCCAAATCCGGGACCATCCAAGGGGATCTAATAGAAATAGAGTCCCTGTTGGGGGAAATCCAGGTCACTGCTATCACTAGGTCCCAGACAAATGCTCACAATGATCTTTCAACTGCACAATGGAGTAAGGAGACCCCTGATGCTGATTTGATTACAGCTCAGAAAGGGGATCCAATAATTGGTAAGTTTTACCAACACATTGAGGACCCTTAGAACTTTCCCCTGACGGATACCGATTACATTGGGAAGGAGGACCTTAGAGTGTTGATGAAATGTCCAAAGATGTTCCGAATCCAAGACGGTTTGTTGGTAAGGAAATCCCAAGCTGGCCATGATCAGTGGGCGGTCCCTACCTCATTCGGAAGCCTGATGTTAAGTCACACCCATGATGCGGCCACAGCCGGTCATAGGGGGTTTCACACAACCCTTGAGATCTTAAGAGAGGTTGCATACTGGCCACACATGGGGCAGGACCTCGACCAATACTTGAAGGGGTGTCTGGTGTGTGCACAATTTTAGCCAACATCCCTCACACACCGGGCGCCTCTCCAAAAGTGGGGGATGACACTGCCATGGTCAGATTTGCAAATCGACTTCGTAGGCCCTGTGATTCGCTCGTCTAGAGGAAACAAGTACATGTTGACCGTCACATGCTTGTTTACCAAGTGGGTGGAATGTCTCCCGGCTCCAAACTGCAAGGCAGAAACAGCAGCTGCTCTGATGATTAACCACATCTTTTCCCATTTTGGTCTACCTCAAAGGATTGAGTCAGACAGAGGTAGCCATTTCACCAGCGAGGTAATGACAAAGATGTGGGAGATACTGGGGTCAAAAGGAAGTTACATATTGCTTACCGGCCAGCTTCTTCTAGGATAGCGGCATATTTGTATCTGTAGAACGCTACAACCGAACCATTGTGAGCATCTTAAAAAAGTTTGTGGCAGATTCTGGGCCAAGTTGGGATATCCGATTACCTATGGTCCTAATGGACATCAGATCTACCCCTTCATCTGCAAATAAAATTTCACCATTTGAGTTGATGACCGGACGCAAGATGGTGCTTCCCCAGCATTTGCTCTACAGGACCCAAGAGCAGACACTGATAAATGCCTCCACAACTCATGAGTATGTGGAGAATTTAAGGAAACACCTTCAGCATGCTTTTGCCTATGCTCAGCGGAATCTAGAAAGATCAGCTGATAGCATGAAAACCCACTACGACCTGAAGACCACCAGGAAGGAATATACTGTGGGAGACCGGGTCTATCTATACAATTTCCAAAGGAACCAGGCCAAACAGCGAAAATGTTTGCCTACATGGAAGGGACCGTTTGAAATTATAGACACGGTCTCCCCAGTAGCGTATAAGATCCGCATCCCCAAAGGTAGTCTGGCGGAAGGGGAAGACAAGTGGGTACATATAAATCAGCTAAAGTGTTGCCATCCCAGGCACACTCTGCAGCAACTGGAGGAGTCCTCTGCAATACCAGAGGGGACCGCTCCAGATTAATTCAGTTCCCATCCTAAATATCCCACATCTAGTCTCTAAAATATTATGATTGGGAAAACATTTTTTTCATGTTATATCTTGTTTTAAAATATGACTGAAAATGTATCCTGATGTATACAATGTATATGCCGCCCCACTATATCAATAGTGGTGGAAAAATGTCTATGAATAGGTATTGCCGCTTTTGCTTTATCATCCTAGGAGAGATGAAACCATGGAGACTGACCAAGGAGAACGATCCTGGGACCAGGAGCAGAGATCCGAGGGGACCGGGGTACCACCCAATACTCCCATCAGGACCGGCGAGGAGAACCGATCGATCCAACCGGATGGAGGAAAAGATGCTGAACTGTGCCATCTATGGAATTGGAAGAAGATGCGGACATACCAGCAAGTGGATCAAAAACATTCTATTTATCGATATTACAGACACCGGGTTTATGCTAGAAACCTAGTAAATTACTGGAATGTGTGTAGAAGGAGGGTGTACATTGGTAAATTAACAAGGGGGGTCCTGGGAGTCCCTCTGCCAGACATTAGTCCTGGTTACGAGAGACTTACCCAGAGTCTTTAGCTCACTATCTTTCACAGAGAAGAAATATCCCAAACATATCAGTCTTTGTCCTGCCCTGGGGCAGTCCAGCACCGAAATGCTAGGTAACCAGGACTAATGTCTGGCAGAGGGATTCCCAGGACCCCCCTTGTTAATTTGGGTGTACATTGGTGTAATTTATGATACAGATTTAACATTGGTAAACCAATTAAAAACGAAATTAAGTTGTCATTTTTTAATGCAAGCCCCCAGGAAGATCAGAGTCGGACAAGCATGGACCATAAGGAATCTGTAATATGTACATGTAATTTCAACAAATTGTGTATCGGGGAAATATGTATTTGGATCAGAAATAGATTTGTGTGCACATTGACAAGGGGAGTGTCTTTCTGTAAGCCATAAAGATGACACACAACCCAGCACCCCAATCAAGGAAGAGAGGAGGAACTGGCCAATGATAAGTTGAAAGGGTTGGGCATGCAGAATTAGCCGACCCACCCACTTTCTAAACACATAAAAAGAGACTGCTGGGACAGGTAGAGACACTCAATTCCCATTTTCTGCAGAGTACGCTAACGGGCGAATTCACATCCAGAACTCCAGAGACCTAGACTGACTCCAGCAAGACAGAGACCAGAACTTAGAACTCTGACTCCAGAACTCAAAACAAAGGCCTAACCCACAAGCTGAGTTCTCTTCAGCAGGCCGCAAAACCAACCAAACTATTCAACAGCCGGGCAAGCTGTTTGAATTTTTGCCAAGAACTTCTGCCATAACCAGAGACCCAGAAGGCAGAATTATCCGGAGAGACCAGACCCAGACCAGATCGCTGTGCAGTGCCGCTAGCAGAGCTGACCCAGATCCAGTGAGCAGAACCAGGAAGAGACCATCCATGGCGAGGGAACCGCAGTCCAATCTTGACCCGAATCTAGTGTGAGTACCCAGCTAGCACTGTGCCAAAACCAATCTTTTAGTTTAAAATAATCTAATCCAAACTATTTTAGCCTATTAGAACTGCCTCCTAGAATCGTGTCATTCTGTCATCCTTAAACCTGAAAATTGTTATCTGTCATTCTGAGCTTTAAAATTTCAAATCCGAAAAACTACCTTTACTAAATCGGCCGTATCTCCGGTTCCGTTTGTGCTAGGAGTGAGTTTTAACTGTCATCTTAAAGCTAAGATTCTAAGCTTTCCAACAAACCTATAACTGCTACCCCTTATAGTGCCTCCGTAATTGCGCTCGACGCACGCGACTAAATTTGCCACGATTTGACATTTTGCTTAATTTCAGCCACGTGTAAAAATATTTGTCCTTGCTTTCCTTTGCTAAAATTCGTTTGCAACCTGACAATCATTCATAGAGCATTGCTAAAGTGATCCTGAACTAATACAAAGTAGTTGTCACCCACCCTGAACCTCTAGAGGGAATTAAAATCATTTTAGCATATTTTTCACTTCTTTGCATACCACCTTTAAAGTACTTTGCCTGTGTTTAAAATCATCCCTGTTGCTCTAAGCTTGCTAGGGGGGGAACTGAATTATATGTGATTGCATTCCTGAGAACTGTGTGCTTTTCTTCCATCTCTTTACATTGCATAAGGGGCGGCGGTGTGGGGGGGTGAATTGCTACCAGGGGGAAAAGTGATTGCATTGTTTTGGTTGAAATCATATCAAGTTTATTTTCTGTACTGCGTTTTCATTCATCATTGCATTGTCCTTAAAGCCATAAAAACATTCCCAGCTACTTTATCCTCTCTATATCAACTTCTAAGCCATTAAAAATAGTGTACCACTATAACATTATCCATTGTTGATCAACATCATATTCTCAAGTGTGATATCAAATATTAATTTACTATAAAAGTGTGATAGATATATATTGTTTAATTTTCAAATAAACCTTTTAAATTTGCAAAACAAACCTACTTCTTGGCTCAGTGGGGTCAGGGGGATTCTAAGAGAGGGGTGTTATATAAGGGTTGTCATCCAGACTAAACGAACTGGACATAAAAATATATCAATAAGGGCTTCCATCAGCATCCCAGACTAGGCATTGACTTAGCTGTAGTGTTGAATTGAAGTCGCTTACACCTATGATAGGTGTGGCAAAGCAAGATACACACCACTGCCCCCACCCTTCCTACCAGTCTTGAGGACAGCATCAAACATGTGGGCACCAGGAAAATGTGTTTGGTCTAACATGGTAACACATGTATAATAAATCAAACAGCCTCAATTAGGTTTTTACAAAATAATCAAGATACGAGAAAAATAAAGACATAATTTGCATAAATGTAACATTGGTGATCTTTTTGAATGTATGCACAGAGATAATCATAGGATCTGTCAATCGTGTTATGAAAAATACCTGGAAGTGCCAAAAAGGTGGGGTAGCCTGAGTCCTTTGTCACATTACCTGGCACATACTAATGCCGGGCTGTAAAGCAATGCTAATTAAGAATCGAATGTACAGCAACTTTGTGCCTACAATGTTTATAGCCTGTGGCATTACACTCATAAATACCAAGTGGTGGTGCCTGCTATCAAAGTACTGCACAATGACATGGTACATAGATGAACATTGTAGTATACCTACACATAAAAATAGCCTCATCACTAAAAATGCATCCTTTTTAAGCCATTCATCATGGAGTAGCCTCCCTCGTTTTTAAGAGTAAGAATAAAGATACATGATGCCCATAGGTAGGGACAAACGTTAATGTACTAGGCTAGGTCGACAAAAGCAGCTATTATATGCAGCATTCTAGAACGCCAGCCCACATTTACAGGGAAGCACCAGCTTCTATAATATGGCCGATCCTATGCACTCATAATCCAATGCGCACCTTTTTCTGGAAGATAGCTGGTCCCTCCTCTATGTTGGAGGGCTCTCCCTTTTTCTTTATTGCCTATTCTTGCTTGGGGTTAAAGGATGGTAAAGTTGCATTGTTTTGTCATAACAAAAATATTCGTCAGAGTTTAGACATGCATCATCGAGCATTCTTTTTCTAAACAATATGTAAAATAAAAATGCATGTAGTACATAGCTAGAAAATATCAATACACTTCAAAAGCTTGTAAAAAAATAATGAAGAACAGAATGATAGCACTGTGTTTGACACGAGTGATAGAAGTGTATTGTGGTTACAGTTCATTTAATTGTGCCAGACTTCACCACTCCACCTTTAAACCATGTGGCTTTAGAAATGTCCTAGTGTCAGATTGCATAGTTCCACCAAGAGATGTTAATGGTGTTACAATCTGCAACCTAAGGCCTCTGATAATGCTGGGGCCAGGTTTTCCAGTGGTGGGCAATTTCATGTTACACCCATTAAAATGGTGGCATACCGTGACACATCCGAAATTGCCCCCTCAGCTGTTGTTCTGGGTTTGGTCATGCATCATGTAGCAGCGTTCTCCCTTTACAATATAATAATAATAATAATAATAATAATAATAATAATAATAATAATAATAATAATAATAATAATAAAAATATATTAATGGTGCAAACATCAATACTGCATTGGTTTTGCTGCTGTTTCTTAAATTGAATTTAGCTGTGTTCACATCCTGAAGTGGTTTTGCTGCTGTTTCTAAAATCGTATTAAGGTGTGTGCACATCCTGATTTTCATTTGACTGTGCTGACTGGTTACCCCCTCAGCACTCTGTTTTGGTCTGTTATCTGTTCCCTTGACCTCTTCATTTCCCAATGTTTTCTACCCTATCCTTTTTGTGTCTTCCTGTGCGCTTGCTCCCTCCTTGCCTACCTCCTCTCATTTACCTCCATGCTTCACCATCTCCTATCCTTCACCTCTCACTAGGTCAGACAGGAAGAAACTCAAGAAGGACATACTGGCCTCCAACCAACACCTTCCTATCACTGACACCTACGTCAGTGCTTCCCACAGAGAGAATCTCAACGACATCCTCTTTGTCGTTCCATCTCCCGACCTATGGCTGCTCTGCTCTCTCCTTACTCTTCCTCACACATAAATGGTGGCACCCACTGGGAGGCCATTCTTGCCTCCTCTTCCACCTCCAGGGCCATCATAAATGTCTATTGAAATGCTACCATCCAGGTACAAGGGATTCAACCAAACCACTTACTTTTTGATAGGCTCCTTCCACGCCATATTGCCTTTCCTCTTTCCTCCTCCCAGGCTCCCTTACCACCTGCTTCTATGGCCACCCAGACTCCCTTGCCAACTATGCCCACCTTGGGTACCTTGCCTTTTACCAACCTCACCACCCCCTTACAACTCCCCCCTTGTTACTTTCAACTCTACAGGCTCCCTTGCCTACTCGCACTACACTGACAACCTTGTTAGCCTCTTCCACCATGCTGCCATGGCCTCCCACTGCCACTGTATCTGGAGCTCCCTTGCCTCTTGTGGCCCCTCCCACACTGGCTCCCTTGCCGTCTTCCACTATCCTGCTCCCTTGCCTACACCTTCCTCACTGACACCCTTGTCATCCTTGCCTCCTCTGCCTCCTCCTACTTCTACCTCTCAGGCACTCTTGCTGCTTACAGGGGACCTCTGTCCCGTGCACTCCTCCCACGCAAGTCCTTCATAAGTGGCAACCTGCTCGAATATTGCCACACTAAACTCTTGCTCTGCTGTCAAAAATTCCCCTGACATCTGCCACCTCCTTGAACTCCTGGACCTTGATGTTTATGGACAGCTCTGTCACAAGTTGTGACACACTCCTCCCTGAAGGCTACAACATCCTCTTCATGCCCTTGCCCAAGAGGCCATGAGGTGGAGTAGCCTTGATCTTTCCTGAGTAGAACCCTGTGTCCTTTATTCCCACTCAGGTTTACTCATCCTTTGAATGACCAGTCTGCAGGCTCTCTCTCTCTCTCTCTCTCTCTCTCACCTGTTGCCTCTCTTACTCTGGCCACCTTCTATCAGTTTGCTTGGCAAGTACACTCTCTTTCTCTCAGAATGGGCTGACCTGGCCTCTTCTCTCCTCTCTTCCTCTTCCCAGCTCCTCCTGCTGGGGAATCTTAACATCCACCTTGACTCTCTGGACTCTTCAGGACCTTTCCGTAACCTGTGTGACTCCTTGTATCTTTCCATTCTACACTCTGGTCCAACGCACACTACTGGCCACACCTTGGATGCTCTCATCTCCACAGACTTCCCACTCTCTATTCCTCTCACTACCTCACTCTCATGGACTGATCATTCTCTTCTCTCGTCTCACTTGAAGCTTTCTTCTCCTTTAGCAATGGCATACCCTACACCACCTCCTGCCTTCAAGGTCATCCAACCCATGAGAAGAGTGTCAGTGACTTCCCCTGCCTTCACCTATTCTCACCCTTCTACTCCTGTGGCTGACTCCCACCCTGATACAGCACTCTCTAACTTTCACCATTCCATCACCAATACTCTTGACATTCCTTCCCCTGTCATGAGGGTCCGACTGAAGCCTGCCAAAAAATGCAACTGTTCCTGTGACTCCAATCTGGATGCCCTGAAACGCAAATTCAGAGCAGCGGAACGGAAATTGGGATCTTCAGGTGCACCCTCTGACAAACTAGCCTGCCACCTTCTTCAAAGGCAAAATAGACTCTACATCGCTGCAAGAATGGAGTTGACATTCAAGCCTGCATCTCCACGGCATCTAACAACATGCCAGAACTTTTCAAAGTCTGCAAGGAACTGGCCAAACCTACTGCAGCTGCAACTTCTACTGCACCAACCCAGGCCCTTTGCTCGGCCCTGGACGCACATTTCACCACATAAACAAGGGGCATCCTGTCCTCTCTCTCTTCTGCTCCCCCTCCTGCACGAACATCTCTTGAGCCACCCTTGGCTGCCCCCGCCATTCCCCCTCTTCTCTCCTTCCTCTCCCCTGTCACACCTGATGAGGTCTCTAGACAAGTCTGGTCTATGAAAGCCTCTTCCAAACAGGTGGACCCCTGCCCCTTCAAAACTATCAAGGACAATATTAACACTCTCCCACCAGCCTTGGCCAACCTCTGCAATCTCCCTTTCACCACTGGAGTTTTCCCCTCTCCTCCCTAGCACTCTCTCGTGCACCCTCTGCTCAAAATACCTCAGCTGACCGTCTATTCTGGCAAACCTTCTGCCCGATCTCCATCACCTCTTTCCTGGGAAAACTCCTGGAGAAGCTGACTATCACTCAAATTACCCTCCACACTGAATATGTTTGTTGTCTCCATGACCATCAGTCTGGCTTTAGAGCATCCAGCGGCACGGAAACTGCTGTTCTGAACACCTGTGAAGAAATGCTCTCAAAACTTGACTCTAACTCTCCCTCTGTCCTCATTCTTCTTGACCTCTCTTCTGCTTTTGATATGGTTAACCACAACATCCTGATCACCCGTCTCTGTAATACCCTGGGCATCGCAGATCAGACCCGGCGTGACTGCCTCCTTTCTCTCTGACCGGCCCTCCCAGGTGGAACTTGGGTTCTTTCTCTCCTCTATAACTCTCTGTACTTGTGGTGTCCCCCAGGGATCTATCCCATCACCCTAGTTCTTCAATATCTACATATCCCCCTTGGCCAACAGGATATCTACCTTTACCTCTAACTTTCAGTGTTAATCAGATGCCATGCATCTCTTGTTCAGGCTGACTTCGGCATCCTCCGCCTCCTCGTTCATCCCTGACTTTCTATCTGCAATTTCAGTCTTGCTGCTAATGATCTCTGCCTAAATGCCAGTAAGACAGAGATCGTACTCATTGGGACCCCTACTCCCTCTTTCCCAATTTCACATTAGCCGGCCTCTCTTGGCTCTGCACCCTCACCTACCAATGAGGCAAAAAATGTAGGGGTCATCTTCAACTCCACTCTCTCCTTCTCTTCTCACATCTCAGACATCTGCAAAAAGTCGCACTACCAACTGTACCTCCTTAGAGGTATTTGAAATTTTCTCACTTTCCCCCAGAGGCTCACCACCCCGAGAACCCTGGGTTTTCCTAGGTTGGACTATTGCAACAGCCTCTTTCTCAACCTTCCTACTTCTACTCGCGGTCCTCTACAACTCATCCAGAACAGATCCACAAGACTTATCCTTGGCCTCAAGCTCAGGGACCACATCTCTCCGGCACTGAAATCCCTCCACTTGCTCCCCATGGCTGCAAGGATCAAGTTCAAGACCTTCTGCATAATCCACAGGGATTCCTGGATCCAGCGGCTGCACTCTCTACAACACTCTCTTCCTAAGTACTCTCCATCTAGAGTCCTCAGCTCATCCTTACTCCAACTCTCTCAGAGATGTGGGGGTAGATCTTTATCCTCTGCAGGTGCCTCCCTCTGCAACGCCTCCTTGCCTCTCTCTGTTCTGATCCGTACACCTTAACTTCCGGAAACTCCCCAAGACCTTCCTCTTTTCTTCCTCCTTCTCTCTCCCTCACCCCTGCTAACCCCTGTTCTTTTTCTCCCCTTCTCTTCCCTAACTCTGTTCAATTTTTGCTGACTGGTTGCCTGGTTCACCTCCAGAGCCTTACATGTCCCAGGATCCCCTGCCAGTCTTTTGCGCTTGCCTCCGGGCCGCTGCACTATGTTCAGCATTACTACACTATCAGCTTACGCTCCGTGAGCGGGGCAACCTCTCTGAACTAAACCCAGGGCCCTGCTGGACTGGACTCGTTTGCTCCTCCCCAACACCCTCCCTTGCACCTCTGTCAGTAAGCATGCATGAACCAAATGTACTAGGACTAGTTAGTTTGTCTGTCCTGTCCCCCTCCCCCTTTTTTTGTCCCCCAGCTCTAGCTTGGACGCAACTGTAACATTTCATGCACTTGCACTAGCTGAAATGCTGTCAAGCCACTATGTTAGTTTTTCTATTTTTATTTTATTTACTTATTTTTTCCACACCGTAGCCCACAGGCGTCATGGTGCACACAAACACAAAGGACAACAGAGAGGTACAGGACATAGAGCAAGAAGGGGCAGATCAGTCAGGTTCGTCTTGGCGAAGAGGAGGGTTTTCAGTGCTTTCTTAAATGTGCTGATATTTGTATCAGATCAGAGGAATTTCGAGAGACCATTCCAAATTCTAAAGGAGCAGTTATCAAATGATCTACCCAGCCTTTTTGATTTCTTAAAGGACAGACAAGCAACAAGACGGGTGTTAGCTGATCTTAATGAAGATAGAAATTCATACCATGACATGGTTGACTTCAGGTAGCTGGGAGATTTCCCATACAGACACTTATGAAGTAAGGTCGCTGCTTTGAATTGACATCTGGCCGTGACTGGTAGCCAGTGTAATTCCTGCCAATGTATTGAAATATGTCATCTTCTTGGGACCTTTTTAATGATCCAGACTGCTTAATTTTGAATGGTTTGGAGGCACTTGTTTCTTCTTTTATCTTTCCATACTAGAAGCGCATTACAATAGTCTATTCTTGATAGGACAGTTGCCCGGGCAATTGTATCTAAATTGTCCTCATTGAGATATGGACGAATGTACCTAGGTAGCTTTAGATGGTACGAGCAGTTTTTGGCAACTAGGTTCACATGGGATTCTGCGCTCAGTGGGCAATCGATTTGCACACCGAGAGTTTTAATGTTCTTTTTAACTGCGATCCTGCAGTCTCGGATGGAAAAGAACTGGCAGCAGTTAAAGAGTTTCACCCTAGCTTGTGAGGAGCCAAAGATAAGGAGTTCAGTCTTGCCCTTATTGAGGCACATCCAGTTGTCCACCATCCATGTGTCTACTTGGTTATAGATGTTTTGGAAGAGTAGGGTGTCGTCAGCATAGTTGGTCCAAAATAACCCTGATTCTTCTAAGAGGCTACACAGGGATAGGATGTATAGGGTAAACAAAATGGGGGACATGCAAGCTCATTGAGGCACCCCGGAGGTGGAGAGGATGGATCTGTTGGATATTTTGTGTAAATTTGGGGTTTGGCGGTATTTTCTTACCGCCAAAATTTGAGCAGTAGTTTGGTGATAACCTATCCTTGCATTTAGATTGGGTTTGGCCTCATATCATTTTAGTGACCATACCTTGTTATATTATATTGGAGAACCTACTAATATGTATTACTTACAGTATTTTGTGGTACTATATGGTTTACGGTATTTAGTGGTGAGCATAGTTTCCTTCCCCACATTATAACCCCATCATAACAAACCTTCCTTTCTATTAGAATACCTCCCAGTGATCTATAGAGGGCCTTGGACCTATACCCACAAGAGAACCCAACACTTTTATATAGAGTGTCACCTACAGCTTGTGGCCAGTATCATGGGCTCATCTACAACAGTGACCTATCGCCCGTAGGCATTATTACTGGCTCATAGACCTCCAGTAATCTATGTATTAAATTAGAATCTCCCAAACAGCATGCAAGGAGGACACGCAAACACACACACTTATTTTATCACTGCTTATTCTGTTTGTTATTCTATCTGCATCGGAAAATTGAGAAATGTATTACCAAAGAGAATGAATCTCCCCTGTGTTCACATCTAAAATCCCAAATACAATAAAAGACTCTAAACAGTTTGTTTTTATATACTGGTCATATTGCAGACAAGTAAAATTCACAATTCAAATCTTACCATGTACATTTCACCATTATCTGTAACAAAAGAAGAAGAGAAAAAAAAACAGAAACAGAGCAAACAAGCCTTTTTAAAAAAAAAATATGATTCACTTTTTAACATTATAAACATGACGAATTAAAATGCAGGGGATTTCCTTTGCTACTCTACCTACATGACATTTTTAGATCGGTCATTCATCCAACAGCACACAGTGACCTCACTTAAACTGTGTCTGCTTACCAGAGGTATCTGTTTGAATCTCTCCCACACAACCGTGTCCTTGCTCCACTCAGAAAAGCAGTCTCAGCCAACGAACTTGCTCCTGTAATCTTGGATGCTTGGAATGCGCAGCGAGAACGAGGGGTTCTCCAGCCAGTGCTGAGTGACCAGGCACTTCTTTCTTTAAAGCCCGGTCAGCACAAACTAAACTTCCCTCTGTCATTTTTCCATTACAAAAACTCAGACCCACCCCACATGTGACGTGACATATCTGCAGACACTTTCTTCCAATCATATTAGCAGAAAATGTATTCTGTTACCACCCTCATGTCCCAAACAATGAGAGCTTCATATTATAATAACTGTACATTTTTCCGTTTCCTGCTATGCATACTTTCTGCTTTCTGCAAACTGAACACAGAAGAGAGAAGAAAAAAAAAACAGTGCAGATTTAAAAAATGAATTTCAAAATATGTATTTTCACCTCATTTTGTACATGGGACTACATTATAATGTTAAGGAGTTAGCATTAGTGATTAGTAATTGTTAATTAAGTAAGTCAGTTATATAAATAATGTAGTCTTCTATGCATGAGGTAGTCAAGAGAAAAAAAAAATGGTACACTTTTACTCTCTGCAGTTTCACATTGGGCTTTTGCTGCATTATGAATCCTGTACCTTGCACGCCACCAGCCACGTATTCACATGTTATACTGGCAACATAAAAATGACTATATGTGTGTGCCACATTATTGATGGCAACAAAATGCTATCACATTTAGTGAAGCGATATATATTCTAAAGCGCTATAAATATTATAAAGCGCTATATATCACTACAGATCCCTGATGACATTACCCCAGCAGACATTTGATTGTCTTCCAATCAAAAGGGAGTGTATCCATTTGCAAGCTAATACAGAGCAATGGCAGGTGCACTTTAATATGTGAAGGAGCCGTTCATGATCTAGTAAATCAAACATTGCAGATAAGTCCAGTAAAACCAGAAGGCCAGGCTTACCCCGGTCCATAATGATTAGCATCCATCTCTGTAGGTCAATAAGGGCTGTCTCTGTGCTATACGCAGGGTGAAAACCAGACTGCCTTGAGTGTAGAATATTCATGTATTCAATGTCTGGGTCTGGCAAGTAGCTACTTTGTCTAGGATTTTCAAGAAGAGGTTGCAGTTCGTAATAGGTTTTAAGTTGGCTGCATCATTAGGGTCTATTGGATCATTCGGAAATGTCAAGCCCTAAGAATGATTACTGTATTCCCTTGTTCACCTCCTGCCTTGAAGCGCTTTGAAGCACTCCACCTGTGTGTAAGCGCTGTATAAATAAGCAATTCCCATTTACAATTTCAAGAAAAATTCAACATATTTTTCCAGAATGTAGACAATTCTACTAGCAAGACAGACCTGAAAAAGCAATCTCTCTACCAGGCAGCATGAAAGGAAAACTTATGCTCTTCAGTGCAACATTTGCCATGTTAGTATAATGATTTAATAAATCATATTACTGTAGGTGAAAAAATATCAATACATATTTAGGATAGACTAGAGAAGCACTTACAGACAGCATTCTACAACTCTAGGTCCAACGTTCACAGTGGCCCAGGCTTTTGCAAAAGGGCTAATCCTATGCAATCAGAAGCAGGTGTGCTTAGGTTTGAATAAGTTAAAGGTTCCTCCTTACATTGCACATCTCCATCTTTGAATTTACCAGCTGTTAAAGTATGGCATGGAGTGAAACGTTGCATATTTGTTCTGGTCTAAAAGAAATATCAGGGTTTACTCATGCATTACTTGTGATATATTGCACATCAGCACGAATTAACCACATGCTGCATTGGAATGTACAAGACACATGGAAACGAAAATATAGAAGCATAACTCAGGCCTAATCCAGCACATCTCTCTTCAATGTAGATAGTTCCACTAGAAGCACAACATTGGAAAAAAGTCGACTAGGCAGCATGAATACAAAACACACGCCCTTCCAAGCAACAAGCTCTCACAGGAAACATTATAAAACTGTAGTCCAAACGTGCACCACAGCCCACGCTTTTAGAAAATGGCTGATCTTATTCCCTCAGACACAGTGTAGCTAATTTTCTCAGATAGTTGCAAACGTGTTCTTTACATTGATTGTCTCCCTCATTAACTCTATGAGCTATTTTAACATGGGGCAAAGGGTAGGCCATGTTGCAGCATTTTTTATTGTCACAAAGGTTTCATTGTTTAGCCATGCATCACTAGAACAAGACTGCACAGCATCACCTATTACCTTTATGCAGTACTGGATTGTACAAGCAGTACAATAAAAATAAAAAGATATTGCGCCTCATTACGACCCTGGTGGTATGGTATGGACGGTGCCGGTATGGCACCGGCACCGTCCATACTGTACTGCCTTATTCCGAGTTTCCCTCGTGGGTCCCTGACAGCCCGCCAGGTCCTACCCAATGCTACCCAATGGGGCAAAGGGTAGGCCATGTTGCAGCATTTTTTATTGTCACAAAGGTTTCATTGTTTAGCCATGCATCACTAGAACAAGACTGCACAGCATCACCTATTACCTTTATGCAGTACCGGATTGTACAAGCAGTACAATAAAAATAAAAAGATATTGCGCCTCATTACGACCCTGGTGGTATGGTATGGACGGTGCCGGTATGGCACCGGCACCGTCCATACTGTACTGCCTTATTCCGAGTTTCCCTCGTGGGTCCCTGACAGCCCGCTAGGTCCTACCCAATGCTTGCAGCAGATAACAGAGCATCAATCTTCATTGGCTCCTTCCCAAAGCAAGCAAATCTCACTCCAGAGAGATAAAAACGTGCTTGCCATCATGGGTGACTCTTTTCTCTAACCCCTTGATCATTATGCATGTGATACAATTACCTGTGTCTAGAGATGTAACACTGCAACCATAGTCATACCTTCCCCTCCTTTTAATCCCCTTTTTATCTATACGTGTGTCTTTTTTCTAGGCTTGCTCCTTTTTCTCTTCCAACTACTCACCCTTTTCACCCCCCAAAACATGTTGTTGGTGTACCCTTAACAGGGGCACAACAAACCTCGATCCAGGCCAGTCCCTGTATTACGAGACCACTATGGTGGTGATGTGTGAAATGTAGAAGATTCTTAACGTCACATATGCATTTTAAAGAACTGCGGCCAGATTACACAAACTTTGCACTGGTGGCATGGTATTAGCAATAGCAAAACAAAAGAGGTGATGTCTGGAATGTTTAGAATGTATCTTAACCTCTGGCATTGCTCTGGGCAACCCTCTAGACCATCGTTCTTCACCTGCCAAGCCATTACAAAAGGAGAAACACCATATGCAAATCAGACTGGGTCCCACCCCAAAAGGGGCAATCCAGCCCAAACTGTTTGGTCACATCACTTCTGCACGAAACCACAAGCATCCCCAAACATGGTTAGGCCTTGTTGTGCCTCATCAGTGAGGAGTAGCTTGGCTCTGTAGGCCCTGCAAGCATGAGACCTACGTCTGGGCATACCCGTCCCACTCGGGGTGACTACAGAAAAACAAAAGAGGTGATGGCTAAAAGGTTTAGAATTAATCTTAGACTCTGGCATTGCTCTGGGCAAACCTCCAGACCATCGGTCTTCACCTGCCAAGCCATTACAAAAGGGGAAAAACCATATGCAAATCAGGCTTGGTCCCACCCCAAAAGGGGAAGTGAAAGCCCCTACTGCTAGGTCACATCCCTACTGCACAAGACCACAAGAATCCCAAGACATATTTCAGCCGTGTTGTGTCTTATAAATGAGAAGTAACTTGGGTCTCTAGGACCAGCAGGCATGGGACGCATGCCTGGACATACCAATCCCACTCGGGGTGACTACAGTAAAACAGCAAAATGCCATGCAATGCCAGAGGTTATTAGAAACCTTCCAGCCATCACCTCTTTTGTTTTGCTATTGTCACCCTAGTGGGAGATGAAAGCAGAGAAGGTGTGAGAAGGGTCATTGATGACAGTGAGGTGGTTTCTAGCTGCGAAAGAGCAGGGGAGAGTGGTGGGACTGTATAGGCAGAGAAAGAGATGGGGAGAACTTTTTCCAGGTGTAAGTGTGCAGAAGGAGGTGACTGACACACAGTGGCATAGCGATTGTTATAGACTTATATATAAAATGAAAATAAAGAGAAAACCTATCTTTGCCTATGTCAATGAGGGGTTTCCCTGCATGAACTAAAGTACTGATGTGTCTGTGAAGATGTCTGAACAACTTACATGGTCTATCATCTTGTGTCAAAATGTTCCTATCTCTGCCCCTTACACTTGTAACTAAAATTAACAGTTGTACCAAAGTTCTTAGCCCAGGAGAATGACTCCCTCCTCCTGGACTTGGTGGCACAGTTCTGGTTACAAGCTCCTTTACAGGGGAAATGACTCCCTTCCCCTAGTTTAAAGATTTCACAAACAAACAAAATGGTTTCAGATCCTCTAACACTCTTTGTCCGAAAAGGTAACTTGTTTTGTATCCCAGGGGAATGACTCCCTGCCCTGGATCTCTGGCTTGATTTTCTTTTCTGGTTCAATTACCAGGTGAACGACTCCATTCTACTAGCGTTCTCTGGGTTGGCTCTCACAGTTCACAACACCAGGCTTTCCTCAGCCTTTTCCTTATAGCTCACAACACCAGAGGGGGATGCCTCCCTCCCCCTAGTATTTGTGGGGCTTCCTTTCACAATTCTGAATTGGAGGGGAATGTGTCCCTTCCCCTGGGCTTTCTCTGGCTCTCTTTCATAGTTCACAATGCCAGAGGGGATGTCTCCCTTTCCCTGGCCTTTTCTCAGTTGATGTTGACCGGCCTGGATAACTCTCCTGCTAGGCGGTGCCACGAAAACGATGGCTTGCGTCTCCTTCTGGCTTTGGGTCCCTAAGCCTGGGTTCTCCTCTTCTTTGCCCTGGCCCACTTGGTGTACTCTCCTACCAAGCAGAGCCAAAAGCAAGATGACTTGTAGCTTGGTGTCTCACCCTCCCTTGGTCATAAAAGGCCTTCTCTCTGACACTGCTGCAAGGGACTCTCCTTCTCCAAACCTCTTTATTATAATGGGTGTCATCTGAAGAGTTGGTTTGAGTACTCAAAGGAGGAGATTAGTGCCCCAAGAGCAGAGGTGTAGAGTGTAAAGAGAAGCAGATACAAGACAGAGCCTTGTGGAACACCAACCATTAGAGGAGTGAGTTGAAAGGTGTTGCACAGGAAACAGAGGATTGGTAAGGTTTAAGGTAGGATTCAATCCTGGAAAGGACTGGATGATGAATCCCAAGAAGAAAGAGTATTAAGGAGATCAGAGTGATTGATAGTGTCAAAGGCAGCAGACTGCTCAAGAAGAATTAGGATAGAGGAAAGGATGGCTTGCTTAGCAGAAGCGATACAGTTGGAAACATTCATGAGAGCAGCTTCTGCATAGTGACAAAAGTGTAAACCTGCTTGTAGGGGGTCGCAAAGGTTGTGGATGTCTAAGAACTTGGTTAATCCGCTGAAAACAACCCTTTTCAGCACTTTATAGTAGTGCGGATTGAGCTATGTAGGGCAGAAGTTAGCCAGTAGGTTCAGGTAATCCCCTTGTATTTTTAGGAGAGGAACGACTGTGGCTTTTTTGAGTAGAAGGACAGGTTGAATAGTACAGAGAGGTGAGAGGCCACTAAAGGGGCAATAGGCTTGACTAGCTGAGGAGCAAAAGGGTCTGATGGGGCACAAAAGGGTATGCATTCATCAGTAGAGATAGTGTTTTGTTAATATCAGTGTGGGATGTAGAGGCAGAAGATGATGGTAGTGTAGGTCGAGTGTAAAATGAGAGTGCAGTGAAACGTTCAGCTAAGTCATTAGCTGTGAGAGTAAAGTTATCAGTCATGGATTTAGGAGGTGTGAGGAGTTAGATTAGGGTGCCCTGTAGCCATCAAAGATGTTTGGAGTGAGTGTCAGTGAGGGTTAGGTAGAATTCCCTTTTTGCTCTATCAAGAGTGGACTTGAGGGAGTTCAGGGCAGAGAGATAGAGTTGCAGGTCCTCATATGAGTGGGTACACCTCAATTTGCACAGCAGCCGACACCTGTCTGTGTGGAGAGAGTGTAAGAATGGGTTGACCCATGGTTGAGGATCCTGAGACTTGGGAAATGAGAGATGAATGAGTCATATAGTAGGGATTGTAAACTGAAGAATACAATGTTGATGAGGGTGTGTAGAAGGAGAGTGAGAACTGTAGGTCAGAGAGAAAGGGGTAGAAGTATGAAATGTTTTTTAGTAATAAGTGAAGAAAGTAGGGAGGAAAGGTCAGAGGGTGGAAAGGATATGGTAGTGGATACAATTAAGTGAACAAATATGGATGCTGTGACAGTAGTATTAGTGGCTGAGAGAGAGGTGGAGATGAATAATAGGGATCTTGGAAACATCTGTCCAACTATAGGATGCTTGCAATGTTAGATAAACCAGAAATAAATATTTGCCAAAGTACTGCTGGATGAACTGAACCAATGGATAATGGGCAGTACGATTCTACCTCCTAATCATATTGATTTCAGGAAAAACTCCAGCACTAAACATAACCTATTTATTTTAGCCTTGGCTGTTGAACATGCGTGGACAAGACAATTGCTGGTATATAGCACGTACATTGACTTCAGTGCGGCATTTCACATGGTCATAAGAAATCGGCTATGGAATAAATTAATTGTATGGAACATTCATCATGGCCTGTTGAATATGATCATGCTGCTGCATAGAGACACAAGTGTGAGAGTGCTTTTGAATGGACAGGGGAGGTTGTCTGAGTTGTTTTGCACTGCCAGGGATGTCATGCAGGGGTGTATAATAGCTTTGACACTATTTCATTCACATCTTGCCGATTTTGGCAGTCGCCTTAGATAGACTGGTCACCTGTCCTATCACGGTTGGAACTCAAAATTGGCTATGCTATGCTGATGATTTGTTACTACTAGATAATACGCCAATGGGTCTCCAAACAATGCTTGATACTCTGGGAGAATATGCAAAAGTCAATCGGCTTCGTATTAATTTCAGTAGAACTAAAATCATGTCATTTATTGGGAAAAGAAACATAGCTAAATCCAAATTTCCGTGGAACATCAATAATGAGTCAGTTGAATGTTATAGGTGTTATAAATACACGGGTGTGATAATTGATGACAACCTATAATGGAACTCGCATTGGGAGGAGAACAAGTAAGTGTATGTGGATAGCACATACTCCAGGTTCCTTTATTGGTAGGCATGGAGGTTGCACACTAAAACAATATTGCTGTTATATACTGCAACAATGGTTCCAATTATGTTGTATGGTGCTGACGTATGGGGGCACAAACTGATAAACAAATTGAGTACATCTTGAAGCTGGAATATTGTGATGATTATTTAGAATGCCAAAGATGTCATCAGTTGAATATCTATGCTTGGAGTTTGATTTTAAGAGCATTAAGGCCAATTTCATTTTCAAGGTGGCAATGTGCTACAAGAAATTGTTGTGCCTTGATAGTGGAACCATCATAGTTAATTTATTTCACGCTTTTAATAGAATTCATGAATCTGAAAGTTATTTCTGATACATACCCCTTGGTTTGAAGTGTTTGAAAACAGTATCCATGGAATACATCTGAAGTCATCTAAATGATGGCTAAAGCTGAAATGAAGTGACTATAGCAGCGAAGCAGACATAGTCCGATTGGCATTCAATGTTAATAGCAGTCCTTATGTTCAATATAGGTTGATGCGCAGGTACACGCCAAACTATGTTACAACATATCCAAGTAGTTTCATCATTAGGCCATATTTCTTGTTAAAATGTAATGTTGGTCATTTTCTAGAGATTGAGGCAGGAGAAAAATTGTCTCTGTAAGATTGGGTTGCATGTGTCACCTCTTTGGTGAAAATGAGATTGAACAACTAGAGTATATCATGATACATTTGGTGAGTTTAAATGAGATTAGAGATAAATATGTTAAATCACACCAATATGACAAATTGTGTTTATGTGGAAAATGTTTATGGAAGGAACTTATGCACATTTTATATAATTTTTGGTTAAATGTTTTATGAAATGTAATGACATTTTAGATGAATAATCACTGGGGATTTTATACTGACAGTTGAATTTACCCCACATAAAATTTGATGCAGTGTAATGTAAAGTTTTTATGGTATTATGTGAATATAAATGTATGTATATACAAAGCCGTTGTGGTTATGAGTATAATAATACATCTATAAATAAATATATGATTCTAAGAGTTATCCCTAGTCTTGGTGGGTAGGTTATGGATAGCATGGGGGGTGTGGTCATTAAGAAAATAATGAAGTTCATATTTCTGAGAAGTGGTTGGAGAGGGAAGTTTAAAGTCACCTAAGAGAATGAGGTGATGTTTAGTGGAAAGAGAATCAAGGGGTTGCTGAAGATCATCAAAGAACTGTCCAGTGGGACCAAGAGGGCAATAGATGGGGATGATGGGATCCAAGTGAGGCAAAGAAATAGTAGAGATCATGAGTTCAAAAGAGGCAGGAGAGGGCGGGGCATTGGAGATTTGAAAGGCATTGAGGCAGGAAGAGAGAAGGTGCCTGATACCTCCACCTCTGTCAGTAAGTCGAGGAGAGTGAATGGGGGATAATTTGGAGTCATGTAGGGCCAACAGAGTGGCAGTGTCAGATGGAGAAATCCACGTTTCAGTGATAGCAAGAAGGTCTAGGGCAGGAGAGCTGAAGTGAAAGTGGTCAGTGATGAAGGAAGTTTTGTTGCATAGAGACTGAGCATTCTAGAGTGCAATGTTCAGTTGCTGAGGTAAGGAAGAGTAGAGAAGTTTATTCTCAGAGGAAGAGCGGTGAGGTGGATATATGTTAGAGGAGGTATGATTAGCTAGTCTGCTTTGTTTGTTGGAAGGAGGTGGAAGAGAGTGGTAGTTTTTTAATAGGGATAGGAAAGGAGGAAGTTCTTGCGCTATTGGAGAAAGCGTAGGCAGAGGTCAGTAGGCGGAGCAGCAGGAGCAGCAGGAATTCATGCATTATAAGTGAGTAGCACATTGTGGAGAGACAGTACAGTAATTAGGAAACTTGGGGTACATACAGGTGCAACAGGGAGAAACACAAAAACAATGTCCCATAGGCTAAGAGGCAAAGAGGCTGGTCAATGGCTGTTCTTCACCCTGCACTGTTGCACCTTTAACTGGGATGCCCCTGGCTGGATGCCACTAGGAATTTCAGAAGGGATGACAAACACTCTTCTCAACTGATCACCTTTTCCATCAGTGGTTAATCTCTCTGATATTGCCGCTGGTGTTTCTGGGATGAGACAATTTCTTCCTGATTGGTGTTTCCAGAGGAGCCACTTGTGGCCTTTCGGCTGGATATGGGGTTGATCCAAAATGTCCACAGGAAGTGATGTCACCGAACCAATATTGCCACCAGAAGTGATGTCACCTATTCAAGATGGCCACTGGAATTGATGTCACCAACCCAAGTAGGCCACTGGAAGTGAAGTTCCATACAGAAATTGAGGCCAAAAACCAGAATGGATGACACACGCTCTTGTCCCCTGATCTTCAAACAGTGTAACAACAGCTTAAAAACAGGACTAATCCAACCACTCCTCATAAATCCCATAGAAGACCCTGATAGCCCTGCCAACTACTGCCTAGCCTTCTATTCATCAGATGGAAGTGCCCAACTACATCATCTGATCAATTACGCAGTTTCCTCTGCCATTCTTAATCAGTGTGCAGACCTGGATGCAACCCAATGCCATTCAGGTTATAAACAATGCACTCCAGATCATGGACAAAACTGATGCCTGACTCCAGGGAATGAGCAACCTCTCTACCACCTCTGACAAAGTTGACCATACCACGTTAATCAGCCTTCTCACTATCATAATAGGCTTGAAAGGTCCTGAAATATCAGGCCTCCTAACACTTGAACAGATGCCAAGAGCTCCAGAAGGGAAACTTCAGGTTGAATAATCAACCTGTCACCTGTGTTAATACACAAGTCTCAGTCCTCTCCTTACGGATTGTCAAACTCTATATTAATTGATTGGGGTCGCTTCTCTTTAACTCAAACATCACACTCAATAACTATGCTGATGATGTACCACACATAAATCTGTATTTAAGCTATTGTTTTGTATTGCCACAGAGTGTGCTTTGCTTCCAACCTGCTGTAGATGGCAAGCACATACTTGAAGTTCAAGTTGACTTACCTCAAGGGTGGTTAAATCATACTCACCTTGATGAATTCACTTTCCAGCTATCTCTAGCCACCAATTCACAGGGTTTCACTATCGACAATGACCTCTCCCTTTAGCCACACATTACCAAAACAATCAGAATGCTTGATATCAACTAGTACTCACATACAAGCTAAATACTTTTAACCCGACCAGTGGACTACAGAACCAAGGTCCAATCCCTAGTAATCTCATACCTTGATGGAGGGAACACACTTGTAGCCACCACAGCCCATATCTAGACCCCTAAGGACTGTACAACATGGTTTTGGATGCCTAATCTTATGATCATATTTCAGGATCAAAGAAATCTGACCTTATTTCCCAGTTCAAAGACGTGTTACCTATCCCATCCAGGATACTCATTATGATGGAATTGTGAAAATGTGAAAGGTTACACAGAGCAATACATATGGCCAAGATTAATTAATAACCTTCCACCCATCACATTTTGCTTGTACTCGTCAAGAGACTCTTTATCACAAACAAGACAACTACTGCCTAGCAGTCATCTTCTTCATCACAAAACTCGTCAGGCATCAGAGCATTGCAAGACTTGAGACAAAACTGGTCCACAACAGGAAAAAACATGTTCTTGCTCTGCACTAGCGTGCTGGAACAATATCCAAGTTGCAGTTAGGATGGCTCCAATGCTCCTGAAGTTCAGTAAGGACTTAAGGACCCTGCTCTTCAGGGAGTACATTGGGAACACCTAGAACTAACAGCCCCTCCACTCCTGAGATAACCATACCCCTGGCCAGGATATCCCAGATCCAAAGACAGAATGTATCCCCTCTTTGGTCAACTTAGAACTGTGCTGTTAATTACAACCAGCAATGTACAGCATGTGTTTCTCCTTTACTTGCTTCTTGCTATAAAATCGCAAATACAAATTTAAATACAAATGTATATATATTCAGTGCAAGGTCCAGCTCCCTAGATCTCCTTTATGAAATAGATTGGAGCCATGGTGGTGAGACAGAGGGGAGAATAAACCCATTCTGGAGGGAAATATTTACATAGCATTCCGTCAAAGTGAAATGAATGGATTTGCCCATGCGAATATTGTATGATTTAATCGGGTGATACCGAATTCAGGGGAACTTTCCACCCATCCCAAACCAGGTGTGAACTTTTCTTTATTTAAACAGGTTCTTTTTTTTAAATCTGGGACACCCAATTTAAAAAACATTGATTTCTTATAGCTTCCTTACCATTTCTGGAAAAGAAACAAACATGGTTGCACAGAATATCTATTTATTAACAAAATAGAAATAAGTGAATCAGATTAAACATAAACACATTGTTTCTTCAAAAAAGGCCAATTATAAGAAATAATCAACATACTAGTCACTTCAGTTTTCAATGTTACATTTATGGAAATAGAGACTTTTGTAACACATACATGACCATAGGTATCTATGCATTTAATTCACCCTCAGCACACTGGCACAATGGATTGAATGCAAGAGAGTCCAGAAGGAATCTTTCATTTGTGAAAAATATCAAATTGGTTTAAAAATCTGACCATCCAATTCTCGCTGCTTACGATTGTTTCAAAATACCACCCTCTGACTAAACAGAAATGTCAGAATTAATTTCAACAGCAGTTAAACTCAATTGCAACAAACTACTTGACCTTCAGGTATGCAAGTGGCTTGTAATAAATAACTGGTATGAAGGATAGATCCCTTCAGTGCTTTCTTAATGTAAATATCATGTAAAAAATACCTTTCTCACTTCCAATGGGAAAAGTTAAACTGCAACAGAATGGGTAGTGAATAATCAACATATCCCTTTGGTCTGGAACACTTAGCTTTAACAACAGTATTCTACTCGATGGCATGTCCTGGAAGTGACTTGATTTTATATTTCTAGGTATGCACACCATTAGATGCCATTTCCCCTTCTGTACTTGCACAATGCACAGAGAAGGAGTCAGGAGGTCTCACTATATACATAAATGAGGTACTATTTAATTGATCTATAATTACAGAAACACATATGCTTATGAAATATTTACTTATTTCCACGGATATACAGTCAATTTCTAAATCCCCAACCCTCAGTACTAATGAATAACATGGCCAGGATTTAATCTAATTCCCATATTGCTCCCCTCAGAATTGTTTCCCTACTCACATATAAATTTCATTTGACTTGATCCCAGATCCTCTTAAGGACTGGTTCATTTGTCCACCTCTAGGAACAGGTGTGCATCAGTCAGCAAAATGGGATCAGCTTTCCTCCACAGCCTAACTGATGTCTCTTTGATTAAAGAATGCCTGGGCCTTTCACTCTTGCATGGCCTCACTTACAGTCTCTGCTGTTAATCTATCAATGGGTCTAGAAAGAGAGCAATCTATTCCTTCTGCCTGTTGTTATCAATTTATCTTTCTCTTCATCAGTCAGTGAGTGAGCAAGTGAGCCTGTCAGTGTCTGTCCTGAGTGAGTGTGTGTTGAATCTTACATAGAACAGGAAGCTGCCATGTGGAACGCTGTGATTCCTTACCAACAGGAGGAGAGGAGCCCAAAAAACCCTTCTGAAAAATAACTACTTGAGATTGTGCTGAATCAGGCATTAGCCTTCTCATATGTTAATTATAGGCTAAAGACAGGAGGTCATCCACACAATGAGAATTGATTGATCAAATCAGCATAGTTGAAGAATTTTATAATTTCATTTTACCTGGAGCAACATTTTCTGTAGCTATCTAGGCAACAATATATTCTCTCCCAATCGACTCTGTGCAGATACATTGTGGATACATTGTGGATAAATCTAGACACACTAGTTTTTCTCTATAAAAGTTATTATTTTTTTATTTCATCCAATTCATGTATCAAAAATAGGTCATCAAAAAAAAAAACATTCATACAAGACAATTTACAATACAGTATTTACACAGGAGTTACATTGTGGTACATTACATGTGCATTAAATTATAGTTTTGACCATTGTGCATCCACAAAGTGTAGCCCCTATTACTAAACGAGGGCTATCTTAGTCTGTCTGCCTTCTTTATATTGCAACGCTATATTATGAGCTTGTCGACACAACATTGTTTCAGCCTCATGAGCTACTAGCCTTCATCAGGAAATAGGTGTTTATTTTCATCTCCCCCATGTTGATTCCTGTGTTCCAAAAATCTATGATCAAAAAAACATGTTTTTTTTTACTTTACTGTGATATATTTTGATACAAACTTTACACACAATGAAAAATCTAAACATACATCCATACAATACCGTCCTAACATACAAATCATCTAATGGGGTACCAATTACGTGTACCCTTTATCCATACATCCATCTAAGAAAAGGAAACGGAAATTAACAGCAGACGGGTAAATGAACAATGGATTTTACCCAATGATGGCAAAGAATTAATACACAGATTTCCAAAATATATGCAATCTTCCCCTGCACGATAGTGAAATAGATGTTACATGTTTCACTCTTCCCACTTAGAAACAGCTCCCATTCTCAATTAATCTTTTCAGAATTTGTCATTCCCACGGCCAGCTGTGTAGTTTGTCTCAGGGTCCACAAGGCCTCACACTCAAACAAAAGGTGTTTTTTACCTTCTCCAGAGTACCTACCCCACACAAGCAACATTCCCTATTTTCCCTCGGAATTCTATATCATGTACTCTCTATCTCCCTTGTCCTAACAGTATCAAATTTTAATTTTATGTAATCCAAAATGAAGGAAATACCAATACATTGTTGGATATATGGGGGTGGTGTCATCCGATACTGCATATACAAAAGAAATTCAGATGCATGGTTCTGTGTGGCTAAATTGAACATAGACTATTAATAACTACTCTCATTGAGTGTGGCCTTGAACCAGTTCTTGAAAATGCTTAGTATTGCGCCCAGCATATGGCCACTTTGATGTAGCCAGTGATTGGAAAATGTGTTTATTTTGGCCAAATTGCTATGTGGCATTAGTGATATTCTAGTGGATATAACCTTGTATGTAAGGATTATAAGTGTCTGGGGCAGTGCATTTGCACGTTTCCAGGGTGTAACCAAGCAGCAAAACTGAATTCTTAGGACAATGGGCATCACTTTGTACTCCAAGAAAATCATATCAATAGCAGTGCACTGTGGCAATCTAAGCAGCCTTTTCAATAGGGTATGCTCAAGTTTACTAACCTTTGTGAAATTTTGTACAGCCAATAATTCTGCTCCATGAAGGATAACAGAGGACACCTTGTCTTAGTATAACTTGATCAATGCATCGATGGAAACCCCTCAACCTTTGTTGGCGAAAGAGCTAATAGTGCCGGTGCAAATGGAAGTTCTATTGCAGACCTGTTCAAAATGTGCTGTACCATGTAGTTTGCTATCAAGATGCAGACCCAAATACTTGTATTTGTTGACCACTTCAATGGGCATTCCACCCATCTCCCACTTTGCTCCATTACCCCTTTTCTGGCCGGGCTAAATTCCATAATGTTGGCCTTAAGTATGCTCACCACCAATGAATTGCAATCAGTGTATTCCTTCAGGTTATTCAAGGAGGCCTGCAAGCCCCATGGTGTAAGGTCTAGAATTGCAATATCATCTGCATAGCCCAGCCATTTAATTGGAAGGGAGTCCAGTTTCAGTGGAATTGAGGCAGGGCTGGTCAAGGCGTTACCCAAGTCAGCAAGATGGAGGTCAAAAAGTATGGGCTCAAGAATGCAGCCCTGCTTTAAGCCTTTGTGTTTTGCCAGCCATTTGGTGGTTTCCCTATGTTTGTCCATCCTGGTCTTCATTCGGGTGTGCTCATGCAGGGAGATTATCATACTCAGTAGGCGGGGTTGATTGTGATCTACAATATCAAATGTGGCACTAAGGTTGATAAATGCCATGTACACTGTAGTGTCACTTAGCATCCATGCCTGCTTAATCATTTGGTGAGGGCCAAAGTATTAGTAGTGGTATTGTATCCTTTTCAAAAACCAGTTTGATTGAGTGGTATGATGTTACAATTCTCAACCCAAGATTCCAATTCAAGTAGTAAAACTCAAGCAGAAGACATGGCCGGAGCATCCAACGTCACAAGTAAGCAATAGTTGGCTGGATCATCTGGACTGCCCTTCTTAAAGACTGAAAAAACAATACTAACCCACCAGGAGGATGGAATATTCTGGGTAGCACAGATGGAGCAGAAGAGCACATGCAGCGCTTCAGACCAGACATTGGAGACAGATTTAATTAGAGAGCTACAGATTCCATCAGGTCTGCGTGCCCTAGAGGGTTTACTAGCACCAATGAGTCTGCATATATCTCTAGGAGTATAGCAATAGGACTAGATGGAACATTGATCGTCATCATTCCATGCCTAGTCCTTGAACGGGAATGATTGGTTTGTGATGCAAAGACCAGGGCTTTCCACCTAGTGCACTCAATCAGATACTTATGTCTCCTCGACATTTTGGAGTATCTGTTTTTATGTCTATTTTTGTTTCGACAGTGTTCAATAGGATCCAATTCAGTCTTTGCTAGAGTGCATAGTTTGCTCCTTAGGGCTCTTTTGCTATCTTGTATGGCCCATCATAGGGATGCCTATGTTTTTCATGTTCTATGTCATTTCATCGACGGGTGCAATTTCAATGTTTTTTTTCCGAGTATGTTTTACCCAAAAAAACGCATTGAAATTGATTTCTTTTTATATTTGTGGGTTCCCTCCTCATGCCCCCACCCCTATTGATTGTGTACATATTCCAGACTCCTGCAACCCTTATATGTATTTTTCCAAACCACCCTATATATTTTGATTAGTTTTTTCGGTCACATGTACTCGGGGGGGAAAAATATCGAAATCACAGCCTTTGATGAAAGAACGCTATACCATTTATTATTGATGCTGGTACCTACCGTGCTAACAAGTTTTCGTTTAACTCTAGCACAGGAACCTTTTCTCTCCACCATGGCTGCAAATGAGTCAAGAACTAAACCTAGATCCCTAATTAGCCTACAGATACATTGTGGGGACATTGTATATTAGGCTGCTCTACTTCATTAACTATTGCACTCCATGCACATGTGGAATGAGATTAATAAGATTATTAACACATGATTGGTATACGGATTAATTGTATTATACATTCTTAGAATAAGGACATACATTGTAATTGTTTTTATGCTTTGTATATGTTCTGTATATGAGGTGTAATTTTGATAGTTTCTATGTGTATAAAGATATTAAAGAACTATTGTCACACGTAAATATAAAGAAAAGAAGAAGAGAAGTGGGAAGTGTTATCGATAGAGCCTAATTTAAGGCTATACGACGATAGAGGATGGAACCTAAAATGTAGTGGGAACAGGAATAATGAGAGTGGTTGCGCCAGGTGATGACACACTATTTTTGTAGCACCAGAGACTGTTGACGGCAGTTTCTTAAACAGCTTATAAGGCTCTTTAGACTGTCACACTAGAAGGCCTGTGTTTGGTTGCAGGAAATTAAGATGTATTCACCCCACTGACATAGAGAATATTAGGATGCACACAATTTCTCTTAGAATGAAGGGATATGTGGTCCTTTCATTGTTTTTACCATAACTGTGATAGGCATGATATGACTGAGAGAATTCTCAAGCAATTTTTAGGCATAACCACAATAACAACAGAAATCATTAAAGGAAGTCCAGTGCGGTATATCAGATAACAACTACACAAAGGCATACCTGGAATGAACAATAAATCAACAGATATGTCATTTTGCACGATGCAAGACTTCAGGATAGTCTGCCCAAATTATTAGATGCATAATTCTTCACAGGAATTATCGAAGCTAGTTTTCCACGTTCCTCATGTTTTGATTTTTTCTCCCAGCAGAGACAAAAGACAAAAGAGTCAGTTATATATTTCATCAGTTTCTATAGTCCGAGGGATTTTTCCATTTACACGTCGGTTCCTTAATTATGAAGACCCTCTAAGAGGAGATTGTATATATTTCCTTTTGTCAGGATATACGGGTTCCTTTTAATACATAAAATATATTTTCTGGCTCATAGAGCTAGACCCTGAGGCATGATAAAGACCACTTGGCTTGAGCAATATCTGCGCAGACTAACAATTGCGTTCATTGTTCAGGATTTTTGCTTTTCAAGGTTGCATGTACTCTTTTGTAGTTTAGTATGTTATCATTGAGTCTGTGGCTGTGCTATCACTGAGTTCATGGCTCTGGAAGCAGTGTGTTCTAAGTACAGCATGCATGGTGCAATCTGGATTGTCAGTGGCATGGCCAAAACCCTTTTAATCTAAGACATCTTTGATGGAGAACATCATCATTTATTTATGGCCAGTGCAATGATGCACACTTTTAAAGAAATAAAGAAATGTATACTTCACTTTTTTACATATATCACTTGCAATTATTTGCAAAATGTGTGCCATTTTCTATAGACTGCACCTCTGGTTCAGGGAATAGGGAAGATATAGACAGCTTACAATGAGCACTGACATTATAAAGGACATGACCAGAGCAAAGACGAGTATAGTTTCCCTGAACGGCACCCACCCCATCAGTCTGTTTACAATATGAAAGGCATACTTCAGAATAATGATGGACATCTGTACACATTCCTGATATTTTAATATGAGTCATATATCACCGTTGATATCCGAGGTCCCAGTGGTCTTGCAGGACCCATGTCAGTCGAAAAGGAAAAGAATGTCCAAACTGCCACGAAAGATTCAGAGGGTGGGACCTGCTTCAGTGTGCAAAATAGAACTGGCGAACATCCTGGAAAGCTTCAGTAGGTCCGTAAAAACACCCACATTTCTGAGGAAATTCTTTTGCCTGAAAAAATAAACCAATCATTTCTTGGTACTTTGTGGGTTGTGCTTTTGTGAAAGAGGTAGAAACAGGGGTTATCTATATGAAGAGAGAGAAGAGGAGTTTGTGTATAGTTCTCCAAGAGTGTTTGTGTGTGTTTCTTTTTCAAATGTAATGTCCTGTTTGTGTATTGAAGTTGTTTTGCGAAGTTCCTTGAAATCTGAGTCCTCCTTTGGGAAACACTTTTTAAAGACATTTGTTGTTTTTTTATAATCTATTTCCTTTCCATTCATGTCCTGCATACACAAAAATAACATTTGAAACTCGTTTGTACATGGACTGTAAAGTCTTTGTGATACTTTCAGGGTAATTCATAGAATTTCGCAGAAAAGTGTCGCAAGCGGCTGGCGCAGAGTGTCCGCGTGCGATTGTCTGCGCCAGGCACGTGCGCTAAAACCGATTTCCGCGCACAGCGTATTCATGAATTTTAGGCTCCCAAACCAGCCGTGGCGCAGAGTATCGCAACGACCCTGCAGCAGCGCCAGTAACGCCCCCAAGAACGCCCTCGCGCAAGGAAAAGCCATCAAAATCGCAAAATCATCGCAAAGGGCTGCGCTAACCCTGGACCAGTTTACAGGGCTGCCAAACAAGGAACGCAAAGCGGGTAACGTGCATATCAGGGGTACGCGTGAAGTAATACACGCGATTAGCCAGGGTACGTGTATTACAGGGGTACGCGGGAAGTTTAACACGCGATTGGCCAGGGTACGTGTATTACAGGGGTACGCGTGAAGTTTTACACGCGATTAGCCAGGGCACGTGTATCACAGGGGTACGCGGGAATTATCACACGCGATTTGGCCAGGTACGTGTATTACAGGGGTGCGCGGGAATTATCACACGCGATTTGGCTTGGTACGTGTATTACAGGGGTGCGTGGGAAGTTACACACGCGATTAGGCTGGGTGGGTCCTCACAGGTGTTCCCTGTACACCCTCCACGGCCCCTGCAGGCAGCCCACAAAACAGGGGACTACCCTGCACACCTGCTCATGTCCCCCTGCACCCCCACCCCCCAGCAGTGCAGGGGCAGCCTCCACCAGGCCCCCACCCATGTCTCCCACCACCCCCACCCCCCAGCCACCAGGGGCACCCTCCACCAGGCCCCCACTCATGTCTCCCACCACCCCCACCCCCCAGCAGTGCAGGGGCAGCCTCCACCAGGCCCCCACTCATGTCTACCACCACCCCCATCCCCCAGCCACCAGGGGCACCCTCCACTAGGCCCCCACCCATGTATCCCACCACCCCCCAGCAGTGCAGGGGCACCCTCCACCAGGCCCCCACCCATGTTTCCCACCACCCCCACCCCCCAGGGGCACCCTCCACCAGGCCCCCACCCATGTCTCCCACCACCCCCACCCCCCAGCAGTGCAGGGGCACCCTCCACCAGGCGTCCACTCATGTCTCCCACCACCCCCACCCCCCAGCAGTGCAGGGGCACCCTCCACCAGGCCCCCACTCATGTCTCCCACCACCCCCACCCCCAAGCAGTGCAGGGGCACCCTCCACCAGGCCCCCACCCATGTCTCCCACCACCCCCACCCCCCAGCCACCAGGGGCACCCTCCACCAGGCCCCCACCCATGTCTCCCACCACCCCCACCCCCCAGCAGTGCAGGGGCAGCCTCCACCAGGCCCCCACTCATGTCTCCCACCACCCCCACCCCCCAGCAGTGCAGGGGCACCCTCCACCAGGCCCCCACTCATGTCTCCCACCACCCCCACCCCCCAGCCACCAGGGGCACCCTCCACCAGGCCCCCACTCATGTCTCCCACCACCCCCACCCCCCAGCCACCAGGGGCAGCCTCCACCAGGCCCCCACTCATGTCTCCCACCACCCCCACCCCCCAGCCACCAGGGGCAGCCTCCACCAGGCCCCCACCCATGTATCCCACCACCCCCACCCCCCAGCCACCAGGGGCACCCTCCACCAGGCCCCCACTCATGTCTCCCACCACCCCCACCCCCCAGCCACCAGGGGCACCCTCCACCAGGCCCCCACTCATGTCTCCCACCACCCCCACCCCCCAGCAGTGCAGGTGCAGCCTCCACCAGACCCCCACTCATGCCTACCACCACCCCCACCCCCCAGCCACCAGGGGCACCCTCCACCAGGCCCCCACCCATGTATCCCACCACCCCCACCCCCCAGCCACCAGGGCAGCCTCCACCAGGCCCCCACTCATGTCTCCCACCACCCCCGCCCCCCAGCAGTGCAGGGGCAGCCTCCACCAGGCCCCCACTCATGTCTCCCACCACCCCCACCCCCCAGCCACCAGGGGCACCCTCCACCAGGCACCCACCCATGTCTCCCACCACCCCCACCCCCCAGCCACCAGGGGCACCCTCCACCAGGCCCCCACCCATGTCTCCCACCACCCCCACCCCCCAGAAGTGCAGGGGCACCCTCCACCAGGCCCCCACTCATGTCTCCCACCACCCGCACCCCCCAGCAGTGCAGGGGCACCCTCCACCAGGCCACCACTCATGTCTCCCACCACCCCCACCCCCCAGCCACCAGGGGCAGCCTCCACCAGGCCCCCATCCATGTATCCCACCACCCCTACCCCCCAGCCACCAGGGGCACCCTCCACCAGGCCCCCACCCATGTCTCCCACCACCCCCACCCCCCAGCAGTGCAGAGGCAGCCTCCACCAGGCCCCCACTCATGTCTCCCACCACCCCCACCCCCCAGCAGTGCAGGGGCAGCCTCCACCAGGCCCCCACTCATGTCTCCCACCACCCCCACCCCCCAGCCACCAGGGGCAGCCTCCACCAGGCCCCCACTCATGTCCCCCTGCCCACAGGCCCTGACAATCCTCAAGCGTGTGCCTCATGGCCAGCCACCACAGCCCAAAGACACAACCAAGTATTACATGTGCCCATGATACTACTCCAATGGAAACAATGTAAATCAACACATGTGTCTCACACACACACAATGGTTGCAAGGGAACCTGAAAACCCATATCATGACATGCATTAAAACAATGAGATGAAACCACACATTGAAGAATGAAAACATCAAAATAATGTATTAAAAACAACAGCAATGGCTATCAAAATCAACCAAAATACACAAGTAAAATAATTAAAAAATCAAACAGGCTGTCTCTTTTCAAAATGAAATCAATAAATGACAATATGAAAAAATATCTTCCAAAGTTCAAGTCCATGAAAAGTAAATGAAGGTAAAAAAGAAATAGAAAACCATTGCTCCATGGCAAAAAATATTCATAGCCCAACCGCTGCCGCACGGAAGACACTTCCCGTCCAGGGTCCTCCTGCCCTCCGGCCGATGCCTGCCCCTCCGATGTTGAAGGCCCCGAGCTATCGTGGCTCCCACCTACAGCCTCCTGCTGCTGCAGCTGCTGCTGTCCATGTGCCCTGTCCGATGGTGCCTGCACATCCTCCTCCAGCTGGGGTGCCGTCGTTGATGTGGCCACCCCTGCTGGACGTCCGGCTCCCGACTGTGGCAGGGATCTGTTGTCCACCAGCCTGGCCGCACGGTCGGAGGCAGCTCCACAGGGCACCCAGGTGACACATGGGTGGGAAGATGGCATGGAGGATGACTGGGGCATAGGGGGTTCTGTGGAGAAGGGGGTCGGAACAAGGTCCAGGAAACGGAGGAATCCAGCCCTGGTGAGCTGTCCCAGTGGGTCAACGCGGTCAACGAGCCATGCGAGAAGACGTGCAGACTCATCATGAAAAGACTGCAGGTCAGCTCGCATGGCCCGTTCACGCAACGCCACCCCACCCTGGACAGGCACAACCTGGTGCAGGATAGCCACATCCGCAGGGAGTGGAAGGCCAGGTGTCGTAAGCCAATCCTCTCCCTGAGAACAGGTCTGGAGGTAGGCATCCCCGCTGGTGCAAGATGATGCAGTGACAGGAGCAGGGACAGGATTGCACACAGGCACCTCCGCGGCGGCCTGTGCTGCCTCCTGTCCCTGATCCTGCACTGCACCACTAGCACCAGTGGAATCCCCACCTCCAGACCCCGCCACTGTCGCTTGCACGGCCTCCTCCTCCACCAAACCCCCCACCAACCTGGATGACTCTGTGCCATCTTCCCCCGTTGGGCCCTGTGGGGTCCCAGCTGCCCCTTCTGCTGCTGAGGAGTCCAACTCCAACCTCCGCCTCTTGGACCTCCCCTCGGCAGCTGCGGCCTGGGACGCGGCACCGGACTCCTCACTCCCCGACGAGATCACAACCTGGGAGGGGATCCGGGCCTTGCGTCTCCGGCTGGTGGTGCGACCCCTGCCGCTGTGCTCCACAGCACCTTCTCCGCCCTCTTCATCAGTTGACGCTGCAGACAGGGAGAAAGAAAACACAGGCATCAGGGCACTGTAAAATGGACTCATACACACATGACAGTTATATATGAGTGGCATTGGTAAACCTCAGACATGGCATCACAATCCCCAACACACATGTGATTTCAACTTGCACACATGAGCCATAGCACAGCCATAATGCAACAGCCAGCACCATCCATTCACATACAACAGCATGAGCAGCCAAAGGTCATCCACGCATCACATGCAACATAGGGAGTACACTACACATGCACACACAACACCAAACTTGCATGCATGTGTACACCTCCGCCAACTGTCGCAGTGTTATGATCGACATCCATGTCACACCTGACAATCATTCCTCCACATCCTGTGCCATGCAAGCCCACACACACAAGCACCATCCATGTGCCACACATGAGACCCCTCGCATGTGTCACCCTCACGGCCCTGTACATCCCCCTACTTGGCCACATAAAAATACATGTTCAACCTGCTCACTCCTGGCACACCACCACACGCACAGCTTACAATCAGCATGCATGTACACTTACTGCTCGACTCCAGACGGGTCTGCTTCTCAAGGACCTGGATGTGGCGCGCTGGGGATATGCGTTCCAGGACCCTCATCTGATCTTCCGACAAGTGGCCCCGGCGCCTCTTAGCATCCGCTGCCTTCAGGAGGTGCCGGGCCTTGTTGAGGGTCCTGGACCTGAAGTCCTCCCAGCGCTTCCTGACACGTTCGTAGTCCCGGACTGCCACCTCCTCCGCGTTGATGGCAGTCACGATGTCCATCCAGATCCGAGTCCGTCCTTCCTTGTCGGCGCGCAACCTTCCGAAGAGGGCATCATACTGCCCCAGGACATGCTCCACCAGGACACCAACTTCGGTGGCAGTGAAGCTGGTGCCCCTCTGCCTCCTTGGCCGGGGGTTGCCACTGGTGCCAGATGTTGCAGTGCCCGACATGGCAACCCCAGAGGCAGGAGTGGGTGGGCAACTGGGTCCTGGGGCTGGGCTGTGGGGCGATGGAAAATCAGTCGGGAGTCTTTGGTTCCAGCAGGGGTGGTCACAGCAACACCACCCCTGGCTGATGTGCAGGCAGCAAATGGCAGGGCACGTGGACAGCAGGCAGTCAGGCAGCAGCAGATGGCAGGTGGGAGCGTGCTCAGGGCTCTGGGGGGCAGTAATTTGGCCTTCTGGGCAGGAGCGTGGTCTTCCGTGTGTGAACGCGTGGCCAGCTTGATACGGAGTGATTTGGCACGTGAAAATCCAACACGTCTGCGTGTAATTCGAGGAAAGGCCCTTAGCGCGTAAACGCGTCGCCAGCGTATGCGCGTCTATGAAGTCACGTGCACGTTGAATTGGGCACACGTTGGAAAATGTTGCGTGTGAAAAAAATGAAAGACACGTCCAAGTGTCAAAGCGTGTAATTGGTGGGAATGGGCCTAGCGCGTACACGCGGCAGTGACAAAGCGTGTAATTGGTGAAAATGGCCCTACACGCAGAAGTGACAAAGCGTGTAATTGGTGGAAATGGCCCTACACGCAGAAGTGACAAAGCGTGTAATTGGTGGAAATGGCCCTAGCGCGTACACGCCGCGTGAGTGACGCTGGACGTGTGGGCCTGTATAAAAGGTACATGTAGAACACCATTTCCTTGTATGTGCTTTTCGTGGAGAGCGTTTCAAGTTCGTACTCCCTGTTACCTCTGACAGCTTTTTCTCTTTTTTCTCTTTTACTGGTTTACCTGGGCCTGTTCCCTCAAACAGTTTTCCCTTCTACTGTTGTCCTGTCTCCTCAGACAGCGTACAAATCTTCTTTTGGCGGGGGTGTTGCCAACCGAACGCGCTCCTTTTTCACGCTCTTTTACCTGGCAGACGGTGAGTCACGCACGTATCTAACATCTGTCCTTGCCCCGTGTGTAGCATACCCCTTCAGAGGTCATTCTAGGCTGCGTGTGACACGCATACGTTCATTCTTGTGTTACTGGGTGCCACAGCGTAGTGCAGGTTTTTCTTTCTGCACACGTGGTCTAGGAGGGGTTGCGTGCACGTCATCTCCCTTTTTTGGGCCTCCTGTGCGTAGCGTGACCCGTCATCTTTCCCCAGGGGTTACATTCAGCCTTGCTAGAGCACTAGGGTACAATAACCATCTGGTACCCAAACCCTTTCACCCCCAATTGCCAAGGACAATAGTTTACAGCCACTCCCATACGCACATTAACATCAGTGCCATGGCTGGGAGGCGAGGATTCCGTAAGGGTGGCAAAGGTGGAAGAGCCACAAGTGGTGGCCGTGGTGGATCCGGTAGGGGACGTGGTCGTTACTTGCAGGGTGAGCCTGTCCCCCCATGTGTGGAGGACCAGTCAAGGGCACCCATAATCCACCACCCCCCCTCCCGTTGAGGCTGATGTGGCTGACACCCTCCATGCTCAGCCCTTGTTGGACCAGCCCATTGTGGCACCAGACCTGGCTGACTCCATGACTGACTTCCAGGTCAGCAGGCCTATGACACCTGCGCTGGTGCACGTTGATGTCATCATGCCACGTGGATCTGGGGCAGCAAGGTCATCTGCTGCCCCAAGTAGGCAGGGCGGAGAGGCTGAAGGGCCAGCTGCGGCTCCATCCACCCCAGCTCTCACACACCCAGCCAGGACAGTGTCGGTCCTAGTCCATCCTGCTGACATTCCCCCTGACACCATTACACTTGAGCCAATGCCTGCACCAACTCCCATGCTGAGTGTGCAATCCCACACTCCTGATACAGAGTCCACCAGGGCTCCTGCCCCTAGTGTCCAGAGCGGCGCAGGACACTCAGGATCACCACCACCTTCCAAGTGGAAGAGGAAGAGTGCTCGTCCGGCACAGGCTGATGCCCCAGACACGGCTACACAGTCCGGCCCGTCGAGGAAGCCCAGCTTCACGGATGACAAACTGAATGCACTTGTCGAGTATGTGTCCGGACATGATAACGAGATGGTCATTGTTGCAGGATCCAAGACCACACCTGCACAATGCCAGGCACACTGGCAGACCGTTGCGGACATCGTAAGTGCCCTTGGAATCGTGAGGCGCACAGCCAATGATTGCTATAAGCGCTGGAATGACCTAAAGCACAGGGCAAAGAATAAGCTGGCCTCAAGTCATGCCGCAACACTAGTGACTGGAGGTGGGTCTCCAGTAGTGGACATGGAACTCACTCCACATGAGTCAGTCGCTGGGACCTACGTCACGGAGGAACAGATCCAAGGCGTGGGAGATCTGCCTGATTACGAGGCATTGTCCGGTGAGTGCACATGCATGTGTGTGTCATCCATGTGCATGGTGTGTGTGTGAGGGCTTCTGTTTGTGTGCCAGGTGAGAGTGTGTGCGCCTGAGTCGTATAGGTCAGCCATGTGCTTCATGCAATACATCCTGCACAGCTGCATTTGGCCATAGCAGTATCCCTTCTGCCAACAGTAGACATCTAGCCCAACAGCACGCCAGTTGCCCTTGAAGTGTCACCTTGCCACAACATATTTGCTTATTTTTCTCTGTTCATTCAGGCAGATTGTTTGCATTCCACCACTTTTACCAAGTATTTCTCAGACCTCTAGTCACATGTCTGACATGGCTATGGTAAAGTGGAGTGACTTTGTTACCTGGATATCATTTGTTCACACATGTCCCTGTGCAATTGGACCATTTTGGACTGGCAGCTCCAGTTGAAAAATCTGACCTGTTTGAATTAGAAAAGCTATTACATGCGGGAACTGGACTGAATGAATAGGTGCTGCCCTCCTCTCCATCTTCACTCAATAGCAATGGTACATGCCATCTGTGTGATGGCATGTGTGTTTCACCTGGCAATCACAGGCCAATGTGTGATGCCACTGCCAGGCAGCATGCAGAAAATGTGTTCATCTTCCATCTTGGTTTCATCAGTGTGTGCCATTTGCCTGCCCTTCATATGCAGTGAGGGTGCATGCATGGGAGGGTTTTAGTCATGTGTGACATGTGTCAATCAAGTACTGGTTCTCTTGCTTCTCAGCCCTCATTGTGTGCCATGGTGCTAATGCATGTTTCCATTTCTTTGTTTTCATGTCTTTGCAGGGGAAGACGCACCTGATACTGCTGGGGTTGTGGAGATGGTGCAGACCCAGGAGGGGTCCGAGGGCCGACCAACCACCAGTGAGGGACGTGGTGTGGTGGTGGGTGAGAACCCACAAGTGCTGCAGGTCGTGCTCTCAAGGGGTGTCTCTGGCTGCACCTCCCCCGAGCTGTACTCAGGTGTTGATTCGGATGATGAGACCTACGTGCCGTTGCAGGTGAGTGTTCCAGGGAGGGATTCTGTTCTGTCCCACCCACCTGCACCAGGGTCAGAACCCTCAATGGGGATGTCAGTGTTGGCAGCTACGCCTTTGGTGGTTACGGATGCAGGGTCACACTCCGCGACATCTTATCCTGTTCCTGGGCCAGCAGATCAGAGGGGGAATGCAGTCCTGCAGCCTCAGGCAGTGCCGGCACAGCAAGGCGCAGTTCACCTTGCCCCAGACAGGTGTGGTGCCCGCCGACGTGGTGGCCGTATGCCACCTGGCAATACCGCATGGGAGCAATCCATTTACGGTATGGCAACCCAACAGTCAGCATCATCCGAGATGATGGCTCAGGCCATGGATAGGGTGGCCACTTCCATTGTCCCCCCTGAAAGGCTGATGGAGCGACTACAGCAGGCAACCGACTCCATCTGCCAGTCACACAGGGAGGACATGTTGGCGTCCAACAGGGACAGGCGGGCGGCACTGGCGACTCTGCAGGAGGCCATCTCCATAGAGTCCCAGGGCCACAGGGAAGCCCTGAGGCAGGAGCTCCTTCACCTCAGGACGACTCTTGTTGAGCTTGAGGCTTCAACACACCAAAGGACAGAACAGCAGCTGGAGTGTCTCACCCGTACGCTCTCAGCTGAGATGCAGGCAACGAGGGCGGAGGTCCGGGCATCCCGTGAGTTGTTGCATGGGGACCACCGCACACTCATCCTCCAGAACGAGACCTACCACACCCGCATGCTTGCAGCCATGGAGGAGCAGACTAGGGCCTTGCGTGGGCTGCCTACCATAGTGCAACCACCTCCGGATGCAGCTGCACAGGGTGATAATAGCGACAGCAGTGATACTCCCACAATAGGGTAGCCGTGTGGGCCATGAGCCCATGGAGGTGTTTTTTTTCCCCAGGATCCACACAGGTGGGTTTTGGTGTGTACCCTGTCCTCGGACCTCCTGGGTGGCCTCCCCAACCCCCCCAGGCCCATCAATGGCCATTTTTGATTTTTTTTATTTTTATTTTTATTTTTATTTTTCCCAATTTTTTTGGGACAATTTGTTGCCTTCCGTGGTTCCTGTGGACATACGCTGCATTGTGGCTGGGCACATGCAGGCTTGTCATGTATTTGGTTCAGATGCTTAGGTTTGAGACACACACACCTCCTGCTTCCTGTTTCCATGGGCTTGCAAAGGGTGTGCCCAAGTGACATTGACGTACATGGTGACATTGGACTCCCACTACATGTGTGGGTAGTCTAGTCAATACTGTGTATACATTCCTAGTGCATATTGCTGTTGTGTTGTACACTGCATGTTGCATTGATGTGTAACTCATCATCTGTGTCTACCTCCCAATTTGCAGGTCCCTTCCTCATGTCTACACAAGGCCCTCTAGTTTGGAGATGGGGTCCATGTTGGCAGCAGTGCACCTACAACTCTACATGGCGCCAACACTGTACATGAAGTAATTAGCCACTAGCTGTGTACGGGCTGCCTCCCCCCGTGCCCTTTCCCCTCCCATGCGCAGCAGCTGTGCATGTGGTTGGGGATGTGGGGCCACCACCATATCCACGGCCAGGCCCCGGCGTGTTGCAACGTTGTGCAGGACACATGCTGCCACTATGATCCTGCACACTACTGGGGGAGCGTATAACAGCTGCCCGCCAGAACGGTCAAGGGAGCGAAAGCGTGACTTTAGCACTCCGAATGTGGGCTCCACTATGCCCCGGGTTGTAATGTGGGCTGTGTTATATCTTACCTCGGGTGGCGTGGTGGGGTTCCGAATTGGCGTCATCATGTGGGGGCTGAGAGGGTAGGCACTGTCCCCTGTGGAGGTGGTGATTGGTATCATTGGTGGGGTTGTGACCTTGCTCAGTATCTGACATGCATGCATGTGCAGTGGCATTCATACTCACCAAGCAGCCATGTATCGCCATGCTGCCCAGCTTCTAGGTCCCGGCTTAGGGTGGACATTCGGTAAATGAAGCTGTCGTGGGTGGACCCGGGATAGTTGGCATATACTGAGGTGATGATTCCCTTGGCATTACATACTACCTGCACATTTTTGGAATGCCAGTGCTTGCGGTTCCTATAGATGTGCTCTGATGCCCTGGGGGGACGTAGAGCCACATGGGTGCAGTCGATGGCACCTAGCACTTTGGGGAATCGTGCCACACCGTAAAAATCTAGGGCGGCAGCATGCCTTTCTGCAGGTGTTCTGGGCAGGTATATGTGCCTGCGGACTGATGGGCGTGCAGTGATGATGTTCAAGACCTGGTGTAGGCAGCGTGACTGGGTGGCCTGTGATACCCCACCCACTATGGCACTTGTCCGCTGAAATGATCCAGTGGCTAATAAGTGCAGTACATTGAGGACCTTCTCCAGGGGGCTGAGTGCTTGGGAGCACAGAGTGGGTGATGTGAGGTCATCCTCCCACTCACTCACCAGGTCCAGTATTATGTGTGGTGGAAACCTGTACCTCCCATACACCTGGTCATCAGGCATCCCGAAAAGGCTGGTTCTGGGTGTGAATATTCTGGCCCTGACTATCCTCCTCCTCCTCCTTTGGTAGCCCACGGCCACTGCTGCTAGGAACGGTATGTTCATCCTGGGTCTGAGCTTGTTATTTTGTTAGCGTGCAAATTTATGCGTTGCGCGTGTTGTAGGCGAGCGTGTGACCCGCGCACCCCTGAAATCCAGTACCCAGTCCAATAGCGTGTGGAAATTCCCGCGCACCCCGGGATACAGGTGCGCTGACGTACTTGCGTGAGTAAGTGCCCGCGCACCCCTGAAATACACGTACATAGGCCAATCGCGTGTACGTGCACTTTTGTCCAATTACACGCGATGACACTCTGACGTGCAGTCTTTCCACGTGTGCTCCGTCATCACGTGCTGTGTGGGAAACACCCGTGCGGGTCACGTCACAGACGCGCTTAGGCGCTGAGGGCCTTTGGTCCAATAGAATCGCGTATGCGTGCTGACGCGCTTACGCGCTAAGGGCCTTTCCTCGAATTTCACGCTGACATGCAGGATTTTCACGTGCCAAATCACTCCGTATCAAGCTGGCCATGCGAAAACAAACGGAAGACCACGCTCCTGCCCAGAAGGCCGAATTACTGCCCCCCAGTGCCCCGAGCAGCCTCCCACGTGCCATCTGCTGCTGCCTGCCTGCTGCCACCATGCCCTGCCATTTGGTGCCTGCACATCAGCCATCTGCAGGGGTCCAGTTGCTGTGTCCACCCCTGCTGGAACTGAAGACTCCCGACTGGGATTACATCGCTCCACAGCCCAGCCCCAGGACCCAGTTGCCCACCCACACCTGCCTCTGGGGTTGCCATGTCGGGCACTTCCACATCTGGCACCAGTGGCAACCCCAGGCCAGAGGGGCAGAGGGGCACCAGCTTCACTGCCACTGAAGTTGGTGTCCTGGTGGAGCATGTCCTGCGGCAGTATGATGCCCTCTTTGGATCGTCCCGCGCCAGCAAGGAAGGACGGGAGAGGATCTGGGCCGACTGTGTGGTTGTCATCAACGCGGAGGGGGTGGCAACCTGCGACGTCCAGAAGATCAAGAAGCGCTGGGAGGACTTGAGGTCCAGGACCCTCGTGAAGGCCCGGCGCCTAGTGGAGGGGGGCCGGGGCCGCATGAGTTCCATCCAGATGAGGGTCCTGGAACGCGTACGCCCAGCGCTCCACGCCCAGATCCTTGAGAGGGAGACCCGTCTGGAGTTGAGCGGTAAGTGTCCAAGCATTGCTGTGTGAGACAGGGCATGTTGCGGTGTGCTGGTTCTCTGATACTTGCCTGTATGTGTGACATAGGTCATGTATGCATGTATGTGTGCAGGGACATCATGGTAATGCATGTGCGACCAGTGATGTGTGAACCACATGGTTGTTGCATGTGTTTAAATGCCACATGGGGAGCCCTATGCAGATTTTAAACATGAGAGCATGCCAGTCTCTGTTCCTGGACATGGGTGGGGGTGAGGGATGGGTGCTGATGCCAGGTACATATATGGTAGCCATGTCTGTGTGCCTGACCTGCGTGTCTGTGACTTGTGCATCACATGGATGCATGACACATGTGTGTGACAATGCACAGATTCACTGATGCAGCCTAGTTACCCTTGTATCCGCTGTGTTTGGGGTGTATGGGGCCAGATGGATGTGACTGAGGTGAAGTGTGTGCATGTGATAGGCATGACCCATGATGCATGTGAGTTCCATATCATTGCATGTTTCAAGAGTCCATTGGACATGTATGGAAATGTCCATGGCATGCACCATGCCTGTTACTGTGTGTGTTTTGCCTGGACTGACCCATGTGTTGTGGAGGGACATGATGGAAGTGTACTTTGACAGTGGTACTCATCTGCTATTGCTTCCTGTCTAGGGGACCATTGTACAGTACCCTGATGCTTGTGTTCTTTGTCTCCCTCTACGCAGCGGCTAGTGAAGAAGAGGGCGGAGACGGCGCTGTGGAGCAAGGCGGCGGGCATGCCCCCACGGCTGCAGCGGAAGGGGTGGGTGAGCCCCCAAAGGGGCCTGCTATGGTGGAAGACGGTGAGGAGCCATCCAGGTTGGTGGTTTCCACAGAGGAGGAGGAGGCCGCCACAGGGGCACACATGGGGCCTGGTGGGGGCATCCCTGCTGGTGCAAGTGGTGCAGTCCAGGGCCAGGGGCAGGAGGCAGCACAGGTCACCGTGGAGGGGCCTGTGCATGTCGCTGTCCCTGACCCTGTGAGTGCACCACCATGCACCAGCAGGGATGCCCCCTCCCTGGCCCGTCCGCAGGTAGAGGGGATGTCCATGTCACCTGACTCCCCTCCACCTGCGGACGAGGGGACCCGTGTCCGTATGGAGAAGGTCCTGATTGGGGTTGCGATGCACGCGGGTGCAATTCGTGATGACGTGCGTGCTTCCCGGGAGGAGCATGCACATCATCACGAAGAGCACCGTGCCGACGTGGCCCAATTGGGATCTTCCATGTTCGGGGGTTTCCTGCATGTGTCGGCCAATCTGGCGGCCCTCTCCTCCTCTGTGGAGGCTATACGCCGGTCGTTCTCTTTGCCGTCTTCCGGCCCAGATGCCACCAGGGCCCCCTGTGGACCTGCCCTGACCTATGCAGCCAGCTCGGTGGGGATCCCATCCCTGCCACAGTCGGGAGTCGGAGGTCAAGCAGGGGTGGACACCACAGCAACTGTACCCCAGCAGATGGAGGATGTGCCGGCATCATCAGGCAGGGCACGTGCACGACGGCGGCGGTGGATTCCATCAGCCTGGATGCCGTCATGCTGGCAGAGGCAGTTGCGTCGGAGGCAGCAGCAGAGTCAACGTGGGAGGCATCATGGCTCGGGGCCATCAACATCGGAGGGGCAGGCATCGGCCGGAGGGCAGGAGGACCCAGGACAGGAAGTGTCTTCCGTGTGGCTGCGGTTGGGCCAGCAGATAGGTGCGGAGCGGCGGCGGGCGGAAGAGGAGCGGCTCACGATGGTCAGGGCGGAGAACTCCATGCGGAGGGCCCTGAGGCGGGCCGAGTGCCTCGAGGCAATCCGCAGGGGGTTGGAGGAGCAGATGGCGTCGTCCCTGCGGACCCTCGGGGCCATGGAACAGGACCGCCTCCGGGACATAGACGAGGAGTTTGATGATGCCCTGGCCCGGAACACTACGGAGTGAGCCGCTGGACTTGCCCGCCGCCTTTGTATATAGTTCTTTAGTTTTAGGTTTCATTTGTTTATTCTTATGATTTGGAGTCGACGGACACAGCTCCACTTTTTGTATATAGTTGCATTTTTGTTAGGGTTTTTTGTAGGTTTCCTTTGTTCAGTTGGGCTCATGGACCCTTGGATATTGTGTACATAGTTCTTCATTGGATTGTTTTATTGTTTAATTTTTTATTTCTTCTCCATGGAGCAATGGTGTTTGGATTTAATTTTTTTCTGTCGGATTGATTTCATTTTTAATGTGACTTTGAAGTACATTTTTTTTGGATTTGGTGTTTTTAATTTTTTTGGACGGAAATGCACCTTTTCCTTTTTTTCATTGGCATTGTAGTTTGTTTCATTTCATTTGCATTCATATTTTTTTAATACAATTTTGTTTTCATACTTCACTGTGTGGTATCATCTCATTGGTTTCATGCATGCCATGTTGGGTGTTTTCAAATTCATTTGCAACCATTGTGTGTGACAGACATGGGTTCATTTGCTTTATGTACGTTGGGGGTGTAACATATAATTTCCATTTCCATGTGGGTGAATGGGTTACTTGGTAGGGCCTTTTGGCTGTGGAGGCTGACCATTACGCACATGGTTGGTGATTGTGAGGACCTGGGTGCAGGGAGACATGGGTGGGGGCCTGGTGGAGGGTGCCCCTGCACTGCTGGGGGGTGGGGGTGATAGGGGACATGAGTGGGGGCCTGGTGGAGGCTGCCCCTGCACTGCTGGGGGGTGGGGGTGGTGGGAGACATGGGTGGGGGCCAAGTGGAGGGTGCCCCTGGTGGCTTGGGGGTGGGGGTGGTGGGAGATGGGTGGGGGCCTGGTGGAGGGTGCCCCTGCACTGTTGCGGGGTGGGGTGATAGGGGACATGAGTGGGGGCCTGGTGGAGGCTGCCCCTGCACTGCTGGGGGGTGGGGGTGGTGGGAGACATGGGTGGGGGCCTGGTGGAGGGTGCCCCTGGTGGCTTGGGGGTGGGGGTGGTGGGAGATGGGTGGGGGCCTGGTGGAGGGTGCCCCTGCACTGTTGCGGGGTGGGGTGATAGGGGACATGAGTGGGGGCCTGGTGGAGGCTGCCCCTGCACTGCTGGGGGGTGGGGGTGGTGGGAGACATGGGTGGGGGCCTGGTGGAGGGTGCCCCTGCACTGCTGGGGGGTGGGATGATAGGGGACATGAGTGGGGCCTGGTGGAGGCTGCCCCTGCACTGCTGGGGGGTGGGGGTGGTGGGAGACATGAGTGGGGGCCTTGTGGAGGGTGCCCCGTGTGGCTGGGGGGTGGGGGTGGTGGGAGACATGGGTAGGGGCCTGGTGGAGGGTGCCCCTGCACTGCTGGGGGGTGGGGGTGGTGGTAGACATGAGTGGGGGCCTGGTGGAGGGTGCCCCTGGATGCTGGGGGGTTGGGATGGTGGGAGACATGGGTGGGGGCCTGGTGGAGGCTGCCCCTGGTGGCTGGGGGGTGGGGGTGGTGGGAGACATGGGTGGGGGCCTGGTGGAGGGTGCCCCTGGTGGCTGGGGGGTGGGGGTGGTGGGAGACATGGGTGGGGGCCAAGTGGAGGGTGCCCCTGGTGGCTGGGGGTGGTGGGAGACATGGGTGGGGGCCTGGTGGAGGGTGCCCCTGCACTGTTGCGGGGTGGGGGTGATAGGGGACATGAGTGGGGGCCTGGTGGAGGCTGCCCCTGCACTGCTGGGGGGTGGGGGTGGTGGGAGACATGGGTGGGGGCCTGGTGGAGGGTGCCCCTGCACTGCTGGGGGCTGGGGGTGATAGGGGACATGAGTGGGGGCCTGGTGGAGGCTGCCCCTGCACTGCTGGGGGTGGGGGTGGTGGGAGACATGGGTGGGGGCCTGGTGGAGGGTGCCCCTGGTGGCTGGGGGGTGGGGGTGGTGGGAGACATGGGTAGGGGCTTGGTGGAGGGTGCCCCTGCACTGCTGGGGGGTGGGGGTGGTGGTAGACATGAGTGGGGGCCTGGTGGAGAATGCCCCTGGATGCTGGGGGGTGGGGGTGGTGGGAGACATGGGTGGGGGCCTGGTGGAGGCTGCCCCTGGTGGCTGGGGGTGGGGGTGGTGGGAGACATGGGTGGGGGCCTGGTGGAGGCTGCCCCTGGTGGCTGGGGGGTGGGGGTGGTGGGAGACATGATTGGGGGCCTGGTGTAGGCTGCCCCTGGTGGCTGGGGGTGGTGGGAGACATGGGTGGGGGCCTGGTGGAGGGTGCCCCTGCATTGCTGGGGGGTGGGGGTGATAGGGGACATGAGTGGGGGCCTGGTGGAGGCTGCCCCTGCACTGCTGGGGGGTGGGGGTGGTGGGAGACATGGGTGGGGGCCTGGTGGAGGCTGCCCCTGCACTGCTGGGGGGTGGGGGTGGTGGGAGACATGGGTGGGGGCCTGGTGGAGGCTGCCCCTGCACTGCTGGGGGGTGGGGGTGGTGGGAGACATGAGTGGGGGCCTGGTGGAGGGTGCCCCTGCACTGCTGGGGGGTGGGGGTGATAGGGGACATGAGTGGGGGCCTGGTGGAGGCTGCCCCTGCACTGCTGGGGGGGGGTGGTGGGAGACATGGGTGGGAGCCTGGTGGAGGGTGCCCCTGGTGGCTGGGGGGTGGGGGTGGTGGGAGACATGGGTGGGGGCCTGCTGGAGGGTGCCCCTGCACTGCTGGGGGGTGGGGGTGGTGGGAGACATGGGTGGGGGCCTGGTGGAGGCTGCCCCTGCACTGCTGGGGGGTGGGGGTGGTGGGAGACATGGGTGGGGGCCTGGTGGAGGCTTCCCCTGCACTGCTGGGGGGTGGGGGTGGTGGGAGACATGGGTGGGGGCCTGGTGGAGGGTGCCCCTGCACTGCTGGGAGGTGGGGGGGGGAGGGAGACATGGGTGGGGGCCTGGTGGAGGCTGCTCCTGGTGGCTGGGGGTGGGGGTGGTGGGAGACATGAGTGGGGGCCTGGTGGAGGGTGCCCCTGGTGGCGGGGGGTGGGGGTGGTGGGAGACATGAGTGGGGGACTGGTGGAGGCTGCCCCTGGTGGCTGGGGGGTGGGGGTGGTGGGAGACATGAGTGGGGGCCTGGTGTAGGCTGCCCCTGGTGGCTGGGGGGTGGGAGTGGTGGGAGACATGGGTGGGGGCCTGGTGGAGGCTGCTACTGGTGGCTGGGGGGTGGGGGTGGTGGGAGACATGGGTGGGGGCCTGGTGGAGGCTGCCACTGGTAGCTGGGGGGTGGGGGTGGTGGGAGACATGGGTGGGGGCCTGGTGGAGGCTGCCCCTGGTGGCTGGGGGGTGGGGGTGGTGGGATACATGAGTGGGGGCCTGGTGTAGGCTACCCCTGGTGGCTGAGGGGTGGGGGTGGTGGGAGACATGGGTGGGGGCCTGGTGGAGGGTGCCCCTGGATGCTGGGGGGTGGGGGTCGTGGGAGACATGGGTGGGGGCCTGGTGGAGGCTGCCCCTGGTGGCTGGGGGGTGGGGGTGGTGGGATACATGAGTGGGGGCCTGGTGTAGGCTACCCCTGGTGGCTGGGGGGTGGGGGTGGTGGGAGACATGGGTGGGGGCCTGGTGGAGGGTGCCCCTGCACTGCTGGGGGGTGGGGGTGATAGGGGACATGAGTAGGGGCCTGGTGGAGGCTGCCCCTGGTGGCTGGGGGGTGGGGGTGGTGGGAGACATGGGTGGGGGCCTGGTGGAGGGTGCCCCTGCACTGCTGGGGGGTTGGGGTGATAGGGGACATGAGTGGGGGCCTGGTGGAGGCTGCCCCTGGTGGCTGGGGGGTGGGGGTGGTGGGAGACATGAGTGGGGGCCTGGTGGAGGCTGCCCCTGGTGTCTGGGGGGTGGGGGTGATAGGGGACATGAGTGGGTGCCTGGTGGAGGGTGCCCCTGCACTGCTGGGGGTGGGGGTGATAGGGGACATGAGTGGGGGCCTGGTGGAGGCTGCCCCTGCAATGCTGGGGGGTGGGGGTGGTGGGAGACATGGGTGGGGGCCTTGTGGAGGGTGCCCCTGGTGGCTGGGGGGTGGGGGTGGTGGGAGACATGAGTGGGGGCCTGGTGTAGGCTGCCCCTGGTGGCTGGGGGGTGGGGGTGGTGGGAGACATGGGTGGGGGCCTGGTGGAGGGTGCCCCTGCACTGCTGGGGGGTGGGGGTGATCGGGGACATGAGTGGGGGCCTGGTGGAGGCTGCCCCTGCACTGCTGGGGGGTGGGGCTGGTGGGAGACATGGGTGGGGGCCTGTTGGAGGCTGCCCCTGGTGGCTGGGGGGTGGGGGTGGTGGGAGACATGGGTGGGGGCCTGGTGGAGGCTGCCCCTGGTGGCTGGGGGGTGGGGGTGGTGGGAGACATGAGTGGGGGCCTGGTGGAGGGTGCCCCTGGTGGCTGGGGGGTGGGGGTGGTGGGAGACATGAGTGGGGGTCTGGTGGAGGGTGCCCCTGGTGGCTGGGGGGTGGGGGTGGTGGGAGACATGAGTGGGGGCCTGGTGTAGGCTGCCCCTGGTGGCTGGGGGGTGGGGGTGGTGGGAGACATGGGTGGGGGCCTGGTGGAGGGTGCCCCTGCACTGCTGGGGGGTGGGGGTGATAGGGGACATGAGTGGGGGCCTGGTGGAGGCTGCCCCTGCACTGCCGGGGGGTGGGGGTGGTGGGAGACATGGGTGGGGGCCTGGTGGAGGGTGCCCCTGGTGGCTGGGGGGTGGGGGTGGTGGGAGACATGGGTGGAGCCCTGGTGGAGGGTGCCCCTGCACTGCTGGGGGGTGGGGGTGGTGGTAGACATGAGTGGGGGCCTGGTGGAGGGTGCCCCTGGATGCTGGGGGGTGGGGGTGGTGGGAGACATGGGTGGGGGCCTGGTGGAGGCTGCCCCTGGTGGCTGGGGGGTGGGGGTGGTGGGAGACATGAGTGGGGGCCTGGTATAGGCTGCCCCTGGTGGCTGGGGGGTGGGGGTGGTGGGAGACATGGGTGGGGGCCTGGTGGAGGGTGCCCCTGCACTGCTGGGGGGTGGGGGTGATAGGGGACATGAGTGGGGACCTGGTGGAGGGTGCCCCTGCACTGCTGGGGGGTGGGGGTGATAGGGGACATGAGTGGGGGCCTGGTGGAGGCTGCCACTGCACTGCTGGGTGGTGGGGGTGGTGGGAGACATGGGTGGGGGCCTGGTGGAGGGTGCCCCTGGTGGCTGGGGGGTGGGGGTGGTGGGAGACATGAGTGGGGGCCTGGTGTAGGCTGCCCCTCGTGGCTGGGGGGTGGGGGTGGTGGGAGACATGGGTGGGGGCCTGGTGGAGGATGCCCCTGCACTGCTGGGGGGTGGGGGGATAGGGGACATGAGTGGGGGCCTGGTGGAGGCTGCCCCTGCACTGCTGGGGGGTGGGAGTGGTGGGAGACATGGGTGGGGGCCTGGTGGAGGCTGCCCCTGGTGGCTGGGGGGTGGGGGTGGTGGGAGACATGGTTGGGGGCCTGGTGGAGGCTGCCCCTGGTGGCTGGGGGGTGGGGGTGGTGGGAGACATGAGTGGGGGCCTGGTGGAGGCTGCCCCTGGTGGCTGGGGGGTGGGGGTGGTGGGAGACATGAGTGGGGGCTTGGTGTAGGCTGCCCCTGGTGGCTGGGGGGTGGGGGTGGTGGGAGACATGGGTGGGGGCCTGGTGGAGGGTGCCCCTGCACTGCTGGGGGGTGGGGGTGATAGGGGACATGAGTGGGGGCCTGGTGGAGGCTGCCCCTGCACTGCTGGGGGGTGGGGGTGGTGGGAGACATGGGTGGGGGCCTGGTGGAGGGTGCCCCTGGTGGCTGGGGGGTGGGGGTGGTGGGAGACATGGGTGGGGGCCTGGTGGAGGGTGCCCCTGCACTGCTGGGGGGTGGGGGTGGTGGTAGACATGAGTGGGGGCCTGGTGGAGGGTGCCCCTGGATGCTGGGGGGTGGGGGTGGTGGGAGACATGGGTGGGGGCCTGGTGGAGGCTGCCCCTGGTGGCTCGGGGGTGGGGGTGGTGGGAGACATGGGTGGGGGCCTGGTGGAGGCTGCCCCTGGTGGCTGGTGGGTGGGGGTGGTGGGAGACATGAGTGGGGGCCTGGTGTATGCTGTCCCGGGTGGCTGGGGGGTGTGGGTGGTGGGAGACATGGGTGGGGGGCTGGTGGAGGGTGCCCCTGCACTGCTGGGGGGTGGGGGTGATAGGGGACATGAGTGGGGGCCTGGTGGAGGCTGCCCCTGCACTGCTGGGGGGTGGGGGTGATAGGGGACATGAGTGGGGGCCTGGTGGAGGCTGCCCCTGGTGGCTGGGGGTTGGGGGTGGTGGGAGACATGAGTGGGGGCCTGGTGGAGGCTGCCCCTGGTGGCTGGGGGGTGGGGGTGGTGGGAGACATGAGTGGGGGCCTGGTGGAGGCTGCCCCTGCACTGCTGGGGGTGGGGGTTATAGGGGACATGAGTGGGGGCCTGGTGGAGGCTGCCCCTGCACTGCTGGGGGGTGGGGGTGATAGGGGACATGAGTGGGGGCCTGGTGGAGGCTGCCCCTGCACTGCTGGGGGGTGGGGGTGGTGGGAGACATGGATGGGAGCCTGGTGGAGGGTGCCCCTTCACTGCTGGGGGGTGGGGGTGGTGGTAGACATGAGTGGGGGCCTGGTGGAGGGTGCCCCTGGATGCTGGGGGGTGGGGGTGGTGGGAGACATGGGTGGGGGCCTGGTGGAGGCTGCCCCTGGTGGCTGGGGGGTGGGGGTGGTGGGAGACATGGGTGGGGGCCTAGTGGAGGCTGCCCCTGGTGGCTGGTGGGTGGGGGTGGTGGGAGACATGAGTGGGGGCCTGGTGTATGCTGTCCCGGGTGGCTGGGGGGTGTGGGTGGTGGGAGACATGGGTGGGGGGCTGGTGGAGGGTGCCCCTGCACTGCTGGGGGGTGGGGGTGATAGGGGACATGAGTGGGGGCCTGGTGGAGGCTGCCCCTGCACTGCTGGGGGGTGGGGGTGATAGGGGACATGAGTGGGGGCCTGGTGGAGGCTGCCCCTGGTGGCTGGGGGTTGGGGGTGGTGGGAGACATGAGTGGGGGCCTGGTGGAGGCTGCCCCTGGTGGCTGGGGGGTGGGGGTGGTGGGAGACATGAGTGGGGGCCTGGTGGAGGCTGCCCCTGCACTGCTGGGGGTGGGGGTGATAGGGGACATGAGTGGGGGCCTGGTGGAGGCTGCCCCTGCACTGCTGGGGGGTGGGGGTGATAGGGGACATGAGTGGGGGCCTGGTGGAGGCTGCCCCTGCACTGCTGGGGGGTGGGGGTGGTGGGAGACATGGGTTGGAGCCTGGTGGAGGGTGCCCCTGGTGGCTGGGGGGTGGGGGTGGTGGGAGACATGAGTGGGGTCCTGGTGTAGGCTGCCCCTGGTGGCTGGGGGGTGGGGGTGGTGGGAGACATGGGTGGGGGCCTGGTGGAGGGTGCCCCTGCACTGCTGGGGGGTTGGGGTGATAGGGGACATGAGTGGGGGCCTGGTGGAGGCTGCCCCTGCACTGCTGGGGGGTGGGGGTGGTGGGAGACATGGGTGGGGGCCGTGTGGAGGCTGCCCCTGGTGGCTGGGGGGTGGGGGTGGTGGGAGACATGGGTGGGGGTCTGGTGGAGGCTGCCCACGGTGGATGGGGGGTGGGGTGGTGGGAGAGATGGGTGGGGGCCTGGTGGAGGCTGCCCCTGCACTGCTGGGTGGTGGGGGTGATAGGGGACATGAGTGGGGGCCTGGTGGAGGCTACCCCTGGTGGCTGGGGGGTGGGGGTGGTGGGAGACATGAGTGGGGGCCTGGTGTAGGCTGCCCCTGGTGGCTGGGGGGTGGGGGTGGTGGGAGACATGGGTGGGGGCCTGGTGGAGGGTGCCCCTGCACTGCTGGGGGGTGGGGGTGATAGGGGACATGAGTGGGGGCCTGGTGGAGGCTGCACCTGCACTGCTGGGGGGTGGGGGTGGTGGGAGACATGAGTGGGGGCCTGGTGGAGGGTGCCCCTGCACTGCTGGGGGGTGGGGGTGGTGGGAGGCATGAGTGGGGGCCTGGTGGAGGGTGCCCCTGGATGCTGGGGGGTGGGGGTGCTGGGTGACATGAGCAGGTGTGCAGGGTAGTCCCCTGTGGTGTGTGCTGCCTGCAGGGGCCGTGGAGGGTGTACAGGGAATACCTGGGAGCACACAGCCAAATCGCGTGTAGAATTTCCCCCGTACCCCTGTCATACACGTGCCCAGCCAAATCACGTGTGGAACTTCCCGCGCACCCCTGAAATCCACGTACCCGGCCAAATCGCGTGTGGAACTTCCCGCGCACCCCTGAAATCCACGTACACGGCCAAATCGCGTGTGGAACTTCCTGCGCACCCCTGAAATCCACGTACCCTGACAAATCGCGTGTGGAACTTCCCGCGCACCCCTGCAATCCACGTACCCAGACAAATCGCGTGTGGTACTTCCCGCGCACCCCTGAAATCCACGTACCCTGACAAATCGCGTGTGGAACTTCCCGCGCACCCCTGCAATCCACGTACCCTGACAAATCACGTGTGGTACTTCCCGCGCACCCCTGAAATCCACGTACACGGCCAAATCGCGTGTGGAACTTCCCGCGCACCCCTGAAATCCACGTACCCTGACAAATCGCGTGTGGAACTTCCCACGCACCCCTGCAATCCACGTACCCTGACAAATCGCGTGTGGTACTTCCCGCGCACCCCTGAAATCCACGTACACGGCCAAATCGCGTGTGGAACTTCCCGCGCACCCCTGAAATCCACGTACCCTGACAAATCGCGTGTGGAACTTCCCGCGCACCCCTGCAATCCACGTACCCTGACAAATCGCGTGTGAGACTTCCCGCGCACCCCTGCAATCCACGTACCCTGACAAATCGCGTGTCGAACTTCCCGCGCACCCCTGAAATCCACGTACCCTGACAAATCGCGTGTGAGACTTCCCGCGCACCCCTGAAATCCACGTACCCTGACAAATCGCGTGTGAGACTTCCCGCGCACCCCGGTATACACGCACACATATTTTTTGTCAGCGGGTGTCCGTGTTTGTGGGTACCCCTTTGCACGTCATTTGTCCTGGAGGGCCACAGTATAGGACATTCATCATGGCTGTATATAGGTGCTATTTGTTGGCGCACCTTTTGGCGCACATTTCTTACAGGCGTAGAGACGCTACCGCCTGCTTTCTTGTGGCGGTCGTGTTTGTGTCTGTGCGCTGGTTTGAGCGTGTGCTTTTTTGCCCTATTCTATTCCATGAATACGTGTTGTAGGCGAGCGTGTGGGCGTTCCGCGCACTTGTACCCTGTACTTCCCCCGTGACGCCCACATTTTGGCAAGTTGTTCCCCATTCCGAGTGTTACGCCCCGTGTTCCGCCTATTTTTGTTGCGTGCGCCGCGCTATGTGCGATTTTCGCTGTGGTCTGTGCGATTTTCGCTGTGACCTGGCGCACGCAGTTAGATGGCCTGTGCGCCAACGTGCGCCGCGCACTTTTTTATCGCACATCCGATGGTTTTCTCGCTCACGGCCTTCCATGAATCGATGTGCGCTGCTTTTCGCGCGATTTTCGCACTTGCACTGCGATTTTCGCTATTCCACTGCGATTCGCACATTTTTGGCCACTTGCGCCGTGCTAATTATTCCATGAGTCGGCCTGTGAGTTTTTATCTCATTAACTTTAACCAATTAAAATATAGAAAGAGAGTAACTTTCTGTAAAGCCCTATGTAGAACCTTTGTAAAATCCTTTCCTTTAGTGTCCCCGTCTATGGTTAACATGAAAACATGAACAAAAAATGAACGAGCAGATAATTTTTGGGAGTATGTCATCTTCCAATGAAGGGTAGGGTCAGAAAGGGCGTTACATGAGGAGGCAGAGATGGGGGGGCAGAAGTGGTTGGAATACGAGAAGGCAGAGATTGAGAAGAACTACTGGTTTTATGCAGAGGTGGATACAGGTCAGGGAGAGGAGTGGGTTGCATCAGGTGGGAATTTAGATTGTTTAACAGGAGGTGATAGATGCAGAGCTCCAACAGGAACACGAGTCAGATGGGACTAAACAATGAATGAAAATATTATTCTGACAAATTAATATCGAAATGTAAGTCCATGGGATGTTTGTTTTCCCCTGAATCTGTGTAGAATCAAAGGTACAGTTTTGGTGCGTGAAGGAGTATAGATTTCGCTTGTAGTTTAAATGGATTCACTTCAAGTCGAATTATTCAATATGCACAAATCCCGTTCCAGTACATTTAATTAAGCAATTCTTAAACAGATGTTACATTAATTGGTCTATACTTGGATCGTGGTTCAACATCTGAATGCCTCTAAAGTAATCTGGTAATTACTCATTTCTTCACTAACTGTTCAATTATTAGTGTTTGATTTACTGGAGGCTGCGCTTCACGAACGAAGCCTTTTGGTATTGTGTCTTTTCCAGCGTGAGCCCAGCAGCACTGCGAGTCGACCTCTTGCTGCTTCCCCTGCTTCCTGGAGGAGGCGGGGCCTAGCGCGCACACGTGACTGGTCACGTGACTTACAACCAACATTAATTGCCGGCTGATCCGCCCGAGCGGCGTGTGTTTGATTTACTGGAGGCTGCGCTTCACGAACGAAGCCTTTTGGTATTGTGTCTTTTCCAGCGTGAGCCCAGCAGCACTGCGAGTCGACCTCTTGCTGCTTCCCCTGCTTCCTGGAGGAGGCGGGGCCTAGCGCGCACACGTGACTGGTCACGTGACTTACAACCAACATTAATTGCCGGCTGATCCGCCCGAGCGGCGTGTGTTTGATTTACTGGAGGCTGCGCTTCACGAACGAAGCCTTTTGGTATTGTGTCTTTTCCAGCGTGAGCCCAGCAGCACTGCGAGTCGACCTCTTGCTGCTTCCCCTGCTTCCTGGAGGAGGCGGGGCCTAGCGCGCACACGTGACTGGTCGCGTGACTTACAACCAACATTAATTGCCGGCTGATCCGCCCGAGCGGCGTGTGTTTGATTTACTGGAGGCTGCGCTTCACGAACAAAGCCTTTTGGTATTGTGTCTTTTCCAGCGTGAGCCCAGCAGCACTGCGAGTCGACCTCTTGCTGCTTCCCCTGCTTCCTGGAGGAGGCAGGGCCTAGCGCGCACACGTGACTGGTCACGTGACTTACAACCAACATTAATTGTCGGCTGATCCGCCCGAGCGGCGTGTGTTTGATTTACTGGAGGCTGCGCTTCACGAACGAAGCCTTTTGGTATTGTGTCTTTTCCAGCGTGAGCCCAGCAGCACTGCGAGTCGACCTCTTGCTGCTTCCCCTGCTTCCTGGAGGAGGCGGGGCCTAGCGCGCACACGTGACTGGTCACGTGACTTACAACCAACATTAATTGCCGGCTGATCCGCCCGAGCGGCGTGTGTTTGATTTACTGGAGGCTGCGCTTCACGAACGAAGCCTTTTGGTATTGTGTCTTTTCCAGCGTGAGCCCAGCAGCACTGCGAGTCGACCTCTTGCTGCTTCCCCTGCTTCCTGGAGGAGGCGGGGCCTAGCGCGCACACGTGACTGGTCACGTGACTTACAACCAACATTAATTGCCGGCTGATCCGCCCGAGCGGCGTGTGTTTGATTTACTGGAGGCTGCGCTTCACGATCGAAGCCTTTTGGTATTGTGTCTTTTCCAGCGTGAGCCCAGCAGCACTGCGAGTCGACCTCTTGCTGCTTCCCCTGCTTCCTGGAGGAGGCGGGGCCTAGCGCGCACACGTGACTGGTCACGTGACTTACAACCAACATTAATTGCGGGCTGATCCGCCCGAGCGGCGTGTGTTTGATTTACTGGAGGCTGCGCTTCACGAACGAAGCCTTTTGGTATTGTGTCTTTTCCAGCGTGAGCCCAGCAGCACTGCGAGTCGACCTCTTGCTGCTTCCCCTGCTTCCTGGAGGAGACGGGGCCTAGCGCGCACACGTGACTGGTCACGTGACTTACAACCAACATTAATTGCCGGCTGATCCACCCTTGCGGCGTTAAGCCCTGGAGGCAGTAAGGGCTGGAGCCGCTGTTGTGCTGTTTGGCTGTGACCTGTGAGTAACCTGAACTTGGATCCCGCTGTACAGTACATAACACTTAATCAGCTCTAAGGGTCTGGGGTGGAGAGTCGGACTCTGGCAGCTCCACAAGCTGTCGGGCGTTCCCTACCCTGAGACTGAGCGCTCCTCTTGGCTCCTCTGATAATTGTGATTCTCTGCTAAAATTATTATTTTATTAATTACGTAAGGAATAAGATCATCTCATCCCTGGCTCACAATACTGCTGTGTTTATAATTTTGCTTTGGGGTGGGGGGTCCCATAGATCCATTTCTTTCTGTATTTTTATCCAAAAGTGTTTTTGGGGAAAACTGGTTTCTTTCTATAATTTTTGGGGGGGCTGAGGTTGCCTTGGTTTTTATTGTAACAATTATTAGATTGCTGTGTTCATATTTTATTGATTGTGGTGTATAAAATAGGCATCGTTGCACCTTCAGGCTACTTTTAGCCTAATCCTCTTCTGTTAGATTCTTAACTCCTCTGTTTTTATTACTGGGTTCTAGTTCTCTCTGAATGACACGTAAGGGACTGCGAAGTCAGACAGCTATGGAGGCCTCTCTGGCCTCGACTTCGTCTGCTACTGGTAATCTACCCTCTGTTTCATCAGTTACTACTCTGTTAGAAGTCCCCTCCACAACTATAATGGGGAATCTGCAGCATGCTCCAGCAGTTGCCCCTTATAACCCTCTACTATTAAAAACCCTAGCCCAGGCTCAAATTCATGTCAGCGATAGGTCTGAGGTACTCAATGCTATGGGTAGTCTACCCCACAATGCAGTCCATAACAGCTGCATCTTTAATGGAACTCATGATATTTCGATAGACACACAGGAAGAACGCCTAGCAGCTACCTTAACCTCTAATCTTGCGAAAGGGGCTTCCCCTCAAAAGGATAGGGGCCCTTTGGATTACTCCAATAATAATAGGGTCAATTCTGTTCTCTCAACATCTGCCAACTCCCACCCCACGATGCCTATCTTATCTGTTAGGGCAGCTGACTCTGTAGCTAATGCCTCTGCATTACCAATAACAACGGTTAATGGGAACACTGCTCTTCCTTCCACTGAACCTCCATTCGAGGTTAACTCAGCAACTAGGGCCATTAATCATACTTCGACTATCCATGTTAATCTGTCTACTAATATGGCTGGTACTCCATACACGCCTAAAGGGAAATCGATACCTCCCTTGTTTAAAACTCCATTTAATAAATCCCAGAATCCGACCCTCAAAACAAAATCCAATCTGGCTATCCAAGGGAAACCAATTCAAGGGAAAAACATTTCACACTTTTTTGGAAAGAGGTCCACATCTAGCACCCTTGTTAAATCTTTACACTCACTTCCTATAGTGTGTTCATCAGATCATACTAACCTAGTTGATGTAGTTAAGAAATTGGAGATTGAAGATCCTTCAGCTCAGGATATTGACGACATCAGCATTATAGAATGTGCAGACAAGGCAATTGCAGATAGCCACCTGGGCCCCAACTATAATAATACAAATAATGTCACCCAGCAAATCTGTGATGATTCCTTTACAGGTTCTCCTTCTGATCTCATCAATTTTATTGATGAATACACAGAGAAACATAATTGGCTGAAAGAAAGGGGTCTACTCCCAGACTCAAAAAGGGATCAGGGTAGTGAATCGATTTTACACCACACTCTCAAGGAGGCAGATGAAAGAATTAAACTTTCCCAACCCACTATTTCGGCTCTGAATATGGTTCTGAGTTCCTTTGTGAGTCTGTATGACAATATATGGTCCGAGGTCAGATCTCACTCTCTCCTCCTATCTGAAATTTATTCTAGGTTAGAGGGGCTTGACAGATTTGAAGAGCTAGTTAAAATTATAAAGGAAGAACATCCATTTCTGCCTACACACGGTCATGATCCTACTCCTCTTAATCAACTACCCTCTGAAGCCCATACCGTACATAAAGGATTTACCATGATTACGCCAAGTATGCAAGAGGTAGTTCTAGTTAAGGGCCAGAGTCCTACGGTCCCTAAAGGTCCAGCTTTGAATTCATGTAGCCTACCCGCTAAGATGCCAATAACTACCTCCGAGGGTCTGCGAAAGCTCATTGGATCAAAGCCATCCCTAACTACCCCTCACACTAAACTCACGATGGTATCAATGGAGGAGAAAGTCCAAGAGGAAGCGGCTGGTCCGCTTGCTAACCCTATTGTACAAGGCCTTCCCCTTATGGGAGGGTCTTTAGAATTGGCAGATCTCCCCAAGGGTCCCCAGACCGCCTCTTCTCTGGAGTTCATATCTATTTCATCTTCAGAGAACTCACCTATCTCCATTGAACCCATCAAAGAAATCCTACATCAAAAAGTTGCGCCCTGTATAGGAAGGAAAAGGAAAATCACTCAGCAAATGAAGAAAACAAAAAATCAGAAAAACGTGAAACATTTAAATTCGTATACGAACAAATTTTTTAAAAATCTCTTCTTGGCGAATACTGTGGCCTCCTCATCTACTACCCTCGTACCGAAGGAGACTGGGAATCATGCTGATCCAGTGGCTTCTCGGACCCCTAACCCTATTACGGTAGTTACTGCAGCCACCACTGACCTACTTCCCACTACAGCAGTTCCATCTCCCTTACCGGATGATGTGGCTGATGGTCTTTTGACTAACAACATTCCCTCACTAGTAAAGGGACCCAATATCGATGGGGTTGTGGACTCTGTGGCTTCTGGTACCCCGACAATTACTTCAAATCTACCAAAGCCTACCTGTGTTAATGCCTCGACTGTGTTTACTACTAATGCTATTGTCAAAGCAAAGGACTCCACCTCTGATGCAGTATCCCCGACTGTCTTATCTAACTGTATAATAGGGTCAGTTCAGAGTCACTTAGAGACTTCTCGGCCAATGCCTACAGCAAATTTGGTTAACATTGATATGGTCAAACACCTTTTCCGGGAGATACTGGCTCCTAAAAGTGTATGTGGGGCAGTGCCTAAATCTAACTTATGCCTGCCCCCTAGAAGGGGCTTCTTCTACCTCGCCTCTACCTCTAGAGCCAACGTTCACTGTTGTCACTGAGGGTCTCCCAGTGAGTACTGAGCTTATAACAAGGGAAGAGGATCTGGGAGCCCTAGCACAGAGGGGTTTTTCTGCCCCTCTCCCTTCTAATTCAGTTTTTCCTAGTCTGCCTATTGCCGCCCCGACTATGGACCGTGAAGGTCCCCCCTTTGGGCTCGATTCGGTTGGCTACAATACTTCTCTTAATTTCTGTGAAAGATTTCCTGTAGGTCCAAATGTTATTCAAAATAGGACTATACTAAGAGGGGCTAGGGGTCCCGACTTGGCGGTTGATTCTTTAGCTCAGTTTACTAAAAAGATCTCTGACTCCCTTCCTAATATGTCAGAACTAAAAGCTCCTCGGGATATTATACAACTTACCAGCCTCTGGGGCCAAGATATGCCAATCTGCTTAAACCGTGGTAATATTTTAAAGATCTTCCATCAACTTCCCTCGCTCTCACTTATCTCTAGCTATGATTTGGATAGCATTATCTTCCCCATTCATGACCGGGTAGATGTAAGTAATATCATTCTTAAATCAAGAGTGGTTTTGGATTTAATCATGGGACATAAGGAAGGGCTAAAGCAACTTGGCTTTGAAGCAAATATACTGAAATCTACTCAGCTCTCCAGTAACAATGGAGGGGATGCAAAATATAGGGATAATCTTACTATGGTATATTATCCGGATAGAGCCCCACAACCCCACGGGAGGCAATTTATGCCCAAATCAAATGGACGCTTTCGTAATTGGACACAGGTCACTGCAGGTCTGTGGAAATGAGTACCTCCTGACTACTCCAGAACTACCTCCAGATGCTTTTTCTGTGAATAGCTTTGGGTTTCTCTCCTAGAATTCCAGAGGTAACTCTCACCTCTTTACTAACTTAGACACTGTTACTTTGATCAGGGTTTCACACTGTTTCTTTCTTCAAGAAACCTGGATGCTCTCAACTCCCATTTTAGACGGGTTTAATATTTTTTCTCAAAATGCTAGACCCAGCCGGGGAGGGAGGCCATCGGGGGGTCTTCTCATCGGACTTAGAACTTCTTTGGGTTATAGGACTAAGATCCTTTTGGATATGCCTTTTGGTATCCAGGCCCTGGAGGTGTTCTCCCTTGATCATACGGTTATTCTACTTTTGGTTAATGTATATTGGCACAAGGGAATTTCTCCTCTCGAGCCGTTTCTGCAAAAGCTAACGGACATGCTTCTTTCCTGGAGATCTGTGCACCCCAGGGGTAAACTGATCCTGGCAGGTGATCTTAATTCAGATTGTTCTATTTCTTCCGATTCTAAATATGACGACTTGGGACTAGCGTTGGAGGACGACTCCCGCCTAGGTATGAAATTCGCTTGTGGTCGTTGTTGGAACTTCGCCATGGATTCAGTGGGTCTTACTTGTCTTAATGGTTATTACGACGCTACCAATTTATCTCGACCCACATGGCGTAGATCCTCATCAATATCTACCTTAGACTACGTGTTTGTAGATCACTCTCTCATTCCTTTCTCGTCTAATGTCGAGGTCTCTTTCAACTCATGGAGTGACCATGGTATTCTCCGGGTCTCATTTCTCTGTTTCCTTCCAACTAAGTCTCTGTCCGCGGGGGGACCTACCCATCTCCAAACTGTGGGCCAAGGGACAGGGGTTCGTTGGTCTCCTCTTAATATTAGCCTATTGAATCGTAAACTGATCTCTTCTTTTAACCATACCTCTTTTTATTGGAAATTGGCAGTTTTCAATACAGTCCATTTCGATAGCTTTCTCATGGCTCTACAGCACAGTATTCACGGTCAGCTTAGGAAAGGTGTTTCTAAAATATCTCACCTTCATAGATTTGACCAAGAATTGGCTAATGTAAAGAGTCTCACTAAGAAACTCATTAGAGATGTACAATCCCTAGATATGGAATGGGCCGATAAAATCATAAAAATTAAAACCATCCGTCAAAAATATAAAAACTATTGTAAGTCCAGAAAAGCTTCTATGCTACAAAATGATGCAGATCACATGCTTGAAGTGCTTATAAAACGAGATCTGAGGGCATTTTGGGTTACAGTATCTAGCTTAGATAATGCAGCGTCCACCGACCAGCTAAATCCCATCCCTGAGGTTCAATGGGTTGAGCACTACACTAAACTCTTTGACATTGGGGATGAGAGATCAGTTTCCTGTCTACTGGGGAACGACCGCTCTAAGGACTTATGGAAGCCTCCGACTGACTCCGAGACAATACTAGGACTCATTTCCAAAGCCAAGAAATCTAGGGCTCCTGGGCCTAACGGCCTTACTAATAACACATTCAAAGCTGAGCCAGCTCTCTGGGCTAACCTCCTCTCTCTGCTCTTTGAAGATGTTGTCAATTCCAGGAAGGTACCCACTAGCTGGCAAACAGCTCACATTGTTCCAATTTTCAAAAGAGGCCTCCGTAACGAGGTCAAAAATTATAGACCTATTTCGCTTATTGATGCGGATTGTAAGCTTTTTGCCACTCTGTTGCTCTCGCACCTTAATGCTTGGATCAGGGAAAATAATATTCTCCCCAAACAACAAACAGGCTTTAGGGCAGGCCACTCAACTAATCTCAATGGTCTTATTCTCAGTGCCCTACAGACCTCTTCCTGGGGTAAATTTGATGGTCCTCTCTTTGTTGCATCTATTGACCTGTCAAACGCTTTTGACCTGGTTGTCAGGTCAAGACTATGGGAAAAACTAACCAAATGGGGCATTCCGGCAGGGCTTCTATCTCTTATCATGGCCATGTATGAAAATTCAGGGGTTCACATCAGGCTCGACTTGGCAGGAACCCTCTCTAGAAGGATTAGGACACGTATTGGGGTGAGACAAGGTTGCTCGTTAGCTCCCTGTCTCTTTATCCTTTATATGGCTGATGTTGACGACTTCCTGAGAAATGCAGGCATGGTGAGTGCTAAACTAGGGGATCTGAGGCTCTCATGGTTGGCTTATGCCGACGACTTTCTTCTTTTTGATAAAACTAAAGTGGGGCTGCAGAGGCTCATATGCAAATTTGAAGAGTATGGTAGTCTTAATGGCCTTAAGATTAACCCGAGCAAAACCCGTACTATGGTCTTTTCAAAGGGGAAAATGGGGAATAACAAAGTATGGAAAATAGGTGGCGAAAATATAATTAGAGCAAATAAAATCATCTATCTTGGTTATCTGATCTTGGCTAGACCCTCGGCGATCGAATTTAGACGATTCCTCAGAAACAAACTGCTCCCTCTCATCTCCCAATCCCTCAAACTAGACAATAAATATGGTATGTTCTCCCTTAAGCCTGTAGTAAACTTTTTTAAGGGTAAGGTTACTCCAAAACTATTGTATGGAATGGAATTCCACTTCACGGCACTTTTGACTTTCTGGGATTCTCTCGAGGGTATCTATTGGAGGAAAATCTTAAAACTGCCAAATTCCATTCCAATAGCAGCTATCAGGTATGAATTAGGGTTAGTCTCACTTCGAGCCAGGATTCTCTGGAGGATTCTATCACTTTTCTCAGCCTTGCTTTCTCCAAAACCTGACACTCTCTATGCTGATGTTGGCCACATGATTTTTTCTCAGGGACATTTAGTCAAGAATTTATATCTCAATGCTTTTAGTGATCTCTGTGACAAGACCCTGTTGGATATTTCCTCCGATAGGGATACCCTACTAATGAATCCGAATATGGTCAAGGAGCGTCTCTTTTGTCACGACTGGAGTAATACTATTGAAAAATTACATTTGTACCCCTCTCTGAGAGATTTACAATTTGATCATAAGAAAAGAGGCCGGTTGTCTTTTATTTTGAACCAATTCCCCAACAGATATTATCGCTCCCTTCTCATTAATCTCAGATGGAATCTCCTCCCCACTCGAGAAGTCTTACACAAAAGGAAGGAGCTCTCTGATTTAGATCCTAGCTGCCGCTTCTGCAAAACTTTGGGGGTGATTGAAACTGCTCGGCATCTCTTTTTAGACTGCACTGCTCTGACAGCTCTAAGGGACAAATATCTTGGTCGTTTTAAAGCAATGGGGCAAATGGGGGTGGCAGATTTGATCTGGTCTCAGTGTCTCACTATTACAAACATTAAGGATGGACTGGCTGTGGCTGGATTTATCAAAGCTTTAGATTTATTCGCCCCGCTGTTATGATAATGATAATGATTATACCTGTTATGACTATGCTTGACTCTATGAATTTTCTCTTATTCTCTGTAGGTTTTTATTGTTGCAGGATACCCTGCAATGTACCTTTTAAAATTTAAATTTAAATTTGTCCCTCATTCTCTGGAAATTTTAACTGGAAATTGGATCTATGTTTTAACGCTTGTTTGTATAATTTGAAATTTAAATGTAATGAATGTTTTTCTACCTTTTAAAGATACATTATTTTTCTTTTTTTTTTGTAAAGGTTTCTTGTAAACCATATACAATAAAATAAAAAAAAATAAAAAATAGTATAAAAAAACTGTTTCTTGGAATTTACAAGGACAACAAAATGAACAATTATTTTAGAGGCCAATTTGATCATTACATATTTGTAAGTATTAGCATGTTGTATAGCTGACATTTTAATGCATATAACTCTCACATATTGTTTCGATGTTTCTTTAATTTTTTCAAAACTTATTTATGGTTGTATTATAATGTTCCATTTTTTTTATAGCTCAAAATGTAGATAGGTTTTGAGAAAGTGAAAACCATGAAACATTTCCGACGTGCCGGCTCCTATGATGCTCTTATCTAATTTTATTCATATTTATAAATACTATGCCACATTTAAAATAAACTTTTTAAAATGTTATAAATGTTCTCTTTACATCGTTTTCTTGCTTTTAATAGTTATCAAGCTCTTGTTGAGTAACTGCAGATTCTTTTCCTTAATTGATCCGGCCATTAGCCAGGGACAGAATCAGTAGAGGTATTCACAGCCATTAAATATGCTCCATCACCTCTCCATCCCTCCAGCCACAGTGCTGCCCGATTACAAGATGACCTTCACTCTCTTCTATCACGAACAAGATAGGTTTGATTTAGCTGGGCTAAACCAAGAGCATGGACATGAACACTGCCTGTTAGCATTCTGTAGCATTGTGCTAGATCCTGTTGCCAATGGTTTTCCTCCTGTCTTCAGTCTGTCATAGCAACTGATGTGGCTGCCAATTGTCAGGAAGGAGAGTATTTAGGAAGAGAGCATTGAAGATAGTAAGGGCCCCGGCCCCAGAACACCTTGTGGACTATGCAGAGGGACTTGAACTATATGTTGGGAGCTCATTGCACATATGTTCAACTGGTGTACACATTTTGAACAAACAATGTTGCAATGATGTAATGGCCAATAACAAATTGTCACAAAAAACAAAACCCCACTTTTGATGGAACCTCCAGAGGCTGTTCCCTAAGGTGCGCCCCCAAGTCACCAAAAAAACCCAAAGGGATATACAAATCACTGTGCGTCTCCTCACAGTAAACCAACAAAAATGTCCCTCCCACAATAAGTTTTCCAAACCAAACTCTCTTCCCACCCCTCCATACTTATACCAAATTACTCTCGCCTGTTAACCAAACAATACTCTGCTATCTACTCTTTAAACAGCATAATAAAATCCAACACTTATGTACATAATGGTTTAATTTTCCTCCTCTCGTCCCTTACCTCTGAACTGATAAGTATAGTTTGCGCTATCACAGGACTTCCCACTCATTAAAACAGCGCTGTCCTCCCTCTTCTTGCGCGCAATGTCTCACTTCAATATCATCTACTACTACTAATGTGACATCACTGCTCCTCTCTGTGGGAGCCCTCTTTTATTTCAACTAATAAAAGTTAAAAGAATATACACCACACGGTTGTCTCTCTTTCACACTCTCCACTCTCATTCCAATACTAAATCTTCTGTTTGCTGTTCTTGCGTCAGCCACACTTTGCTTTCTATGTTCTTCCGAAAACCACAAGTCTTTTACATGCACCCTCAGTCAGGAGCAATTAAAAAATCATTCAACATGTTGTAATTGTTACTGTTTGTTTTTTATAGCACTTATCCACAGGTGGAGTGCATAAAAGCGCTTCAAGTTGGGAAGGGAACAAGGGAATACAATAATTATTCTTAGGCCTTGAAATTTCCAAATGATCTAACAGAAAAACCAGCATACTAAACCTGATGGCATTTCTCAGAGTCTAAGTGCATGAAGTGTTACAGTATAGACCAAGCTAGGGAGGGGGGACAAAAAAGGGAGGGGGGCAGGACAGATGAACAACTAGTCCTAGTACATTTAGGTCATGCATGCGTACAGATGGAGGTGCGAGGAAAGGGGTTGTGGGGGAGGAAACAAGTCCAGTCCAGTAAGGCCCTGGGTTCAGCGCAGAGAGGTTGCCCCGCTCATGGACCATGAGCTGAAAGTGCAAAAATGCTGAAACATAGTGCTGTGGCCCGGAGGCAAGGGGAAAAGACTGACCGGGGAGCCTGGGATCTGTATGGCTCGGTAAGTGAACCAGGCAACCAGTCTGCAAAAACAGATGTAGGGAGGAGAAGGAGGGAAGAGTGAACAACATGGGGGTTGGCAGCGTAAAAGGGAGAGAGAAGGAGGAAGAGAAGCGGATGATCTTGAGGAGTTTCGAGAACTTGAGGTGTTCCATCTCAAGATGGAGAGAGTCAGGGAGGCTGTTTCAAAGGGAGGCACTTGCAGAGAATAAAGATCTACCCCCAAATAACTCTTTAAGAAAGAGGCTCATCTGCAGAGAGTTGGAGGAGGATGAACGAAGGACGATAAAAGGGAGAGTATTAAGGAAGAGAGCGTTGTAGATAGAGCAGGCCCCGGCCCCAGAAAACCTTGTGGATTATGCAGAGGGTATCGAACTTGATCCTCACAGCCACGGGTAGCCAGTGGAGGGATTCCAGCACCGGAGAGATGCAGAGCCTGGGCTTGAGGCCAAGGATACATCTTGTGGCTCTGTTCTGGATGGGTTGTAGAGGATAGAGAGTAGGACAATTGAGAAAGAGGCTGTTGCAAAAGTCCAGCCTAGAGAGAACCAGAGTTTCTGAGGTGGCAAGCCTCTGGGGGAAAGTGAGAAAAGGTAGAATACCTCTGAGGAGTTGCAGTTGGTGGTGGGACTTTTTGGAGATGTCTGAGATGTGAGAAGAGAAGGAAAGAGTGGAGTCGAAGAAGACCCCTACATTTTTTGCCTCATTGGTAGGTGAGCAGGGGTTCCAAAGAGTACAATCTCTGTCTTACTTGCTTTCAGGCAGAGATTGTTAGCAGCACACCAAGACTGACTTGCGGATAGACAGTCAGGGATGAGCGACGAGGAGGAGGGGGCTGATGGTAGCCTGAATGAGAGTTATGTGTCATCTGCATAACACTGAAAGTTAGACGTAAAGGTAGATATCCTGTGAGTGAAAGGGGCCATGTAGATATTGAAAAAACAGGGGGATAGGTTAGATCCCTGGGTGACACCACAAGTAGAGAGAGTGATAGAGGAGAGAAAGGACCCAATTTCCACCTGGAAGGGCTGGTCAGAGAGAAAGGAGGTGAGCCACGCCAGGGCTTGATCTGCGATTTCCAGGGTATCATGGAGACGGGTGATCAAGATGTCGTGGTTTACTGTATCGAAAGCAGAAGAGAGGTCGAGAAGAATGAGGACAGAGGGAGAGTTAGAGCCAAGATTTGAAAGCAGGTCAGCACAGGTGTTCATGAGAGCAGTTTTCGTGCCTCTAGAAGCTTTAAACCCAGACTAATGGCCATCGAGACAACCAACAGATTTAGTGTGTAGGGTAAGCTGAGTGAAAGCTAGCTTCTCCAGGGGTTATTCCAGGAAAGGGGTGATGGAGATCGGGTGTTAGTTTGCCGGATTAGACGGGTAGGCAGAGTTTTATTTTAGCAGAGGGTGCACGAGAAAGTGCTTGAGACAAGAGGGGAAAACTCTTGTGGTGAAAGAGAAGTAGCAGAGGTTGTCCAAGGCTGGGGGGAGAGTGTCAATATTGTCCTTGATAGTTTTGGTGGGGCAGGGGTCCACATGTTTGGAAGAGGCTTTCATAGACCAGACTTGTCTAGAGATTTCATCTGGTGTGACAGGGGAGAGGGAGGAGAGAAGAGGGGTAGGGGTGGGGGTAGCCGAGGGGGTTGTGAGAGATGTTGGTGCAGGAGGGGGCAGGAGAGAGAGAGGACAGTATGTCCTGTGTTTTGGTGGTGAAATGTGCGGCCAGGGCCAAGCAAAGGGCCTGGGTGGGTGCAGTGGAGAATGCGACTGCAGTATGGTTGGCGAGTTCCTTGCAGACTTTGAAAAGTTTAGCCGTGTTGTTAGATGCTGCAGATATTCTAGCTTGAATGTAGACTTTTTTCTTGGAGTGGATGCAGAGTCTATATAGCCTTTGAAGAATGTGGCAGGCCAGTTTGTCAGAGGGTGCACCTGAATATCCCCATTTCCATTCCTCTGCTCTGCACTTGCGATTAAGGGGAGCCAGATCGGAATCGTGCCAAGAGTTGCACTTTTTGGCAGGCTTAAAATGGACCATCATGACCGGGGCAAGAATGTCAAGAGTGTTAGAGATGACACGGTGAAAGTTAGAGAGGGTTGTATCAGGGTGGAAGTCAGCCACAGGAGTAGAAGGAGGAGAGTGGTGGAGGCAAAGGCAGGCACTGCCACTCTTTTCATTGAAGGCAGGAGGTGGTGTAGGGTGTGCTATTGCTAAAGGAGGCAAGAGCTTCAAGTGAGCAGAGAGAAGAGAATGATCAGTGATAAGAGAGGGGTAGTGAGAGGAATAGATAGTGGGATGTGTGTGGAGATGAGAGCATCCCAGGTGTGGCCAGCAGTGTGCATTTGATCAGAGGGTAGAATGAAAAAAGAAAGAGAGTCACACAGGTTGCAGAAAGGTCCTGAAGAGTCAGGAGAGTCAAGATGGATGTTAAGATCCCCCAGCAGGAGGAGTTGGGAAGAGGAGGAAAGGAGAGAAGAGGTCAGGTCAGCCCATTCCGAGAGGAAGAGGGTGGACTGGCCCAGCAGCTGATAGAAGGTGGCCAGAGTAAGATTGGTAACAGGCAATAGAGAGAGCCTGCAGAGCAGGAATTCAAAGGAGGAATAGACCTGAGTGGGAATAATATAATAATGGAAAAAGATCAAGGCTAGTCCACCTCCTGGCCTGTTGGTCCTAAGCATGGAAAGGACATTGTAGACTTCAGGGAGGAGTGTGTCAAAACTTGTGACAGAGCTGTCCTGAGACCATAACTCAGTAAGAGCAAGAACATCAAGGTCCAGCAGCTCAAGGAGGGGCAGATGTCAGAGGACTGCTTGACAGCAGAGCGAGAATTTAGTGTGGCAACATGGAGCAGGTTGACTCCTTTGAAGGACTTACATGGGGGGTGCAGGGGACAGAGGTCCCCCTCAAGCGGCAAGAGTGCCTGAGAGATAGAGGTAGGAGGAGGCAGAGGAGGCAATGAAGACTAGGGTGTCACTCTATCATTACATGGCTGCTTTTATATGAGTGGGTGACATCACAGCGTTTAAACAATGTTTCAAGAAACATGTAAATTCAGAATCACTGAATGGACAGCTTTGACTGTGCTATAGGTACATCTATACAATACCTAGCCCTAATGGCCTGTCCTATCCTTGTGACCATACTAATGACTTCCTCTTGACAATGATCTAATGGTGGAGTCATCTGCTCTCTCAAGGTTTTGATTGGATAGTATCCACAATGATATGTTAACTCATGCAACTCCACTGATCATTGCTTGCTCTTCCTCGAGTGTTCCTGGGTGGGTTGCATCCATCATAATTGACCAATCATTTTGTGAGGTTTGAACAGTGTGACAACAGAAAAGTATACTTCACATCCTTTCTCATGGGACCTAAAGGTTGTGTAAGGAACATGTGGTGGCAACAGTAAAGACATACACAAGTGAGCACAGTTCAAGGGTGTTTATTAAACTGCAAAGATAGGTAAATCTAAGATGGGAGCAAGCTTCAACAATCAAATAATAATAAGGCAGTCCTAGTGGCGTTTTGGCAAATAAAAGGGCCTATACTAAGAAAAAGCTATTGCCAATCCTTTCACTAAATTAAAAAAAAAGTGTGGGATAATGTTCTTAAGAAAGAAGGAAGTGTTCAGCACAGGATAAGGTGGGACATCACACTCTTGAGCTTTGCCACAAGCTAAGAGTTCCGCTTTCAGCAATCAGGGCATTCAGTGGTTAAGTTTCTTTTCCATCAAAAAGTCTTTCGCCGCTGAGGGCCTGATGTATTCAAATAATAAACAAAGAGTTCCTTTTCACATATACTCTGGGTGATGTATTTTTCCACCTCTTAGACGCTCTCTTCTTGGCTCGGACCCTTCTCAATTTTTAGCCTCCCTCCGCCGGATTCACAGTGGCTTTTGACACAATCTTTGGGTGATGTCTTTCACCTCTGGATCCCACTCTTCCGGGCGCAGATCTCTAGAAAGTTCCTTAATGATACCAGGACCTCTGAAAGTTAGGTTATTTTGGTCTCGAGGGCTTGTCATGATCAAAGTATCAAAACACAAGTTCTACAAAAATGTCTTCTCTGTATTTGGGTGATAGTTCAACACCCCATGGGTTCCCCCTCTTCCAGGCTCAGTCCCTCTCAAATATTAGCTTTTCTTTGTCTGGTATCACTCTGGCATAGCATACATTCAAAAAGGCTTTCCCTCTTGTATTTTGCTTTGTTGTACTCACAGGTCATTGGGTGTTGGGTTTTCATCCTTGGATCCCCCTCTTCAGGGCTCAGATCTGACACGACTGTGGGCCTCCCTCGATTGGGTTCACTATGGCTGTCAATGCAACTTTGTAGGTGACTTCTACAAATCAATGTCTTTTTGTACAGTTCACTGTGGACATCCTCGGCCAGGTTCACTCATGTCAACACACTGTATTTCGGGACTATGGACTTCACCTCCTCTGTATCGGCATCCCTCGTTCGGGTTCCCTCTTACCAATCTTGTCAATTGTATCTTGGTCGTTCAGTTCTTATGAAGTGGGATTAATTTCCCTTATCTTCACCACCATCCATCGGTCAAAGACTTTCAACGGTATTGAGAATTTTACAAGATCCCTGTATGACCACTTCGACCCCCTCCTTGTCTTTCCAAAGGCCTTCTGGTTATGGCAGTTTCTACAATTGGGTAATCGCCCAGAGTTTCCTGATTGAGAACCCACGTGGTGCCGGACTCCTCTGCAGTTCTTTTAACTTTTCACAGTTCAATTAGCTGTTTGTTACTTTCATTAAACACAATTCAGTCTCTTATCGAGTCTCCCCTCAACTTACTGGATGTGATAAACTGCTTGGCTTTCTTTCTCTTTGGACTCAAGGTTGGTACCATGGAGACAAGCATCTCTCCCCAGCTTGGTTATCAGTGGAAGAGGTTCTTGTGTACCGTTGCAATCTGCTGCAACACATGCTGGCTATTGTTCATGGCCTTATGATTCCTTTTGTGGAGGTTTCACAGGCCTAGGTCGGAAAGGGCAAGGTCACTTTTCCCTTTGTCACCCTTTTGGTATGTGCTGTCTTTCTCCTCCTCTTGAACTGCTGTGCTGATTTAGCACTCTCGACATGCGGTGTGCCTTGCTCATATTGCACTCTTGTGCTCCACCTTTTACCACAGTGGTGAAGGAAAAGGGCCATCAGCTGTGGGTGGTTCTGGTTGATTTCCTGACTCTGACTAACCCTGGTGTTGGGACATGGCAAGTAAATAGCTTGAGTGTGAGTCTGTCGTCCTTGTTGGTATACAAAAGTGTTCATGTCGGAAAAGGGGGGGGGTGGGATTAAAGTGTTTGGTTATCCTACATGTAAGGTTGGGGAAAATGTGTAATAAAAAGGGGGATACTGCATCTCACCTGTCTGGGTCCCACTTCCACTCCCTGAGGACCCCCATCCAGGTGATCATCCCTCACTAGTGCATCCCCAGTAACTGGATCCAATAGTGATGGCCGTGTCCTGGCCACCTGGATGATGGACCCCCAGGGACTAGTCAAGGAGACACATGCAGGTTTCTCACAGTTGGCACCTACTTACTATTCCCACCATTGAGACTGTGCAAGTGAGAGTTTTCTCCTTTCTTTCTCATCGTGGAGACATTTATGACATGTGTTCACTGACTTCTTTCTTTGAGACCATGTGCACATCTAATCTGTGTATTCAATGAATTGGTGGATGTGTGTGTTCTGGGTTTTTAAGGGCAAATGTAATTTAATAAGTGTCAGGACATTTTCTGTATTATATTCCTACAGCACTTAAACTATTACTTTCCTTTTGCAGTCTTGTGCAACTGTCTCTTTGTGTTCTGGGTACAAATGCTCATAGTGTCTGGGGCTCCTGCTTCTACCCAGGGGTGAATATTTTCCTACAGGGGATAGTGTGTGTCTGATTGCCTTTGTCCTGTGCACATCTCTGCACATAGCCTTGTTCGCACTGATCTGTGCCTTGTGTCTGTTAGTATCTAAGAGAAGGGGCAGGAACGTCATTGGTTATATGTTTCGGTTGGGACCTTGCTGCACCTTCCTGTTCCTAGCTAATCTCTGCATGGCTTTTATAGCTTCCCCTCACAGGGTCTTCTCAGAGTTGCAACATGTGATTAAGTCCTGCCTTTCTACTCTGCACCTGGGAATGAGCTTTACCTCATTGTCCTGACCAATCACAGAGTGGCTTTACAGCTTGTCCTGTGAAGCTACTGACCTTGTTTTCTTCTGAATGGCCTGCCAAGCTGCTTCTGCCTTGAGGCCTGCTTTTCTGAATTCTATGCTGAATTGTTTCTGTGTATGCATTTCTCGACTATATAATAGCATTGCATGTTGTTGTGCCCACATTAACTTACCATTGTGAGCAACTATATGTCTTCTACTGATTATTTGCTTTCTAATCTAACATATTTGCCTATTTTTGAATTCAACACTGGGTACGTGTTAGGTGTCTCCTTCTGTCATCTGTGAGTGTGCTCTATTTCTGCTGTTGGTTATATGTGCATTGTTCTGATTACTATTCTCCTCTCTTAGTATTATGTACTGCTGTATGTCTGATGCATGGATCGTCACTGATTACTCTCAGAATCATATTGTTTTTTCTGAACAGCTGCTCATATGCCCTAAATATCATGTATGTTAGCTAAGTGACTGGCCTTTTGTGTGGTTTCTTTCTCATGTTATAAGGATTTCCTAGCTTACATTTTCTCTCATGGGTGGGACTTCAGAGGTATATCTCAAAGTTCCCCCATTTTGTTCTGTACAGATCACATTTGTCCATGAACTCTTTGTACTTGTTCTCTTGCCCATTTGTTTATGTCTTTAGGGGCCCATATCCTGCTTATGTTTCTTAAATGTCCTCCCCCCATTGCATAGTCCCATCTTCTGTATCCTAAAAAAAGTCTCCATCTGCTGTGCGATCTACATAACAATCAAGGTAACTTTCTGGATCTGGGTTTGGTGACCAAAGTGTTCCTGGCAGGCCTATTTGGTTTTCTATTTGTACCATTTTCCTCTTTTGTTTAACTATGACATTGTCTGTCTGAGTGAGTTCATCTTTTCAAGGAGCAGTAGCATCACTTACCTTAACTGCAAGCAATTTTACTTTATTTCCACAGAACAAACAATGAACCAATGTGATATAGGCTCCAGACCAATATTAAAACGATGAGAAAGGGCCATCCAGGATAGTTTTTCAGCAGTCCAGTCTGATTTTTTATTCATTCCTGCTTCCTTTTCCACACCTATTTCTAAATGGCATAAAGCATGTATTTCTATGCTGAGGGTTCCATTTTCATTGCCATTTGGGAACACATAAGTGCAACATGTACTTCCGAATTTCCAACACACACCTCATTCCATCACTTTGAGGAGATCAAGTACCATATGATTGTGCACTGTGGCATTTGCCATCTGTGACACATCCCACCATATTTTTTACAACGCCTTGGCATTTGTGACTGTGTGTACTACACGGGCCAGGTAAGATTTGATCAATAGTTCTGTTTTTGAAAAAAGTCTATATTGGGTGAGTATCTTCTTTTGCTGAAGAAACAATGTCTTCCTGCATGGTCATGTCTGTTGACTGCTCTGTCCATGTACTGTTGGGGGCTTTTTAAGGGACTGTGTTTTCTTGTTTGGGATTGACACTTTATTTTCTGGTATCAACAGCACTGGGGCATGAAGGGTCACCAAGCAATAGAGCCCCTTCCAAGTTGGTGGTAGATGGAAGTATATGGAACTAGGCCTTAGAACCACACTGCCAAAAGATGCCAAAAGAAGTCCATTAGTGTGGCAATTCCTTATTGTATGCTGGCATGGTGAATGTCCTGTTAGTTTGTATTATGACCCACAGGTATGCTTCCTTTACCCCTGAAACAAAAAAGTTTGAGTGAGTTTCTGTGCTCTTAGGGGTTGATCATGCTGCTGTATATTTTCAATCTGCAAACATTTCATTTGTATTTTTATATATCTCCTGTATATCCCACCAGTCCTTCTGCTCTCGATACTGCTCATCCCTTCACCCATTTGTTGTTCCAAGATGTTACACTTTCGATGTATATCTGTGGTTTTACAGCATATTGTCTATAATCTTGTCCTTGTTTCTTTGTACACTCATTTTGGTTTACTTTTTCAAGTCTGGCCTGTACAGTGTGTCCTTGGAACTTCCTTTGAATCTTGCAGAGATGTGCCAAGTACTGTGCCTGCACTTCTCTGGGTATAAACAGTTGGGAGGTGCTAACCACATATGGTATTGGGTGTAACTTTTTATTATATTGTACCAAATATAATTTCCTTCTGAATGATGCTTGTTCATGACATTTGCATGTATGCTTCCTTCTGAATAAATTTCTCTTTTATGTCTGGTCACAAGGTTATTTCTAATTGCTGTTACAATTATTATACCTTATTTGTCCTACGTCTACATTATTTCTATCAAAGAATAAAAAAGAAGAAGAGAGAAAAACAGATAGCATGAACCTATATACATTTTCTTCATTTGTCTTCTGTTCTCTGCTCGAGCCTCTCGTATTTCAGTTGACCTCTCAGTTCTGGTTCCCCAAATAAGCATATTGCTGTTATATAAGCTTGCATAGTGTACTCAATTTTGGTTGATGATGCTCTCTCCTGTTTCTGTTTCTTGTTTAGGTTCTACTGTTGTGCTGGTATCTCTTTGGACATCTGTTAGGTGCACCTGAGCTCGTAGATTATTTAGTTTCACAGCTGTATGTGTAGCATAGACAACCTCATGCAGCCTTGTGAGCTTCAACTCTCTCCATGTTCGGTTGTGCTGTTTGATGTAGATCTGTCACCTGGTTGTAGCTGTAGAGGTGATGTTGTCTCTGTGTCACTTGAGCTTGCTACTGCCTGTTGGGGTACGCTTGTAGTGATCTTGTGAGAGATAAATCTTGCACATGTTGACAGGGTTCTAAGGTATCCATTGAATGCTTGCCCCAGGATAAATGTGCTCCTGTGGGCATCTGTTATTTTTCACACTGGGGCAACAGTGTGTGCATCTGCATACCAATCACCAACGCATACAGTGACAAGTGGTGGTCCTTGCATGGCTTGTTGCGTAAACTGAAAAGTGCTAAAGGCAGGCAATAGAGCCAGCTCTTCTTTAGCATGGCACACATTTTCGCAAGTTTGTTCTTCAACAAACAGTTCTATCTTTCCACAATCCAGTTGGCTTGTGGATGGTACACTCTGCGAAGCTTGTGTTTGATTCCTAATAATTTGGTTATCTCACTAGAGAGTTTGTTTGCAAATGGAGGGCCGTTGTCAGACATTAGGACATCAGATATCGCCACCTTGGAAATACTTCTCTGACCAAGAATTTAGCTGCAGAATTTCCATCAGCATTCACATATGGACCAGCCGTAATCAACCGCAAAATGGCCATACAATCACAATCATATAATGATAAGTACTGCACCTGGTTACCATGTTGATGTAATCAACATTGTGTGGGATGTTTTTATCCACGCATCCAAGCCCGACCTCAAAACTGTGCAGTACTGACATGGAAAACATCATGATGGCCAGAGATTCCCAGAAAATGCCCAGGGAAGTGCATGAAGAATAGGCTGCCACCCATTTTGCCGATGTTATGGGCACAGAAGGGCACTGCCTAAAACCACCATTGGACTACCCACACAGTAGCCTGAAACCATTGGGAATGGCAATGCTGATTGCCAAAAGCAACCTAGAATTGTGGGGAATTCATTTTCTTAAATCCCAAAAATGGGTGCATTACCAGTACTCACCACTATCAGAAAGCCGGCGTTTTAAAACAACACCAGACTTTTTTCTCTTTTTGTGTAAAACTGAATAAATGAACCCAAAGCAGGCCAAATAAAGACTTACTGAGAGGTGGATCCAATGTAAAGTTATATTCTGAAGTGACTTGAAGGTTTATAACAAGACTGGCTGAGCTGTGGATTTCAGCAGTTTAAGTAAATTTGGACTGAAAGACACTAAAAACCTAAATGTTTAAAAGAAATGAGTGACCTACTTTTGAGTGTCACATAGGTTGCAATTGTTTAAATGTCATAGTTTTAAACTTAGAATCAGAATTCTAGCTGCATATGTAAAAATGGTTAGTTTTATTTGAATGCAGAAAACTGGGTAACTAAAAGTGACATTAGCTGGGGCCTGGCTTAAGGAACTCAATTCTGCCCACCAGCTACCCCCGACAGGAGTTGAGACTTACACAAAAGCTGTGTTCCCAGGCCTACCTGCCTTTTGCTGCTCCCACCAAAAGGGATATGACACTTCTCTGATTGAATTACCTGGGCTCTGCAGGAAATTGAACAAAGCCCTGTCCTGACTCAGGCAAATGTTTTATTATGGGGGCCGTAAAAGTGGCTTCCTCCTGGAAGGAAAGGGGAGGAGCACTGCCTGTGAGAGCAAGCTGGCTTGGCAGAACTGGAAAAACCAGAAATTCAACCTTGTGCTGGGGGGAAACCACACCCCTGTAGCCAGAATATGGTTTTAGAAAAAGATGAATAACTCATAGTACGGACTTGTGAAAATTATTTAAATGATACCATAATTCTTGTGATTTTTCTGCCCACATTTTAAGAGGTTTTTAGAACCGGTGGTATGATCTGGGGGCAAGCTAGCAGTTAAGAGGGTATTACTTAAAATGTATGCATGTTAAAAATCTGACACTTCATCAAGTAATGTCCATACTCCTTCCGCACATGTGTATAAATTTGGGGTAACGTCCGATATTACGAAACCAGTTAAAAAGTGCAAATGTTGCCATTTCTGAATGCAAGCTCACAGGAAGAGCAGATTTGGACAGGGTATACCTCCTGTGATATGTAATGGGTGCATGTAATTTTAAACAAATGTGGTACCTGTGCAAATATGTCTTTTGGGTCAAAATATAGATTGTGTGTAATTTGACAGGGGTGGGTTCTCTGTACCATAAACAGACCTCATCATGATGACACTTCATTTCATTCCCCCAATCAAGGGGAAGAGGATGAAGTGGCCAATGACAAGTGGAGAGGGGTAGAGCCTAGTGATGCTGCACACACACCCATTTTCAAAACACATAAAAGCAGACAGTCCGGACAGATAGGGACATTCAATTCCATTTGCTGCGGAGCATGCTGCCGGACCATACCACATCCAGAGATCCAGACTTTAAATCCATCAATCTCCAGAGAAAGCTGTGCAGAAAGATCCAGAAGCAGTGCTGTACCCAGAGAGAGCAGAGCTGACCCAGACCACTGTTAGCAGAACCAGAGAGCTGACCCAGATCACTGTGAAGTGCAGACACCAGACCAGAGTCCAGTCTAAAACCTGACCAGATCCGCGGCGAGGCCCATTCTATTTCTAAATATATTGTGAGTACCTAGAGAACTGTGCAGAACCAATCTCTTAGTTAAAATAATCTAATCCAAGCTATTTTAATCTAAGTAGAACTGCCTCCTAACTGTCACCTGTCATTTTGTAAAGCTGTCACCTGTCATTTCTAGTTGCAAGTCACTTGTCACTTTGAACTTTAAAATTTAAAATCTGAAAAACGACCTTTACCATATTGCTCATATCTCTGTGACCGTTTGTCTTAGAGACTTGCAGTCACTTTCCTCTGAAAGCTGGGAATCTTGGCTTTTCGACGAACTTATAAATGCATTCCTAGCCCCTACACCTTTGCCGCAATCGCGAAAAACGCACTCGCGAATTTACCGCGATTTGCAAATATCTCCACGTGTGAAAACCGCAGCTTCATTGCTTTCCTTGCTAAAAAATTTGTTTGCCTCTTAAGAACCATCCCTGAATCAATGCTAGAGTGAGCCTGGACTAATATTAACTATATAACACTCACCCTGAACCTCTAGAGGGAATTAAAAGCATTTTAGCATATTTTTCACTTCATTGCCAGCACATATAAAAGCATTGTAGCATATTTTTCACTTCATTGCCAGCACATATAAAAGCATTTTGGGCCTGTGTTTCAAACTTCTGTAGTCTAAGCTTGCTGGGGTGAACTGAATTACATTTGATTGCATTTCTGAGAACTGTGTGCTTTCCTTCCATTTCCTTGCATTGCATAAAAGGGGGGGGGTGAATTGCCAGAGAAAAGTGATTACATTGTTTTGTTGAAATCATATTGAGTATTTTCTGTATTGCAATTTTCATTCAACATTACATCCATCTGAACTTATATAAAGCATTCTCTACCATCTTATTTTTCTGTTCCTATTCACAAGTGTGCTAGTGCCAGACTATCCATTATTGATTACTGCTCAGATTCAGTGTGATATTCAATTATTAATTTATTATAAAGCGTGATATATATATATATTGTTTAAATGATCAAATAAACCCTTAAACTTGCAAAACAGAACTACTTCTTGGCTCAGTGGGGTCAGGGGGATTCCAAGAGAGGGGTGTTATATAGGGGTAGTCATCCAGAACGCATGAACTGGACATAAAGATATATTAATAAGGGTTTCCATTCAGTATCCCAGACTAGGTGTTGATTTAGCTGTAGTGTTGAATTGAATCCTCTTACAATTGAGTTCCTTGAAGTGCCTGGATGGGCTCGGCAATGTTGCCCTTAAGGTCTTTAGTGGGTGTGCAATGGACAGATGCACAATATGTGGCAGGTTGTGCATTCGGATGCATATGAATCCACTTGCTCTGCCATGTTTTGAATGAACCAATCTTCGCTGATTTCAACAGATGGTGAGCTGCTCTAAGGTGTTTGTTAGCAACTCCAAACGCAGTGCCTGTCAACGCCAGTGCTACTTCTAGATCTCTTGCACTCACCCTGGTGTGGGCAGTAACCTCTGGTGGTGAGACGTATGGTGGGGGTGGGGCCATGCCTGGGTTGGCGACAATAGTGACCACTGACACATAAATCGGATTGGTACACCCTTCTGCTGGGTGAGTGGCTAGCAGATGTATCCCCTTTTTAGTCTCCATATTCTTGTCGCCCTCCCCTGCGCCTGTCTCCTTGTTACCATCCTGTGTTGCCCCTTCTCCCTTTGGATCCTCTGTTTCTTCAAACTTTTTACAGAGGTTCAATTCTTTCCTCCTATTTTGTAACTGTCTCCCTTATACTTTGCTGTCAGATACGTGGACATGTATTCCAGAGCCCCGCTGTCAAAATATCCTTGCTCTGGCCAGGATTGGGGCATTCCTTCGCCTCTAGTCTCACTCACCCACTGATTGTGGTATTTCTTAATTTTTTCACAATACCTGGGCAAGGCCTTACACATATGGTCTAAGTGTGTGTCTGTTCCCATGATAGTGTCTGGATGTATGTCTTATGTTGAGGCTACGCCAATTCTATTGCGCCACAGTTAACACAGAAAATCGTTCAACACATTTAAAGCAAATACAGTTCCGTCTTGTCTTTAGTACATGTCAATACTGTCAATGAACTTACAGAAAATCATTAGTTCACATTTCCACCACCCAATATTCCCCAATAGAGCTTCTTCGCACAACCACTACACACTCTCCTGATGCACTCACACAAGCATATCATACACACCCCTCCGGGCCCTCCTCCTTACACTTTAAGGTACACCAACAAAACAAACTAAAAAAATAAGCTGAAATAATAACCACTCATTTTCCTGAGCTCTCTAAATATATGGAGCTCCTACATTTCTCCTTATTTTGCTCCCGCACTGTTCAAGACAGACAGTGCATTTGGCGCAACCCCCCCCCCTTTCTCGGTGGGGCTCCCATATTCCTTTTTCCTTATCCTTTAATATCCTTAAAAAGTAAATGAAAAATGTCCAAAAGGAAGTCAACACAATCCACAACCTAACCACACTCTCACTTCCGATCAATAGGTGTTCATACTATTCACACTGCTCCATACACCCAACCCTACTTTGTTATCCCCTGCAGGCTATACTCACACATTGACATTCTTCCGAAAGCCTCCATTCACGGGGATCCACAACATGCCTGCCCCTCACGTTGGCTCTGCACCCGGCTCCAATGAGCAGGCAGGATTCTGAAAAGACGGCACAGACAAGGCCACTCAGCGTACGTGTTTTGGGACTGGTCACCCTTGGTGAGCACAGCCCTTTCGGAGAGATCACCTGGATACCTCTGCAGTTACGGGGGGGACATGGAATCACGTTGCAAGGGTCACCAAATAAAGGCAAGTCCCTTTTAAGGCAAACTAGAGAGCGAATACAACCCTTTATGGAAATAAGCCAGGAGATAGCTTGCAAGGATAACAAGGTTTTAATTGTACACAATACAAAATGTCAGCAAAGGACTCTGCTGCTGGATAATATTCTGGATAATCTGAGAACAAGCAGAAGCTTAAAAAACTGTGTAGCGTCATCACATACAGTAAAAAAAAAAAACTGATTGACAAGACCATATAGATGAGCCTGCTCCATAGTGGATGCCAGGCTACAATTGGTTGGGTCTTTCACTGTCAATCAGGCTCCACGTGGGTCAGCTGGGCTCATCTTGGATTCTGGTGAAGGTCGGGGCACTCATAAAATGCAATGTTGCTTCTAAACTAGCAGGCTCAGCCTACTTACTATATCACTGTGGCATGCACCAGGGCGGCTCGGGGGTTAGTGCCAGGGCAAGGGAGGATGAAATACAGCTACACTGACCCACACATTCTGAGCTTCATTAATACCGCACCTCTCGAACACAAGGTCTACACTTTGGGATTGATGTTTGATTTGTCCCTCTCTGTACCTTGTGTTACTAAAGATGTATTTCATGCTCGGGTGAAACAGTTGTGAATGCTTAGATCTCTTATGGACACGTGATTTGTGTTATGACAGGGGAACTGCTTGCATATCATGGAATGCAGGGGTGTGGGGGTTGGGTCATTGGGTCAGTGGTGTGGGCTTTGGGCTGGCTGGATGGTGGTTAGAGGCCTACTGGCAGCTCAGTGCTGATGAATGGATGCTGCACAGAGTCTGGTGTTGTCTTAAGCTCATGCAGGGCACATTCCTCTGAATGATACTAAATGTTTGCAACAATGAAGGGGCATGGGAGAAGTGGACTGCCGTGTGAACTGGCGGTGCAGATTAATTCTGCCTTAATGATGTTGGGCATAGTGAAACCGTTCCATGGAGCTCGACTGATGCAGCGCGGTCGTGCAGCATGTGCTTTTCGTCATAACTACACAATTGTTTTGCTTTCTATGTGTCTCCTACTGCCATGCATCTACTGTTTGTGCCTATTGATTTCACACTGAGTTCCATGGTGTAGTTCTCTCCCCCCCTTATACACTACACTATCTCATAGCCAGTGGCGTAACACAAAATGTGGGGGCCCCCCTGTGAGCCATGCGGAGGGGGCCCCCCCAACTCGGCAACAAATCACGGGTCGTGCCACACTCTGGGCCGACCTAGATTGTCACGCTTGCGAAATATACACAAACGTGCTGCTGAAGGGGTATGCCACACACTGCACTAGGAGAAAGATATAAATATGTATTTTAATGCAATATACAGCACACTTTCTGATAAAAATTGACTATAAAGCCACAGTGTTTGCAATTGTTTTGTAGGGTAACACTGTTCCAATACATGTAAGTCACCAACAGTGCGCAGGAACATTAAGGCTTTGCTATTAAAAATACCATGCCACAATGAAAACAGGTCCAACTGGCTGCACAATGTAGGCCAGTGTAGACACGTAATAACATTACAGTAAAGCATGCCAGGCCACATTTAGACATACCTAGACTGGTTGCACCAAAATGCCAGTCAAAGTAATAACACACATCAAGAAGAGAGCACACATTAAAGCCTGCATCTCCGCGGCCTGTACCAACATGGCCAAACTCTTTAAAATCTGCAAGGAACTGGTCAATCCTGTTGTGGTCTCTTCCTCTCTTGTTCCTTCCAAGGCCCTCTGTACGGCTCTCCGCTAAATCTCAGGACATCCTGTCCTCTATCTCCTCTCCCTCTCCCTCTTCCTCTCTCAGCCCACATCGGCCATCTCTACCTCTCCCCCTCCATTTTCTTCTTTGTCTCTGACAACACCTGACAAGGTTTCTAGACAAGTGTGATCTATGAAAGCGTTGTCTAAACAGGTGCTCCCCTGCTCTTCCAGAACCATCAAGGACCATATTGACACCCTTGCTGCAGCCTTGGCCGATTTCTGTAATCACTCTTTAGCCACTGGAATGTTCCCCTCTCCCCTTAAGCACTCCCTTGTGCACCCACTCCTCAAGAAGCCATCTGCTGATCCTACCTGCCCGTAAAACTATTGCCCAAACTCCATCACCCCTTTCTTGGGCAAACTCTTGGAAAAGCTTGCCATCTCCCAGCTTACTCTCTACACTGTATATGTTGGTTATCTCCCTGACCAGCAGTCTGGCTTCAGAGCTGCCAGAGGCATTGAAACTGCTCTCCTGAACACCCGTGAAGATCTGCTCTCTAACCTTGATTCCATCATTCCATCTATCCTCACCCTCCTTCTTTCCTCTGCTTTCAACATGCTCAACAACGCCATCCTGATCAATCGACTCTGTGAGAACCTGGGCATCACAGACCAGGCCCTGGAGTGACTGACCTCCTTCCTCTTGGATCGCCCCCGCCCTCCCAGGTCCAAACTGGTCCCAATCTCTCTGCCACCTCTCTCTACCTGTGACGTTCCCCAGGGCTCTATACTCTCTCCCTGGTTTTTCAACCTCCACTTGGCCCCTTTGGCCCACCTGATCTCTACCTTCTCCTCAAACTTTCAGTGTTATGTGGATGACTCAGCTTTCCTTCAGGCTCCCCTCAGCCTCCTCTCCTCTCTCTCTCATTCCTGACAGTCTATCCGCGATTCAGGATTGGTGCGCCTCCAACGATCTCTGCCTTAATGCCAGTAAGACGGAGATCCTTCTCATTGGGACCCTGGCACCAGCCTTCACTCTCTCACTCTGGCTGTCCACCTTGGGCCCTCTTCCTTCACCTTCCTGCGAGTCAAAAACCTTGGTGTCATCTTCTATACGACTCTCTCTTTCTCTCCTCACATCTCGGATGTCACCAAGAAGTTCCACTACAATCTGCTCCTCCTCAAAGGGACTCTTCCCTTTCTCACTTTCCACCAGAAGCACACTGTCTCCAGAGCCCTGGTTCTCTTTAGGCTGGACTGCTACAATAGCTTCTTTCTCATTTTGCCTTCCTCTACTCTCTGTCATCTGCAACTAATCCAGAACAAGACTGCAAGACTTTTCATTGGCCTCAAGCCCAGGGATCATATCTCTCCAGCCCTGAAATCTCTCCACTGACTCCCGGTGGCTGCAAAGATCAAGTTCAAGACCCTTTGCATTGTCCACAAGTCTTTCTGGGGTAGGGGCCCGCCCCACATCCAACGCTCTCTTCCAAAATACCTTCCTTCTCAAGCCCTTCGCTCAGCTACCTCCAACTCTCTATGGGTTAGATGCTTCTCCAGGCAGATAGTGGGGGGTAGATCTTTCTCCTCTGCTGGTGCCTCCCTCTGGAGTGGCCTCCCTGCCCCTTCAAACTTGAGCCAGACCATCTGAAGTTTCGGAAGCAGCTCAAAACTTTCCTTTTCTCCTCTGCTTTCTCTCTCTTCCTCCCCTGCTGACCTACCTGTCTGCTGCGTTTCTGACCAGTTGCTTGCATACCCTCAGAGTCTGTATGAGTCCAGGCTCTTTCTTGATCGGTCCCCCTTACACTGTCTCCATGCCTATCATGCACTTAGGGGCTGCAACTGTAACCCTGCAGCCCCTTGTTCTCTTTGCACTACCCATAGCTGCGCTGCCCTGGCTGCACTTACTCAGAGCATCGCAGCCCTGTTTTTCCCTCCCCTCTCCCTTGAACTTCCCCCTCCCTTTCCTCTTGCACCTCTCGTTCTCACAATGACACAAGGCCTAGTGAGATCGTTTGTCTTGTCCATCCTCTATCTTCCCTCCCTTGTCACGCACAGAAACACTTGTGTACAGGCGCGTTATAAATGACTTTTATCATATCATTTTATCACAAAGGCCCAGAAAAATATACAATGCCGCAGTAAGAAATGGCTAGACTGGCAGGACCCAAATGCCAATCTAGCCAGGTAATTACACTTATCAGGACTGCTTTATCAGAAATTCCCAGTTAAAAGAAAGTCATACCAAACTGAGGAATGACTAGACTGGCTGCACCAAAATGCCTTTCTAGCCACTAATACCACATATCATTCCTGCTTAGCCTGGACATGGACAACCATTATGATTTATTGCACAATCCCACCCCCCACACATCCCCTTTCCCTACCACCCCCCACCCCCCACCCCAACCTCCTAAATCAACTCATTGGCCAATAATTACCTCCACGTCCCTCTTCCTTGTCCCAGAGCTTACGTATGAGGCTCCTTGCCTCATAGGTAAGCCACCTATACATTTAAGTGTGCATCCTTTCACCATATACTCACACACGCACATGTCATGGGGTTGAGGGGAGCCCTGTTACTTAAAAAAAAAATTGGGGCTCATTACGGGTCCGGCGGTAACTGTGCCGGCGGGTTGCCACCAGCCCTGTAAAAACTTACCAGCGTTTGACTTCCCGGTGCCACCGGGCTCTTCCAAGTCCGGCGGCTGGGAATTCTGTGGTCTGTGGTTGTTCGCCTCCAGCAGAAGGGTTAGATCCCTTCTGCTGAAAATCAGGTACTCAGTATTAACAGGGTTAGATCCCTTGCTGCAAATCAGGTAGTCAGTAATAACAGGGTTAGATCCCTCAGCTGCAGTTCTGTGGTCTGTGGTTGTTCTCCTCCTAGCGCTTTCTTATCTCAAATAATCATCAGGGAGGCTGTTAAGCAGGTGTGTCTAATTAGACTCAAAGGATTCTGGTAGCTGTAGTGAAAAAAGTTTTTTTCTGTTCAGGTTGCCAGCAACCGACACCCCTCCAAAGCACAAGTCCTTCCCAAATTTGGGGGAGGGGAGAGAACCATCTTTATGATTATCCAAAAAGGGGCACAGTCACCCCGTGGCGCTGCCTCTGGAGCCCGGGACTCCCATAGCATTCAGTACAAAAAAGAAGGTGGGTGAGGCGCGCACTCCCGGTCCTGGTCAATTAAACCTGTTGCAAAAAATAGGTAGCTGGGTCACATCCCAAAATGGACAAATATTCACAGGGTTAGATCCCTTCTGCTGAAAATCAGGTACTCAGTATTAACAGGGTTAGATCCCTTGCTGCAAATCAGGTAGTCAGTATTAACAGGGTTAGATCCCTTGCTGCAAATCAGATAGTCAGTAATAACAGGGTTAGATCCCTCAGCTGCAGTTCTGTGGTCTGTGGTTGTTCTCCTCCTAGCGCTTTCTTATCTCAAATAATCATCAGGGAGGCTGTTAAGCAGGTGTGTCTAATTAGACTCAAAGGATTCTGGTAGCTGTAGTGAAAAAAGTTTTTTTCTGTTCAGGTTGCCAGCAACCGACACCCCTCCAAAGCACAAGTCCTTCCCAAATTTGGGGAAGGGGAGAGAACCATCTTTATGATTCTCCAAAGTGGGGCACAGTCACCCCGTGGCGCTGCCTCTGGAGCCCGGGACTCCCATAGCATTCAGTACAAAAAAGAAGGTGGGTGAGGCGCGCACTCCCGGTCCTGGTCAATTAAACCTGTTGTCAAAAAATAGGTAGCTGGGCCACATCCCAAAATGGACAAATATTCACAGGGTTAGATCCCTTCTGCTGAAAATCAGGTACTCAGTATTAACAGGGTTAGATCCCTTGCTGCAAATCAGGTAGTCAGTATTAACAGGGTTAGATCCCTTGCTGCAAATCAGGTAGTCAGTAATAACAGGGTTAGATCCCTCAGCTGCAGTTCTGTGGTCTGTGGTTGTTCTCCTCCTAGCGCTTTCTTATCTCAAATAATCATCAGGGAGGCTGTTAAGCAGGTGTGTCTAATTAGACTCAAAGGATTCTGGTAGCTGTAGTGAAAAAAGTTTTTTTCTGTTCAGGTTGCCAGCAACCGACACCCCTCCAAAGCACAAGTCCTTCCCAAATTTGGGGGAGGGGAGAGAACCATCTTTATGATTCTCCAAAGTGGGGCACAGTCACCCCGTGGCGCTGCCTCTGGAGCCCGGGACTCCCATAGCATTCAGTACAAAAAAGAAGGTGGGTGAGGCGCGCACTCCCGGTCCTGGTCAATTAAACCTGTTGCAAAAAATAGGTAGCTGGGTCACATCCCAAAATGGACAAATATTCACAGGGTTAGATCCCTTCTGCTGAAAATCAGGTACTCAGTATTAACAGGGTTAGATCCCTTGCTGCAAATCAGGTAGTCAGTATTAACAGGGTTAGATCCCTTGCTGCAAATCAGGTAGTCAGTAATAACAGGGTTAGATCCCTCAGCTGCAGTTCTGTGGTCTGTGGTTGTTCTCCTCCTAGCGCTTTCTTATCTCAAATAATCATCAGGGAGGCTGTTAAGCAGGTGTGTCTAATTAGACTCAAAGGATTCTGGTAGCTGTAGTGAAAAAAGTTTTTTTCTGTTCAGGTTGCCAGCAACCGACACCCCTCCACTGTGCCCCACTTTGGAGAATCATAAAGATGGTTCTCTCCCCTCCCCCAAATTTGGGAAGGACTTGTGCTTTGGAGGGGTGTCGGTTGCTGGTCACCTGAACAGAAAAAAACGTTTTCACTACAGCTACCAGAATCCTTTGAGTCTAATTAGACACACCTGCTCAACAGCCTCCCTGATGATTATTTGAGATAAGAAAGCGCTAGGAGGAGAACAACTACAGACCACAGAACTGCAGCTGAGGGATCTAACCCTGTTATTACTGAGTACCTGATTTGCAGCAAGGGATCTAACCCTGTTAATACTGAGTACCTGATTTGCAGCAGAAGGGATCTAACCCTGTGAATATTTGTCCATATTGGGATGTGACCCAGCTACTTATTTTTTGCAACAGGTTCAATTGACCAGGACCGGGAGTGCGTGCCTCACCCACCTTCTTTTTTGTACTGAATGCTATGGGAGTCCCGGGCTCCAGAGGCAGCGCCACGGGGTGACTGTGCCCCACTTTGGAGAATCATAAAGATGGTTCTCTCCCCTCCCCCAAATTTGGGAAGGACTTGTACTTTGGAGGGGTGTCGGTTGCTGGTCACCTGAACAGAAAAAAACGTTTTCACTACAGCTACCAGAATCCTTTGAGTCTAATTAGACACACCTGCTCAACAGCCTCCCTGATGATTATTTGAGATAAGAAAGCGCTAGGAGGAGAACAACTACAGACCACAGAACTGCAGCTGAGGGATCTTCCCCACCACTTTCTAAACTCAATGTTCCTTGTGCTTGTGATATCCTATAAAATCCCTACTGGTGACGTCACCGATGTCTTTACGCTACTAGTACATTCTCATTATTAATTTCAAAATACACTTGCAATTTACCCCCGCAAACCCTACAGCTGTCTTCCTGTCTCTCCTGGAACAAGGTAATCTCATCAATAATATAATCGGACTGCACACGCTGCGTCGCCTCGCGTGTGATACGCCCCTCAACAGGAGGGCTTAACCAGCCAATTATCTTCCGTATTTGGTAACTATGTAACTAGCTACCCCCTACAGGGAAACGTCATCTACCTATCGAGTTTCTTGCTCGAACAATAGGGAACCTCATCTACCTATCGAGTTTCTTGCTCGAAAAATAGGAAACCTCATCTACCTATCGAGTTTCTTGCTCGAAAAATAGGAAACCTCATCTACCTATCGAGTTTCTTGCTCGAACAATAGGAAACCTCATCTACTCATTGATCAATAATGCCAAATCGTAGGAAACCACACACGCCCACCCCTACACGTTAGTCGCAATTTAGGCCAATCAGTGTCTACGAGCGGCCACACGTGATGTTTTCGTGCTCCGCCCCCCTCTTTCGCGTTACGTAATCGTCTGTTCTCTCACTCCTTTCACTCCCTTTCATTCCATAATCAACACTATATTGTCAAACCTTCGCCGCGCACCTGTGCAACACCTCCCTCCTCCCTTATTTAAATCCTCCCCCCTCCCTCACAATTTCGCATTGCTCGTTGTGTGTGTCATGCTCACCAAGTTCTCTCGATGCAGGGCCGCTCGACTGCGTGCACCCCTCCAAGCGGCTCGCCACCTCCCCTCGTCTGGACCACGTCTGGACACTCGCCAACCGCGGGCGGGATACTTCTCAACTGGCTCCCGAGGGCCAATATCCGGATTGCGCTGTCCGGTCTTCTCGCAGCTCCGCGATGGTCCTGTAGTCCTCAGAAGGGGGCAACGGCAGAGGGGGCCGCGCCGCCGGGCCTCCGCGCAACGGGAGTGCCTGGAAAAAGTAAAAATAAAAGTCGATCTTAAACAGATCTCAGCAGTGCCTCCAACTTGTCGGGGGGGAAATTCTGCCGGGGTCGGCCGGACCGTCCGCAGACCTCCAGGCAGGGAGGCCCCAACTCCTCCCGTGTGTATCCCAGATAAGATGAGATAGAGTATGAGACGCACACAAGGAGCAAGGTGACTCTGCTGTTTATTAGACAAAACGGCAGGGATGGGTCAAGGAGCGCACGCGTTCGTCCTGACACACACTCGATCGTGGGGCTCGCAGGCCCTTTTTACTGTATTATGACGCGCTACTTGCGTCACTTCAGAAAGTTAACAAAAAACCTATCGCCACTCTTAATTGGGCGTTCGAGTGGTAGGGTTAGTATAGCACACATATAGAGAAAGATATTAGTGGACAAGGTGTAGTCAGGTGGTATATCTGGGTTGTCCCTACAATTAGATACATGAGAATTGTTACATGAAGACTCCTGAGGATTGGCTAAATGTGCTGGCGTCAGTGATAAGAGCCCCATGTTCTGATTGGTGCACCCGTGAGCTTCCCAGCCTGGGACCACCGTCGTTCCCAGCTCTCGGTGTACCTGTAAGTTGCAACAATGTTTCACTATGGGTACATGCAGACAATGTGAGGACTTATTCATAGCTAGACGGGGTACCGTTCCCACTGTTGCAGATGTCCATTGAGCCTTTCAAGTGTATCTGCCAGTGTCTCGTAGCGAGGGATCCAGACGCCTCTGTTCTCCCGGGTTTGGCATCTCGTCAGGTTCGGCTTGGTCACGTGGGGAGGGACCGTGAAAGAGGCATAATTCTGCACAATTAATATTGTTTTTCTACTGCGCGTCTGGTTTAATTTGTCGGTGTGACTTTAACGTTGGTGCGCGGAGTGCGAGGTTGCAACATCGTGCCTTTGATGATTTGCTCTTGGAACGTGGGTTTGCAACATTGCGACCTTGGCTGGTTGCTTCGCCAAGCTCATTCTGCAGGATCAGCAACTGACTCTTGTCTTGTTGATGTCACGGGAGCTCTTGTTTGAGGCCTACTTGGGCCTGGTACATAAGTTGTCTGTTTGGTGTACAGGTGCTTTAGGTTATAGGAGCATATAATTCCATAACCAGTATTGTCTTCATTATACTTCTCGTGGCGGTAACTGGTTTCAAAGAGAAGCGTGAGCAAGCTAGTAAAAAGTTCATGACGCGTCTTGCGTTTCTGCATTCTGAAAGCCTATATAAAAATAATAAAGATGCACGTCCGTGAATATGCCTGTCGCCTACGTCATAGCACTGAGTATATTCTTCGTGTAGGTTGGTGTGGGAATGTCCAGTGTGTATATTCGTACAGATGTGCTTCCCGTTGTCTAGGTCGTCATGGCATCTCTAACGACGTGTAGATTTTAGTCTAATTGATCCGTGCCGCAGGTGTCGGCATGGCCAGTGCGGGCTGCTGGGCAAGCAGATGGACACATCCGTATGTTCCTGTACCAAGGTATCTGGTCGTCTGGTAAATGGACAAACTCTTCTCGTGGCGGGTGTTTGGGTCGTGACCCTCTAGGCCAAGCGCGAGAGGCGAAGGACGGGAGCCTGGTCTTCCATTCTCCCACTTCAACTGAGTACCTGATTTGCAGCAAGGGATCTAACCCTGTTAATACTGAGTACCTGATTTGCAGCAGAAAGGATCTAACCCTGTGAATATTTGTCCATATTGGGATGTGACCCAGCTACTTATTTTTTGCAACAGGTTCAATTGACCGGGAGTGCGTGCCTCACCCACCTTCTTTTTTGTACTGAATGCTATGGGAGTCCCGGGCTCCAGAGGCAGCGCCACGGGGTGACTGTGCCCCACTTTGGAGAATCATAAAGATGGTTCTCTCCCCTCCCCCAAATTTGGGAAGGACTTGTGCTTTGGAGGGGTGTCGGTTGCTGGTCACCTGAACAGAAAAAAACGTTTTCACTACAGCTACCAGAATCCTTTGAGTCTAATTAGACACACCTGCTCAACAGCCTCCCTGATGATTATTTGAGATAAGAAAGCGCTAGGAGGAGAACAACTACAGACCACAGAACTGCAGCTGAGGGATCTAACCCTGTTATTACTGAGTACCTGATTTGCAGCAAGGGATCTAACCCTGTTAATACTGAGTACCTGATTTGCAGCAGAAGGAATCTAACCCTGTGAATATTTGTCCATATTGGGATGTGACCCAGCTACTTATTTTTTGCAACAGGTTCAATTGACCAGGACCGGGAGTGCGTGCCTCACCCACCTTCTTTTTTGTACTGAATGCTATGGGAGTCCCGGGCTCCAGAGGCAGCGCCACGGGGGGACTGTGCCCCACTTTGGAGAATCATAAAGATGGTTCTCTCCCCTCCCCCGAATTTGGGAAGGACTTGTGCTTTGGAGGGGTGTCGGTTGCTGGTCACCTGAACAGAAAAAAACGTTTTCACTACAGCTACCAGAATCCTTTGAGTCTAATTAGACACACCTGCTCAACAGCCTCCCTGATGATTATTTGAGATAAGAAAGCGCTAGGAGGAGAACAACTACAGACCACAGAACTGCAGCTGAGGGATCTAACCCTGTTATTACTGAGTACCTGATTTGCAGCAAGGGATCTAACCCTGTTAATACTGAGTACCTGATTTGCAGCAGAAGGGATCTAACCCTGTGAATATTTGTCCATATTGGGATGTGACCCAGCTACTTATTTTTTGCAACAGGTTCAATTGACCAGGACCGGGAGTGCGTGCCTCACCCACCTTCTTTTTTGTACTGAATGCTATGGGAGTCCCGGGCTCCAGAGGCAGCGCCACGGGGTGACTGTGCCCCACTTTGGAGAATCATAAAGATGGTTCTCTCCCCACTCCCAAATTTGGGAAGGACTTGTGCTTTGGAGGGGTGTCGGTTGCTGGTCACCTGAACAGAAAAAAACGTTTTCACTACAGCTACCAGAATCCTTTGAGTCTAATTAGACACACTTGCTCAACAGCCTCCCTGATGATTATTTGAGATAAGAAAGCGCTAGGAGGAGAACAACTACAGACCACAGAACTGCAGCTGAGGGATCTTACCCTGTTATTACTGAGTACCTGATTTGCAGCAAGGGATCTAACCCTGTTAATACTGAGTACCTGATTTGCAGCAGAAAGGATCTAACCCTGTGAATATTTGTCCATATTGGGATGTGACCCAGCTACTTATTTTTTGCAACAGGTTCAATTGACCAGGACCGGGAGTGCGTGCCTCACCCACCTTCTTTTTTGTACTGAATGCTATGGGAGTCCCGGGCTCCAGAGGCAGCGCCACGGGGTGACTGTGCCCCACTTTGGAGAATCATAAAGATGGTTCTCTCCCCTCCCCCAAATTTGGGAAGGACTTGTGCTTTGGAGGGGTGTCGGTTGCTGGTCAGCTGAACAGAAAAAAACGTTTTCACTACAGCTACCAGAATCCTTTGAGTCTAATTAGACACACCTGCTCAACAGCCTCCCTGATGATTATTTGAGATAAGAAAGCGCTAGGAGGAGAACAACTACAGACCACAGAACTGCAGCTGAGGGATCTAACCCTGTTATTACTGACTACCTGATTTGCAGCAAGGGATCTAACCCTGTTAATACTGAGTACCTGATTTGCAGCAGAAGGGATCTAACCCTGTGAATATTTGTCCATATTGGGATGTGACCCAGCTACTTATTTTTTGCAACAGGTTCAATTGACCAGGACCGGGAGTGCGTGCCTCACCCACCTTCTTTTTTGACTTCAAAAATAAACTATTTATTTTTGAAGTCATAGGGCTCCCCATCACCCCATGACATGCAGCCCTCCAGCCTCGGGTCTTCCATGTCATGGATTGGGGGAAGCCCTCAACCTTCAAAAAGAAAGTTTCTTTTTGTAGTCACTCTGCCTTCATAAAGAAATTATTTCTGTTGCAGAAATTATTTCTTTATTAATTCAGAGTGAATTCAAAACGAAACTTATTTTTTTTTGTTGAGAAAAAAAAATATTTTAAATTTTTTTTTTCCAAGTGTGGCCCCCTCCCAGGTCATGTGCTGGCGGCCCCCCCGCACTGCGGGGGTTGCGGGGGGCCCTGTTACGCCAGTGCAATAGCGGTTCTCCTCCCCTGAAAGCACTTGGTGGGGTGGGATATACTAATTTACATCCCAACAATTCCTAAATACACATGGTTCTGCATAGTAATTCATATGTGGACATTCTATTTGTGAAGTGGTGTGCTTTATTATGGTGCTGCATCACATGCAGTGTGTCCCATGGGTTGTGTGATGAGCCTGGGTGCTCACAAGTAGTTCTGGATGAGTGCCTGCTGGGCTGCACGCCCATTCCTGGCGTCCCTGTGATGGTGTAGTTGATGTCAACATGTGCATCCCCGTAACCATCGTCATCAGCATCTGCTGGAGGCATGTTCATGTCCTGGGTTAGGCTATGTTACGCCTGATGCACATACTGTTCAACATGGCACAGGCCAGGACTATCTTCCTCACCACACAAAATGTGCCTTCAACAGGGCTGCTCAATTGTCATCCGTGTTCTGAGGCAAGCACGATTGTATGCTATTTCCTGGTGAGTCTGGGGATCTCTCACATGGGTTATCAGCCATGGTAGTAGGGGTTAACTGGCATCACTTTCATGGAATGGGACAGACGGAGGGCCATTAGATTTAGGTGGCTGGGCAGTGCATACTTATTGGGATGTGAGTGAGTGACACATGCATCTGGGTCTGTGCACTTGCATGCTCTCTATTGCATTGATGCACCCTGTGATAGGCAATGGTCGTCAGGCCATTTGTAGGATCTGACTCCCAATGATGGGTTGGTGGTGGGGGATGGGCTGAGTTCGGATATGCTGGGTATTGTGATATGGCAGTGTTGCATTCTGGTACCTGTAGTGCATTGCATGTGCTTGTCCATCCGTGACCAGATTGTGATGGGGTACCCATCCATTGACACATGTGGTGGATGCCAGTCATGGCCACCCACTCTTGCATGCCAATTGTGTCCCTACATTGACATGGTGGATGTGGGCCATGCAGTGGCGCCCATGAACGCCCCCGTGCCCTGATGCACATGCACTGAGGTGTGTGTGTTGATGCTTTTACTCATCCAATATCCCCCATAACATGCCATGTACGCAGGCAGGGTGCTATTCTGCAGAATCATGGAGCTATGGGTTGATTCTAGGAAGTGGGTGCAGTAGTGGGTGATAATCAGATCTGCGTCACAGAGGACCTACACATTCATTGAGTGGTACAACTTATTGTTTCTATACACCTCCTCTGTGGCGTAGGCAGCTACTAGCCCAATGTGTATACAGTGGACATGCCAGCGATTGCATGGAAGCAGACCTTGGTGGCATTTACCTGTGTCTGTATGGTTGGTAGGGCAATGTGCTTGGACACATGGCGAGGAGGGCATCCAAGACTGCACCACCACAGTCGAAAGTGCTGGCTGTGAGATGCCATGCAGATTGCCGACTTTGTGTTAGAATGTGCCTGTGGCAAGAAAGTACAGCAATGACACCACCTTCAGCGGAGGGGCGGCAGTCCGGACGCCAGTGATGTTCTGGATGTTATCCTGGATGAGCACCACAAGTTCCAGGATTGTCTCCCTGTTCAGGCAATATAGTAAGTGGATCTGCCTGTCAGTCAGGGCCCAGGGTGTGGGGCTTGTGTGGGGTATGGCTGTATGCCTCTGGAGTTCAATTTGCATGCCATTGTTCTCCTGCATTCTCTTTCTCATCTTCATCCTCCTCCTCCATTGCCTGTCAGCCTGTTGCCACTGTTGCAGCTCCTACTCATAAAGCGGCACTCCTGCATGCAGCACCTCCAGGTCCATGACCACTACTATGAGAGGCAGCATTGTTGTGTTGGCAAGTGTGTGTGGTGTGGGTGTGGTACTTTTCAGCAGTCCTTGGGTTCAATGTGTGCAGCTGGGTGCATTGGGTGCACCTGTGGCCTGTTCCTCAACACCTGGACCTGGTTACCTCCTGCTTTGCGGTGTCAGTGTTTCTGGGAAAACTGATATTGTGATGCCACCTTATTTCTAGGATGCTAGTGTTTCCGGGACTGCTTCCGGATGGTCCCGCTGTTTCTGATGGATCAAAGACCGGAATTAAGGCATCCAACCAAATATTAAGGACACGCCAGTCACGAGGATCCAAAGTCAAATATATTTATTCAATAATAGCATTTGATCAAATGGATCTTAGCGCCTCACGACGTGTAAGAAGGCGGACACCTTGAGGAGAGAGAGAGTGACCACAAGTACAACAGGCACATATATAGCAAACTTCACAGCATTAGAAGGCATTGCCCGGCCCCCGTTTTTCAGACATCATCAGGCTAGGGTTCAAGGTGTTACTGCATAAATCATTATACTAAACATTCTACACTCTTGCTGCCAGTGCCAAGACAATTTACTATCTGAGAACCGGGTGCATCTGGATGGAGGAAAACATATCATGTTCCCTATAACGAGGCGGCATTCCTTGTCTTACCAGCCAATGTTATCTCTCTGTGCTAAGATCAGACAGTTCTGAAGCAGAAATCCATAACAACTCCTGCGGGGAGCACATACAACCATGTATAATTCATTCTAGCTGCCTGCTATAATGGCCTAACTAGACAGAACGGCACCTGTGTTTGCAGATTACTCATGCTTATGTTCAGTTTACAGGTTCTCTGATTCTAAGACAAAACAAATCATGTGGCAGCCCGGAATTCCTAACTATGTAAGCAACTCAAAGTTCAACAGCGGTCGGTTACTGTGCTCAAGTTGTAAAGCAGAATATATATGCAATGAGCAGAGAGAAGAACAACAACTCAAAATGACCTCCTTACACAAAATGGCTTCTGAAGCAATGGTTTCAAGTTCAAATGTTGCGACATTGTTTCATGATGCAAAAGTGATACGAGTGCACTAAAGCCAATATATAATCAGACCGCATAGTTGCATTTACATTTCTACAAAGCCTCCTTTTGGCCTAAGCCAAGAGAATCACACAAAAAACGGCATCTTCCGCAGACCAAGTGTCTGAGTTGTTGTCATAGGAACAACCTGAATCATTATCATCGAAAATGCCAATGGACATGAATTCTTTAATTGTGGCATCTTGTGCTACCATTGCATTGTTGGTGATTTGGGACAGTTTGGGTTTCAGCTTGATCTTTGTGACAGCCTGCGCACAGCTAACCCCTATCATTGTGCAAATGGCGGGTAGACACTGCATGCAGCCACAACAGAATAGTACGATACTGAGTATTAAGAATGAGGATATCTTCCAACCCCAGGATCTTAGCATGTCCCAGAACAAGTCACCTATGTTCCAATCACCCTTGGGGACATGAATTTCTGTACTTAGTAGATGCAACATATTGTGGGGAAAGAGTCAGGTATGAAAACAAAGCACGCAGACCCCACTAATTTGCATACACCACCACGCTCTGCCAGGATGACACAAAGCACCATCCTATTTTGAAGGGCCACCTGCCTGATTGCCTTTTGATCTAATGACATATATACATTATGTCTGTTGTCTCATTGATTGTCTTCTCCAGGATTCTGGCCAATCTCCTAATGTTGTACGAGTTGATTGCCTGTCCCCAGAAAGGTACAAAAGATGTTGCCACATCCCCATAAATGTCCCAAGCTGTATCACCATCTGTCTGCAGACTGGGCCGTGGTTTGGACATTTCGGCATTTGTCGCAAGATATACTCCTGGAAAGAGTATCCCCAAGTAGCAGGTACCTCCCCAATCCGTGGGTAACCATGGGTATGCCTCATCCCTGCATACAAAATAAACAGGACCCCCTGTGTATAATGGTATGTCTTCATGTTCTAGGTCAGCATTGTTTGTGCACCTATCAAATTTACCCATTTGGTGCGTGCCCTTTTTTCGCATACACAATGGGACAGAGTGTGGGCTATGGTTGATTGTGTAGGAATTTGGTATTGCATCCTTATTGCCCACAGGAGCCATCTTGAAAGTGATCATAGATTGATAGGGTCTGGAAAGCAAAATTAACAGGTCTGCAGCCACCTGTAACGCTCACCTGATTCCCACGGAGGCGCCGACCCGTTCTGGACTGCTACAACTTCTTCCACGGTAAAGCGTAGTGCTTGGAAGATGGACTGGACTGGACCCCCAAACCTTGTCTGTCTGGCCCGTAGAATAATCCTTCTGTAGATGGGAAAAGGGAGTTAACTGTCTGCTAGATTGTGTGTGAGATTCCCCCCTTTTTCCCCTTCTCACCCTCCTCGAACCCTAGCTGTGCCTTCCGCAGACTCTCACCTTAATTTCTGTATGGACGAGCTCTCCATCCTGCTTCTGACGCAGGGGTGCGTAGATTTCCAGTTACTTCACTGGATCTCGGATTTGGCGAGGGTTCGATGTCTGCTTGCCTTTACCAAAATGCTGCCGTAAGTATATAGTTCAAAATATCAAGTCTTATTTGTCCCTTGGCCTTTGTTTAATTTTCAGGGACTAGGTGAGGAATCCGTGTGGAGGAATGGATTCGCCGCGGTAAGCTCAGGTGGGTACTTTTAATGAAGGTGTGCCGTAGTGGTTTGCTCCGACACCTTAATGAGTGTGTCTTATTCCCCCATAGGGGCCGGGGTACGGAAAAGCCAGAAAAGCCGCTCCGACCCGAAAAGGGAACTGAGGTCCCAACAAAATTCAGGTAAGACTTAAGGTGAGTAATCTGTCCTTTTGCAATTAGTTCATTGCTCACCTTGTTTTGTCCTTTTTCTCCGTAGGTCTTGAATGCGACCGATGTCGCCTATGGGCGCTGAAAAGGTTGCCGGCGCCACGTGAATGTAAGTGGAAGCGGCGCGGCAGCGTGAGAAGCGGAGTGCTTCTAACTATTGTCTTTCTTTTCCGTAGGTGCTGGGATGCGGCCGATGTCGCCTATGACCGCTGAAGAGCTAGACAGCGCCACGTGAAGGTAAGTGGAAGCGGCGCTGCAGCGAGCGATGAGATGCATTTCTAACCCTTGACTTTCTTTTGCAGGATCGACAGAGTGAAGAATCCGGATGCTGGATGAAGGTAGGTAATGTCCTAATGCTTGCCTTTCTCTCCTTGCAGGTGTTCCAGGTGCTGGCGGGCGTGGCAGGAGCCAGGATGCAGGAGCCAACTCGGTGAGCATCCTGCTGCAGATGCAGAATAACGCGAAGCACGTGTAGCCCTCCGGGCGTGGTTTAAATAGCCTTGGAAGAGCTTCAGGTGAGTGTTCTTCCACTGGCCCCATCCGAGTAAGAAAACAGTTCCTGAAAGAAAATAGTTCCTCCCCAGCCTTAGTTGGCTTGGAGCTTCAGACAGCATGGTCTGTCTAGGGGTGTGTATGCAGCATAGTCTGCCTCAGGTGAGTTCACCCAAGCATTACCATATGTTCTGCCATGATGAGCCTGGCGCCTATGGCGACAGGACAAGGTCCAAAGAGCCCCTATAGGGGTTTGCTGGGTCCTGCTTGGTGAATATGAAGTCTATAGGGGTTTGCTGGGTCCTGCTTGGTGAATATGAAGTCTGCTTCCGGGGACGCTGGGCCTGACCTGGCTCCACGGGAGCAACCATCATGACACCACCCCTCCTCCCTCCTTCTCTGCTTTTCCCCTTTTCTCTGCTGATGAGGTTTCCAGACAAGTCTGATCTATGAAAGTCTCGTCAAAACAGGTTCACCCCTGTTCCTCCAAAACTATCAAGGACCACATCGACTCCCTGGCTCCTGCCCTGGCTGACTTCTGCAATCACTCCTTCACCTCTGGAGTCTTCCCATGCCCCCTTAAAGACTCCCTTGTGCACCCTCTTCATAAGAAACCCTCTTCTGACCTCTCCTGCACGGCTGACTATCTCCCAATCTCCATCACTCCCTTCCTGGGCAAGCTCCTGGAGAAACTGGCCATCTCCCAGCTTAATCTCCATGTTGAATCTGTTGGTTGTCTACATGACCATCAGTCTGGCTGCAGAGCTGCCAGAAGCACAGAAACTGCTCTCCTGAACATTCGTGAAGACCTGCTCTCCAACCTTGACTCTAACACTCTGTGTGTTCTCATTTTGCTCAATCTCTCTTCTGCCTTTGATACTTTCAACCATGCCATCCTGCTCAACTGTCTCCATGATAACCTGGGTATCACTGGTCAGGCTCTGGCGTGGCTGACCTCTTTCCTCTCCAATCAACCCTTCCAGGTCCAACTGGGATCTTTTCTCTCTGACATCTTTTTCTCTACCTGTGGTGTCCCCCAGGGATCTAACCTCTCTCCATGGCTGTTCAACCAATATCTGGCACTCCTTGCCCACCGCATCGCCGCTCTCTGCCCCAACTTTAAGTGCTATACGGATGATACCCAGCTCATTTTCAGGCTACCATCGGCCTCCTCCTCTCCTTCCTTCATCTCTGACTGTCTGTCTGCTATCCAGGAATGGTGAGCCACCAATGACCTCTGCCTTAATGCCAGTAAGACTGAGATTCTACTCATTGGCACACCCACTCCCTCCTTCCCTGCAGCTTTCTGGCTGGCCTCTCTTGGCCCTCTTCCTGCTCCTACCTGCAAGGCAAAAATCCACTGGGTCATCTTCGACTCCACACTCTCCTTCTCTCCTCACATATCTGACTTCTCTAAGAAGTCACAGTACCAGCTGCACCTCCTCAGAGGTATATTTCCTTTCATCTCCTTCCCCAGAAGCTCCTTGTCTCCAGAGCCCTGGTTCTCTCTAAGCTGGACTACTGTAACAGCCTCTATCTAAATCTGCCTGCCTCTACTCTCCGCCCTCTGCAACTCATCCAGAACAGGACTGCGAGACTTGTCCTTGGCCTCAAGCCCAGGGACCATATCTCTCCAGGACTGAAATCTCTGCACTGGCTCCCAGTGGCAGCGAGGATTAAGTTCACAACCCTCTGCATTGTCCACAAGGCCTTCTGGGGCCTGGGGCCAAAATACCTTCAACTCTCTCTTCCTAAATATCTTCCTTCTCGAGCTCTTCGCTCATCCGCCTCCACTCCATCAGGGTCAGCCGCTTCTCCAAGCAACGAGTTGGGGTAGATCTCTCTCTGTGGCAGGGGCCTCCCTCTGGAACAGCCTTCCTGCCTCCCTGAAACTTGAGGAGAACCATCTCCGGTTCCGGAAGCACCTCAAAACCTTCCTCTTTGCTTCTGCTCTCTATCCCCCTCGCCCCTGCTAAATTCTGACTGAAACTGCACTGAATCTGCAACTGGGCCACTCTCACCGATCTCGGTCCCTGGCCCAGCCACTCTCCCCTTGCACTGCCTCCCTGGCAACCTCTGCACTGCGGGACTGTCTCTGTATGCCTACATCCCCCTTCCCAGCACTTGTCTGCACTTACCTTGCACTTGCCACTAGCTGGCCCTTATTATTTATCTTTTTATTCTACTACCCCTGTACTGCACTTTCCCCTCTCCCTTTCCTCTTGCACTTTCCCTTCCCCTCTGCCCATGCACTTGCGCGATCTGAATGACACCTGGCCTAGTAAGATTGTTGTCTGTCTTCCTTTTGTCCCCCCTCCCTGCCTCGTTGCGCCTTGAAACACTTGTGTATAGGCGCGTTACAAATGCCATATCATATCATATCATATCATGATAGGTACAATGTTTGGTTTGCTTCTGTTTGAAAATATGGAACAACCCAATGGTGTCAACACAAGTCTTTCAAAATCATTGATGTTAGTACCATCAAAGTTTCCTGTAGCACTATCATTCCATCTTCCGAAAAATAGCAGCCTAAGGGAGGCATAACAGGCAGTAGTCAGAGGGAGAAGATGTATGTACAAACCCAGCCCTCTCTCCCCATGCTGTGGTAGATGTGAGCAAACCCAGCAGTTTGTTTTGTTCAGGATGGCATGTGTGGCATTCATTATCAGAAAGAGGGTGCTGTTGTCATAACCCCCTCTATGTTTAACGTACTGAGGATGGAGAGTATGAGAAAAGACATGTGGGGTAACCATTGTGGTCATGCTCATAGTTGGTAACATAGTATCAAGCGGATGTAAGTGCTCCAAATACCATAACACGATTATCAGAGCTATTGCAACACATGTGAATACTGTGATCAATATACATTTGGCCTTCAAGGACCATCGTTTCATTTGCACATGCCTAACTTCATCAAACTGGTCATCAGCATTATCTGTACGGGCGGCCCCAAACAGAGGCATAGTTAAGTTTCTCAGCATCCGTTTTAGAGCTTTGCTGTCGAGCTTTTACAGTTTCTTCATAGGCAGCACCTGATCACACTGTTGTCTGTAGACAGCTTGTCTGTTCTTGCCAACCCCTTGCCCTCTTTCAAACTTCCAGCAGAGGGTTGATGAGGGGGCTGGTGTGATTCAGATATCCTCAATTTGTTGGTTCAACGAGAATGCAAGTAGATCACAGAGGTGCTGGAAAAATAACCTTGCCTGTCCCCACAAGGACTGAAGACTGTACACCTTCAAAAGCACCAGGAAAGCATGAGTCAGTGCCTCCTTCTGGCTCATATGCTCCCTTTCCCTAGCCTGTCTCCCCAGCCCTTCAAGTGGCAGGGCCGTAGGTAAAGGCTACTGCAAATTTATAGCATTCTTCTTGTCACGTGGTCGCAGATTTACCTGGTTGCATCAGGCAGGGAGTGATCAGAAAACAAAACGTTGTTGTCTCTAGGAACAGGTGCAGATGCAGAGACAGCATTGGTGAAAGATGATGCAGACAATAAGGAGGGCAGCAAAGATGGTGCTGCAAGCTCCCCAGGCCCTTCAGGCTCAGGAAGTAGATTCAACTCATGCTTGGCATTCTGTGAGTCGATCAGTGCTGATGCATTCTGGGAGATGGAGTCATCGACGTCTTTGTTGTCCCACTCATCGTAGGTCAGAGGAAGTGGGATCCGCTTAACGTGTGTGGCATGGATCCAGTGCTTTCGGCCTTCGACACCTACTGCAGTCTGCATGGCCAGGAGGACCTTCCACCGAGGTTCAAGTCAGTTTCTTCAATCAAAGTTTTTCATGAGGACCCAGTCCCCTGGCCACAGACAATGTCCTGGCCCTTCGTGTTTGGCAGGAAGAACCTTTCGCACCTGCTGATGAATCAAACACAGGTTTTGAGTCAACTGATAACAGTAATCGGCCAACAGAGGGTATTCTATGTCATTCAACGTCTTGGACCTGGGTACATTCCATATGTTCGCTGGCCTCCCCATGATAATTTCATACAGGGAGAGACCTGTTCTTGACTGGGTGGTTGTCCGCATTGAGAGTAAGGCTAAGGGCCATGCTGGATCTTCGTACCATGTGATGTTAAGAAGCCCCTCTCAGCCCAGAGACGTCCAAAGTTATGAACTACCCCGAATGCGTATTGGCTATCAGTAAATATGTTTACTCTAAGACCTTCAGATATTTCACAGGCTCTAGTCAAGGTGATTATTTCTGCGGCTTGGGCCGAGTTATGTGGGATTCGTTTACTTTCTACAACAGTAGTCAAAGTGGTGATAGCATAAGCAGCAGTGGATGTGCCTTCTGGTAATTTGAAACATGAGCCATCACAAAATAGCTCGCCATCTGGTTCTCTCAAGGGTGTGTCAGTGAGGTCAACCTTTCCCATAGTATCTTGTTCAGTTACAAAAAGCCAATCATGTGATACAATCTGATACAATCTCACAGATTGCTGTCTCCTGTGAAGAAGTTAGCAATTCAGCCAGATTGAAAGCACATTTCTTTCAACATTTCTTAATTTAGATATGCAGAGCAAAGAGAATCAGCTCATACCTTGTTAGCCGAGCCGACGTGAGATCTTGTGTCTGCATTCTATTCAGCAGAACGTCTACTGAGTGAGGTACCATGATGGTTAAAGAGTGACCCAGAACCGTCCCTTCACTTTGCTTTACTTATGCAGTGGAAGCAGCAGCAGCTCTCAGACAACACGGAAAAGCACATGCAACTGGATCCAGTGTGGAGTAAAAATAAACACATGGTCTATTCTTCCCCCCTTGGTCCTGTGTCAATACAGCCAAAGTGCATCCATCTCTTTCATGCACATACAGGACAAAACATTTTTCATAATTCAGTGTGCCCAAAACTGGGGCTGAACACAATGCAGCTTTGAGCGAATCGAATGCTGTCTGACATTCCATGTTCCATGGGAAGGGCGAAGAAATATCCTATTTGTCAATGCCAACAAATCATCAAAGAAAAGTTTGGGATCGACTGTCTACAATATGAGGCCATGCTAATTAAAGCTCTGACCTCTTTCTGCGTATTTGGGACAGACATATCAGATATGCTCCAAATTCGTTCTGCCGTCAAGCGTCTGTCCTCTTACAACAGGAGGTAACCCAAATAGGCCACCTCCTGGTGACAATACTGGAATTTCTTAAGTGACGCTTTATATCCGTGTTCTGCTAAGTGTGTCAATAACAATACAGTGCCCGCCTTGCAAGCGTCCTCTGAATCTGCGGCTATCAGCAAGTCATCAATGTACTGTAATAATGTGGAGGGCAGTTCCAGGGCCGGTCTTACAACAGATTGCACCCCAGGCGGGAAGCATCGTTGGCGCCCTCCCTCCCCGACCTGTGATCTCATGCATGTGTCATGGGCTGAGCAGTGGGAGTGGGGACTATGAGTTAACAAAATGTCAATGCTGGCATCTGCTCAATTTCATGAACCTCAGAAAACAGCAATAAGAGGGTCAAACCCGAACAGGCCTGGTTATGTTCGTTTGCTTTTGCTCTACATTTTTAGTAACAATGACCAGTTTGCTGCTGTGACTCAGGTCAGAGAATCGATAATTTCGGATCTACACTAATGTAATTCGTATGACCTCAAACATTTAGCCACTCTTAAAAAGGTGATGAACTGGTCTTGAACAATGTTACTCAAACCTCCAAGAACAAGCACCAGCAACATACCCACCGATAGCTGAACAAGTCCGTCTATCTCAGCATTAAAATACATGCATTTATGCAATATGTATTGCATCAAATATTTCACGGGAAGTTAAATATATTTAGGAGGGACACACGTAAACAATATCACCACACCATGTGAGTGATAAAGTCTACTTTAAACATATGCAGAGAGTTAACATGCATGTACAATTCAACAAAGCTCCCAATGTTAATGTTGGAGAGGTGGCGTTCTAAAATTATGACATTACTATGTGGACTTTACATTGATACACACTGCAGTGCATTACCGCAGAAGAGAAATGGCAGTTTGAGTATTGGGGTTTGTTTTGCTCATGCTTGTCAACTCTCCAAATTCTTAAATGTTTCCTTCGTGATCACTCATTTTAGCTCCCAACAGCACCATGAAATTGTAAGATTGCAAAGAAAAACGATGTCTACCATCCCAACATAAAAACAAAAACAATCAAATTCTTAAAGGGTGGAAGATGACCTTTTCTCGTTAAGTTTATTTCTCGCAAATTACTAGCCGCATGCTGCTTGAATAACAGCAGCCCTTGCACATTGTGCAGTGTATAGACGCATTTCATTTCAAGAGACTTGGAGAACTGCGGGTATCAGGGGAAGCATCTCCAGTGTACCCCAAGCGTAGTGCGCTTTGCCCTCCACCGTCACCCCCCAGCCTTGCAGCCCTGTGCTTTTTCACATTCTCCATTATGGTAAAGAACTTTGACCCGAGCTTGGGAGAGAAATGGACTATGCAGAAGGAGCTGCCTCCCAGGGTGTGTTTAGCTGCTGGTGTATCAAATGCAGAAATGGGTGGCCCCACGCTCAAACATCTTTTGCGCACTGGTTGGTCACACGACAGAAAGTGTGAGCAGGTGATTCCCCAACACTTGAACCATTCTTTAGAGACCTGGCTTTGATTAATGTGGCGTTAGCTAGTCATGGCCATATCCCAGCGTTTGTGTTAAAGGAGATCAGAAGCTGCACCGTGCAGGGTATTTTAAAGGCCATGAATTGATGCTACAGCATGTCGCCCCCAATGGAACAAAGAAAGTGAAGCATGCATCCTACAAGTCTGGTTATTTGCATTATACAGAAGACAGGCCAACCGTCCATGGAGACGGTTTCTACTGTAGTTGCTGAGTCGCTTTCCCAAGCCAGCTGCTGTGCAGACTTCGCTCAGCTTTTGGTCCAGTGCCTGCATCCATCCTTTACACCATCATTCACAAGGCTCGTTCGTGTAGGTATTTGTTTATCTCGTTAAACTAGCGTGATTACTATTCCAAACAAAAGAAGCACCACGACAAAGAAGAGTATAAGAAAAGTGTGAGCGAACAGTGAAATGTATGAAACTCTTGCACTAAAATAAAGTCAGCAGTGCATGCCCAGGAAAGATGGAACGACGAACAATATGCTCGGGAGCGGGAACTAGGGGGGCGTATTAACCCCGAAACCGGCCCGAGCGTGGTACCGGCCCCCAGAGCCTCCCCCTTGAAGTGATTTTGGCCCGGCCAACGGACCGACCAATCCAACCCTGCTGGAGCATGAAACTGTCTAAGATCTGCTGACGGTGACACTCTGCCCAGGTTTTCCGAGAAACTGCCTTTTGATCTCGTGAGGAGAGTCCACCACCAGTGCTTGCTTCTTTTTTCATGACTACTTGAGCCTTGAAAAAAGTGTCTAGCTTTGTGGCCTCCAGAGGCTGTTCTTGGATGGCCCAGTCATCTCCGCAATGATGCTTGGCAGTGTGTGCTTGTGATGGGAACAACTTCCGGATTTAGTGACCCACTCGCTCCTCTTTTCTGTAATAGCCGGGGCCGACAACACCAGCCAGCCCCAATCGATCCACACTTCAGTGTCAGTGCGCACCCATAGCCTGGCGGAGGGTACACCGCACGTGCGCCCATGAGCCTGGCTGGTGCCAGCAGTGCCGGCGCCACCCGGAGCCAGGGGAAGGTAATAAAGCAACAAATGTTGCAAATTTATTTGCCAAATGCCCTGCCCTGCCTGAGGGCTGAGGCCAGGCCTGTTTCTTGGCCCGGACGAGGTGGGCAACTGCCTGGGGCGCAATAGCCCCAGGGGACGCAATTGCCCCGGTCCATGGAGCCTCTGGAGGGGATGGAATTCCTCAGTTTGTGGGGCGGCGCACTGACGTGGGGAAAGTTCCGCAGGTCAGGTGCTGGCGCTGCCCCTTCCGACTGTAATGTCACGTAGTACAAGAGTACTACGTGACATTACAGAAGTCAGAGGCTCCCTCTGACCACTTTTGCGCCACTAGGGGTGGGGGCACAAGCACACCAATAAAAACACTTTAGGTCCCACTGCAGCTAAGACCAGCTCTTCCATCACAATGCCGGCAGGAAACTGCTAATGGTGGCCCATTAGTCACTAAATGGTTTTGTGCTGGCATTGAGATGGGAGGGGAGGTGCAGTGGGCTGTGGGGAGTGTGCGTGCCTTGCAGGGACGCACCATGGGCACGACCCGTTTGGGCCCATGGTGCATCCCTGCAAGCCCAGAAAATGGCCAAAATAATAGTTTAAACAGTGCTATTTCTTTCATGCTGCTTCTTTTCCAAACTATATATCAATTACACTTTAAACCACCTCCATGGCACTGGGGATGAGTTACTTCACTATGCGGATAATAGTTTTGACCAGTGTTGCTGAGTAAATATTCTTTAAGCTATGAACCAGTTTATTTATTTATTTATGCAATGTTTGTCGGATACCTGTATCCGACACACATTGCATAAATAAATAAATATACAGGTACCCGACAAACATTGCATGAATAAATAAATAATCCTGGTCCATGTATCCTTACAACAGTCAAGTCTTTACTGTATCAAAGCATAACCCTTGATTCCCATTCAAAGAATGTTAAAGTGATTGCTTATTGGGTTCAGGTGTCTCCTTGTCATTGCCCTTTTGGCTTAGGTTGCCTCCAAACCCCCTTCAGCATCTTGTGTTCTTTGTTGGTTGTATATACTGCATCCTGTGCCATATTCATGGTCTCTTGGTTGGTGTACCCAGTCCTCATTATCTGCAGCCTAAGTGGGACTGGGGCATAAAATTGTCTTGGGCACCAGTGAAAAAGTGGCCCACCGTTGCAAATGGCAATTCATTCCTTGTGTGACTGTTTGACTTTGGGTAGGAGTTCCTTAACGGTGTAGTTTGGGAATGGCGTGCAGGGTGCAGTGGGAGTGGTGCGCGGGGTGCGGCTGGAGTAGAGCGTGGGGTGCGGTGGGAGTGGCGCATGGGATCGGTGCGGGGGGGCGCATTCCTAGTGTTTCGCCCTGGGCACCAAATGGACTAGAAACTGCCCTGGCCGAGGCCACAGCCTGCAGCAGTTCCAGTGGTAGAATACACGTGTAACACGTTCGTTTCCTAACATTATAAAAATTAACAGGCCCATTCACTTTTATAATGTTAGGAAATGAACGTGTTACACGTGTATTCGAGCACTGTCCTGCCTGAGGGCCGAGACCACAGCCTGCAGCAGTGTCAGTGGTAGAATACATTTCCTAACATTATAAAAATTAACAGGCACATTCACTTTTATAATGTTAGGAAATGAACATGTTACACGTGTATTCTAGCACTGCCCTGTCTGAGGGGCTAGGCTGCATCTTGCAGCAGTGCCAATGGTAGAATACATGTGTAACAAGTTTGTTTCCTAACATTATAAAAATGAACAGGCACATTCATTTTTATAATGTTAGGAAACTAACATGTTTGTATTCTAGCACTGTGGACTGCTGGTGCAGCGCCCCTTGGAGGCTGACTGACGTCAGGCAGCCCCCTGGGCTGCCTGACACAAAGACCGGCCCTGGGTAGTTCTAACATGTCCAACTGTTCTTTCAGGGCCCTGCTGTAGATGCTAGGACTTTCTGTATAGCCTTGTGGTACGCGTGTAAAGGTGAAGGAGCGCCCACCTAATGTGAAAGCGAACAAATATCTGCCATCAGCATGCACTGGAATGCTAAAGAAAGTATTCTTCAAATCAATCACTCTAAAATGAGTGGTGGTAGCCAGGATCATAGTTTGTTTTGTTTGTTTGTTTATTTTATTTGTAGAGCGCGCCTGACCCGGGGGTATCTGGGCGCTTAGATTAAGGTGATGGTTACATGATGCAGTTATACAATTTATGCAGTTCATACAATTTTACACATACACATTACAGATGAAACATGAGAATGGCAGGGAAAGTCAGTTATACAGCTTATGCAGTTCATGCAATTTATAGATACACCTAGCAGATGAAACATTAGAGTGGTGAGGAAAGGTCAGGTAGGTGGGGGGCATGGAAAGATGAAGACAAATATATATATACACAGGAAAGAAATATATTGTTGTGAGTGTGAATGTGGGGTGAGATCAGGTGATGCGGTGGCTTCTGAATATTTGAGGAGATGGGCTGGTTTTGATGTCCGGTGGAAGTGTGTTCCACAATTGGGAGGCTAGAACCAGGAAGCTTGTTCCGCCAGCTCTTTTTAGGCAGAACCAGGGTACCACCAAGCAGGATGTGTTAGTGGATCTAGTATTTCTGGCAGATGATTTCATCATAAATTTGTCAGTGAGATATGGCGGGGCTAGGTGGTTCAAAGCTTTGTATGTGAGGCAGAGGGTTTTTAGATCAAAATTGTTTTGTATAGAGAGTCATTTGCATAGCGTTCTGGAGGTGGAGATATGCTCTCTTCTAGGAATGTTTAAAGTCACTCTAAGTGCGTTATTTTGCAGAACCTGCAATTTATTTATTATAGATTTTTTGGCACCTAAGTAGAGGCCATTGCAATAGTCCAATTTGGACTAGTTAGTTGAATAGTTAGAACTGTAGTAACATCTGGGACAATCGGAAACTGTGGAGCAACAATCTTGTTAATCGCACACAAATCAATAATAAAACATAACAGGATTGCATTATACCCTTTCTTGTACACCGGAAGAATCAGACTATTACACACACTCCCTGCAATTTCTTCAATTACTCCTCTATGCACCAAATCAGAGACAATGCTTTTCAAGGCCTGATCACCTTCGGCAGAGATTCTATACTGTGGAATACGTGACAAGGCAATACCTGGTTTCAAATTAATGTGGACTGGCTCTACTTGCAAGACACTGACATCATTATCATTCACGGCCCATAGACATGCTGGGACTGTACTAAATTCAGTTGGAAGTGGCATGGATACAAACTGCGAAACAGGATTTTGTTGCAGTGAGATTGTCAAATACACTCCATCCGTAGAACAGATAATCACAGCATTCAATTTCTTCAACAAATTTAACCCCAACAAATTCTTGCCACAATTCTTGGTCAGTAGGAATGAACACTGCTCAGTGAAAGGACTCAATGTAATGAGCACCGGCTTTGAAACCGGGCAGATTACTGGTGTACCTGAGAACCCTAAAGAAACATTGCTTTGCCCTGACAGTGGTATATGTGGAATGCGCTGATGGTCGATTGAGCATTTCTGCACACCGGTGTCTACTAAGAATACATGCTCCATATTCCCAATTCTCATCTCTACGTAGGGCCCTTTTTGGTCAATGGGAATAGGTACTGGTTCCAGACCCTGTTTTGGGCTGTCCTATGGGAAAAGTACATCATCAGATGTAAAGTCTTCAGTGTAGTATGCATTGGAGGGATTATCAAATATGTTCCTGTCACCTGTATTCTGTTGTTGGTTCTCTTGGCCTTCTTGGGGTTGTGTCTGTGGCTGTGATTGTGAATTGTTTGCATAATTATTCCTTCCAGGGCCGCCTAGGCCTGGACGTCCCCTTGATCGCCTAGATAGGGTACCATTCATTCTCTGCTGGAGAATTGGGCATTGTGCACACCAATGGCCTTCTTGTCTACAGTATGCACATTGGTTAATGGATGGGGGACCTAATTGGGCATGGCCCTGTGGTGAGTACTGTCCTCTAAACTGTGTGTTACCACCTCTAGCTCCCCTTGCCACTTGCTGAAGCAAAACCCTTGTTTTCAATTCACCTTTCTTTTTCTCCACCTTATCCTACTCTGCATTCACTCTATTTTCATAATACTGAGCCATGTGTAGAACCTCAGATTGGGACTTTGATTGCCATGCACTTTCAGACATCATAGTCAGTGTCTGTATTTCTGGCAACAAACCTCACACAAACTTGTCTACAAAGAATCTTTTACCTGGTTCCGTACTCAGATCTTGTCCACTAAAATCCTAAAACACTTCTTCAAACCTATTAAAATATTCTGTAGCACCTTCCAACTTGTTTTGCATGCAAGCAGTGAGTTTGTCCCAAACAATCCCGTTTTCTGGGATCATCGTTTTCAATTTTGTGACCATGTTCATAGGCAATGTGAAGATAATCTGCGGTGGTCGCTCACTACCCTTCCCATCCCTGTCTGCTTGTGTCATGTTAGCCCATGTGTCGCCTAATCCTGGCCCATTATCCACAGATCTAATCTGTTTCCATATGTCAGCAGGCAGAATCACAGGAAATAACAAATCAATATCACCCAATGTAAACACAGATCAAATTCCTTATAGAATCCAGAAGGATTCTTTCTAATATCTGGAATCGTGCAGCACCTCCATCAATAGCCGGGACCTCGACCTTGGGGACAAATGTTGGTGGACCTCTCTCATCGGTAACTGCATAGTAGGTGGGTCAATCAGGGGAAGATCTAAACATCTATTCAACAATAGGGCCAAATCAAGAGACAATGCGGTCAATGCAGTTTCTGGTGAAAACGCTCTTTTGTAAATCAGATTAAATCAGATTAAATCAGCCGGGCAACATGCGTTTCGTTTCATACAATCATCCTGTAAATACTCAACCATCACCTGCAACACTTTTCTTTGCATTGCAGCTGTGTATTGACAAAATGTATCATCAATCGGGGAATAGTGGCATCTGAAATCCACCTAAGAGCACCTCTCACACAAATATGCATCTCTTCACTAACTGGTTTCGATGGAGAGAAATACTGCTTGTGAACATACAATGTTTGTGTTATGCTTGTCTACAAGTAATTTGTGCGAACGGTCAAGTTCTCTATTGAACACAAATATTCTACTCAGATATTCTTGCCATCTTTGCACTATTACTACAAGTCCGGGCAAGGACCACCTGGTCACGCAAATCTTGCAGCGCAACTTCATCCATTAAATCACCCCATATCTCAACCAAATATGAAGCCATTCTTTCAATAAGTACCATTTAGACAGTGAAATTCCCATGATCAGAAAAAGAGGACAAAGTGGCACATTCATCGCCCCCTTCAACATATGTTTCAGCCCACTGATGCAATTCCATCTTCCTTTCTTTGCTAACTATACTACGGGTTTCCCTATAATCATTATAAACCTCAGACAACGAAGCAGAACCACTCGGGCGAGACTCAGCATGCAAATCTGCCATGCTAGGTGGCAGAGGAAATGATGCCGGTGGCGCAGATGGGAGGGAGGGAGTAGCGATCACAACAATTGGCACAGGTTCCAACACAGGAGGGGCCGCAAGCAGAGGAGCAGCTGGAGGCGGTACATAGGGAGGCGGTGCAGTGGAATCATCAACTGGGTCAGACAATATCTTGTTTATCAATTCATCTGACGCATGAATATCCTGAGAGGGATATATATTCTGTATCTCTGACTGGAATGCCCTATCTAAACCCCTAATTTTATCTTCTTGTCTCTGTTGGTCATGCTCTAATGCTTTTTCAGCATTAGTCTTATGTTTGCGTGCATGCTTTTCTCTACTTCTCAAGTGCTGTGCTGCTCCCTTCCTCCAATCCCTGATAGTGTCAAATGCAGTGGGCCTAGCCTTCTTGCGTAACAATACAGTTTCTAAGTGTGCTATGTGGCCTAGCTCGAAACTGCTGTAATCTGGCCATTGAAGTTCGGGAGCATCTTGCCAAATCGTATTAAAAACTATTGCTCCTAGTCCATATTTTATGTACATTTCATATGCCGGCCATGCTTTGGGTGGCGCCAGTTGGCCATATTCCAAAGATCGACTTCCGCAATGCAAAAATCTGGCAAAGCAGGATGTCAATTTCCCAGGCATAGTTACAACCTGTACTCTCTTTACCTGGGTGTTTGCTTCTTGCAAGGCAACTCTCAACAACAAATATCAGGGATATCGGGTATAGGGGCATGACTCACCTGATTTCAACAATCGTCCTGAAGACACAGTTATCGTGTCTGGCGTGTCCTAGCTCAAACTGCTACGATTATGGAACCCTCACCACCGTGCTTGCAAGATGCGGTCTGCCGGCCAGAGAAGGGCTGTGCACTGATCTGCGGAGGAATCACTTCTCACTTTGCACAGGGGCCCCTAAGGCACACGCCGATCTCGGTCCAGTCACCTCATCCTCGCTCGTCTCTGCGATGGGACATCAGTGCGAGGGTCCCTGTTTGGGCGCCATTTTGATGGATTAAAGACCAGAATTAAGGCATCCAACCATATGCTAATGACATGCCAGTCACGAGGATCCAAAGTCAAATATATTTCTTCAATAATAGCATTTGATCAAAGGGATCTCCGAGCCCCACGATGTGTAAGAAGGCAGACACTGTGAGGAGAGAGAGAGTGAGCAGAAGTATAACAGGCACATATATAGCAAACTTCACAGCATTAGAAGGCATTGCACGGCCCCCTTTGTTCAGACATCATCAGGCTGGGGTTCAAGGGGTTACTGCGTAATTCATTAAACTAAAACATTCTACACTCTTGCTGCCAGTGCCAAGACAATTTACTATCTGAGAACTGGGTGCCTCTGGATGGAGGAAAACATATCATGTTCCCTATAACGAGGTGGCATTCCTTTTCTTACCAGCCAATGTTATCTCTCTGTGCTCAGGTCAGACAGTTCTGAAGCAAAAATGAATAACAACTCCCGAGGGGGAGCACATACAGCCATGTATAATTATTTCAGCTGCCAGCTATAATGGCCTAAATAGACAGAACTGCACCTGTCTTTGCAGACTACTCGTGCTTGTGTTCAGCTTCAAGGTTCTCTCATTAAGAGACAAAACAAATCATATAGAAGCCTGGCATTCCTAACCATGTAAGCAACTCAAAGTTCAAGCAGTGGTTGGTTACTGTGCTCAAGCTGAAAACCAGATTATATATATATGCAATGAGCAAAGAGCAGAACAAAAACTCAAAATGGCCTCCTTACACAAAAGGGCTTCTCAATGAATTGTTTCAGGTTCACATTTTGCAACATTGTTTCATGATGCAAAAGTAATACAAGTGCGCTTAGGCCGATATATAATCAGACGGCATAGTTCCATTTACATTTCTACATTTCTGTTCACTGTGCTACCGGAAACCATAGCACAGTGTCCACTATTACCCATTCCGACTCGTAGTACTGCGGTTCGGAAACAGTGTCGGAAATCAAAATTACTGGTACGTTGTTTCCGGATTGGCACACTTGTAATGAGGCCCAATGTAGTGAAAGAAAAATAGGAAATAGCCACCAATAATCAAAAATGCAACACAATACATCCTCTGATAATAACATCAAATAAAATGCAAATACAGAAGTAAAAAGACCTGGGGTCCACGATTTCAAACCTCACTTATGAACTGAATCATAGACATTCTTCCCTAGTGCCTGATGAATTAAAATTAAAGTTTTAATCAATGAAATAATAATGGAAGTAAATTTGCCCTCCATCAACTTTGCCCAAAATCTCTCACACATGATTATATTTGGATCTCTGGAGTCATTTTTAAAGGCTGCTAATCACCATGACAATGTTCCAACACACGTTGTGAACCAATGATGACAGGTGTCTCTATTCAATGTAACTTTACACTTTCTACATTCTCTATCTGTAATTGGCAAGCCTCTTATCGGACCCCACCACTCCATTGTCCCCAATCGGTTTCCATGAAAACATAGAAAAATGGTCTGATATATAAAATGTGGTTACCTGGATAAATAAGAGGGTAAACAAGATGGATGTCTACTAAGCTGACCAAATGTATGATCTGATTAATATTTTACTATGTGTGCCTAATCCATGGTCCATTCCATTATTTTATTTTTTTGTAAACATTGCAAGGGTTAGCCATTTAGGCAATTTTTGTCAGTGTCCGCATCATTTGAGATCTCCTCGCAGACTTGGACAAATTGTTTAAAGGCCTGGCCACTTTTGACTATTGGCTTCTCATGCAACTTCCCAAACAATGAAGGAACAAGCATTTTGTAATAGAGCCTGATTTTCACTAAATTAATGTATGTTCTCCACGAAATAATGCTTAGTTCATGTAATAAAAAAAAAAATGTGAAGGATGCAGGAAGTCGCAAAAGTGTTCATTTAATGTAATATGTTATCCAGACAAGACTGTAAACACAAAGAGTCTGCTTTAAAGACCATTATCCCAACCCTCCATATCGCACAATATTGAAGGTCAAATGTTGAACTAGACATTACCAACACCCCACCCAAAGCAGCTACAAATATAATATCCATTGCAATAGTCGGTCCCCCATATTTGAGAGCCATGTTAAAAGAGCCAGACTTTCCTTAGCTCGGAACCTGTCACATAGACAACGTCGTTCCTCCATCATTGAAAGCTTGCCTATTGTGAACTTTGAGTTGAGAGGCATTGGTCATATGTGACTACAAAAGAAGGTACATAAACTTCTCGAAGTCATGTTGGACACCTTATGCTAGCTCTGGATTTTTATAAGAAATTACTTTTCATTCTGTGACATGCAGTTTAGGAGATGTATTTCAGTTCCGGTCATTAGTCTAGGACACAAAACATACAAAGAAAAGCTGGCATTGGACTGGATGCAGGGTCTTAGCTAAAACTAAAACACTAAACATCAGTGCTCTTGGGGTGATCAGGTACACCTACATAAATTAAAAAAACAAGTTGTAACATGTAAAGTGATTTTGCTAAAATACAGCATTGGCAGTATTTGCTGAAGGGGTCATATGTGATGTGTTCTTTTGTTCAGTATACACATAACACATTGTTAAACTTGGTGTAAAGGAGGCAAGGAATTTTCATAGAATGGTATGTCCTAGAACTTTCAAAAGGAATTAAAGCTGCTCACTGACACCATCAATGTTTGTTTCATAGCCTCTTGCAACATACCAGTGCACAACAGAAAAGTGAAATGGCATCCATATATTGTAGGAAGCAGCAGTATTGAGCAGGCAGGGTGAGGATATATCCTGTTAAAGGTGTTGGAATCTTGTGGCTCTTAATGTCCTAACTATGTCAGGATTGTCTAACATGCAGAGTCTGATTATAATGTAGTTGGGCTCACCGCAGTGACAATAAAAATGTTAAATACCCACACAGCATTGCTGAGTGGGCATTTACAGATTTTTGGTGGACATTGGCCACTCAGCCCTTACCCTAACTACCCCTCTGTTATCTTTCTGTGATTTCAATCTGGCACACACACAAGTCACGCCCAGCATGTAGTGCACAAATTAAACCCTTATTTATTTTATGTGTAAGTGCCATATTGTTTGTTTGTTTGTTTGTTTATTTATTTATTAATGCGCTCCAAGCCCGTGGGCAGTCGGGCGCAGCAAAACAAGTAGATTCGAAACTTAGTTACAGAGGCCTGAACACAGCCTATTACAAAAACAGTGGTAATTTACAGCAAGTGATACTTTACAGCAGGTGATACAGGTGAGGCAATACATGTAGGATCAGCAGGAGGAAGCGCAGAGGAATGTTGTCTTAACAGGTGTTGCAATCGTTGTTGTGCAGCCATTTGATGGCATTAGATCTAAATCTAGTGTAAGGTAGGGGGCGTCTAAGGTCAAGTGGGAGTGTGTTCCATGCTTGGGCAGCTCTGACTGGGAAGCTAGATCCACCCGCCGTGGTGAGTTTAAATCTAGGGACTTCAAGTAAGTAGGTGTTGGCAGATCTTGTCGATCGGTTAGAGGACCTCCATAGGATTCTTTCAGCTAGGTATGGGGGTGCTTGGTTGTTAAGGCATTTGGCTGTGAGAGAGATGGTTTTGAGGAAGATTCTGTCCTTGATCTTGAGCCAGTGTGCCTCGGTCCGATGTCTGGAAATGTGCTCTCTACGTGGGATATTCAGGGCTGCTCTAAGAGCATTATTCTGTAATCTTTGTAGTTTGTCTGTGACCGCCTTGTTTGCACCTGAATATAGGGCGTTGCAATAGTCCAGTCTGGACATGACAAGAGCATTGGCCAAGGTGAGGCAGCTGGCACTTGACAGGAAGGGTCTGGCAGCACGGATAAGTTTACACGTGTAAGTGGTTGTGGAGGCTAGGGAGTTCACTTGCTTTTTGAGGGAGAGAGCTGAATCGAGGTAAAAGCCTAGAGTTTTAACCTCGCGCATAACCTTAATAGTATTATTGTCGATGTTGAATGAGGCATAGTCCGGGGTGAGTTTAGAAAGGTTATGGTCTGAGCCGAGGAGCAATATTTCAGTTTTATCGTCGTTCAGGCAGAGGCCATGGGTGGCCATCCATGCCTGAATGAGGATGTAGATTTTATTCACCAAAGCCAGGTCCGCTCCATAGTTGCCCGAAAGGGGTATGAGGATCTGGGTGTCATCTGCGTAATTTGTATAGGTGACACCCAGTCTGTCCAACTTGTCAAACAGTGGCTTGGTGAAGATATTGTACATGGTGGGTGAGACACAAGAGCCCTGAGGGACTCCACATGTAATTTGGATGGGGTCGGCACAGGTGGATGTGGAAAACACTCTCATGGTGCGGTTGGCTAGAAAGGATTGTACCCATGCTATAGCTTCTCCTGTGAAGTTGGCAGCGAGCTTGAGGTGGTTGCATAGGACTGCATGATCCACCAGATCAAAAGCTGCTGACAGGTCCAGTAGGAGCAGCAGCGCTGTTTTACCACTATCCTTAAATTCATCCATTTTAGTTTTAAGATCTATTAAGGCTGTTTCGGTGCCATGGAGGGGGCGGAAGCCCGATTGGCGTGAGCCAAGTAGATGGTTGAATTCTAAGTAATCTTGAATTTGGAGATAGGCCACTCTATCGATGATTTTTAGTAGCAAGGGTACAGTGGTGATAGGCCTATAGTTAGTCGGGATGGAAGGGTCAAGGGTTTGTTTTTTAAGAAGGGGGAGGACCCACGATTCTTTTAGGTTGGCTGGCACTGTGTTGGATTTGAAGGAGGAGTTAATGAGCTTCGAGATAAATGGGGCTAAATCTCTAGCTGCGTCCTTTATTATTTGGGCAGGGCAACTGTCACCCTTGCAATTGGAAGGCTTCAGTGAGAGTATAACCTTCTCAGTGTCGATGATAGAGATAGGTTTAAAGCTAAAAGGGGGGATAGTATTGGGTTCAGTCACTAGTGGTACTTGTTGAACAGTGGGAGAGAGGGTGTCCTTTTTATTAGTTATTTTAAGTTGGAGGGTGGCAATTTTATTTGATAGGGCATTCTGGATATTCGTGCACCATATCTTGTCTTTGGGAATTGTATCAGTAGGTTGGATGGGAGATTCCATTTCCCTGAGGATGGCAAAGAGTTCCTTAGTATTAGATTTGGCATTGGTAATTCTGTTATTGAATACATTTTTTTTAGTGTTGATAATTTCAGACTTGTAAAGTTTAGTAAATTGGGTTAAGTTAGCCTTGTTGTCGTCGGTGGGCGAGTTACGCCAGATAGTTTGGAGTTTTCGTTTCTGATTTCTCAGGTCTTTAAGCTGGGGGGTGAACCAAGCATTAAGGTGGGCTTCTTGTTTAGCTTTACGTAGTTTTGGGGGTGCAATCGTGTCTAGAGCATGAGACATGGCTTTATTAAAGGTGTCTACTAAGGTGTCTGGGTCAGTGTTGTCTTTCAGGCCATTGATAGTGGGGAGGAGAAGGGGGATAAGTTTTTCTGTGGTAATGTCTTTTTTACTTCTAGTGGGAAGTGGTGGTATCATTTTGATAATTTTAGGGCTGAGCAGGTCAAGTGTGGCAGTGAAGTTTATTAGGTGGTGGTCGGTCCATAGTTGAGGGGTGATGTCAGTAATGACTATGTTGCAGTTAAGTTCAGATACCCAGTCAAGGGTCCGTCCTTTAGTATGTGTGGGGGAGAGGACTTTTTGTGTAAGGCCGTGGTCATTTAGAATAGCTGTTATGGCGAGGGCATTTTTGTTGTCTGGCTCATTAAAGCCGATGTTGAAGTCGCCCAGCATCAGCATTTGCGAATGATTTTGGTTATTGTTTGCTATGAGGGTAGTGAGATCGTCTTCAAAGGTTCCCATGGGGCCAGGGGGCCTATAGATCAGGTGAATGGATAGCGTACGGTTATTGGAAAGTTGCACTTTAGCTGATAGTACTTCACAGGAAGTACATGGGGGAGAGGTGGTGAGTCTGATGGGCAGAGTAGTTTTGGTAATGATGGCTAAGCCACCGCCTTTAGCGTTAGGTCTGTCTACTCTATGGATCTGGTAATTCTCAGGTATGGCTAGCATCAGGGAGGGTCCTGCTGCCTCGTGGAGCCATGTTTCTGTTACGGCAAGGAGGTCAATGCTACTAGTGTTTAGTATGTCAGCGATCTCAGTTGCATGGGCTACCATGGATCTTGCATTAATCAAGGATCCTGTAAGAGGTAAGGTGTTCTTCTGAATGATATACCACTCATAGCACACCCTTCTCCTGAGATCCCCCCGCCCCGGTCACACTTAACCAGGAATCAGGCTAGTTTGCAAAGGTAAATATTTATTTATGTATTTAGAATTTAAATCACAATATATTTTAATAGGTAACAACAATCACCAATGGCGTGACAGAACACTAAATAATGTCTTTAATGCACTAGGAGTCAAATAATGAACACAAAAACAAATGCGGCACAGAAAAGAATACTATGTTAGTTTGGAACAGATAGCACTGTGGTTAGAGGTTCCCCCTGCACACCTCTCAGCCCACCAATAGGCAATTTAAATAGATGTGGGGAGAGAACAGGTATTCAGGAATAACACAAATCAAACAGAATATCACTCCCACCTTCTCCTTTCAAACACAAGAAAAAAACTGAATGGACCTTTCCACTGTTAGAATGGCTTTGAAATTGTCTTTGGAATTGGGTGAGAAAAAACACCAAATGTGGGTGAAAAGGATTAAATTATTATAAATTCCTATGGGAGCCGCTTTGAACAGATGCAGACAATCACAAGCAATGATTTAGTCAAAAGAAAATATTTGAAATCTCAAAATCAAAGTAGAAATAAGTTAAAGCTAAGTCACACGTGTAAAATTTTTCTGAATGTCAAATTGCGGCAAACTTTTCCTTGTGCGAGTTTCACTATAATGGGCCAATCACCTTTTGCTTCTATCATAAAAACTGAGGGAGCTATAGAGGTTTTAGTAAGAGTCGTTTTTGCAAAATAGGCGCGAGAATGGAAAACAGAAATGTGGGTTAAAATTGACAGATAGGTTTTCTTATGCTATGTTAAGGACTACAAAAAGGAGAATGCCACACAGGAATCTGTCATTCACGGCCGCTCATAACTATTCATGTGTGATACTCTAGTTTCTGTTTGGTTTGGGAATTACTTTTCTTAATCCAATCAATAAGGAGTTAGGGTTTAGTACACAGATGAGAGGAAAGAGCACACGGATACTTCTAGCAATACTATGGTTCTGAATTAAAGATGGGATGGGTTTGAGATTGGGATCATACAATGTAGATATATTATGGGTCACTGTTCTCCCTATTCATTGTTACAGAATAAGTTATTAAATTGGACCATCAGTTCACGGTCACTGGATTTGTACAGGATCTGCCCTTCTTGTTTCTGAGTATTTCAGCTCAGCTGGATAGCGAGTTCCTCAGGCAAGCCTTGTGGTAGCAAGCCAGAGAGTTTCAGGATACTAGTTCGAAGGCTTTCCCACATCACAGCGTTACAATGGGTTGTGAGAATAAGTTTGAGGATTTAGGCCTTGCTGAAAGTCAATAGTTCTCTACTGCTTGGCAAGAGTCTTGGCATCTGGATCTGGAAGGATGTTAAGGCTGGATGTAGAATGCTGGAACAAAGTGCTTCACCGGAATCAGGAAAGTGAGTGAATCAGTGAGTCCCAATGTGTTGTCAGCTTTCTCTATTTATCCTTTAAAATGACATCACAAAAGGGGTGTATGGGCCGGCTTAGCTAAGCCTGCCCCTGTGAACTGGGATTGGATCAGGACCTCATCTCCCCCTTGCATTTGAGTGATTGGATCAAGACCGGATGATGTCACATTTATGGTTTAGCTTTACAGTCTTTAGAAACCTCCGCTCAGACACTAGTGTCAAAGTCGGATTTGATCCTAAATACATATTTCTACATTGGTAATTTCCACACAAATCACACACAAAGATTCCATATTTTATGTAGCATCTGTTCATCAAAATCCCGCAGCTGTGGTATCTTGTTTCACCTTTCTAGAGAATGTTGTCCTTTTCGCCATTAAAACTTTTTCTAAATGGTCTGCAAATTTTCACAAATGTGTGTGTTTAACAAAGGGATGTGTGTGCAAATGTTCACAATTCTAACATTAATACCGTTCACATAAAACCACATATATTGCCATTCCTGTCCAGAATATTTTACCCAGTTCTACGGCCTCTTAAAACATGCAGCCAAAAATTAAACTAACAACTCTGTCCTTTTTATATTTTTCAACACTTTGAATAACAAGTTATGAGTCTCTAAAAATTGGTCATTGTTCATTCTTAACAGCAAATGGTCCGTCGCTTTGTCTCTCCCTCTAATCCAGGAGTAGCCCCCTCCTTTGGGGAATTCCTCTCAGGAGCAATTTGCAACCCTTCCACACATCCGTTTCCTGGGCTGGAGGATCTGCCATTGTTCATTCTCTTTTCTTAGACAAAAGTCTGGCCTAACCCACAATTATCATCTACCAGTGAGTTTCTCCTGAGAGGATTTCCCTCCCCTTGGGAGAAACCTGTTTTTCCACTCCTTGCAGCTCAGCCAGGCTAATTTATTCCTAATTTCTAAAACTCAGCAGAAACGATACTTGTTGCATCAAACATAAATACATTACTTTCTTAGCTTTAAATCTGTGGGATCAAAAACACAACAGAGATCTGTATTCCTTTTAGCAACAATCTTTTTATGTTTGCTAATCCGGCAGACTTTTAGTTTAGATACTTTGAAGTTTCATCAGGAGCTCATCTGACAGCTGTCATTCACAGGTAGGCCCATGTACTGCACACAGATTTGTGTCAGTTTGCAGACAATCCAGTTTGTCTGTGGGGATGTTTTGCGCTTTATAATTTAGGACTTTGTATCTTCACCATGCTTCATTAGATTACGTGAATTTTAGTGCCAAGCAAGATTTTGAATGTAGAGAAGTGTTGTGTAAGGCATTTTGGAGTTTTTAGCAACAAAGGAAATGTCATTTATAGGCACATTTTGGAGTTTCATTTGCAAAGCGCCGCTTCTCTCTCTGCACTCTGCTGGTCATGGAGCCCACTGGCACATTTTCTGCAGTGTGCGCTCTATCCCACCACATATGCACCATGGGTGGCAGGTTGTGCATCCATCTTCTTGTGCATTTAAACACACAGTTTTGGAGGTTTTTTGCGCACACAAGAGTTTTGCCGCCATTCTTGCTGTTCCTTGCACCATAACTATCAGAGTGATGCCGCATAAGATAGTGGAATGGGTCAATACATCCCACAGACTCTTTGCCTCTACTTCTCTTATCTCGGCTCTGCTGCCTGTCACCATGAGATGCAAGCACTGCACCCTCCTTCATGATATAAAAACACTCTATTTTCTTTTGCTTTATGCACTACACAGAAAAAAGGTGCATGGACACTTTCACTGCTCCTTGTTAAATGACAGTGTAAATGCAGGCTTCTGAGAGAGCCTATTATAAAACTGCTAGGTATTTCTGGACGGTTATATTTCCACTAAAAGGCAACACAAGGCACCCAATACTCTTTGGAATAGATTCTCTATTGTTTATGAAACGACATTAATAAGTACTACGGATGTTCGACAAGAATCCACATTACTGTCTTTCCATAACATTGTACAGACAGTCTAAATCCTTATTCTTCCATGTGTACACCTTGTGACATTTGCTTAGTTGTGGTAAACCCGAGGGTTGGTATTTTAAGTTAATCAACTAGTTGTTAACCAAAACAAAACACAACTCTACCTTCTCATTGCCTTTGCATCACAATTAGGCTGTAGACGTTTGATTTGTATGAGTCAAACAGTCATAACGCGTGTGTGTTGGGAGTGACTACATCAATACAACATGATTAAAAGCGCTCATACAAATATTGAGGTTATTTCATGTCATGACTGATTATAAAAGAGCATTTCTAATTGCTTGTTTCATGTGGGTTTCTCCTCTCAAAATATTGGTGTATACTCTACCATCTCATCATGGCCACAAGGGAACTATCGCAGGTACCTGCTCATTTGTCTTTGAATTTCTGGTTCTTAAATCCAAGAATGCAGTTCTAACTGAGTTTCTTTAGTGGAGACTTTTATTAATTTCATGATTCTGGGCGACAGCCCATTTAGTAATAGTTACTTAATGGGGTCACTTTCAAAAAAGATTATTAGATCATAAATAAGTGGTCAACGGGCCTCATTCCGAGTCCGGCGCTAACCAATGGCGGTAGTAGCGCCTTGGTCGGCACCGGACCCGTACCGGCACCGCCCTGGTGGAATGGGAAATTACCGCCCTATTCCGAGTTGACCAGGGCGGTAATTTCCCATTCCCCAGGGCTCTTCCGCATTCCCAAATGAGCCCCCATAGGACTCAATGGGAATGGGGAAATTGCAAATAACGGTGATCGTACTTTACGGTCACCGTTATTGGCTAAAAAGCCCCTTTGTGTCCTCGTCCCTAACCGTTAAGGACGAGGGCGCAAAGGGAACTCAGAATGTGGCGGTAAGGGATTACCGGCACCGGTCTCGTTAACGGTGACCGGTATCCCTTACCGCCATACTCGAATGAGGCCCAATGTCTTGTTCACTTGCCACATTCCATCTGTTTTTTTTGTAATCTTTATCAGGGAAAGCAGGGTTTTGTTGTAATCATCACCAATATTTCTTAGTGCTGTGAATAGACCAGGACAAACCTCCTAGAAGAGGATTCAGGGGACTACTCAATCGTTTAGAGGAAATTATACCTATATCGCCATTATACATCCACATTAGGGAGGGTAAATCTCAGCTCTGAACTCTGGTTTCATGGACTCTCAAATCCCCTAATGTAAGTTTGAGTCTCTATAAAAATGTCAGCCTCACTTGCTGGCCAGAGATGTCTTCATTTGAGAGCAAAGGCACACATGTCCCAGGCAACGACCGTGGGAAGGCATTTGACATGACTGTGCAAGGCTTGCCGTCTAACATTTTTGCAGCATTGTTAGGCCAATTGCCTGCAAGTTCTTTTCATGTAGGCAATTTGGCACCCAAAACAACATATGTTTTGACAATTTAAAATATTCATCACATCATAAAAATTATTTCAATGTCTATGGCACGCATGACTGTAAGCAGGAGAACCTATCACACTGTGGCCCTCATTACGACCCTGGCGGAAAGTGACTGACCGGACCGCCACAGCGTAAATAGCGTTTCCGCCATTGCACGAAGGAGCAAAGTGCGGCCCATTCCGACCCATCGGGCACGAGCACCACGGCATGGCGGAAGTGCAAAGTCTGCGATGGCGGAAATGACCTCAAAACGGCCCACACCGCCGCCGTACGGCGCCCTAGGTGCAATACCGCCACCCATCACAGCGGACACCGCAGTGTGCACCTACCGGAAAGTACGGTGACCGGAAATATACGGAAACGGAAGTTAAAACATGGGCCCGGAACGGGAAACATCCCGCCGTACACCTATAAAACCACTAAAACCACACAACCACTAAAATCACTACCCTGAGACACACCCCAACCCGTCATCCACCCTAGCGAAACCAAGAAAAATGGGAAAAGTAGCGAAGAAAGCGTGCGACCGCAAGCGGCAGGTCCACTTCTCCCGTGAGGAACTCACGGTGCTCACAGAGACCCTCCAGGAGAATGCTGCCATCGTCTTCTGCACGCAAATGACCAGGACGGCACTTGCAAACAAGAAGGCCATATGGGCTCTGGTGGCACAGCGGGTAAGTGCGGTGGGGACCGCACCCCGCACCCCACAGCAATGCCGTAAGCGATGGGACGACCTGCGGATACGCGTCCGCAGCATACTCTCTGCCAACCGCAACATTGCCACAGCCACCGGGGGAGGTCCTGAATCACCCATCAAGTTGACCCCCTGGGAAGAAATCTGTGCCTCCACCATCGGAATGGAGAGCATAGAGGGAGTCGGAGGGATGGAGAAAGGAGTGCAGACATCCGAAGATTCAGGTAGGTGGCCCAAATAAAACAATGCCAAATCCACAAAGTCCATCCATGTGAAGTACCATGCGTCCACATAGTGCAACAGAAACACATGTCCAGGAGAACGTCCACACACATCGGCCTGATAGCGCACGTTAAAACCCACAATAAATACATAAATAATTAAAAACCCCTAAAACACGCACTACACGTGCAGCAGGCACACCCTAACTGCAGGCTGCCAAACAACTGCACCCTCACTCCACACACACATGAAAGCACCTCCAAGGCCCCGACCCAAATCACCCTCAGGTACCACCCCAATGCATGTGATACAATGCCATTCCAATTCCCACAGACCCATCAATAACCCTCGCCCTCCTTTACTCCACCACAGGGTCTGATCCAAACGACGAGCTTCAGGACACCCCTACCAGCACACCTGCAAAGAGGGCCAAGACCAACGGCCAAAGACCCTCCACCTCAGCTGCACGCATCAAGACACGGCAGCAGCACAAATCAGGTGGCAGCACAGAGGAGGGAACATCAACAGGCACCCCAGCAGCCAGCATGCCCACAACACCACCACCACAGGTCCCCCCAACGGATGCCACAGAAGGCACTGCCTCCGGTGGCAGCAGCACCATAGGTGACACCCCATTGATGGCAGCATGCTCCGACACAGAAGACGGGGATGTCGAAGTCAGATCCATCCATGACCTGTCCCAATCCCCCTGTCTGTCCCATCCCGTACAACATGAGGATACCACGCAGGGGCACCCACAAGACGACGACTGGCCATCCCCCACAAGCCCTGTGGCAAGGCAACATGAGGACAACAGCCCCTCTGTGACACCCCCGCAAATGGCCATGGCCCAGCAGAGGCAACAGTCCCTCGACCAGTTAATCGTGCAACAGCAGCAACTGGCCACGCTCCTCAAGGACCATGCCGATGAATGTGGGGGCACCAAGGCAGACATAGAAACATCAACTGAGACACTTAGGGCAGAAATGGAGAGAGGTACAGAGACACTAAGGGCACAAATGGAGAGAAGCACCGAGAGCCTGAGGGGGGAACTGCATGCGACGTGCAAGGACGTATGTGCCGAACTTGCCGCAGTGCGCCGTGTGCTCACTGAGCTCTCGCAAACCCTTAGGGACATGCATGGACGTGAGCAGGCAGAGACATCATCCGTTGCAAGTTCCGTCCAGGGCAGCCCCCAACGTAGATCTGGGAGGAACCTGCGCTCCACAGGCAGGGGTGCCCCTGATACCCGCAGAGGGGGCTTGCAATAGCGACTGCCCACTGACAATGAGCATCTTTGGACACTGGTGTTCGGGGGGAGGTAGGAGGGTGGAGGGGGTGTGTTGGGCTCACTTGGGTGGCGGGTCGATAGGGTGTACAACATGATATCACATATGCCATAAAAAGTGCACGATCAACCAATGAGATATGTGTACATTGATCTTTGTGTACTAGGCCATCATAGGCGTACAGTCCATATTGTGCATGTCCCAGACACACACAGTGCCACGAGTCCCGTGTCCATGTATCAGCCACCAGGCGTGAGTGCTAGAAGCATGCATCTATGAGATGCTGACGAATGTCACGGCCCTCCGGTGCCTCGCAGACTCCTTGAGGTGCTGCCACATCCCCACCCTCATCATGACCATCATCAGGTGCTTGCAGTTCTGCGTCAGGGGGCATGGGCACATTTCTACGTACGCACATGTTGTGGAGCATGACACATGCCATCACCATCTTTGCAACCTTCTCATGGCGGTACAGGAGTGCCCCGCCAGACCTGCTGAGGCAGCGGAAACGACCCTTCAGTAGGCCGAATGCCTGTTCAATGACTACACGGGTACGTGAGTGGGCATGGTTGTAGTCCTCCTCATGCTGGTCCCGTGGGTTCCGGACTGGTGTGAGGAGCCATCTCTTCAGTGGATATCCGGCATCACCTGCATGTGGACGATAAACGAATTATGTGGAATGCCATTGCTACGTACGCACACCCCCCCCCTTCCTGCCAGGTCATTGCCGAATCACATACCCCACATTATCATGCATGAAATGAGACTCACCGAGTAGCCAGGATCTGTTCCCTGCGTGTCGCTCCATGTAGCGTGGTATTGTAGAGTTCCTCAAGACCATAGAATCATGGGTTGATCCAGGGAATCGGGCACAACAATGTGTAATGATCCTGTTGGAGTCACACACCATTTGTACATTCAGAGAATGAAATTGTTTTCGGTTGAGGTACTGGGCCTCCATGGCATGTGGGACGACCAATTCCACATGGGTGCAGTCGATGGTACCAATGCAACCCGGTATGCCGGCAAGTGCATGGAATCCCACTTTTGTGTTGGTAATTTCCTGCTCCGAGCGTGGTAGGGAGATGTAGTCGTCTGCGTGCTGCAGGAGGGCATCGAGCACTTGCAATAGTGTCCATGAGAACAGTGGCTGAGAAATGCCATGCAACTGTCCGACTGTGTGCTGGTAGGTGCCTGTGGCCAGGAAGTGGAGTACAGACACCACCTTCAGTAGGGGTGGGATGGCGGTTGGGCTATCTATCATGCTGACAAGGTCAGCCTGTGTCATGTCCACAATGGCGGCTATGGTGTCCCGGTCCAGACGGTAGAGGGTGTGGATCTGCTCATCAGTGAGGTTGAACGGATGTGCTCGGAGGCGTGGGATTGCGGGCTGCCTGCGTGGTGGTAGTGGCTGTGCTGGCGGCCCTTGCTGGCCCTGCCTTGGCCTCCTCCTCGTCCTGCGTCTCCTCCGTGCGGCCGGTTGTAGTTGGTGTTCGTCTTCTTCTTGGAGTTGGAGTACTTGCAGTGCTATCAGGTCCCCCAGGGCCAACATCGCGAGTCCTGCCGGTAGCATTTCGGTGTGGTTGTGGGAGGAGACTGGCTATGCAATTTATGTGTTTTCAGGCTGAATGGCCTCCACCTGTGGTGATTCATTCCACCTGTGCAAACTGCTCTCCCCTTTGGCCGAGCACGTCCCGCACACAACGCTGCAATTCGTGGAATGGCATCTTGCTATTGCAATCATGTATTTGTACCCGATGGCCGTGTAACATTGGTTGATATGTTCATTCTGCTGTGGTCCCATTGGTTCACATACTATCTGTGCAGTCGCTAACAGAGTTGTGAAGGGTCAGTGGAACGTAGTACTCGAGTAACGGTGGGCCCTCATTCATCACTGTACCGAGTTGCAACGACGGGCGGGGCGTCCCATTCGTGGGTGAAGGCAGTTGCCATTTTCACACACAGCCGCACTCGATGGATTAATTAGTGTATTCAAACGGCCACAGATGCCTCTTCGACGTGATGTTGCAAATGAGGAATTCGAAGGGCGGCGCTTTCGGTTTTCAGCTAGCGGCGAGGAGATGCCCACAGGTCTGACTGCAAATATAACGTTCTATTGTTCAATGTCCTTGGGACAGGGGCCATGGCGAGAATGCAATGATTGATATGAATGGTTTGGGATGCGCAATAGCGACGTGGGCGATGAGGCCGGACGTTCCCAAATACATGTTACTTCACTACACTGGAATTACGGGCTGGGGCACTGTGGATTTTGCAGGCTGCATAACGCACAGACTCAATGGATATTTCTAATGTTATGTGAGTAAATATTCAGGCGTTTTAATCCCGGGATGAGGGAATGATGAATGGATGCATGGGCAGGTGATTTGATACAGAGTTTGCCATGTACAGGGCTTCTTGGGATCTATCCGCCTCCCCTACGCTATGTGATGCAGGGCTGCCATAGTGGGACCATCGTCTATCTGGCCTTGTTGAGCCCTCCCTGTCTCGACGCGCCCTCAGACACTTGTGTCCATGCACGTTACCAATCCCATCAGATGGATTCTGTTTTCACAGGCGCATGCACAGGTACACTCGTTTGTGATGGTGTTTACACCTCGATATGGATAGTTATGAGTCGCAAGTGGTTTTTGGGTGGTGATGGACCTTTGGAGTGGGCTAGCATGCATGTGGCTGTGGATTTAGTGTGATCATTGCAGTGAGTTGTTGGAATGTAGTACTGATGGCCATTCTGTTCTTTTTCTTTTCTTTTGGTTGACAGGTATCTCCTCCCCTTTTGCCACTGCCATCTGTATGCCACTCCTGCAGATGGGTTTTACTCCCGACACCTGCTGCTTCGTGTTAATCAGTGGAGCAGCATTACGATCTTATGGGACGATCGCCAATGGGCCACATGCCCTTACGCAGTACTGGTGGCTCGGAGCAACATTTCGGCCTTTCAGCTGGACTAGTGCCTCCCCATTGGGACGGCCCTGCGGTTCTGTGCGCTTCCATGTTGCCTTTTCGTACGTGAATGTGGCTCTGTGTACCATGAGGGAACAGGGCGTCACACAAGTAGTGGCTGGTCATTTCTTGCGGATGCAGCCCACAATGGTGAAATGTGTTTTGGAGTTCATGGCCTGATGGCTGTATGGGCTTGGTGATTTTGATGTGCATTAAATTTCTATTCTGATTTGGCCCGTGTAGCGTTCTTCTTTGCAAGTGATGTGGCATATGCCTATTTGGGGGGCGATGTATTGTGAGGAGATCTGCACTGGGTTCCAGCTTCGGAGTTTAGTTGCGTGGTACTGTACTGGGCGCGTTTGCCTACGAAGCCCGTGAGGTCAGGGATGGGGGCTGCCAATATGACAGTTTGAATGTTGTCATGCTCAGGGGCGGGGGATTGGGTTTTGTGTAACAGATGCCGGTCAGCCAGGTGGACTGGTGGAATGATGTGATTTTCGGAATATTGCTGGTCACAGGTGCCTGTGTTTGCGTGCGTTTCTTGGTGGGGGACTGTGGTCATGTCCATTGGGATGGCTTCTGTATTCGTGCCATCTGTGCCCTGCAGCTCCCATTGGCCCCTGTTGTGTTTCTTTTGTTCGTTGGCATGCATGGGTGACTTGTACATTTCAATGGTTGCATTGTGACTTCATTGCACCTACGGGGAGTTGTACTTTGTGGGCAGGGAGCGGTGTACGGGCACTCAGTGGGGCCGTTTACGGTTGATTCACGATGCCGTACTTCTCACCATGGCGGAATGGTGCATTCCGCCATGCTTGATGGCGTTAGGTACATGTCCGCTAGGGTCGGAATTGGCGTACCCTTGCGCCATGGTGGTGTTTACGGTTTGGCATGGCGCGCGCGCGTGCTTGGTGCAGTTAGCGTTGGCGTTCACTACGGTGTCGCTAATGGCATCGTACTTTGCGGTGACGGGTCATAGTCGCACCGAGCGCTATTCGATGGCGGTATTGCATTTCCGCCATCGTTTTCCGAATTCGGCCAGGGTCGTAATGAGGGCCTGTGTCTTACTTTGGAAGTTCTTAAATCTTTCAAACACAGTCGTAAAACAAAGATGCAATCTTTTGGTTCTATGTCATATTCCTGCATTTTACAGACCAAAAACCCAAAATACACCTTTTTTGAGCCGTTTTTGTGTTCCCAGCACAACACACACTAACTCCCCACACACATGTCACACAGACACAGACCAACACACACATATACAGACTGAGACTCACCTGACACACCCGGGGCGACTCTTCCAGGTCTCGCTGTGCCGGACAGCCCCTTTGCACAATCCTGTGTGTCAAGGGCGTGACAGTTTGATTTAGAAAGTCTGCTCTGTGCGGTCACAGAGCATTCTTACTAAATCTTTTTTTTTGCTTCCAGAATAATTTTTTTGGAGGCACTTAATTACCGATCTTTTAGGCTCACAACAATTATGATTCTTGCAATTGTGGAATTGTATTTAAGGTGGAAAAAACATACAATCTTTGTTATAATACCCAATGTAAGCATGTACGGCTTTTTTTTGTTTAAAGTACCATGTTGTTTTATCATTTGATGTGTACTTCTTAAGTCAAGTTTACAAAACAGAGCATTCTTTTTTATTCATAAAAGTAAAACATTTTCAAATGCTTACACCATACTATATGACATGAATGGGGAAAAGAATGGGGGCAGAAATTGCAATTTAAGGTCAATCCCCAATTTCAGCACTCAACCCAAGTGTGAGATTGGAAAGTGAAAACTCCTCTGTCGGTCTCAACACCTGTGTATGTAGTTGTACTAGCACACACAATGCTGGCTTCTCCAGCGCACACATCAAGTGTTGATGCACATGGGAAAAGTCCATGAGCAGCATGAGTCCCCCTGCTCTGACAAGGTTGGGTGCTGCTGACATGTTTTTATAATATATCATCTAATTCACTGGTGTATTGACAGCCTTTCTGCATCTGTGCTAGTCCAATCAGTACCTGTCTCTCACAGCCTGCAGCTACAACGAGGTAGGAGACTCTGCCATTGCTGTACTGCTGCATTTTCTTACCTCGTTGTTGTTTTGTTCCATCAGATTCCATTATCTTCCCACAGTGCTTCCCAATCATATCTTGCTACTATTTTACACTGTCATTATTGATTTTCTTCCTTTAGGGTCAGTGTCGGGTTTCCACAGACACATCTGCTTTTCTTCACTTAGGGCCCACGGTGTACGTTTCCCAACTATATTTTGCTACTGTTCTCCAATGCCATACCTTTGTTTCTTCCCTGAGGTTTCAGGGTGTGGCTTTTCCCAAATGTATGTTGATACCATTCTCCACTGCTGTACCTGCCTTTCTTCCCTTATGGCCCAGGGTGTGGGTTTCCCAACTGTATTTTGCTAATGTTCTTCCCTGACATACTTGTTTTTCTTCCCTTACGGCCCAGGGTGTTGGTTTCCCAACTGTATATTGCTACTTTTGTCCACCACCTTATTTGCCCTCTTCCAGGGGGTGGGTTTCCCAGATGCATTTTACCATGGTGTTCCACTGCCTTACTTGCATTTCTTCCGTTAGAGACCAGGTTGTGGGTTTCACAAAATTATTTTACTACTCTTTTCAATTGCCATACTTGCATACTACGAAAGATAACCGTATCCCGCACAGGCATGGCCCACTCACCTACATACGTCTGAAAAAACAGTACTAGATTGCACACACCCAAAACATGCATCACCCCATCCAAGAGAATACAGCTGAGAACCACACAAAATTCAGAACAGCTGTTTACATATTCGAACCCTTCTGACTATCCCACTTGCCTGACAATTAGTCACAGCATGCATTCTCTCATGTGATAACCGTGGGTTAGAGCGTGGGACCTAATCACTACCTACCCACGTTCGTGCTGGCTACAAATGCACACATGCATTTTAAAAATCCTTTATTCACCTCTTACCACTCTGACTACAGTCTTCCAAAGGGGATTCAACCCCACAGCACTTTGAGCCCATACCAATGGCAGTCGGTCCTATACAAGTGACATATAACATAACGCAACATAATTTAGTGGCTGAGGTAGATGCCATTGGGTGACACCTTGGAGGATGAGCACGAATAGCAGGGAACATTTGAATTATGCTTTTTGGAAAGTTATGTTAGCATGACTATACCAAAATTATAAATCAAGGATTCTCTGCTATTCCTGCTCATCCTCTGAGGTGTCACCCAGTGGCATTCGTCTCATCCACTCACCTCCCAATAAAATGACATGTGTGTAACTCACCAACATGCTGCCCTCAAGGATTCTTTCTGTTCCTCCAATGTATCACCTAATGGCTTGTGGATTGTTCACTCCCTGGTGTGTCACTCGCCCTAACAGAATCACTGTTGCTGCTCCCTTCATATGTGTATGCATGTGACTCTTTTACAAGCTGCCTATAGAGATTACTGGCCCCTTCTGCGCCTCATCCAGGGTGTCACCCAGTGTCACATGTCTTGTTCACTCTTTTCCAGAGATGGACTCACTGACTAGGCTGTTACTCACTGTCAAGAATCTCTGCCATTCCTTCAACCAAAATCAGATTAATTTGATTCTCTCTCCAGCTGCACTAAAGGATTTCTGGTTGTTCCTGCTCCTCCTCCCGGCTGTCACCCAATGGCATATGTCTCATTTGCTGTTTTTAGAGATGTACACTGACTGGTATGTTACATGCCTCCCTGAGGCTCTATTCCTCCCGCACAGAAATCCAGCAAGCATAACAACTTGACATTCTGTCCTCAGGAAATCAAGAGCCTTTTTGCAGGTCTCAGACAGTCACCTAAGCTGCAATCCCTAATATGGATTTAGTCACTCTAAAATCAAACCAGATGGCACTTAAATCACTGAACATGTCACTACAGTACTACCTAAACAATACCCACCCACAAGCTTACTCGCTGAGTCACCTGGCACTGACTACCTCCCCCTAAGCTTCTTCCTACTCACCTAGTCTCACCCTACTACATTTTAGTTCCACCTTTACAACATTTTGTAAGCCTGATTCCAACTATGACTATCTGCCTCTCTGAAAGCAGAGTAGGAACTAGAAAAAATGTTCAAACAACATGTCAGACTTAAAGCCATGAAGTCAAACTTCAGACACACTGTTTACAAATGGTGTCCAACATTCGACCTGGTTGAATCAACTGCAGTTCAGGTGATTAGTGTATCTAGTGGTAATTTTATCCAAGCCTACTTGTGAGAAATGATTCAAAGTCTGTTACCAAATGCACACAATTCCCCTTTTGATAGAAACACAATGCAAATTACAGAAAATATTTGTGGTGTTTTGTGACAGAGATAATCAATTGTGAAAACTGTGTGTGTGTGTGTCTCCTTCACCTGTAGTCACCAAATCTTGAAAGCTCTTTTTTATATGCTGCCCCACTGCCTATTGATTGCCACCCCCCATTGATCTATACCAATGATCTTTAGGTCTATGTCTAACACTATGTGCCCGATTCATGGAATTTATTGCCCTCAAAGTGACTTTGCACTGTTAACATAAGTCCTGATTCATGAAACTGCACAAAGTGTATGTTTGCTGTGCAAAGTCAGTGCAAAGTCATTTTGTACTGCAAACATGACTATGCACTGATTTTGCAATGCATAAGTACACTTTGCACAGTTCCAGGAATCAGGGGTTGTGTCAGCAGTGCAAAGTCACATTTTAGCAGTGCAAAGTCACTTTGAACTGTGCAAAAGATTCCATGAATCAGGCCCTAAATTACTACCCAGAAGCCAAACCAAAAGCATAGTTCACTTCTAGGAATTCAGTTGAGAAAAGACAGGCAAATTACCTTTGAATCTCTGTGCTGTGGGGGCGTGTGAAGAATTGCTATCTGGCAAGGGTGCAAAGCACTGGCTTTTTTATTTGTATTAATACATACAATGATGTGGGTGATTCCTTCTCCACAGGGGCGCTAACCAGATCTACCTTTGTCTCGCAACTCCATGGCGAAAGCATAGTGTACTTGTGCCCTGCTGCACCAGGAACCTGATTTGCAGCACCTGCTCTGCTCATGGCGCAGAAAAGGTCCAAAGGACACAAGATGCCCACTCGACTGGTGCAGTGATGGTAATGTCACTGCAGCACAGGAGTGACAGTTAAGATATGCCCCCTGTACCAAAACAACATGATCAAGAAAACCCCAGGCTGGTGGCATGGTAATCTCTAAGAATAAGGTATGCCTGAGTTTAGGCATAGTTCATGGCAATATTTATGATAATAGCCGCCACATCCCAATTGATATTGCACATGTGCCAGCTCCTCTGAGTTAGCTCTGCTGTGGAAGGGAGTGTGTATTGGGGTCAGATAGACTGATAATGCCACACAGCAGAAGAGAAACCCAGAGGACCCAGCCTCCCTTTGATTCTCTTTGTGAGGGCTGGAAACCCTCTACCCCAGAGACAGCCACACAGCAAGCAGCCGTCCTGAACCCAGGTGTCAAAGTAGTACACCCATTCAGAAAGAGTAGCCTCACACTATGGTGCTGCATATCTAAAGGACTATGTTGTCAGTAGAAGGGAAGGGGTTGGGAGAAGGATTGGCAGGAGTGTGTTGGACATTGGAAAACATCTTCCTCCATTGTGTTTGTTATGGTCTCTTCCTTTCATGTCTACTCTACTTCCTCTGGAGCAAAGCACATTGGGCATGACATCAACAAGGCAAAGTCCACTCGAGCCGGCAGCAGGGACTTGTCTCCTAAAGCAGGCTAGCATTAGACCAATAACATGGGTGTGGGATGTATTGACCCACTCAACGCATTGCCCCACATCACTGTGCTGCATTGGTGCAAGAAACAGCAAAATGGCTGTGCTGACTCCTGTGCACGCCAGGACCTCCAAATTGCATTTTGACAACAACCAAAAAGAAATGGCTGCATCACCCTGCCACGCACATTTCAGGCGGGGTGAAACAAGGGGACACACTGCAGGAGCGTGATAGTGTCCCTCTGAAACATATACAGGGAATTAAGTGAAAATAGGCAACATTGCCTTGCTGAAAACCCCCCAAATTTCCTTTAAAATGACACCTTTTTCAACCTCTAAAAGTGCTTTATTGGCACTAAACTCATCCAGTCCTTATGAAACCACTGTGAAAAAGGCCCTGCAAAGTCCATGATCATCCATTCTGTCTCAGCAAAACCGGGCCTAATTCCTGAATGACAGCCCCTGTCAAAAGTAACTTTGAAAAAGTAACCAGAACTCTCCTTTTACTCGCACAGGAAAGCGCACATATTTCTCCACAATGTATCACACATTAGCTGTCATCAAAATAACTTTAACTATCTGAGCCTGGTCAGTTTCATATACCAGTGTTCAGATAAAACTCCTGCATTCAAAGAAAAATAACTTTAGCTGCAAGGACATGGTGGAAATCTGAGTGAGCTGCCCAAAACCGAATTAAAGAAAGAAATATCAGGCTGCACCATGTGTAAAAAACCGAGTCTTTGCAAAACTACTGATAAAAAAAATATAGTCTGTTTAAAAAGTAAATCACTGAATGAAAGCTTGCATTACTTAGCAATAGGAAAGGTTTGTTGCTGTTGAGACTATATAACATGGAATATTTAATGTAATAGGCTTGTTTTAATTCTGGATTTAGGAGCATAACTGAAGGATTTTTAAAACCAGTTAACTGAAGTTGTAAGTTGAAAAATAGGTACTGCTTGGAGGAGGGCTCTCTCTCTCAGCAGCTCCTGGCAACTCCCTGATAATTACAGATTTTTATCTCTATAGAGCCCACGGAAAATGGAGCTCCGAGGGCAAGGAATTTAGAAGTGTGAAAGGGCAACAAAATCTACAATCAAGCTGAAACCCCCCATCCTGCTTTGAAGGAAATGCCAGTTGGTGTCAGCTGACAAGAAAAAAAAATGGTCCAGCCCCTGCCATCCATTTGCTTTTAAAGATTATTTCAGGAAGACACTTTAAAGACATCTATCTCTGCTGCAAGACTTTGAAAAATTGTGAAAACTTCAGAGTTTAAAATTGATTCTGTGTGCTTTATTTTGAAACTTGGTAGAATGTCTTGACTCTGGACAGAAATGGTGAAATATTGAGGATTTAAAGAAAAGTATAAATGTTGCTAACATACATTTTCTTTTACATACATTCCACATGACAGTACCCACATATGTATACAATTATGGAATTTTAGGCTGAACCTTTCATGCCTAAAATGATGAAAACATAGTAACTGCCCAAAATAAGGTCTCACAGATTGCAGGTTTGGACGGCTGTACTTTGCATACAATATGTGACCTGATTATGCAATTTATTAAGGTGCTATGCATTTCTGACTTCATTCCCAGCAAGGCCTCAATCTGAAACCTCCATATAAAATCCCAACACATTCCGCTGATCTGCAGTATCCAGAAACCAGAAGTGCTACCCGGTATCCAGTCCATGCCCGCCGATTTTGTCCAGATGTCCTGTGTTAGACCAAATCTGTGTGGTGATCCATAGTGCTGACTGTCCAAAATCCAAACTAAAGTGGACTGTGAGTATCAATAGGAACCATAGAACCATAGAAGCTTAGTAAACCTTGCCTTGGTTTGTCCTATGTCAATCTCTAAACCATCCTATCCTTACCTTAATAACTTGTAACACCATTTCTTTAGTCATTTTTATCTTGTCTTGTAAATCCTAAGCTATCAATCCTATTTCGAGTAATTGGACTGGTTCCGCCAGGGCGGGCACTGGAGAACTAGGGTTGAACTCATGAATCAACCCTGGAGCTTACTTTGTCCCTCTTTGGTATTCTAGCCAGAATGCTCTAGTATAGAGTAAAACTATTCTTGTCCAAACTGATTTTCTTTTCTGTTTTCGCTACCCAATCTAAAAACGCACCTCATACTACCTTGCATATCTCCTGCAGTTTAATAGTTAGATACTTCATTTCACCTCCTGATTGTACTTAGGATCTATAGCCACACCCCAACCACACACACTCCAAATCAGTGAATTTCACCCGTTTTTATCAAGAACTGTTTGGTTAATTTCAGGTGGGAATGAGCGTTTTTGCAAAGTTTTACGTGTGTTATTTTTACTATCAATTGTTTTAAACCTTCCATTCATTTTCAAATTGTATGCGTTTGCTCAATCTATTGCTTATGATTGCTTGCAACTTTCCAGTGTTGCTCCCGTAGAGAATTGTACTTATTTAAGGATGTTTGCACACATTCATTGTTTTATTCAGCCATTTCCGAGTGTCACTTTTACATTGCAAGGGTTCAAGTCCGTTTTTCTCTCTTGTTTGGGGAGGGAAGGTTGGATTCAAATTCTATTTCTTATTCCTCCTTCCTGATTACTTGCTGCTTCCTTATATCTATTTAGAATTGATTATTTGTGGGTTGAGGAATTTTGCAGGGGGAAATCCTAACTTGAGTGCTATCTTTCCAAAATTCAAAAGTATCTCTATTCTCTGTTTTTTTCTATCTGTGTTGCTAAAGGGATAATTTAAATTCATTGTTCACATTCCTATTTATTATTGTCACCACATTGGTGATTGCTGCCCCATATACTAAAAAGAGTATGATTTTCTTGAATTTCTAAATAAATAAATAAATATTGCCTTTACCAACCAGCCTGGTTCCTGGTCCATCGTGACCCAGGCTATTTGAATAAGGGGTGTGATATGGTTGGTGTATCTCTCAAATATTGAACCTACATATATAACAAAATAAGCATTTCAGTTGTGTGCTGCATACTAGGCTGAGACCATTGTGTATCGCCGGATTGATATACTTAACATGGGACTTGTGCCTTTAAAAGAAGGGGTTTCACACTTCTTTAACAGAATTGTCTCAGTTCCTCAAGGATCCATTAAGGCAGAAGAGATGTTCTGAACATTCTCATTTGGACATTTTTTGTGGCAGATGCACTTTTCAACACCCATATAACCGTTGTATGAACTGTTTTACTTGTGATTTGAAAAAGCCTGAGTAAGGGCGAAACACATGCACGTGCCTCCTAGCAGAGATTGTTGGCACTACTTTATCAACACGTATGATTAGAACTTTTATATGAATACGTATTGAAACTATGAATAAACTACAAAATACTATGAACAACCAACAAGTTTACACTAATTTATTGAATAGGCAATCCTAATAGAATTGATAAACCAAGCACACAGGCTTACAAAGAACACCACACTTACATCGACACACCTACTGACAGGTTTGAGGAATCCAGTCTCTACGTTGCTGTACAGTTACTGGCCCCCACATAGGTAACCAATTAACAACTGAGAAATGAAAAAACAAAGTGGAAGAGTGCACTAACTAATATAATCACCCTCTTACCTGAATCTGTTCTTTGCAATGGACCTATTTCATTCTGCTCACTACTGGCCTGGTGATATGTATTGCTGATCACTACTGCCAGTGACCAGTGACAAATATCAACCCAACTTTACCTGCCGTGCCCTTCCTAACCCCCTACTTTACCTCTCACCATATCATCTACCTGAAGGTTCCTCTATTCTCCCAGATTTCCTGTTTTCCTCACCAAACTCATTTTGGTTCTCTGGAATGATCACTTCTCTGTAACATGACTTCCATGCTTATTGATGACTTTGAATCCTACCTCAACCACTTGCCTTTGATGGCCATCACAGAAACCTGGATCACATCCATGGTAAAGCTGCAATAACAGCCCTTCAGACCAGGTTGACTGCTTCCCACCACTCCCCTTGTACATAAGAAAAGGAAGGTGCAGTGATTCTTATAATTAAGCAATATGCCCCGAGCGGTGAGGGCATTACCGACTCAGGTAATGCCCCGGGGCCCATAGTTATAAGCCTGAGTATAACGAGGGCCTTAACGAAGGCCCCGGGGCATTACCAGAGTTGATAATGCCCCCGCTGTGAGGGGCATATAGCTATTAGTACCCCAGCCTGCAATATCTGCACTAAAAGCATTTTTTTCTGTCCCAAAACGCTTCTGCGTTTCAGGACAGAAATAAAAGAAAATAAAACGACCAAGAAAATGGCCACCGGGAAAGGGAAAACAGAGTCTGTTTTCCCCTTCCATGGTGGCCATCGGAAGAGGATACGCTGGGAACAGAAGTTGTAAGTGATTTCAATCCGGCACACACCCAAGTCAATGCCTAGCGTGTAATGCACAACTGAAGTCCTTATTTATTTTTGACTAAAATTTCTTTATTCTGAACGATGTACCACTCATATCACGCCCCTCTCCTGGAACCCCCCCCCCCCCCCCGGTCACACTGAACCAGGAATAAGGCTGGTTTGCAAAGTTAAAATAATTATTTATGTATTTACAATTTAATCACACTATGTTTTAATGGGTACACAATAATCACTAATGGGGTGATGTAACACTGAATAATCTCTTTAATACACAAGGAGTAATAGTGAGCAAACAATTCAGCACAGAAAGAATAATTTTGTGTGTGTGTGCAGACCAGATAGCACTGTGGTTAAAGGTTCCCCCTGCACACCCCTCAACCCCCAATAGGCAATGTAAAGAGATAGGAGGAGAGAGCAGGTATTCAGGAATGGCAGAATTCACACAAAATATCAATCCCACTTTCCCCCAGCAAACACAAGAGAAAAAAACAATTGACTGTCAAGCTGTCAGAATGGCTCTTAGAGTTATCTTAGAATGAACTGGGTAAAACACTAAATATGGTCAAAAATTCTGAAATTACTACAAATTCTTATGGAGCTGCTTTGGATATTTGCACACAAACACAAGCAATGATTTAATACCAAGAAACAATTTGAAATCTTAAAATTCAGGTCGGGAGATATCAAAAGCTGTTTTACACGTGTCAGAATTTCCCAAAAACAAAATTCACTGCAAACTTTTCACTGCGCAATAATCGCAATAACGGGAGAAATGTATGGATTTGGCATGTAGTTTTAGATACGATTGTTTCTAGCACAAAAACTGAGGATGTTATGGACGTTTTAGTGGAGGTCGTTTGTTCGAGATAGGCGCAAGAAGAGAAAACAGGAATGCACTTTTAAAATGACAAAAAGGATTTCTTACACTAGCGGATGACTATGAACAACATGAATACCCCACAGGAACACAGCCACTTTATCAGGGTGACTGCCTGAAGAGGAAACACGCCTTTTTCAGATGAGAAAAGATCAGCGCAGAGATAGATATAGCAATACTAGTACAGGAGGAAGATAGGCTAGATATGATAGAGGGTTCAAACAATTAAAAAATATTTGTAACAATACATGTTCTGAATACAAGACAGGATGGGTTTAAGATAGGGATTAACTAAGCAAGGTACATATGCTAGTGACACAGTTCTATCTATAGATACTCACTAGATATGTTTTTAAACAGAACCGTCAGGATTATGGTCCATCAAGGTTCTGGTCAGGGAATTGGATATGGTTCTAGGAATTGGATTTGCAATCAGCAAGTTACTCTGGTCACAGCAAGGCACAGGACTGGGTTAGATCGGGCCTTCTTGGTTCTGATGATAATTCTTTCAGCAGGCAAGCAGAACAGCGCAGCCCGGATGTATTTTGATGCTTCCCCTTAGGTTTGTGGGGTTCTAGTTCTGGAATTTGAAGCCTATCTGAAAATGGTTCAGCTATGCAATGGATTTCTGCTTTGCCAAGTTTCTGGAGTCAGGAGCAAGGAAGGTGTAAAGTTCATTAGCAGGGTGCTCTGCCAGCATCGGGATAGTGAGTGAATCTGGCTGTCTTTGTTTGGTGAGCTGTCTCTATTTATGCTATGATAAAGGGGTGTGTGGGCTGGTTTATCCTAAGCTTGCTCCTTTGACAGTTGATTGGGTCAGAGTCTCCTCTCTGCCTTGACAGGAGGAGAAAAACAGTGTGTCACCTTTATGGTGTGGTTTTATGAGGCTGAGGATCCAACCTTGGCCCCTTGAACACAAAATCTACTTTTGGCACCATACATATTTACACATGTGCAACCTCTATAGGAATCACATATACAGATTACCTATTTCATATAGCAGCTATCCCTCCTAACCCCGTAGCAGTGGGATCTTGTCTCGGCTTTTCACAGAACTTTGTCCTTTTCATCAGGAACATAATGTCCAATTTCCAAGCAAATTTCTACAAGTGTGCGCGTTTAACATCGGCATAAGTGTATAAAGTTTCATACTTCTAGCAGCAATACATTTTGTGTAAAATCACATCTTCTGCTCTTTATTTCCAGAACATGTCACACGATTGTGCCACCTCTTGAAACGTACAGGCAAAATTTTGATTCACAAATCTGTTACTGCTATATTTTACACAATTTTCACTGGCAAATTATAAGTCTATTAAAAAGTGTTCTTTGTGAAGGTTCAGCCACAGATGGTTGTTTGTCTCCGCCTCCTTCTGTCTCCCCGCAGTTCCGAAGCAGTCTCCTCCCTGTTTGCTCTTCGCAGAGGCCATTTACGACTGTCCTCACACCCGCATTTCCTTAGTGGCAGCTGTTCATTGTTCCCTTTTGTCTCTGTAGACCAGATTCTTTCCAAACCCTACAATTATCACTTTGGTGTGATTTCCTGGTTGGGGGGAAGGCCATCCTTCTGTGGAGAAACCTGATATTCCAGTTTGGTAGCTTTTAGCCAGGCTTGATTTAATTGTTAATTCTGTTGCATTTTCCCTTAGCTTAAAACAAACTTGTGATTTCAAAATAGCAGCTAGAATACTTATTCAAGGTTTTAAACCATGGGATCAAAAAAATTACAACATAGGTTACTCTCAGTAACAGGCCTCATAGTTTGCAAACATTTGATTTCAGTTTATCCATTTTTAAAGTTTAATCAGGCAGGCTCTTGACAGCTGTCATTCAGGCGGCCCAGGGTACTGCACACAGATTTTTGACAAATCCACAGACAGGCCACTTTTGCTGTGGAATTTTCTTTATGCTTTCAGCTTTTCAGGACCTTGCAAGTTCACAATAATTTCTTAAACTAAGCGAATTGTAGCACCCAGCAAGAATTTTGGGTGTTTGAGGGTGTTTTGTAGCAGCATTCTGTAGTTTCAGTAACAAAGAAAAAGGATTTAAAGCAAGATTTTGGGGTTTCATTTAGCAACACTGCCTTTTCTTTCTGTACTCCATTTTTCCTTGTTGTGGAGCCCAGTGACATATTCCAGGAGCGAGATCACTGTTCCACCACTGACAACATGCGTTGCAGATGGGGCAGACATCTTTTTGTGCATCGCAAAGCGCAATTCTCAAAGGTTTTGGCGCGCACAAGGGTTTTGTGGCCATTTTGATATTTCTGGCACCATCATATCACAGTGCTGCAGCATAGCAGAGCCTAAGTGGGTTAAAACATCCCACAAAGTGTTCCCAGCATGTCCATTTCCAAAAGAAGACAGAGAAGAAGGTACGTGGTATTGGGAGGGCAGAAGGGAGGGAGGGAAAAAAAGGAGAAAAAAAAAATATTCCTGGGTAGTCTCCAGCCATGTGGATGAGTGGAGCGGGGCTGCCCCGCTCCGAGTCTCTACACAGGTGGAGGCTGCCATCATCCCCCAGCAGGGACAAAGGAGCAAGAAGGTAAGTGGGGTGGGCAGCGCAGCGAGGAGGGAAGAAAGGAGAAGGGAAAACAAAAAAAAACAAACCTTACCTGAGTCCCCGGCAGTGAGCGAAGGTAGCCTCTCAGTGGTGGGGATGCTCGGAAAGGGGATGGCCCCGCTTCAAGCCTCCTCATTGGCTGAGGTGCTGCCACGCCCCCTGCCGGGGACAATGGCTGTGGAATCCCGATGAGGGATTCCCGGCTGGGTAATGCCTCGGTGAGGGCCATTCAGAATGATTCTTTCATTCTGATTGCGCCCTCGCCGGGTACTAATTATCAAAAACACACCATCCTCCTATCTTCCCCTTCTCAACTTTGTCCAGTCCCCTATTGAATGTATTGTTGTTCAACTATCTTCAACTGGATTCCTCCTTCTCTGATGCCACTCTGCTGTCCCACCAAAACCAGTATATCTGTAGCCAGAGTAATATACTGGATCTCCTCTTTTTCTCTTTGCATACATCCTTGCCTCTTTCAATTGACCATTCACCTCTAATCGCTCTGTCCTGATATTGCCTGCTGTTATTTCCCCTTCACTATAATCCCCTGGTCACCAAACTGAATATAAGACCTTACTCAATACCTCCATCTCTCACTCAATTCTTGTCATCCAAACAGGGTCTCTCACACTGTCTTGCCAACACTTTTTAAATGAATGGCCTTCCTTAATTTAGAGACGCACTTGGTGCTCCCTTGGAGCACTACTACCCTCGTTGCTCTTTCTTTACCCCTTCTCATACAATGACCCAAACTTTCATCTCTCCTGACATCCAACGAGTAATAGTAAACATGCTGCTTCAACTTGCCACCTATAAGAAATCATCATGATATTCGATGCCTCAACATTGTCGGGTCTGGATGAGATGCTGAACTCATTCTCATCGGTCTCACCCAGCAATCTTCCAAGGTTACTTCACTCCCTACTCGTCCTACTCTTGCACACTCTCCATTATGTCTTCTCTATGCTCTACTGATGACATTGCTTGCTACTTCTTTACTAATCACAAAAGTCTGAGACATTTTCACTAACCTCCTAGCTTCTGCATATCACCTTCTTGACTTCAAACTTCAGTTTCACTACATCATCTCTTGATGACATTTCAACCACCTCTCCAGCTAAACCGATGCATTTATAAAACCAGATATAAAAAAGAACTTGGAGGGGAACTATGCAATTACATCTAAACACCCGCGAGGAGAGATTTCTCGAAGCCCCTACATAAAGCTCAGAGGAAGGGGCTAAGGGTCTATAACACAACTGCACATAATTGGCCTCCCATATCAACTTGCATTGCTTGATATCAAGTTAATTGTTACCAGCCATGCGCGAAGAATATACTTTGCCATGACTAGCAGAGTGGGCAAATTGTTGGAGTTTAAAAAAAAAAAACAATGCTTATGCTATGATAAATTAACACAATTCTAGGCTTCAAATGTGAACTTCCTATGTCTAGATTTGATATGAACATGTTAATATTTGGGATATTAACGCAACCTTGTGTCCATTGTGATGTGTATCTGCACCTAATGTTGATCAACTGATATCCCGATAAGCAGTACTCCAATGACCTTACTCTGTTGTTTATCTACAATTCAATACATTTTACCAACTGTCAGAAAGAGGGTCAGGCATCAAAATGCATGCCTGAATCAGATTCTCCCTCTGGTCTGCTTGCTTGAGCTGTACATAACCAACATCACACAGGCCTGCTGTGATGGAAAGACTACTGCTCTGCAGGAGTGCAGAGACGTGTTGTGGCTAAAATGCCTACTCAGAACCACACTCCTTCTAAAACAGCAGTGAACCCAATCATACTGTTGACACACGCACAGCTAAACAGTTATAGCTCCTTCGCCTCTTTAACATGGGCAAAAGACACACTGTGCTGTTCAGGAGGGGTGTCAGCAGATATAGATGCAACACATACAACAAAAGGGGAGGGTACCCCAAAAAATAAATGTCCAAGCATGGTTCTATAAAAATAGGATCTTTAATTAAACTAACATAAACGCACACAACTATTAAAAGTACCCCTGACCACTCCTTGAAGGGAAAATGCATATAAGGCAGGCTTTAAAGTAAAGGACAGTCTGGGTGGGTAGACAGGTGTGCTTAGATTTTAGCAGCAAAATGTCAGGTTCATAAAGATGTTTTTCAAAAGGTAGAGACGGGGGTACTTAAAGGTTACTTTTACTTTACTTTCATTATTCAATTTGTAACACACTGCCTTGGACCCGGAGCCGTGAGGGCACGAAGGACAAGACAAACAGAACAACAAAAACCGTTGAGAATGGAAATAACGAGTCAAAACGGTGGAACAACACGAGGAGCATGAGGTGTGGAACCGGCCACAGCCGAAAAGTACAGGGGTAATAAGATTAATAGAAGAAGTGTGTCTTGAGGTGCTTCTTAAACGAGGAGACCGAGAGTTGATGACAACGCATAGGACGAAGTGGGTTCCAGAGAGTCGGGGCTACCAAGTAAAATGCCCCTTTCTCCACCTTCTTAAGTTTGCATCGTGGTACGAATAGCAAACACTAGGGTGTGTAGCGTCTTTCATGGCAGACCACAGGAAAAGGGGCACTTCAAATACCTTATGTTCTTGTCTTTGGGGTTGTACAGCATTGAGACAGTCTTTTTGGTGTCAAGCCTGAAGTCTGGCGCATTTGTTTGCAAGATAGGGTCAAGAAGAGTAAAGGAGGCGACAGAGTATAATGAGGCAGTGCTGTTCATCAGTGGTAAATGATTGTGAGTCGAAGAGACTGAGGATGGCACACAATATCAGGTTACCTGCACAGGAAGGCTTGGCGGCCCTGCGTGTTGAGAAGCAGAGACTGACCTTTGCCAGCATTAAGTCTGCAATGTCTCCATATGGCATCTGTGTACTGCAGCAGTAACAGATTGAAAATTGAAGAAGCTTGTGATGTGGTGCTGCTAGTTAAATATACGAAGACTGCAGAGCTTTGGTGTTGGTGTTGAGCAAAACATGGAGATGGGAATCTGGTCATGGACTACTCTGAGATTTCCCTTGCAGCAGCTTGGACTCAGTTGAAGGTGCCCAAACTGGCATTACCTCGTTTCAAAGATGCAGAGCGAACGAAGGGTCACTCCCTTGCTTATGTGGTTGCACTGAGATCCAGTCAAGTCTCTTAGGAGCAAGATAAACCATTTGATCTGCCCTTCCCATTAAGGGTTTGCAGACGGCACTTGCAGGGGTACTGTCACCTCCAGTGGCAGGGTTGTGGTTACCAATGACTCATTTGCTGTAGGCCTTGTCCACAAAACCATTTTTCCCAAATGTGTCATGGGAATAAGTAAGGTGAAGTGTTTTCCTTTTCTTTGGAGCCATCTGTTTTCACTTCTATGGTAGAGGCCTTTTTGAATAGAATGTACCTCCAATAGAGCTCCGGGTTAATCCTGCTTGTCTTGAAGTCCAAAGATTACTCGACTAAGGGGAAGATTTCTCCAACTTATATAGGCAAAATGCTACAGTAGATAGGACCACAACAAGCACGTTACTAGGAGGTCTGTTGCGAGGAGTCTAATCTTGGCTGCTGTAACATATGTACTTTATCTTCTGATGTCATCCCAGAGTGCTATTTCAGCAGGAAAAGGGAAGGGGCAGGATAAGGGATTTTTAGCAGGTTTTAAGATTTGTGAACCCCTCTCTGGTCTATACCTTTCCGCAGGGCTACTATAAATTCACTGCCTTTGTCTATCTTCCCACTTCAGATGGACTTCAGTAATCAGCACCCTTCTGCGAGAGGGTCATTGTCGTGTCAGGACTGTATTTGATGCACAGGTACCCATGGGACATCCAGGGGATGGTTCCTGTCCCTTGGAGGTGTTGATCCTCCTCAGGGGAATCGAAGAGGAGAATCCTAGGCAGGCACCCACATAGGTGCTGTGGGTATAGCCAGGCCTAAATGCTAATACACACTCAGTCCTGTGGAATGATTCATCTACCATGCTGATACTAATATGACATTCACATGGTCATGGCTTTATAATGTTTCCAATAGCCACCATGTAAAACCAGAAATGACATATATTTCATTTATAATCCAGTGCCACCAAGCTCACTATCGGTACACAAATATTACATTTTTAATCAGTGGTGCTTGCAGTTATTAAGCCACCTCTGACTGTTGGAAGTGTGGTGTCTAGATGTTGAGCTCAAAAGTGTACATGAGATCTTTGAACCTGCCCTATTGCCACTTCAGTCACAAAACATGAGGTAAATCCACAGACCAAATTAAGGTAAAAGCTCAGTGGGTATTAAGGGAAACAACAAAAACGAGGCTCCATACCATAGACTTGAAATATATTCACAGAATGCAACAAATATAGAATTTACACAAAGCAACACACAATTCGTAAGGCACATACAATGAACTTTATATGCACAAGGACAATAACCAAAACAATAAAAGATCAGAGAAGCAGAAGAAAACGTGCCTCCTAATCAGCCACCTGAACAAACAAAACCAAATAGGCATCCATCCGTAATGACACAATTCGCCAATTGACAACAACCAAAATATATCCCAGCACTACACTAAATAGATACACACATATAAACTCAACAAAAAGGGGTGGAAGAACAGAATAATCACCCAGCACCAACCTATACAGTATTGTGTGCCACTACTCCATACCACCTGGTACACAATGCTCGTACACCTATGTGAAACAATTCAAATTACACAGAAAAAGAATATCAATTATAATAACTCAGCATAATATGCAATCTACTATTGTCAACTCGAGTTTCGGCTATTGGGTCATTTATTAATTCTGGATGACCCAGCATTCTTCAGGGCACAAAAACATCTTGATGGTCAGATATATCACTTTAATCCGTCCTCCAGCATGGCAAACCAGTATAGCGGGTCCAATACTGTAGACAAAATGTAACAAACTTACATTTAGTCCATCCCATTCCCTGTGGGACTATGTTCGTCATAAAAGCTGTATTCATTTCATATTTATGGCTGCTCAAGATGCAATCAATGGGCAAAGGCCTCCACCAACAGCCACTCCAGTGCACCCCACCCCTATCCTTCTGGATTCTACAACAACAGGGTGCAGTTTGTGATTACCCGCCAACAGAAACACCACTGTCCACAAGCAGTGCATGCTACCTATGCCACGTCACCCGTAGTTCAGGTAGTTGTGAACCAGAACCCTGTAAATGGGAGTGGTGCTCCTGGTAAACATTTATTGAGGCACGCAGCACCTAATCCGGACCTCTCCTGTACCGTACCGATGTGTATCAAATCAACATGCCTCCAGTGTCAAACTTTGTCGTACCTTGTAGTTTTTATTCTATAAACAGCAAAGTCAATCCAGAGATAGTAACAAACTATCTTCATCTAGTTCTTGCTGTAGAAGCAGCAACACAGTACTTTTTTGTTATCTGTAAATACATATAGATGCATGCATCATATCCCAGCCCTGTAACTCCAATGTTAATGGAGATAGGAAACCAGATCACACATGGGTCCACATCGTGGCAACACGGATATAGTTTGTCACATACCTTCACCATCCTCAATGTAGGGTTTGGAGATATGCAAATTCCTGTGACAATCCCTGTAGCCTACTCTTGCAACAATAAAGCAGTCGTAACCTGCACTTACCTGGCTCCAGCGTGCTTTCTTACTTACTACCTAATGCTTGGATACTCCACACTCCCTGACTGTTAGCTCCTGCCGTGTCATTGCCAGCCTGGGGGTTCAATGGCAGATGATTGGTTTTAATCCTTGACACTGTAGTTCTAACAGAACAAACGTGGCCCAATGCATTTAGGGCTGCCAACAAGTGTTGCAGACCTTTTGGCAGCACTTCACTTAGTAGCATTATAATGATTTTCCACAGGGACTTGGGGAAGTTTCTCCAACAAACAGGGACATGAAGTAGCTCTGCTACTGGGTGGAAAGGATGATCTAATGACGTAGACCCCACTTGCAAAATATCTTCCGTCTTGCTTTTTTTTCTGTTTGACTTAGGGGTTTCTTGCTCAAGTCCTCTTTCAAAGACAACGGGACAGCAGTAACAGTATCGAAGTTTGGCAGGCGTTGTCCACCATTCTGCATGAGGCCTTTAGAATATCAGAATGGCAGCCATAGACCCGGCTAGAACTGTTCATCCTCCATTCCATAATTTCAATGCACTCCTCCAGACGGGCAAGATCTTTATTTCTTGTAGTCACTTGCACAATAATTGCCTCAATCGCCCTTTTTATGTTCCTTGATGATTTCACATCAACGGTTAAGGGTGAGGGTGGCACCAAAACATCATCTTCTGAATGCTAATTAAGAAAAATAGCATCCTCTGTCATGGGAGACACCAAAGATTGTACGTTTGGAGTAAGAAATTACCTCGGGTCGGATATTTGCATTATTGGGGAGGATGAAGCCTCACAGTCCCTTGCAGGCAAAATATCTCAGCAATTTCAGGAGGCTGTGCAGATGCTTCAGTCCACGTATAGGAATCAGATCTCTCGCATTGCCGAGCCTTAGGTGCCATATTTAAATGCTTCACATTATCAGGAATCTCTGTCTCTTGAGCGGTAGTGTCAATGGAGCTGCGTAACGTTACTTGTTGCGAGGTTGCCACCTCCGGGCAATTCTCAACATGATCCGACTGACGATTTTCAGCATACAGCCAATCAATCAAATGATCCAATGCCTTCAGAATAGATCTGTCAGATGGCATGATAATGTTGGGTCCAATCACATTAACGGTCATGCTTCCAACGGCATTAGACTCACTGGTCACCTGTGATGATGAGGGAAACGGAACCAGAAAGCAGCCTTCATCAGCAGTGGTATCTTGTATGGCCTGAGACAAAGTGCTAGATTCACTCCCTGCTATTGCTGTACTTGAAACTGCTGTTCCAGCTGCCCATGTGCCACTGTGGAAGAAACAGAGCAAGTCGTGGATGGACAAGTAGAGCGAACCTCTACGCTGTGACACCAATCCACAAGGTTGTTTCCTGAGTGAGAATCAAGGTTGTCTCATTTGTTTAAGTGTTTGTACACTCTGGCTGTGCAGAACCCATCCAATCAATGATTGTGTATATCTGCTTCTTCGAGAAGAGATGAGAGCTTGAGATAGAGGTTTGACTCTCTTGACATTTAACATTCCACCTTTCTTCAGCTTGGGCTTCTGTTTCTGTTTAGGTTCAGGTTTTGACACCATGATGGAGAACCAGCAGAGAGACTTATCCAGTAATACATTTACAGGAGACGAAGAGCAGACCCAGTTACCACTGATCACCCTCAGAACCCTCCAATCAATTTCTGCTACCAAGGGAGTCCAACCCAGGGTCTTCTAAACAACACTCGCCCCCACCCACACAGGGAGGACCAGCAGATTCAGGCAGTCCACAGGGGCCCAATAATGTGAATAACAATGGGGCTGATATTATGGACAGGGAAGTTTACCCAGGGACATTTACATGGCTTAGACCCTCCCTACGACCCAATGAAGCACCCAAAGATAGGGACAACAGCTGATGAATGGAAGAAGAGACACCAACCTCCAACAGATATAGAGAGAAAGTTTGCCGCCTATAGGCAATCTAATAGCGAGCTCTTAGTGTAAGCTGTGAATAATTTGGGTGCTTCCTGTGGCTGCAGCAATAGGGTGATTAACACTTTGAGGCTGCCCAATGAATTGAATAGTTATGACACTTCAATCACCTGGTGTTGCGCCAATGAAGTCAATCACACAAATATTGTACTTCAAACAATTTGTTTTGTACACACTGGTTGAAATCTGCTATTTGAAAATTGTGTATCAATCGTGTGTAGTTTAATTAATTAAGGGTCTCTTAGTAATACATTGTCCTGTGATAGTCTCTCTGTGTTGTTTTGCTTCACATAGGTTTCAAATGACTTGAAAGTCTTGCTTTTATGATGTTGAGATGTTAATTCACATCAATAACATTGATTGCAGTTCATGGTTTATTTGGGTGGCTTTTTGCTATTTTTCATTTTGTTTCGTTCCTTCAACGCTTCTTCTATTTATTTTGCTTTGGCTCTCTGACCCTATTCTTCATGACTGACTTGGTGTGAGTGTGTTAGTGTGCATAGGGTGCTCTGGATATGTGTACATGTTTTGCAGTATATCTTCCACTGTGCTCAAAGTTTTCTTTGCTTTATTTTGTTTTGTCCTTCCATCCCTACAGCACCTGTCTGGTAGACCTGCTTTTGGTGCAACAGCTCTTCTTTTGCTGAATACTTTTCATTTCACAGTATGTTTTTTCATTTTATTATGTTTCTTTGATCCTAGTGTGCATATCAGAACGTGTGTGTGTGTGTGTGTGTGTGTGTTTTCATTTCGGGTTCTTCCTCTGCATCTACTGTGAATGTTTTAAAATAATGATACATGTATTTTGCCTTAAACATTACATATCTCTAATTTCTTGGATGTGGTGTTCGAATTGTTGTGGTGCACACTACTTCACAGCCTGATTCATGGAATTATTTGCGCCGAAAACGGGTATTTGTGCGCCATTCTGCCCGCAAATCCCTGTTTGAAAAATGGGGATTTGCGGGCAGAATGCCGCACAAATCCCCGTTTTCGGCGCAAATAGTCCATGAATGACTTGGACAGTTTTGAGAAGCAATTGGTCAAGTAGGGCTTTTTTAAGCCTCTACGGAAGGTCTCAATCTGATATACTTTTTCCAAAATATTTAGAATGTAACCATGATAAAAGTTTCCCAAATTTGACAGGAGTATGTTTATATTCGGATCAGTTGAAAGCCAAATTACGTGTGACGTCATAGACAAGATAAGAAGTTTCAGAGGCATGATTGTTTGCATGTTTCCATGTAAAGTTTGAGGTAACCTTAACTATACTGCAGCTGTAGCGGATAAATGATATATAGGATAACATGTGTGTTTGTGTCCATCTTCCTGAAAAGACTACCATCCCTGAAAGCTTCCCTTTTATCAAAGAAGGCTACACAACTATTTCACAAATTTGCAAGTGTAAATAAAACATGCATTTGTCATGTGCATGACACTGGCCTATCTTTCCAAAAGAAACACGCAGGCATTGTTTACCTCAGAACCGTATTCCCCTCGTGTGCTGCAGGTGGAAGCGTTTCCTTTTGCGAGGAGTGATTGATTTGCGCTTTGCCGTGTGGGTCATATCGTCAGCTTAACTTGAACACATCCGTGTTCTGTGCAACTAAGAGGAACGAGCATTTTGTCAGTGAGATATAAACAAAATACAACAAAGGCTCAGAGTTTGAGGAAGTCTTGTCTGGCACTCACAGTTAAGACAGAAAAAATGAGTGTTATAACTCAGGATTAGGAGCAGAGGAGTTGTTTCTTTCCCAGCGAACGAAACGATCTGTCATTGCGATTAGGAAGAATTACATTATAACAAGCAGGCCCAGTATCTGCAGTGGATGGATCATTAACTGCACATGTTTGACGTTCTATTCACAGCCTACTGAAAGATGCACTTAAAAATAGAAAAAATGAGTTCATGCACTTCCAAGGAAAAATATAAAATACATGGAGTCTATGATCACACAAGCACAGAAACACGTTAAACTTTCCAAGTTGTAATACTGAGCAGGCAACTCTGAGCCACGGTACATCTTTTTAGAATTACAGCTTTGAGTTGATGTGTAGTCATAACGTGTGCATTAGAAGACGGGAGTGTGTTGTTTTTGCGTTTCATGGCACTATTTACACCTCTGGGGCCGTACCAGCCCACCTACATTCAATCATTTGATCTAAGGCTTGAACACAGAGCGCAGCAGGGAGTGCTTAACTCACTAAGTTATCTGACCTGCTTGGTGATAATACTTCTTCAGTTTCAAATGTTGAATACGTGTGCTCTCTTCTTTTCTGTTTGTATGTTAACACAAGTATTTGACTTTTCTCTAGCCAATGACTAGGAGTTTATAAGACATAACAGTGTATATCCTTCTACGCACACCATTTTCAAGCTCTTGTGCACCATTTGTTGTGGTAGTACCATTGTTTGCCACATATTGGCGACAATATAATGCTTGAAGTTTCACAAAGAAGCTTGCAACCCCGAGAACATTTGTGAAAGAGGTTCAAATTGTTTTTGAACGAAAACAACTTCCCTCAAATCTCCATGAATCTGCCTGCAATTCTCCAACCTTAGATTTGTTTAAAACCGTTAGGGAGTAGTGAAGTAATTTTGACTGCTAAAGAGAAGTTTGAGGCACTTTGCAAAACCCAGTACTGGGATAGCTCGGTAGTTCAACAGATCAGCTGCAGATATTGGTGCACAACTCATGTCTCATTTCCTCCTTCTCCCCAACTACCAGTGTTGCACTGATGACACACAACTCTTGTTCAAACTTCCTACTGATGCCCTTCAACATTCCTTCAGTCCTGACTGTGTCTCTGCCATCCAAGCCTGGTGCACTGCTAATGACTTCTGCCTAAATGCCAGCAAAACTGAGATTCTCCCTATTGGTTCCCCTGCACCCTATTTCTTCCCCTGTCTCTGGCCTTCATCTATGGGCCCCCCACCCGCTCCTCTATAACCAGAAATCTCGGAGTCATCTTCGATCCCTCCCTCTCATTCATCCCCCAATATTCAGGACATTGTCAAGAAGTCCCACTTTCAACTCTTCCAATGTTACCCAGCTCTGGTTCTCTACAGGCTAGACTATTGCTATAGCCTCCTCTGTAGTATTACTTAATCCACCCTGCAACTCCTCCAGCTAACCCAGAATAGGACAGCAAGACTTATCCTTGGCCTCAAGACCAGGGACTGCATCTCTCCTGCCCTACAAAGCCTACACTGGCGCCTGGTCTCGGCACAGATTATATTCAGATCCCTCTGTATGAACCACAAGGCTTTCTGGGGCCGGGGACCACTCTATCCTCAATGCTTCCTGTCTAAATACTCCACTTCTAGATTCATGTTTTCCTCTGGCACCAACTCCCTGCGTATGAAGCAGTTTGCTAAACAGAGAGCTGGTGAGCAATCACTTTCCTCAGCGGGCACCTTCCTTTGGAACAGCCTCCCTCTTACTCTGCGGCTTGTGCAGGACCTCCTTAAGTCCAGGAAAAGCTTCAAGACCTATCTCTTTAGCTCTTCCTTCTCCTCCTCTCTCTCCTGCTAATCACACTGTAGCATGACTGATGCACAGGACCATTATGTACCCTTAGGGCCCTGACCCTCCCACTCTCTCAGCCCAGCCACTGCCCATCCACTGCACTTACTTGGCTCTCCCTCCCCACGGGAGGTTGCACTTACGTTCGTCCTTTCTAGCACTTCACCCGAGCATTTCTCCTTAGCACTACAGTACCAATCCCCCTATTCCCTGTGCCTTTGCATGTTCTGAACAATCACAAGGTATAGTAGGTTTGTCACCCCTGCCCGTTAGTCTCACTATTTATGGTATACTATTAAAATTATTTATATTTGTTGTAATTCACTGTCTACCCTCCCACCCACTCTGTCACCCTGTGGGCGCTTTGAAAGAGTGTTACTATTTGTATACGCGCCTAACAAATGACCAATAAGTAAAATAAATAAATAAAATAACTCATAATGCACAGGTTCAAAGCAGGGAGGACTCAGCTGTTTAGTCTTCTGAAGTGAGTGAAATAAGTAGCACTAAGTTGAAAAGTAAGTCCTTGTTTTGCTTAGAAACAATCCCTTTACATGAAATAATGGTCCATATCTCAACTATTCGTTTTGGAACGCTTATGAATTAAAATTCCTTTATACCGACAGTGTAGAGCCAGATTTTCGACAGCCACGCCTCATAAACGTGCAATTTAAATCACTCATCATCTTGCAAGCCATATTTGCACAAAAAAGAAGCAAACATGCTAGTATGACTGCTTTGCATATTGGGACAATGCATTTATTTGCACATAACCGGTGTATGGACACTTCTTGACGCCTGCTTTTCTTTCACTTTTCGACCTGTCTAAAAAACAAGATGGCCTCTGCCATAGTGCATAGAAAAGGGATTTAATCTCTTTTCTATTTTCTTGGCAGGTGCCGAGGATGGCAGAATGTAAATGTCTGGTCTGTCAGGAAAGTGGGAGGTAGGGAAGCGGTGGAGGAAGGGTCTGTAATTTGTTTGGAGGGGTGTAGCAAGGGTGGTGGCATGGGGGAAACAACAGGGAAATGCTCCCTGTAGCCTCATCCGAATGATGATGGTAACACACAGGGAAGGGTGTCGGGTGGCTGGAAAACACAGGTAGTAAGCACACAGCGGGTTGTCACTCATGTTTCCAGCACCTGATTAGGTGAGTGCTCTTCCCTGGGCATGAATGCAACTTAATAGAATGATAGCAACATTATACATACAATATGTGTCTATTGGATTGAGTGCATGCATCATTCACTGAAGCAGTGATGTCAGATTCTATGAAAGGGTGTTATGTTATATTTTGAAATATGTTAGTGTTCATATCACTGCATTCAAGTCATATCTATTTAAAAAGTTAGTGTGGGACTATGCACAGATGCTTACTTTTTGTAGTTGTAACTCTGACATTACTATTTTTTAAAGGTTTTTGTGTGACTTCAAAAGATGCAAACAAGAAAGCAGCAGATGAATGAAAAGCTGTGTCAGCATTATGTGGAGGAAAGTATAGAATGTAATAATGGTTCAAAGTTTAACAGTGCATCTCCTGAAAATGTTTGTCATAAAAGCATTAATGATATTGATTACATACCATGTATTGGTGGACCTCTAGGTAGTAATATTGAGGCCATCAGGTCAGATCCAGGCATTGGTAGAGCATCCTGTAATGGTAAGCATTTAGGTCAGCAGAAAAGAACCAAAGCAAATAGGTAAACAACGTTCTGAGAAGTAGTTTGAAGCATGGAAACAGCATTCAAGTAAATATAGTGGTAGAAATATTTGGTAGTTTACAGATGTGCACTGCACAATATTTTACCATAGGGTTTTTTCAAACCTTTCAAAAATGGTCGAAAATAAATGTGTATTTCTCGCACAATTTAAGCAAAAAAAGGAACTTATAACTTTAATATAGAAATATTTTGCTTTGAAAAGAAAGTTGTTTATTTTGATCAATTGCTTGAAAAAACTGAATAAAGTAATAGATGAGCTTTTATAGAGTTTACCTTACTTTAAACATTTATACTGTACTCCTTGCAGCCTGGAGGCTTATGGGCGCAACTAAAAACAAAACAAAATAACATAGAGATCACCTCAATGGAAGGGAGGCATACCAGGTTACTGGGGAAGACAGCTACACAATTCATTTGAATAGATATGTTTTCAATTTTTTTAAAAAAATGTTCCATCAGGTTAGTCTTTCTCATATTTTCTAGAAGCGAGTTCCAAATCTTTGGGGCCACGGCATAGAAGGCACCTTGTTTGACTTGTGTCAGAGAACATCTATGCTCTCTTAGCTGTAGTGTGTCATTTCATCTCAGTGTTCTTTTGTTGGACTTCACCTGTATGGCCTCAGATAAATAGATGGGACTCGTAGGAATGATGCCATTGTGTACCATGACCAGAATGCAAAACCTGACCCTCTCTTCTATCGGCAACCAGTGCAAAGCCTTTCTTGCTTTGGTGACATTGTCAAACTTCCTCAGGCCAGTAATAGCTCTAACTGCACTGTTTTGTATGATCTAATGTGTTCCAAACTCTGATTTATTTATCCCTCCAAGGAGACTACAACAGTAGTCAATTTTAGACCCAATGATTGCTCTTGCTTTAGTTTCACAGTTGGCTTGTGAAATAAACGGGCATATTTGAGTGAGCAGCTTCATATGGTATGCTTAAGAGGACACCAAATAGCTCACTTGTGCCTTCAAGTTGAGATGTTGATCCAGGACAATACCTAAGGTTTTGACCTTTGTTTTCATCTCCAGAAGGTGCCCAGAAAGTGGTACATTTTTATAATTCTATTTCGATTCTATTTGGTGTACCAACAGCCATGAGTACTGTCTTTTCCTTGTTTAGAGCAAGGCCATTATCTACCATCCATGCTTGTATAATATCATATACCTCATTCAATCTGACATTATCTTGCTACTAATTTCCTGATAGTGAGATGACACATTGTGTGTCATCCTCATAATTAGTAAATTCAATATTATTCCTGTCCAACAGATGGAAGAGCGATATGGTAAAATTGTTTAAAAGGAGGGCGACAAACAATGCAAAGTACTGGGTGGAGATTCTGCTATGTCACTACACAATCTCAGTGTTCTATTACTAAGAAAAAACTGTACCCATGCCGAGGCAGCATCTGAAAACCTGGCTACCTCCTTCAACCTGGTGACCAATAGATGGTGGTCCATCAGGTCAAAGTCTGCCGAGAGGTCTAATATCACCCTTATCCATGGTACGAAATAGGTTAGACTTCAAGTCCAACAGCGCTGTCTCCGTCCCATGGCCTTTTCTAAAGCCAGATTGTCTGTCGTGTCGTGTAACACCTTATGACTGTTAAGAAACACTGAGATCTGTCTCTAAGTTGACTAGCCAGAACAGACCCAGAATGGACCGAACAGAATGGCCTGCATCACGCGATATCGCTCAAGTGCCTGGTTGCAAAATTAATGAGGCAAGGAACTACAAAGCTCATGGGGGATGTAGTTTAAGCAAAAAAGAATCAACACGACTTTAAATGAGAATGCAAAGTTAAAAAGATAAAACTAGATAGCACAACTACATACAGTGAGGGAAAGGTTTAAAAAGAAGGCAGACAGCAATTCACCTAAGACGTATCTCGCAGCAGTAGATTTTTTCTAAAAACTAACATCTAACATAGTACCAGAGTTACAATACTAAAGCAGACTGGGGGTCAAAGGCGGTCTTTAATTACCATGTTAGGCTGAAACCTGTGCAGTTCCCTCTGGGACCACTGCAAAAGATTTAGGGCTACAGGCGTTGGCGGTGAACCCACTTGGTAGCAGTCTGTACCACACAGATTCACTTGGTAGCTGTGGCTGAGCAGTCAGACTTCTCTCAAGAAAAGTTGAGCAGTATGTGGAGTATACCAAATAGGGCAATTCTTCACAGCAAGACAAGCAAACACGCAACAAGGCTTAGTGTAAAGATATCAAGGTATTTATTTATAACACAACATCTAGGAAAAACACTAAAGCAAATCACGGCAAAGAAATCAAACACAATTACTCTACGAAGTAGAAAACGATCAATCCCCCTAGCAAAATATCGACAACTCTAGGTTCTGCTGGTACCACTTATTTTCAGACAGAGGTGTATACCTCAACCTAGATGACACTCGAATATTAGTTAGGAAGGGAGAGAAAAAGATAGGCAGGTTATGACATCAACACAGTTCAATCCTACGCTGAAAAAATGCAAGGCAGGAAGGTAAGAATCACAATAGATCATAAAGTTCAGAGGCCAGGCCCACTCGGAGAGAGGCAAGGCGCGATGTCCCGAAAAGTCTCTAATGGAGATGCATTCAAGTCTTTATGTCAAATTGTTATCGGCAGATTGAACCAGTTCAGAACAAAGAATGAGCAAAGCTTGGAGGCGACCCAGCGGAACGGAGAGGATTAAGACACCTCACTCGAACTGAACGAAAGGGAAGCCAGGCGGACACGGTACCTTGTTGTGGAGGGCAGCTCCGGCGGGGGCAGTTGTTCCTGGTGGTGGATGCACGTCGGGTCTTGGTCAAGAGTAGAGATGATCTCGTCGTCGAAGGAAAGTGAAGTCCGGTGCACCACCAGGGAAGAGACCAGCCGCGGAGTGCTCCGTCACAAGGCACCACCTTTTGGTCGCGGTACAGGGGTAGTGGCTATCCGGTTGCCGAGGTGCTCTGCACAGGCAATTCGACCACTGCGTCCTGAGGCGAATAAAAAGCAAAGGGGACTGGTTGTTCCCACCAGTCAGGGGAAGAGACTCTCCGGCAGGGAGATCTCCTCTGTCGTCGGGAAGTGGTGAGTCGGCTCAGCAGGGCTCCACCGGAGGTGTCGTCGTTGCAGGTCGGCTCAGCGTTACCCTCATCGGATTCTTAGGTCCTGTGGCGACTTCTGAAGATCGAGTCCCAAAAGCCCTGCTTTTATGCAGAAAACCCTCATTCATTCAGCCTAGCTGTCAATCAGCACATGCTAAGTGGTGAGCGGGAAGGCTCACCACCTGGGCCAATCACTCCAGAGTGCGACCGGAGTTGGCAAGACAACTCGGTCCAGGGTGCCTAACCCCCTCCCACACCCCTGTGGTAACCCAGACAGAATGGCACCACTTTGGAGGGTCTCTGTACAGAGGCCCGCCAAAAGTGGAACAAAGGGCTCGACCTTTGGTTTAGGAGTCACAGAGACGAACACAGACGCCATTTTACAAACCGAGTTCTGGCAGAAAATACCACTCGATAAACCTATTTAAGATAAGTAGATCAGTGGTACGTTATAGATTAACGAGAAAAAGTATCAATCTCCAACAATGGGACGAATCCCATAGGGTTATGTTCGGGGTAGTTTCCACTGCCACCAGCCAAAACTCGACGAGGGGGGACGGGACAGTGCCCCCTCGAATAACAGATCCAGGAGTAATTGAATTACCCCTACTAGTATGTCCACAATAAGATGGTTGGTACTAGTTATGTTAGTAAATTTAGGTCTAGTAAAGCCAATGGTGACTTTACATGCCCGGGGAGACAGTAGTCAGTCCCCGGGTATGGAGTCTATGGTGGGGGACTCGCTAGGGCGCCCCCGTGTTACGGCACATAGGGTGTGGTGTAACACACATAGAAAAACATATGAGACCCTATGGAGTAAATGTCCCCATAGCCCATCGAACACATTGACATTTCAAAGGAATTACACACATACATGTCCAAGAGTGGGAGAAACGAGCAGGATGGAAAAAACAAACTCCAGAAATCCAGCAAAGCTGCTGGGGGACTCACTAGGTTAGGAAATTCAGCCTAAACAGAGAATTCTCCCTAACATACCAGAACAGACCGGCGTGATTTATTGAGGCAAGGAACTACAAAGCTGATGGGGAATGTAGTTTTAGCAAAACACGATAAACATGACTTTAAATGAGAATGCAAAGATAAAAAGATAAATCTAGAGAGCACAGCTACATACAGTGAGGGAAAGGTTTAAAAAGTAGGCAGGCAGCAATTAATTGTTAAGGATTTTAAAGATGTGGCACACTCCATACCAGGACTCTTTCTACTGGCCAGAGACGCAGCGCACAATTAAAAAGCTTTTAAGTTTATTACATTCAGTTTCAATTTTTGAGAAGGCAGCCAACCCATCCTACACCCCCCTTAATGTACACCCTGCGTCTCAATTGACAATGAACCAGGCCAATGTGTAATAAGGAAATATTTATTTATTTTTTAATTTTGAATAAAAATCAAACACATTCAGTATAGGGCAGTAATCACCAGTGTGGTGATAATTACACAGTAAAATGATAGGATACACTTACTTTAACCTTCTAGCCTCAAATACACAATGCACAAATGAATGAAAGCCAGATTACTTTTCGGGTAGTATTTTCAAATAGCACTAAAGTTAGGCATTCCCTGTGCAACACTCCTCAAACCCCTGTTAAGCAAGTTTTGTGTGGGTGGAGAAGAGAAGCAAGGAGTCAGGTAGACTGACCAACAATCATCATAAAAATCAGACCTACAACCCCTAAATGGGAGACCAAAAATTGAGCTCCCTTGAAAAATGAGCAAAATGTATTTATTTATTTGTATATGTATAGCGCTCAGCAGCCCTGAGGCATTGTGGCGCTTGTTACAGAAAGTCGGCATTTTAGTTACAGAGTTATACATGTATCCTTTGCATTTTCTGACAATTACATTATAATATACAATTAAAATGTTTAACATATTTACATTGCAATATACAATTACAGTTGGAGTCAATAGAAACATGAATGAGAATGGTGAGAGGTGGAGGAAGGTTAGTTCAAGAAGGAGGTTTTGAGGTTTTTACGGAAGGCATGGAGGGAGGTTTCAGCTCTGAGGGTGGTGGGAAGCAAGTTCTATAGTTTATGGGGCTATGTAAGAGAAACCTATCCCTCCTGCTTTAACTCTGCGGATGTGAGGGATGTAGTGGTTGGCGTACTGAGTTCTTGTAGGACACGAGGAGGTGGTTCTGGATATAGTTTCTGATAGGTATGTGGGTGCTGTGTGGTTGAGGCATTTGTGCGTGATAGTAAGGATATTGAGTGCAATGCGGTCTTTGACCGGGAGCCACTGTGCTGCCTGTCTGGCTTGGGAGATATGGTCCATTTTAGGGATGCTCATAGCTGCTCTAAAGGCATTATGTTGTGTAGTTTGAAGTCTGTGTAAGTTTCTGGTGGAAGTGCCTGCTAGGAGAGCATTGCAATAGTTTAGTTTAGCACCTATAGTTGCTCTGGCTATTGCGAGGCAGTTATGTTTGGAGATGTAGGGTTTTATGGCATTGATAAGTTTGGTGCTGTATGCAGAAGCGGACGTGATGGCGCTAACTTGTTTGTTCATTGGTGGCATCAATGTAAACGCCTAACGTCTTTACAGAAGATGAGACTGTGATGATGGAGTCTCGGAATTACTAAATAGTTGTTTTACATGTGTGGTTGAACGGATAAGGCAAGAATGTGTGTGGATGTACTAACGAGGTGAGAAAACGTAAAGGCTACAAGGCAATGTACTAACAACAGGCATACAAATTAGAAAATCGACTCTGAAAGAAAAAAACAGTGTAGCAAGAATCACGCATTTAAAATAGGCAAACAACTTCAGAAATTAGCTAAACAATCAAAATCGGAAGTCAGTTTTAATGCTAAAGTACAAAGGCACAGAATAGGTATGATACTAAAGGAAAGGGTGACTCCTGATGGGGACAGTATGGGATTCTTTGTATGAGAATTAAATCGAATTTTATAATGAAAGCAGTTACACAGGCAAAATTGGGTTTAAGAGGAAAATGACAGGTTCTAGTGAGACTATTTTTTTAGTGGCTAGATTATTAAAGAAGGACACTGCCCGCGAGAAGGTTAATTTGCAATGTTAACCCATTCATGCTGTGTACCTCTTTATATGGGAATAAATTAATGTATTACAAATAGTACTAAGAACTTATACAATGGACGAACATGATGTGGAAAGAATGGCACTAATACATGGAGATTAACACAGATTTTCCAAAGGACAGGATACACAGAGGATTCTGACAATTGAAGAATTTAACACAGTATTTATAGGATTTCTATGGGATTGGACATAATACAAGGTAACAAAGCAATGGATGCAGCTTTTTGATTACCGGGGAAGGGTAATACTTACAAAAAACACTTGATTGGGGTAGTTTGAACAGCCAGCAGGGTCTCTGGACAGCGGGACAGTGCTCTGGTCACTGCACAGCAGCCACTCTCCTCTAGGGACACAGCAAGGCAACCAGGGTCTGGTCTCAGTGGACAGCGGGGTGCATCAGCTGAGCAAAGAAGGTCTGGTCACTGGATAATCCCAAAAGGGTTCAGCAGCCTTTCCCCTTTTCTCCCTAAATTATTGGGATTTTTGTAGGGTTACTTTTGGATAGGTGGTTCTGCCTGGATTGGAAGTTCTGCCTGGATAAGGAGTCTGGAATCTTGCAGGGTGAGTGTTGAATGTCTAGATCTCTGGATTTAGCGAGTTGGATTTTTGAATGCTGGATTTTTTTGAATGTCCTGAATTTTGAATGTCTCCTACTTATATAGGCTGGATGACATCACAGGATTTTTAGAAGGTGGGCAAAACTTAGCTGGACACACCTCTAATACCAGATAAGTCAACATGAGTATCTCGCCACCTACCTGTAAGTAGATTGGACTTAAGGAAGTGACTCAGTTTTAGTGTGTGTGTTTTTATGAGGTGCTTTGTTATACCATAGTTACTTTTGTCAAAACCAGTCCTGAAACAAAATGCTCATATTTATAAATGTCACCCTTATAAAAATTATATTGGCAATGTAAGAGGATTCAATTCAACACTACAGCTAAGTCAATGCCTAGTCTGGGATACTGAATGGAAACCCTTATTGATATATATTTATGTCCAGTTCATGCGTTCTGGATGACTACCCCTATATAACACCCCTCTCTTGGAATCCTCCTGACCCCACTGAGCCAAGAAGTAGTTCTGTTTTGCAAGTTAAAAGGTTTAATTGATAATTTAAACAATATATATATATATATATATCACGCTTTATAATAAATTAATAATTGAATATCACACTTAATCTGATATGATAAAGATTAACAACGGAGAATCTGGCACTAGCACACTTCTTTATAATCACTAAGGAGTTGACATGAAATGGATAAGATAGCAACAATACTTTTATGGTTTCCAATGGATGCAATGTGGAATGAAATGCAGTACAGAAAATAACTTGGTAGGATTTCAGCAAAAGACAATGTAATCACTTTCTTGGACAATTCACCCCCCCCCTTTTATGCAATGCAAGGAAATGGAAGGAAGGCACACAGTTCTCAGAAATGCAATCAAATGTAATTCAGTTCACCCAGCAACTTAGACTACAGAAGTTGAAAACACAGGCCCAAATGCTTTTAAATGTGCTGGCAATGAAGAAAAAAAATATGCTAAAATGCTTTTAATTCCCTCTAGAGTTTTAGGGTGAGTGGTATCTAGTTAATATTAGCTCAGGCTCACTCTAGCAGTGATGCAGGGATAGTTTTTATGAGGCAAACAATTTTTTTCAGAGGAAAACAAAAGCAGCTATCTTTTTGCAAGTGGAGAAATTTTCAAATCGCGGCAAAATTCGCGAATGCATCTGGCGCGATTACAGAGGAACTACAAGGGCTAGCAATATCATTCTGGGGTCCTAGGAAAGAGTAGGATCTCAGCTTCCAGATGAAAGTTACTGCAAGTCTCTAGCACAAACGGTCACGGAGATATGAGCGATTAAATAAAGGTCGTTTTTCAGATTGAAATTTTAAAGTTCACAAAAAACAAGTGACAGCTAGCAACTAGAAAATGACAGGTGACAGCTTTACAAATGACAGGTGACAGTTAGGAGGCAGTTCTACTTAGATTAAAATAGATTGAGTTATATTATTTTAACTAAGAGATTGGTTCTGCACAGTCTTGCTATGTACTCACACTATATTCTTGAATTAGAATGGGCCTCGCCACGGATCTGGTCAGGTTTTAGACTGGACTCTGGTCTCTGCACTTCACAATGATCTGGGTCAGCTCTCTCTGGTTCTGCTAACAGGTTAGCTCTACTCTGCTGGTCTGGCCTGGGTCTCTGAAGGTTGATGGAGGTAAAGTATGGATTTTCCCGGCAGAGCTTCCAGCTGCAAATGGATTTGAAGGTCCCTATCTGTCCTGTCTCTCTGCTTTTATGTGTTTTTAAAATGGGTGTGTGTGAGCAGCATCACTAACCAGCCTCTATCCACTTATCATTGGCCAAGCTTTCATTTCTCCCCTGATTGGGGGAGCTAAGTTGTGTCAGAATGATGTCAATTTACAGCCTGCAGAGAGTCCACTCCTCCTGTCAACTTGCACACAAATCTAGATTTTAACCAAATACATATTTGCAGAGGTACATATTGTTTTAAAATCATATGCACCCCTCACATATCACAGGAGGTATCCCCTGTTCAAACTCTGCTCTTCCTGGGAGCTTGCATTCAGAAATGGCAATATTTTGCACTTTTTAACTGGTTTGCAATACCGGACATTACCCCAAATTTACACACATGTGCGCAAGGAGTATGGACATTAGTTGATGAAGTGTCAGATTTTTCACATGCACACATTTTGAGTAATATCCTCTTTTCCGCTAAAACCCCCCTGAACATGCCACCGGTTCTAAAAACCTCTTAAAATTTGGGCAGAAAAATCACAAGAATTATGGTGTCATTTAAATAATTTTCACAAGTCCGTACTATGAGTTATTCATCTTTTTTAGAGTTATGTTCTGGCCCCAAAGGGGTGTGGTTTTCCCCCAGCACAAGGTTGAATTTCTGGTTTTTCCAGTTCTGCCAAGCCAGCTTGCTCTCACAGGCAGTGCTCCTCCCCTTTGCTTCAGGAGGAAGCTACTTTTACAGCCCCCGTAATAAAACCTTTGCCTGAGCCAGGACAGGGCTTTGTTCAGAGCTCCTGTATTCTGTGGGGGCTCCCCTTAATTCAATTATCAGAGAGATGGCATATCCTTAGTGTGGCCAGCAAAAGGCAGATAGGCCTGGGAACACAGCTGTGACTCAAGTTTCACTCCTGATGGGTGGTAGTTGCCAGGCAGAATTCAGTTCCTTAAGCCAGGTTTCAGATAAAATGTCACTTTTTGTTACCCAGTTTAAGTCAAGACAATGTGTACATGTGCAGCTAGAATGCTGATTCTAAGTTTAAAACTATGACATTTAAACAATTGAAACCTATGTGACACTCAAAGTAGGTCACTCATTTCTTTTAAACATTTAGATTTTTAGTGTCTTTCAGTCCAAATTTACTTAAACTGCTGAAATCCACAGCTCAGCCAGTCTTGTTATAAACCTTCAAGTCACTTCAGAATATAACTTTACATTGGATCCACCTCTCAGTAAGTCTTTCTTTGGCATGTTTTGGGTTCATTTATTCAGTTTTCTACAAAAAGTAAAATCTGGTGTTGTTTTAAAACGCCAGCTTTTGGATAGTGGTGAGTACTGGTACTGCACCCCTTTTTGGGATTTAAGAAAAAAAAAATTTATTCCCAACAGTTATGGGTTTGCTTTTGGCAATCAGCATTGCCACTCCCAATGGTTTCAGACTACAGTGTGGGTAGTCCAATGGTGGTTTTAGGCAGTGTCCTTCTGTGCCCATAACATCGGCAAAAATGAGTGGCAGCCTATTCTTCATGCATTTCCCTGTGCATTTTCTGGGAAGCTCTGGCCATTATGATGTTTTCCATGTCAGTACTGCACAGTTTTGAGGTAGGGCTCGGATGCATGGGTAAATACATCCCACAAGCCCCCCTCTTGTGATGGCCATTCTATTTCACTAATGGGACTCGCAAGACCTGGGATGTTTCCTCATCTTCTTCCAATAGATGGCACAGTTCAGCATTTTTTCCTCCATCCGGTACTGATCGATCGGTTCTCCTCGCCGGTCCTGATGGGAAGATTGGGCGGTACCCCGGGCCCGTTGCGTCTCTGCTCCCGGTCTCCGGATCGTCCTCCTTGGCCCGTCTCCAGGTTTTCTTTCTCCTAGGACGACAAAGGAAGAGCGGCAATACCTACTCATAGACGTCTTTCCACCACTGTTGAGATAGTGGGGCAGCATATGCATTTCATCATAACGAAACATTACATTCTTATTTTGAAAAAAAACAGTATAACTAAGAGACAGTTTCATGCAAATCACAATATTTTAGAGACTAGATGTGGTATGTTTTATGGTTGGAACTGAATTAGTCTGAGACAGTACCCGCTAGGATTCTAGAGGATTCCTCCAGTTGTTGCAGAGCGTGCCTGGGATGGCAACATTTCAACTGGTTAATGTGGACCCACTTGTCTTCCCCCGCTGCCAAAGGACCTTTGGGGATGTGGATTTTGTAGGCCACAGGGGAGATCTTGTCGATGATCTCAAAGGGTCCCTTCCACGTAGGCAAAAATTTCCGCTGTTTTGCCTGGTTTCTTTGGAAGTTGTATAGATAGACCCGGTCTCCCACCTGATATTCCTTCCTGGAAGTCTTCAGGTCATAGTGGGTCTTCATGCTATCAGCTGATCTTTCTAGATTCCGCTGAGCATAAGCAAAAGCATGTTGAAGGTGTTTCCTTAAATTCTCCACATACTCATGAGTTGTGGAGGCATTTATTAGTGTCTGCTCTTGGGTCCTATAGAGCAAATGCTGCAGAAGCACCATCTTGCGCCCAGTCATCAACTCAAATGGTGACATTTTGGTTGCAGATGAAGGGGTAGATCTGATGGCCATTAGGACCAGAGGTAATCGGATATCCCAACTTGGCCCAGAATCTGCCACAAACTTCTTTAATATGCTCACAAGTATCCGGTTATATCTCTCTACTGCCCCAGAAGAAGCTGGTCTATAAGCAATATGCAACTTCCTTTTGACCCCCAGTATCTCCCACATCTTTGTCATTACTTCACTGGTGAAGTGGCTACCTCTGTCTGACTCAATCCTTTGAGGTAGACCAAAACGGGAAAAGATGTGGTTAATCATCAGGGCAGCTGCAGTTTCTGCCTTGCAATTTGGGGCTGGGAGACATTCCACCCACTTGGTAAACAAGCATGTCACAGTCAACATGTACTTATTCCCCCTAGCAGAGCGAATCACGGGGCCTACAAAGTCGATTTGTAAATCTGACCATGGCAGTGTCATCCCCCTTTTTTGGAGAGGCGCACGGTGCGTGAGGGATGATGGCTGAAATTGTGCACACACAAGACACCCCTTCAAGTATTGGTCGAGGTCCTGCCCCATGTGTGGCCAGTATGCAACCTCTCTTAATATTTCCAATGTTGTGTGAAACCCCCTATGACCGGCGGTGGCCGCATCATGGGCGTGACTTAACATCAGGTTTCGGAATGAGGTAGGAACCACCCACTGATCGTGGCCAGCTTTGGATTTCCTTACCAACAAACCGTCTTGGATTCGGAACATTTTTGGACATTTCATCAACACCCTTAGGTCCTCTTTCCCAGTGTAATCGGTATCCGTCAGGGGAAAGTTCTCAGGGTCCTCAAGGTGTTGGTAAAACTTACCAATAATTGGATCCCCCTTCTGAGCGGTAATCAAATCAGCATCAGGGGTCTCCTTGCTCCATTGGGCAATTGAAAGGTCGTTGTGAGCATTTGTCTGGGACCTAGTGATAGCAGTGACCTGGATTTCCCCCAACAGGGACTCAATCTCAATTAGATCCCCTTGGATGGCCCCGGTTTTGGCCAGCTGATCAGCTAAGTCATTTCCAGTTTTGTCTGGTCCCTCTACTTTGGAATGACCCTTGATCTTCTTCCAATAGATGGTCATCTCATTCGAGGTGACCAGATCATCAATGTTTTGGATCAACTTCCCATGTTTCAAGGGTTTGTTGTTAGCACATAACATGCCTCTGGTTTTCCAATTAACCAGGTGCTCCACGAACCCGTTCCGTACATAATCCGAATCTGTGATTATGATCAGTTCGTGGAGTTGGTGCTGGACAGCAGCGAGGATGGCCTGATGCACAGCCATCAATTCTGCCACCTGACTACTTCGGGGACCAATTTTGTATCCAGCGGAGGGTTCTGGGGACTCATTCACCCATGCATTCCCTACGCCGGCCACCAGTTCTTTCTCCCCGTCGTTGTCAACATGGTAAGAGCATCCATCCACATATACAGTGGGCATTCCCTCACACTTGTCCTCTTCAAAGACTTTGTGTGGGGAATTAAGGTATGCCTCCGTGTTGTCCTTTATTTTTAGACTTTCGTCCTCGAGACAGTTTTCTCTGGCACAATCATGCAAGTCAGCCAGACCTTGCGCGAGGGGACTCTTCTTGTTTTGGCCATATCTGACCTCCACAGGAAAGCCTTGCATTGACAGAATCCAGGAAGTAATTCGGGAATTACTCACATTTCCGGGCCGGATTCTGTCACTTTGGAGATATTGCAGAGGCTGGTGTGGAGTCTCCACTATGATGTGTTCCCCCTGGATAAACGGGCGGTAATTCTTCAATGCCCACACCGTCGCCAGGAGTGCCTTCTCACAATCGTTGAATTTCTCCTCCACAGAGGAGAAAGTTTTGCTCGCATAGGAGATTACTTTATTGATCTTGTCATGCTTTTGGTATAATACTGCCGTCAAGCACGTATTAGAGAACCCCGTCTCCAGGAAGAACTCCTTGTTTCTGACAGGGTAAGCTAGGAAAGGCGCTTGTGAGAGGCTTCTTTTGAGTTGTCTTACTGCCTCGGCTTGTTCTGGACCCCATTCCCACTTGACCCCCCCTTCAGGAGATGAATCAGGGGTCTGGAGATCTCTGCGTAGCCCTCAATGAACTTTCTGCTGTAATTAGTCAGTCCAAGGAGGCTCCTTAGTTCCCGCAGAGTTGTGGGGTCTTTCAGTTTCTGAAGTGCTTCCACTTTCTTTTCCTGGGGACAGAGACCCTGAGGAGTAATCTCATGCCCCAAGAAATTAACACGGGTTCGACACCACTGTGCTTTCTGAAAGGAAAGTTTTGCTCCGGCGGCCCTCAACTGTGTCAGAACATAACGGATCTCCGCTATGTGTTCCTCCACAGATGAACTTTTGATGAGGACATCATCTACATAAGCCAGGTTACCCCTCGAACCCAGGTCGGGCATGGCCTTATGTAGGAAAATATTGAACTCATTACCGGAGTTAAGGTATCCGAAGGGAGTACGGGTCCATGTGTACTGCTGGCCCCCAAAGGTAAAAGCCAGTTTGTATTGGTCCTCCTTACTGACCGGCACGGTCCAGTATCCATTGGTCAGGTCTATTGCAGTGAATACCTGTGACCCCTGGATCTGGGCCAGCCCTTGGTCAATGTAGGGCAGAGGCCATCGGGAAGTATGGACCCGTTTGTTGAGCTCCCTGAGGTCGGCGCAGAGTCTCCACTGGCCGTTTGGCTTCAATATTCCCAGCACCGGATTATTGAAGGTGCTGTGGACTGGACGGATTATTCCCCGGGACTCAAGGTTCTTAATTATTTCCGTAAGGGACTCCATTGATGCGAGAGGCAAGCGATATTGCTTCACAAACACAGGAGTCATGCCAGGATCCGTGGGGATTGTTGTTGTGTGGATGTCAGTCCGACCACAGTCATATGAGTCTACCGCAAAGAGATCTTGGAAATCCAAGAAAACTTGTTTCAACTTTTGCTTTTGTTCCAGAGTCACACAGGCATCAGATAGGTTGACTCTCTCTTCCACCATCTGCCTGAAGCCTGGAAAGACTTCTGGTTTGGCTATCTCCGCGGCCTCCTCCAGCTGGGTGGAGAAGTCCCTGGTCAGAGTGCTGATTTGGACTGGAGGCTTCAGGTGGGAAAGGCAGCCCTCATGGACCTGGAAAATCACCTCATCCCTCCGAAAGTCACAAGTCACATCTTCCTTACCATAAGGGCAAGAAGTGTACAACAGGAAGTTCCCCCCATGCCGGGTAAAAATCCTGTCTGGTGTTGTATTGTCATCACTGTCACTGTCAAAGCAGTCCTTGGGGATTGGCCCTAACAGTTCATTTACTAAGTCGATGGAAAAATGTCGGTCATCAACCGCCATTCCAATAATGGTGCCTGCGGCTAGAGTAATACTCTTTAAGTCGCTGTTATCCACCTCTGTTAGAATGGTGTCATGTTCTATGTTGACTAATGGTGTTGGGTTTACCCCTAACCCTTGCAGTTGGAGAGAAGCATTTAGATGTATGTAAGCATCAAGGTTTTGCAAATATTGTCCTCTTTTAGCTTTCACTTCCAGGGAGAATTGTAGAGTCCTTTCTGGGATGGTGACTTCCTCTTTGATCTGAATTTCAACTGCATAAGGTAGCAATTGAGCTGACCTAAATGCTTTTTCTGGATCATCAAAGCCCATGGGATTATCCGCTAATCGGGACCAAGCTTTGAAGTTTATTAGGTCCAAACTAATGGCAAAGCGATTGAGAATGTCACTGCCTAAGTAAAAGGCGGCAGGGACGTCTCGCACGACCCAACAATTGTGGACTATGCTCTTGTTGCCAATGGAGATTTTGAGCATACACCTGCTTGGCAGGAGATGTTTGGAATTAGGCGCTTCCAGGTCCATTTCCCATTTGTCTATCAGTTTGAATGTGGGAATGGCTGGATCTTTTGGGAGTTGGCGGAACATGGCTTCGCTGATGAAGCTCTTACCGTTGTTCACACACACTCGAGCGAGAACAGAGTCCTTCCCATCATTTAACTGGACAGGGATGAACAACCGCTCTCCAATTTGCTGAATATCAGCCAGGCTCTGAGCTGATTTCACATCTTTCTGGACTATAGGAGTGGGAGTTTCTGATTGTGGATTAGTATAGAATTTCAGGGTGTTTCCTTCCAGCGTGGAGTACCACTTTAGACTGGAAGGAAGGTTGATTTTCAGAAATAGAGAGGACCCCCCATCACCAGTCTGTTGTCCTACTGCTATTACTGTCACGTCTGGAATTTGGCTATTCTGGAAGTGAAATTCTACTTGGTCAGGTTTTTGTTCAACCATGTGGCAGGTGCCGTTTAAACTAACATGGTTGACACTCTGTTTTAATTTTATTGGTCGGCTAGTCTGGGTCCAGAGGACCTTGTTTACACAATCTATTAAGGGTGACAACCTGCTCAGGAGGTCATTCCCCAGTAAACAAGGGGTGCCCTCTGGAGTCACAACTATGACCGGGTGTTTCAACTTGTGTCGCCCAATTTTAATGTCCAAGTCTGCCGTCCCCTCGACGGGAATTTCCTTCCCGTCAAAGTTCTGGAGTTGTCCAGGAAGTGAGGTGAGAGGAATTTGGTAATTCCCTCCCCTTCCTGCATTCAGTTCATCAAAGGCCCTTCTGGACAGAAGGGTAGCTTGTGATCCAGTGTCCACCAATGCCAAAATTGTACCCTGCCCCTGTACTTGTACCGGGGCATAATATCTTCCCTCCTTCTCCTCAAGGGGGCACAGATAATGCACATTTTTGGACAACTGGTGGGCTAACTTTCTGGTTTTGGACATTGCAAGAGAAGAAATTTGGGCAGAATTCTGTGGAGAGCCCTGGGAATCTGAAAGAAAAAGTTGGCAACTGGAGATCAGAGCCATTGTGGGTTCCCCTGGCTCCGGTTCCGGGCCGCCCCCCCCCTTTTTGGAGGCAGTCACCAGGATGGGTTTGAACCAGGGGATTTTCTTGCTGTTGGTTCTGGGATGAGATGGTGGGCGGCGGTAGCTCAGTCTCCACATCTCCCCAGTCTGGATTTGCATCCCTAGGGACCCATTTTTCTTTGGGAGGAGTTCCCCCCTCTCTGAAGGAGAAGATCCTTTTCCCAGGATCCTCTGAGGATCCCTCTCCCTCAAATTGGAAGATCTGTACCTCCTCCTCAAACTGAGTCTGTTTGGGTCTTTTGTTTCTCCTACCCCCCCTCTGCTCCTTAGGAGGCAGACTTTCAGGGGCAAGAGATTTTGTTTCCGGTTCCTGGGTTTCCAGGGGCTGTTTACAAGTGAGGAAGGAAGCTTCCTCCAAGGCTTTACACCCCCCTTCCCTTTGTGCCTCCTCCCTGGGAACCGGTGAGTTATCGGGGTGCTGCCCCCGTCATTGTTCTGGAGCACCAGGTCCAGAGTTTGGTGCCTTCTGCGCCGGCACGCCCATCTGAGGGTTCTGCTGAGCCCTCAGTATGTGACCCAGATCCCGCGCCATGTTTTGAACCTGGCGCTCTAACTGGGAAACCCATTCAGGCTGATACGGGGCCCTGTTTTCTCCCCTGGGCTGATCCCGGGAAGGGTAGCTGTCCCTTCTCTGGTAATACCCCGGATTGGGATGATTTGGGTACCCCTCCACCCTTGGCCTCCCCTCTCCCGGATTAGGTTGTCTGGGCTCAGGGAATTGGGGAAAGAAGGATGGATGATTTTGGGGTTGGAAATTGGGTGGATACCTGGGGAAAAAGTTCTGCCCAGGATTTGGAGAATTTCTGCCCTCCTGTGGGAAGTTGGGAGGGAAGTTCCCTGGGTTAGGTGCTTGGCTGGATCCCCCCCCTTGGGCTGGAGGAGTCCACACATAACCCAGGATGGGTCGATTTCCCTTGTAACGGGGACTTACATAATCAGGAGAACGAGGGACCCCATTTGTGGGGCTGCCTCCTTGGCTCCCTGTCTGTGACTGACCCGAGGACCTTCTGGGCCTAGCATTATTAGGTGCAGGTAGGTTTTTAGGCCCCCCCATCTCCAAATCCAAAACGGGGGTGACCTTTACCTCTGCCACCTTGGCAGCAGCAGGGGTGCTGTTGGCTTTGGGGTTTTTCTGTGCATTACTTTTGCTATCTACCGGTTTCTGCACCTCATAGATCCGGGTAGCCTGTTCAATGACCCAGTCTAAAGATCTTTTCTCATGAAAATCCCTCACGAGCTGGGTCATTATGTATTTGGGCAAGGCATGAAAAAATGTATTAATGAATTCTCTACTGTCTGTGCGCACCCTTCTGGTGGTCTGCGCAAAAGCACGTTTCAGTTCTTGCACAAATTCTTGTGGGGCCTGATCCTCCCCACATTGCAAATTGTAGGCTGCCTTGCGAGCCTCTTGAGGATTTCTGTGAACAGAAAAATGTTTCAAGATGGCCGCCTTATAGGTGGACCATCTTAAATGATTTTGGTCCTCCAGCCCCGCAAAGAAACTGGAGTATTCCGGGGAGAAGGTCCACTTTACATATTGAATACAGCTTTGGCTGTCCTTCAAATGGAAAGTCTCCATCATTTGCTCAAACAACTCTAAGTGCTCCCAAACAGAATACTTAGCGTTCTTATGGTAAGGCGTGATGACGCTCCTGATCGCCTTAATCTGCTTTAAGGGGTCCTTAAGCAAGGCCCTTTTTGCCTTATTGGCCTTTTTGGTACGGGTAACCCTTGTCCATTCATCCTCTGACTCAGAGGCACTGCTCCCAGAGGATCCTGTCTGCTCTTCCAGGTTTTCCCGGATTCTGCGAGCCTGGGAATGGCTGGCAGAATGTGGGGACCTGGTCTCCTGTGTCCTGCGCAGTTCAGAGGAGTCTTCAGATTCCTCCTTGCTGCCAGGATTTGATGGGTACCCCCCCCACTGACCTAACTGGGCAGAGGTTTTCAGGATGCCCTTAATGGGCCTACTCTCCTGGGGTTCCCCATTAAATTGCACTGTGCTGGGGTGCCCATACCCGGATGCCCGCCCCTCCATTCCTGGGTGGTACTGGCCTATGAGCCCCATGCTTCTGGCTGGATAGTAATCTGCCATCCCTGTGGCCCTGTGCTCATGTGCGCCAGGGGACATGGGGTGGCAGAGTCCAGGGACCGAGAGAGATAAAGGCCTCTGGTACTAGGGCTCCTGGGGTTATGCTCAGGAGTTTCTCTTTCCCAGCGAACCTCATCTCTATCCTCCCCTGCTCCCTGTTGCAATGCAAGAGCCTGCGCCTTCAGTTCCTCAGTTAAGGCCTTACTAGACTCTATCAGTCTCTCCTGCATCGCTACCTGTTGTTGGAGTCTATCATTGCGCTGGCAGAGAGCCTCATTCTCTCTCTGTGTTTCCTGATTGGTCCTGGAGCACTGGGCCAGTCTTTGCTGCAGGAGGGTTACCTCCTGAGCTGTGTCCATATTGGCCTGCTCCTTTCTTGCTAGAGCATCCTCCACCCTCCTGGTGTGCTCTAACAAGTTCTGGTGTTCTTTTTGGAGGTCACCCAGTCCCTGGTGGGCCAGGTGATTTTCTTCCATTATCCTTTTTAAATGGCAGACTTCCTGGCCTAAGGCGTCTCTTTCCTGACTAAGAGCCTGCATTTGTGCCGCCAGGTCGTCCCTCTGCCTTTGAAAGGCACCAGCTTTCTGGCGTTCTTCATCAAACTCTGCCTGGGTATCCAGGTCTTTCAAAATCAGCTTGTTGCTCTCTACCTTCACTCTATCTAGATGACTTTGCAGGGTGGCTACCTGCTCCGTGCATGCCCTGTTAAAGTCTAATTGTTGCTCCAGCTTTTTCTGGCTCTGCAGTAAGAAGTCCAAACTGTCTTGGTGCTCCTTTTGCAGGGCCAAAAATCTAGTATCCTGGTCAGCCTTTTCCTGTTGCAGGATGTCCATATCCTTCTTTATTTTGATGATGTGCTGTCTACTCTCATTTTCTGACTCCTGGCTCCTCTGCAGCCTCTGCTCAGAAGAGTCCAGATCAGATTGGGCCTTCTGTAATGCCAGCAGTTGCCTACTCGCCAAATCTTGGCCTTCAGTACATCTGTCCTGCATGGCTCCCATATGTAAATATAAATATGCCGCTACCCTGGCAATCTTGTTGCGCTCATCCTTGGCCTTAGAGGACATATATAGTTCACTCAGGGCCACATGTAAGGGACCCTGGTCTCTCCATGTATCTGACCCTGTTTACGTGATTTGGGGTGTGATTGCCTGCAACCACGCCTCCTGGCCCTGTTCGGTCCATTCACCTCTCACTAATAGCTTATGTAGGAGGTGCTTTCTGGCTATTTTCATGTCCACGAGTGTCGTCATTCTGGAAATTTGATTTCTGTCCCGACTTACAGAAGTTTGTATTTTATTCTTGCAAAACAGACCTTTTTCTTAGAGCGTTCCTTTGAGAAGTGCTTTACAGCGTAACACAGCGTGTGCTCCGACCGGATGTGTGTATCTGGTCAGCTGGCACGCTGTATTAATCTGCACAAGTGATAGATCTAATCCAAACGTCCGGCACGAGCCCCCAATTTATAAGAGGATTCAATTCAACACTACAGCTAAGTCAATGCCTAGTCTGGGATACTGAATGGAAACCCTTATTGATATATCTTTATGTCCAGTTCATGCGTTCTGGATGACTACCCCTATATAACACCCCTCTCTTGGAATCCTCCTGACCCCACTGAGCCAAGAAGTAGTTCTGTTTTGCAAGTTAAAAGGTTTAATTGATAATTTAAACAATATATATATATATATATCACGCTTTATAATAAATTAATAATTGAATATCACACTTAATCTGATATGATAAAGATTAACAACGGAGAATCTGGCACTAGCACACTTCTTTATAATCACTAAGGAGTTGACATGAAATGGATAAGATAGCAACAATACTTTTATGGTTTCCAATGGATGCAATGTGGAATGAAATGCAGTACAGAAAATAACTTGGTAGGATTTCAGCAAAAGACAATGTAATCACTTTCTTGGACAATTCACCCCCCCCTTTTATGCAATGCAAGGAAATGGAAGGAAGGCACACAGTTCTCAGAAATGCAATCAAATGTAATTCAGTTCACCCAGCAACTTAGACTACAGAAGTTGAAAACACAGGCCCAAATGCTTTTAAATGTGCTGGCAATGAAGAAAAAAAATATGCTAAAATGCTTTTAATTCCCTCTAGAGTTTTAGGGTGAGTGGTATCTAGTTAATATTAGCTCAGGCTCACTCTAGCAGTGATGCAGGGATAGTTTTTATGAGGCAAACGATTTTTTTCAGAGGAAAACAAAAGCAGCTATCTTTTTGCAAGTGGAGAAATTTTCAAATCGCGGCAAAATTCGCGAATGCATCTGGCGCGATTACAGAGGAACTACAAGGGCTAGCAATATCATTTTGGGGTCCTAGGAAAGAGTAGGATCACAGCTTCCAGATGAAAGTTACTGCAAGTCTCTAGCACAAGAGATCACGGAGATTAAATAAAGGTCGTTTTTCAGATTGAAATTTTAAAGTTCACAAAAAACAAGTGACAGCTAGCAACTAGAAAATGACAGGTGACAGCTTTACAAATGACAGGTGACAGTTAGGAGGCAGTTCTACTTAGATTAAAATAGATTGAATTATATTATTTTAACTAAGAGATTGGTTCTGCACAGTCTTGCTATGTACTCACACTATATTCTTGAATTAGAATGGGCCTCGCCACGGATCTGGTCAGGTTTTAGACTGGACTCTGGTCTCTGCACTTCACAGTGATCTGGGTCAGCTCTCTCTGGTTCTGCTAACAGGTCAGCTCTACTCTGCTGGTCTGGCCTGGGTCTCTGAAGGTTGATGGAGGTAAAGTATGGATTTTCCCGGCAGAGCTTCCAGCTGCAAATGGATTTGAAGGTCCCTATCTGTCCTGTCTCTCTGCTTTTATGTGTTTTTAAAATGGGTGTGTGTGAGCAGCATCACTAGCCAGCCCCTCTCCACTTATCATTGGCCAAGCTTTCATTTCTCCCCTGATTGGGGGAGCTAAGTTGTGTCAGAGTGATGTCAATTTACAGCCTGCAGAGAGTCCACTCCTCCTGTCAACTTGCACACAAATCTAGATTTGAACCAAATACATATTTGCAGAGGTACATATTGTTTTAAAATCATATGCACCCCTCACATATCACAGGAGGTATCCCCTGTTCAAACTCTGCTCTTCCTGGGAGCTTGCATTCAGAAATGGCAATATTTTGCACTTTTTAACTGGTTTGCAATACCGGACATTACCCCAAATTTACACACATGTGCGCAAGGAGTATGGACATTAGTTGATGGAGTGTCAGATTTTTCACATGCACACATTTTGAGTAATATCCTCTTTTCCGCTAAAACCCCCCTGAACATGCCACCGGTTCTAAAAACCTCTTAAAATGTGGGCAGAAAAATCACAAGAATTATGGTGTCATTTAAATAATTTTCACAAGTCCGTACTATGAGTTATTCATCTTTTTTAGAGTTATGTTCTGGCCCCAAAGGGGTGAGGTTTTCCCCCAGCACAAGGTTGAATTTCTGGTTTTTCCAGTTCTGCCAAGCCAGCTTGCTCTCACAGGCAGTGCTCCTCCCCTTTGCTTCAGGAGGAAGCTACTTTTACAGCCCCCGTAATAAAACCTTTGCCTGAGCCAGGACAGGGCTTTGTTCAGAGCTCCTATATTCTGTGGGGGCTCCCCTTAATTCAATTATCAGAGAGATGGCATATCCTTAGTGTGGCCAGCAAAAGGCAGATAGGCCTGGGAACACAGCTGTGACTCAAGTTTCACTCCTGATGGGGGGTAGTTGCCAGGCAGAATTCAGTTCCTTAAGCCAGGTTTCAGATAAAATGTCACTTTTTGTTACCCAGTTTAAGTCAAGACAATGTGTACATATGCAGCTAGAATGCTGATTCTAAGTTTAAAACTATGACATTTAAACAATTGAAACCTATGTGACACTCAAAGTAGGTCACTCATTTCTTTCAAACATTTAGATTTTTAGTGTCTTTCAGTCCAAATTTACTTAAACTGCTGAAATCCACAGCTCAGCCAGTCTTGTTATAAACCTTCAAGTCACTTCAGAATATAACTTTACATTGGATCCACCTCTCAGTAAGTCTTTCTTTGGCATGTTTTGGGTTCATTTATTCAGTTTTCTACAAAAAGTAAAATCTGGTGTTGTTTTAAAACGCCGGCTTTTGGATAGTGGTGAGTACTGGTACTGCACCCCTTTTTGGGATTTAAGAAAAAAAAATGAAGTCCCAACAGTTATGGGTTTGCTTTTGGCAATCAGCATTGCCACTCCCAATGGTTTCAGACTACTGTGTGGGTAGTCCAATGGTGGTTTTAGGCAGTGTCCTTCTGTGCCCATAACATCGGCAAAAATGAGTGGCAGCCTATTCTTCATGCATTTCCCTGTGCATTTTCTGGGAAGCTCTGGCCATCATGATGTTTTCCATGTCAGTACTGCACAGTTTTGAGGTAGGGCTCGGATGCATGGGTAAATACATCCCACAGCAAATACCATATTTCACATGGAGCATACTATTCCAAACCCCAAGTTTCAACAATGCTGTTTAGTCCTTCTGGCAATCTTTTGAAATTTCTATGGAAACTAATTCCCCTAAAAATCTGCAAATGGATACACAGAAGCTTATTAATGTCGGACAAATTTACATCTAAGTTTCATAATTGTACCATGTACGCTTCCCCCAGAAATGTCACTTAGTTGCCGTTCACGTCCCCCACATGCTAGGAAGATTCACATCATCTTATTTTCATGGCGCAAAAATTATATTCAAGCTGTTAAAATGTTACATTACTGCTTCTTTAGATTACTGAAATAAAGGTCTTTATATGAAAAGTCTTTACAATCACAAGGGCTGGCTTTGTTCCCAAAAGTGGGCAGTCTTTACAACCCCCCAGCCAAATGTCATGTCTGGTCAGCTTTGCCCAGAGGTTGCATTGACTCCCCTCTGATCCTAGGCAGTTGAAGCTGTGGAGAGGTGTCAAAGGAATTCACACCTCAGTGACAGAGCTGTCCATTGTCTTAGGCTACAGCAATGCCGCTCAGTCTGACAAAGTCGCCACTTCCCACACATATGGGCCTTTCATGTGGTAAAGATATGTCCTTTCCCATGGGGCTGGTACATTAGAAGTGCCTGCCTTGCAAGAACTGGTTGGACAGCAATTTCTGGGCCTAGCCAGGATGTGGAAGATCTTTTTGTGGGAGAAAATAAACTACACAGAGTACAATTTACCTATATTTTGGCAGATTACCTTCCCAACATATATTGTTTTGTTACAATATTATTTCCATTGAGCTTGTACAACATCAACTTACTGCTTGGCAGAGCAGTGCAACACGGGTTCATTTTACTTTCCCTGGTCATTGACAAATACCATTTTCCTCGCATCTTCTCTTACAGTTGGCAGTCTTGAGCTGGCAGCATAGCAGCGCTGACCCAGGCTGCCTTTGAATTCTTCTTTTTGGTGCACATGAAGAAAATAAATGCAGCCATTCTCGGGGTGTTCTATGTTTCATCTCGCCCCATATCTGCTCAGCAGAGCCAGCACAGCCAATACTTTTGCCATTACTAAAACGCAATTTTGGTGATGCCAGGGAATATGTACTCAGCAGACCCAGCACAGCCACTATTCTTGTAACTGCTGAAAATGCAGTTTGGTGGTGCTGGGGAGTTCTGATGGGCTGGTAAATGTACCCCACAGAATCTAAGATTTATCTTGCAGCAGTATATTATTTCTACAAACAAACGTGGCAACCGAGTTACAATACTAAAGCATTTAAGAATTTGTGCTTAAGTATTTGTGCAATATTTGTATGAGGAAAGTTACCATCAAAATTGTATGGTAACTTTGATATTGTCTGAGCTTGCCGAGGTTATGAGTTTGAGATGGCATTTTTAGTGAATTAGAAAATGAGAAGTGGGTGCTTAGAAATGAAGATATTGCAGATACTTCAAATGTTTCCAACGTGAAGGCTGTTGTGCAATGGATGTTTAATTCGATGTGCAACATTCAACAGCAATCTTGCACAAAGTAAGGTTTATTTCGTACTGATTTCCACAAGAGCAAAAGTGAAAAAACATATACAAATGCTTCAATGTGTGTATCAATGAGAATTAAGAGATTGACTGTTTGAAGGGACCCTCATTAGCATGATTAGCTGAAGATAAATGTTCAAGTATGTTCCACCATAAACACATACTAGCAGCACTTCATACTAAGATGTGTCACCTACTAAAAGTTATATCTTTGTAGGCACTGGCTCTTTCACTTGTACTTTTGAAACTAGGTATTGATTTGTGTAACTGTGGAGGAACTACTTGCTTGAAGCTTAATCTGGGGAGCGTTTGTCGGAAGCGGCTGCATTGTTGTGCAGTGATGGTTTGATGAATGTTTGAGGAACATTGGGAGGTGCCTTCCTCTAGTTTGCTCAGCATTTGGCATGCGGAAGCCACAGGTCATGATACGAGACGCGGCTGGTGCCACCGACCCTGCTCTGCGGGTCCTGATGGCCCTGACTGTTGCCTTGGGAACACCACATAATTCACTCAATTAGCCTAATACAAGACCAGGTTTGTTTGCCTCCACCTCATAGATTAAAACAAACATTAAGTGACAACAACTTTAAGCCATAAAAACATCACAATGAGAAGAGAGTCCGACATCATGCAACAAAAGGATACACTGGTACCAGCATCCATTTCAGTGTTGCATTTGTGTTGGACTCACTCCTGCGCTTGTATGATAATATCAAAAATGTTGTACACGGAAACGCACTAAAACTAGACACCGTAGATCAGGGACTGAAGAGTCTGCTATCACAGAATAAGGATCTGGAAACCAACGAGGCATGTCTTTATGAAGAGGAGGAGAGATACAAAAAGAGAAGAGAAGAGAAGAGCAAAGGGGAAACCCTCAGGACCCCGAATTACCACCGGACCTGGAAGAATGAGATCCCAGTCATGCAATGGAGAGCCCAGATTCATCAACACCTCTATGTGATCAATTAAATACAACTGAAAAAGGAGAAGATAAACAGGAGGAGTTAGTGCAGGACCCCCTACCAGATGCGGCACTGGACATTTCAGTGCCAAACCAGGAGCAAGACTGGTGGGTAAACTCAAATAGACAGAAGAGGAGAGTGAAAACTCAAAAAAGGAAAAAGAAAACCAAGAATTTACCTGCACCGAATACAAATAAACGAAATAACTCAAGACAGTTCCTGGATGCACTCTCACTGGGATGAAAGGAAACAGGCAACCAACTAAAAAAAGTGGTAAAACCAGCAAAAGTGCCCTACAAAGGAAACAAAAGGATAATCTAAGAAAAAGCAGTCTAAAATTACCACCTATCCGGGAAGTCAAGATTTGGGCACAGAGAAGACAAACACTATGGAAAAAGACGAAAACAAGTCCCTGATAGAGGTGGTACTTGTGGAGGAAACCACCCACATTTCATCATGTTGTACCTAAGAGATGCGCCCGGTTGCCCCTGGGCCTGGTGCGCTATAGAAATAAAATAAATACAAATAAAAATACAAATACCCAAATAGATCAAAGGTTAATGGAAACACCTGACAGTTCACCACCACTAGTTTCCACTCTGGAAAAAGTAAATGTGGATGTCCCAGAAAAGTGCAATGGGGTGGTGAATGGGGATTGAGTTCCTAGGCCTCCGCACGACTTCGAAAACAAAAGTACAAATACCAAAAAGGATAAAGCCACCTTCCAAGGTATGGAAATGGGGTGTAAATCTGGCCTAAAGGAAAACATGAATAGTGGGAACATAATAAGAGGGTTTCAGGCAGTACCGCAGTTGAGAGCCTTACCATCAGATGACATTCTTAGAGTGGCCTTTCTGATAAAAGGTGTGGAAAGATCAGTCTGTTGTTATGCTTCCAAAATGATTGCTCAATTGGTATGGAGCAATCGTGATGCCATCAAGACTTTATGTTTTTTATTTTGTTGGAACTATAATCTCAGGAAGAAATAGACTCCTTCCTAAATCCGGCCCCACATATGGAAACGATAACATCACGCATGTTGGAAATGGGAGCAGGCACAATGGGTGAAACTGGGAAGAGAGATAAATGGGACCGGCTGGAAGGGGCGATTCAAATGTTTAAAAAGGAGAAGCAAAGGCAACAACATCTTTGAAAGATCGGACTTAAGAATAACATCATGGAACATGTGTGGCTTTTAGAAATTAACAAGAATCACCACAGCGACTGTCATCACATTACAAGAAACTATGGCTGTGGGTAGGGTTTTCAACGTAGTGCAAGCAGCAATATGGGTGCAAAGGGATGACCAAAAGGTGGGCTGGCAGTAGCCATAGACCTAAGGTGGGATTGTACACATTGTGAGGTGGAGGTTGTCTCACCCGATTTGATAGTTATACACATTGTTATTCCACAGCCAAAGCTAAATCTCTTGATTGTAAATGTTTATGGAAATCAATCCACAGCACAAACGATGGCGTTACAGTGTGTGCTGGATACTCTGTTCAGGAATTGGTTGGGGAGACAAGAAAATGCAAATGTACTAGTGGCAAGAGACTTTAATACGGCCTGTGTGCAGATGCAGCCAATGCAGATAAATCAGCGAGGAGGGAGAAACAGATCTAGAAGTGAACAAACAGATCAGCTTTGGAAGTCGTTTATGGCAGACTGGGACCTTTCACCTTGTATCCCGGGAGAAGAAAACATCAAGGACGTACACACATGGAAGAGAGGAAACAGGACCTCCTGGATTGATCATATCTTCCTGTCTCGAGGACCTGAGCAGGTAAAGTGACTGTTTAACCAAGGAAGAGACCATGGGGAGCGATCACTTTCCTACTATGCTTGTGTTACATATCCGATTAGCAAAGCAGCACATTGAGCCTGCCTTGTTCTTCATTACTGTAGCTGGGGGGGGGGGGGTGTATTAGATGGAACCTCAGGGCGTGCAGATCGTTTATGCACAGATGGGAGAAGCAATTAGCACTGATGGCAGAAGATGGGAGAAGCAATTAGCACTGATGGCAGAGCTGGGAATAAAACTAACTGGAACTACAAGAGCAAGTTGTTAAACTCCATGAAGTTGCTCTCACAGTAGGGGCAACTGCAGGGAAATTTCTCCCATACAAACCCATACGACATGAGAGTTCAGAAGGCTAAAACCACTAAGAGAGCGGAACTTAGAGCATGCCTTACAAAGTCTACCTCTTACCAAACCTTTTGTGAAAGAAAGATGAGGATTTTGGCAGGCCATAAGAGGGTATTGAAACTAATCAGGAGGGAAAACTCAATAAAGAGCAACCAGGAGATGGCAGGCCCATTAGCTAGAAAGGACGCAGTCAACTTTTGGACCCCTATGAGAGGAGTTACAAGGAAAGCTTAGGGGACTGTCACATGCTTGGGGAAAAATACAGGGAAAATACTCTGTACCTGCAAAAGAACCTGCATGGGACCCAGAAGGAGAGGGGAAACCCTCAGACAATGTGTGCTCATGGGAAGTGTAGGATGTCTCATGGGCAATTAGTAAAGTTAAACTCTCAAGAGCTCCAGGACCTGAAAACATCCCGCCCATCTCTTATCATTAGACAAAATTGAGAAACATGGGCTCTCCACCTTTGGGAACTATTCCAATACATTTCCTTGGCACATGTGGTGCCTGATTCCTGGAAACAAGCTTTCATAGTTCTGATGCACAAGGAGGATAAGCTAAACCTGCTAAATTTTAGACCTAGAGCATTGCTGGATTCATCCAGCAACATTTTTGGAATCTTGCTTTTGAGAGATCTTAAAGCCCAGATTATTAAACACAAACTTTTCTCCAAATGCCAAATAGGCTTTCGAGCAGGAATGGGTACCACATTAAACACATTTACGATGGCTCACATGAAGGCAGTAGTCAAAAAGAAAACACTGGACACATGGCTTTTATGGACATGAAAAGTGTGTTCGATACAGTTAGCCGAGGACGGTTGTGGCACAAGCTCTTGCTGGCTGGGGTCCCATCCAGGTTGGGCAAATTACTGGCTGTGCTGCATACAAACACAGCAGTCAGGGTATGTCTGGCAGTGGTGGGGCTATGACAGCACCGATCAAGACTTTTGTGGGGCTGAAGCAGAGCTGTGTGTTGGCTCACACACTCTATAACTTGTATACCGCAGACATGGATAGAGTGTGGGAAAGAGGTCTTACCAATCCGGTGAGGCTGGGTTCAGTAACGCTGGATTGGATTGCTTTCGCGGGCGACGTTGCCCTGTTCGACCTCATGCCAATAGGGCTGCAAAGTAAACTTGCACTGTTCCACTCGTACGCTGTGGAAAATTATCTAAAAATAAATGGTCTAAAATCAAGAGTCTGTGTATTCTCGACTAAGAGAAGTCCTAAGATGATGACATGGAGGGTAGGAGATGAGCCGCTTGAGCAGGTGACAGACCTGACTTATCTGGGTTACAAGTTTCTAATTCCACCCCAAAAAAAGGAGGAATACTATACCCAAACTCAAAATATGGACCCCAGTTAACAAAAATGTAACGGGTGTATGCACAGGTATGCACCATTTCCTTGACCCCACTCATTCAATTCTATTTGATGCAAGGTGAACCACCAATTCTCTATGGGCTTGACATTAACTCAGTAATATGGGGGAAAGCCTAAATATGATCCAGGGAATCCTCTGGAAGAACACTCTGAGGTTGGCAACTTCTACTCATTGTCAGATGTACTTGATCTTAGTGAATGATGTAGCAACAAAAGACAACAACATCTGTAAAAAAAATTGATGATTTGAAAAAAGTAAATCAAGCACTTTCATATGTACTGAGGAACAATGACTTTTACGGGGATCATGCCACTTATTGATATGCCTTCAATGGCAGATCGACTTTTCAGCATGTTAGTAATGCTAAGGCGTCTGAATTATCTGAGCAATACACTATTCATCCTTTGAACTGTTGTGAGATAATAGGTGAGGCAATACAATTATATCAGCTGCATTAGGGGGTTTACAATTCGTTTGTGAGAGAAGAGTTTAGAGGTTCAATGTTTCCCAATGTTTTTTGTCCGGGACATGATTGACTGGATGAATACTCTTCACCCATTTCTGCATCAAGAATATCGTTGTGTATTCATGTATTCTGAGAATCCTTGCTTCTGGACAAACATAGAGCACATTTTACAGTTTCTATATGAGAATGAGTTGTTCATTCTTTGCTATTGAGGGGCACACACACTACAGACTGCCACTTGTTTTCAAAATGTCACTCCAAGTGAAATATTGCAGAAGGTGAAAGAGTAGGATGAGGTATAAGAAAGCAAGAAAACCAACATTCGTGCTAACATGCATGGAATTCAATATGGACGGTACACACATCATTCAGAGGTCAAATGCATACTGCGAAATTGAGGCCCCCTGGTTTTTTAACTCTGAGCTGCGAAGAGTATGAATAGAATGATCTGATCGATTTTATTCTTGAATGCAGCCCCTCAAAAAAATGGGGCAGAACACATGACACCAACTGAACTCTGTGCAATGGGATTTTAGTTTTAATATATTTTAATGATTAATGCATCATTTCTTTTTTTTTTTATTATTTAGCTCCAAGTGCATTTTATTGTCACGAAAGACTCAATGAGTCATAATTTTAAATACAATCTACTCCAATCTGTGCAATGGACCCTGTTCTTGTGTCTCACTTTTTCCACCGTTGTCAGGCTATGTTGCATTTCTTATGCAGCAAAAATAATGCTTCCCTTCGACATGTTAAAAATGTTTTTGGTGGAAGGATTAACGAGCTTGTGGAACACCTCACATTTAGATGATTTAATGGGTGAGAGATTCCCCAAAGTTAGAAGATATAAGTGCAAAAAGAATTATTACACAAGGTTTAGATTTGGACTCCCTAGACCTATGTGCTCATCTGGAGAGGTGAACGGTGTCATGTCTTCCGCTCGTCACCACATGACTGGAAAATCACCCAAAACACACAACCTCAAATGTAATGAACCATGCCAGTTCATCAAGGACTACAGTCCTGTCATAGCGCGCTTTGGAGTGCAAGCATTGATGTTCAGTAAGTAGCAGAAAACAGCATTGCTGTTTCATACTATTTTCCAGCTTATCTAACAAAATGTGAGAGACGCAACTGGAGTTTGGGCTGATTTGACAGCAGCTAAGAACTTGAGTCAGAAATTGTTCAGTGTTAGCATCAAAATGTTCTCTTGCAGTGGGTGTGGTACATATTAAGCTTCTGGCAGACTTACCAGCACTCCGCTTTATGGGCAAAGTGTCAATAATTTGTGGTTGAGCCTTTGACCTGCTATTTCTAGGAAACGTGTGCTACAACCACTGTTTGAAATGTAAGAATTGTTTAATAATAATTTGATTGCCAGATATTATCCATAGAGGCCAGTATTATGGATGACATGTAATTGTATGAAGCAGCAGAGCACTACTTTTATCACAATGTGGGTGGCACATATAAAAAGGGACATTTCAAGTTACTTGATTTCAAGTTACCATGCCAGTTATTGGAATGGCTGTTTCTAAACATGATTTTGAGGATCCATTGACACCCATGAAAACATTGTTTGCCAAACTGTTCCACAATGTATTTGCCCAGCGCTAGAGAGAAAGAGGTCAGATAGAAAGACACCATACAACCCACCAAAGCAAAACAACCATTTGAGTATGTTCTTCTAAGTCACAAGCATGCTTGGATGATTTTGCAATCAGAAAATTATCAATTGATCTATTATGAAGAGCATATATTTTATATCACCTGATTTTTCCAAGACCGTGATAAACGAAACGCGACTTGTGACCAGAGGTTGAAAACTTGGCTCTCTACTTTGAACTGCACATATATGATTTTTACCAATGAAAGCTAAACTACTGAATTTCTAGAACCACAAAACAGCAAAGCATTTTGCTGGGCACAGGAACAAGAGGCAATAGATGTGACCACACTGGTTAAGATCCCCCATTTCCCAGAGGGATCCACATCAACTAAAGTAATAATGCATGTATTTATTTATTCATTCCTCTTTATTTGTTTACAGTTCAGAAGAAAATTATAATAACCTTACATATTGAAATCATATTGTTATTCTTATTCTTACTCTGATCACCATCGTTAACTGGAGTGCCAGATACAATGTTAACGTTAGTGATACCCGTGTTAATAATGGCAATAATGTTAGTAGCAAAGGAGGTAGCAATGATAATGATGAGATTTGTCCCCGATATCTTGTACGGGTTGGAGGCATTAGCTATACAAGATATGAACTGGCTTAATATACTTGAGGGCCAGTATTGGCGAGCAGTCTTGGGTCTGGGCCCAGCTTGTTCTGTCCAGTATCTTAGGTTGGAACTGGGCTTGACATTCTTGAAAGGCATGGCATTGAGAGCCCGAGGCGTGTTCTATTTGAAAGCTATTTCCTCCTTATCCTACAAACTGCTTAGTTTGGCTGGTACCAACTTTGATAACGAAAGTTCACCCCAAGGAAATAGCTACAAACAGTTAAATGAATCTCTCTTTGCTGACATAGGCCCTCATTACGACCCTTGCGGAAATCGACCGACCGGACCGCCATAGCGTAAATAGCGTTTCCGCCATTGCACGACGGAGCAAAGTGCGGCTCATTCCGACCCATCGGGCACGAGCACCACGCCATGGCGGAAGTGCAAAGTCCGCGATGGCGGAAATGTCCCCAAAAGGCCCCTCACCGCCGTCGTACGGCGACCTAGGTGCAATACCGCCACCGGACATAGCGGTCACCGCAAAGAGCGGCAATCGGAAAATACGGTGACCGTAAATATACGGAAACGGAAGCAAAAACATGGTCCCGGAACGGGAAACAGCACGCCGTACACCTATAAAATCAGAACATTCACACAACCATTAAAAATACTACCCTGAGAGACATCCCAACCCGACATCCACCCTAGTGAAACCAAAACAATGGGAAAAGTAGCAAAAAAAGCGTGCGACCGCAAGCGGCAGGTCCACTTCTCACGTGAGGAACTCACGGTGCTCACAGAGACCCTCCAGGAGAATGCTGCCGTCGTCTTCTCGACGCAAATGACCAGGACGGCACTTGCGAACAAGAAGGCCATATGGGCCCTGGTGGCACAGCGGGTAAGTGCGGTGGGGACCGCACCCCGCAACCCACAGCAATGCAGAAAGCGATGGGACGACCTGCGGATCCGCGTCCGTAGCATACTTTCTGCCAACCGAAACATTGCCACAGCTACCGGGGGAGGATCGGAATCACCCATCAAGCTGACCCCCTGGGAAGAAATCTGTGCCTCCACCATTGGAATGGAGACCATAGAGGGAGTCGGAGGGATGGAGAAAGGAGTGCAGACATCCGAAGAATCAGGTAGGTGGCCCAAATAAAACTATGCTAAAACCACAATATCCAATCATGTGAAGTACCATGTGTCCACATAGTGCAACAGAAACACATGTCCAGGAGAACGTCCACTTACATTGGCCTGATAGCGGACATTAAAAGTCAAATTAAATAAATAAATAATTAAAATTCCTAAAAACACCCTCTACACGTGCAGCAGGCACCCCCTAACTGCAGGCTGCAATACAACTGCACCCTCAATCCACACAAAAATGAAACCACCTCCAAGGCCCTGACCCAAATCACCCTCAGGTACCACCCCAATGCATGTGATACATTGCCATTCCAATTTCCACAGACCCATTAATAACGCTCGCCCTCCTTTACTCCACCACAGGGTCCGATTCAAACGACGAGCTCCAGGACACCCCTACCAGCACACCTGCAAAGAGGGCCAAGACCAACGGCCAAAGACCCTCCACCTCAGCTGCACGCATCAAGACACGGCTGCAGCACAAATCAAGTGGCAGCACACAGGAGGGGACTCCAACAGGCACCCCAGCAGCCAGCATGGCCACAACACCACCACCACCACAGGCCCCCCCAATGGATGCCACAGAAGGCACTGCTTCTGGTGGCAGCAGCACCATAGGTAACACTGCATTAATGGCAGCATGCTCCGACACAGAAAACGGTGATGTCGATGTACGATCCATCCATGACCTGTCTCAATCCCCCTGTTTGTTTCATCCCGTACAACATGAGGATACCACGCAGGGGCACTCACAAGACGACGACTGGCCATCCCCCACAAGCCCTGTGTCAAGGCAACATGAGGTGATCAGCCCCTCTGTGACTCCACCGCAAATGGCCATGGCCCAGCAGAGGCAACAGTCCCTCGACCAGGTGATCGAGCAACAGCAGCAACTGGCCACGCTCCTCAAGGAGCATGCTGATGAATGTGGGGGTACCAAGGCAGCCATAGAAACATGTACAGAGACACTAAGGGCAGAAATGGAGAGAAGCACCGAGAGCCTGAGAGAACAAATGGAGAGAAGCACCGAGAGCCTGAGAGTACAAATGGAGAGAAGCACCGAGAGCCTGAGGGGGGAACTGCATGCGACGTCCAAAGACGTATGTGCTGAACTTGCCGCTGTGCGCCGTGTGCTCACTGAGCTCTCACAAACCCTTAGGGACATGCATGGACGTGAGCAGGCAGAGACATCATCCGTTGCAAGTTCCGTCCAGGGCAGCCCCCAACGTAGATCTGGGAGGAACCTGCGCTCCACAGGCAGGGGTGCCCCTGATACCCGGAGAGGGGGCTTGCAATAGCGACTGCCCACTGACTATGAGCATCTTTGGACACTGGTGTTCGGGGGGGAGGTAGGAGGGTGGAGGGGGTGTGTTGGGCTTACTTGGGTGGCGGGTCGATGGGGTGTGTAACACAATTTCACATATGCTATAAACATTTCACAATCATCCAATGAGATGTGTGGACATTGATCTTTGTGTACGAGGCCATCATAGGCGTACAGTCCATATTGTGCATGTTCCAGACACACACAGTGCCACAACTCCCGTGTCCATGTATCAACCACCAGGCGTGAGTGCTAGAAGCATGAATCTATGATAATCTGACGAATTTCACGGCCCTCCTGTGCCTCGCGGACTCCTTCAGGTTCTGCCACATCCCCACCCACATCATGACCATATTCTGGTGCTTGCAGTTCTGCGTCAGGGGGCATGGGCACATTTCTACGTATGCACATGTTGTGTAGCATGACACATGCCATGACCATTTTAGCAACCTTCTCATGGCGGTACAGGAGTGCCCCGCCAGACCTGCTGAGGCAGCGGAAACAAGCCTTCAGTAGGCCGAATGCCTGTTCTATGACTACACGGGTACGTGAGTGGGCATGGTTGTAGTCCTCCCCATGCTGGTCCTGTGGGTTCCGGAGTGGTGTAAGGAGCCATCTCTTCAGTGGATACCCGGCATCACCTGTATGTGGACAATAAAGGATGTTTGAGGAATGACATTGCTACGTAAGCACCCCCCCCCTTCCTGGCAGGTCATTGCCGCATCACATACCCCACATTATCATGCATGAAATGAGACTCACCGAGTAGCCAGGATCTGTTCCCTGCATGTCGCTCCATGTAGCGTGGTATTGTAGAGTTCCGTAAGACCATGGAATCATGGGTTGATCCAGGAAATCGGGCACAACAATGTGTAATGATCCCGTTTTAGTCACATACCATTTGTACATTAAGAGAATGATATTGTTTTCGGTTGCGGTACTGGGCCTCCATGGCATGTGGGACAACCAATTCCACATGGGTGCAGTCGATGGCACCAATGCAACCCGGTATGCCGGCAAGTGCATGGAATCCCACTTTTGTGTTGGTAATTTCCTGCTCCGAGCGTGGTAGAGAGATGTAGTCGTCTGCATGCTTCAGGAGGGCATCGAGCACTTGCAATAGTGTCCGTGAGAACAGTGGCTGTGATATGCCATGCAACTGTCCGACTGTGTGCTGGTAGGTGCCTGTGGCCAGGAAGTGGAGTACAGACACCACCTTCAGTAGGGGTGGGATGACGGTTGGGCTATCTATCATGCTGACAAGGTCAGCGTGTGTCATGTCCACAATGGCGGTTATGGTGTCCCGGTCCAAACGGTAGAGGGTGTGGATCTGCTCATCAGTGAGGTTGAACCGTTGTGCTCGGAGGCGTGGGATTGCGGGCTGCCTGCGTGGTGGTAGTGGCTGTGCTGGTGGGTCTTGCTGGCCCTGCCTTGCCCTCCTCCTCCTCCTGCGTCTCCTCTGTGCGGCCGGTTGTTGTAGTAGTTGGTGTTCGTCTTCTTCTTGAAGTTGGAGTACTTGCAGTGCTATCAGGTCCCCCAGGGCCAACATCGCAAGTCCTGCCGGCAGCATTTTGGAGTGGGTGTGGTTGTGGGAGGGGGTTGGGTGTGCAATTTATGTGTTTCCAAGCTGTATAGCCTCCACCTGTGGTGATTCATTCCACCTGTGCAAGCCGCAATCCCCTTTGGGCGAGCACGTCCCGCACACAACGCTGCAAATCGACGCATGGCATCTTGCTATTACAATCATGTATTTCATCCCGATGGCAGTGAGATATCGCTTCATATGTTAATTCTGCTATGCTCCCATTGTTTCACATACTATATTCGCTGTCGGGAACAAACTTGTGAAGGGTCAGTGGAATGTAGTACTCGATTAACGGTGGACCCTCATGCAGCTCTGTACCGCGGTTCACCGACGGGCGGGGCGTCCCATTTGTGAGTGTAGCCAGTTGCCATTTTCACACACAGCCGCACTAGATGGATTAATTTGTGATTTCAAGCGGCCACAGATGCCTTTTCGACGTGATGTTGCAAATGAGGAATTCGAAGGACGGCGCTTTCGGTTTTCAGCTAGCGGCGAGGAGATGCCCACAGGTCTGACTGCAAATATAACGTTCTATTGTTCAATGTCCTAGGGACAGGGGCCATGGCGAGGATGCAATGATTGATATGAATAGTATGGGATGCGCAATAGCGAAGTAGGCGATAAGGCCGGACGTTCCCAATTACATGTTGCTTCACAACACTGGAATTACGGGCTGGGGCACAGTGGATTTTGCAGGCTGCATTACGCACAGACTCAATGGAAGTTTCACATGTCATGTGAGTATGGAAGCAGGCGTTTGTGATAGTGTTTTCACCTCGATATAGATAATTATGATTCGCTAGTGGTTTTTGGTTGGTGATGATCCTTTGGAGTGGGCTAGCATGCATATGGCTGTGGATTTGGTGTGATCATTGAAGTGAGTAATTCAAATGTAGTTCTGATGGCCATACTATTCTTTTTCATTTCGTTTGGGTGACAGGTATCTCCTCCCCTTTTGCCACTGCCATCTGTATGCCACTCCTGCAGATGGATTTTACTCCCGACACCTGCTGCTTCGTGTTAATCAGTGGAGCAGCATTACGATCTTATGGGACGATCGCCAATGGGCCACATGCCCTTACGCAGTACTAGTGGCTAGGAGCAACATTTCGGCCTTTCAGCTGGACTAGTGCCTCCCTATTGGGACGGCCCTGCGGGTCGAGGCGCTTCCATGTTGCCTTTTCGTACGAGAATGTAGCCCCTGTGTGCCATGAGGGTACAGGGCGTCACACAAGAAGTAGCTGGTCATTTATTGCGGATGCAGGCCACAATGGTGAAATGTATTTTGGAGTTCATGGCCTGATGGCTGTATGGGCTTGGTGATTTTGTTGTGCATTAAATTCCTATTCTGATATGAACCGTGTAGCGTTCTTCTTTGCAGGTGATGTGTCATATTCCTATTTGGGGAGCGATGTATTGTGAGGAGATCTGCATTGGGTTCCAGCCTCGGAGTATAGTTGCGTGGTACTGTGCTGGGCGCGTTTGCCTACGAAGCCCAGTGAGGTCAGGGATGAGGGCTGCCAATGTGACTGTTTTGATGATGTGATGCTCAGGGGCGGGGGAATGGCTTTTGTGTAACAGATGCCGGTCAGCCAGTTGGATTGGTGGTATGATGTGATTATCAGAATATGGCTGGTCACAGGTGCCTGTGTTTGCGTGCGTTTCTTGGAGGGAGACTGAGGTCATGTCCATTTGTGTGGCTTCTGTATTCGTGCCATCTGTGCCCTGCAGCTTCCATTGGCCCCTCTTGAGATTCATTTGTTCGTTGGCAGGCATGGATGACTTGTACATTTCACTGGTTGCATTGTGTGGCTTCATTGCACCTACGGGGAGTTGTACAATGTGGCCAGGGAGCGGTGTACAGGCACTCAGTAGGGCCGTTTACGGTTGGTTCGCGATGCCGTACTTCTCACCATGGTGGAATGGTACTTTCCGCCGTGCTTGATGGCGTTAGGTGCATGTCCGCTGGGGTCAGAATTCGCGTACCGTTGCGCCATGGTGGTAATTGCGGTTTGGCATGGCGCGCGCGTACTTGGTGCAGTTAGCGTTGGCGTTCACTGCGGTGTCGCTAATGGCATCGTACTTTGCGGTGACGGGTCATAATCGCACCGAGCGCTATTCGATGGCGGTATTGCATTTCCGCCATCGTTTTTCGATTTCCGCCAGGGTCGTAATGAGGGCCATAGACTGGTCCCATGATAAGAAGCGGCTAATGCCATTTATCCATCAAAAAAAATCTTTTATACAAAAAATGAATAGATGGGACTGGACTCAAAACTATCTGTCAATCTTAATCTCAATCTTATCAATCTTAATGTCAATATTAATCTGTCAAATTTGAAGGGGTACGAAGCTGTATCTCACGTAATCCACAGATACAGAAAGCCCAACAATACCTGTTACTATGCCCAGATCCAGAGGTATGTCAATTTATGTTAAGATTGCGGATGAACCAGCTACAGGTACTAGCAGTTATTGGGCCACGATTGTGTATTCTACCGAAGGACAGGAGTGTTGTATCTGTGAGAAGGGAGAACATTTAGAAACTAATAGGCATGTCCTGACAATGTGCCCCCGTTTGGGCCCACTGTATATGAGCATGCTGGGAAAGCTGGTAAACAACTATGAGACTATTAAGGGAGAGTCCTTTTGGGATTACTGTTTAAATTGCGATTCAATTAGGACTCAACTGGCACTATACAGGGTTTGGGTTAAAGTCAAATGTTTATTACCCAACCATCCGGCATCAGTGGAAACGTGCGGGGCTCCTCTGGAACCTTAGGAATCACTCCTTATGTTCAAAGCCGGAAGTCTGAGGTCGGATTATTACGATTGATTCCTGGTACTCAGTTGTATGTGTCCTTCCGTGTCAGGCATCCTGTGTGTAGAGTTGCATATGGTATGTATGGAGCGTGCCACACTTACCTTCTATATTCTACCTCTGCATTGCACTGTATTATCCTTGTACTGTATTGTGTCTGATTATGCATACATGTATAATTGTATTCAATCCTTTTATAATTTTCATATTTAATGTATTGATTGTAATATGTTTACATTAAGTCATTTTATGTACTTGTATCTTTTGTGTAAAGTTCAAATTTGAACTATTTCACAATAAATGTATTATTATTATAACAATGTAGGCTTGTGTGAGCGAATTAATTGTTCTGTTTCAGGTAGGGCACTGTGTATGCGTGACCTATTACCATTATTACCAATGAGAGTTTCCACAAACTCGAAATCAGTAGAATTCAACAACCTCAAAAAAGGAATTTTACGAAGGATGCGAAGGAGCTCACTACGGTTCATCCTCTTTTTGTTTTATCCTATAGTTCTACATCTATCGTAAAGATTATTGTGTCAAGAAGTAATTGTGCCCCTTTAAAAAATACTAGGCATTTCCTTTTGCCTGCTGGCTGGTTGTATCCGAGCTACGCACACTCTGACCTCCACCTCTGTGACTGCAGCACCAGAAGGCTTACTCGCATCGCTCAGCGTTGGCTCACATAAAGTGCCAGTCTCAGCGGTTACTATTTCCTCAATAAATTATGTTCTGTTGTCTTTCAAAAGCCAGCTGGTCAAAGTCCCCAGGGCCCTTTGCGTCCTTTTATTGCATGTAGACTTCCTAGAGTTGAAACTCCCATACCCCCCGGATCATCTGATGGTGTATACAGCACAGGGGTTGTTGGCATTCTAGAGGTTGCTAAGGAGCTATTGGCAGTTGGCATACTGGTGCTGTGGGAGGCTCGAATGTTATGGTAGCTTATTTATAATGTGCTTAATACCCAGAGGTTTCTAAGTGCAGACCCGGGGGTCGAACTTGATATGATATAATATGATATTTTATTTATATCGCGCCCATACACAGGTGTTTCAGAGCCTTTCAGAGCGCGACCAAGCAAAGGGAGGGGGAGCAGGGGAGAAAAACAAAAACAAAACGATCTTACTAGGCCCAGTGACATTGAGAACGCGCAAGTGCATGGGATAGGGTAAGGGGGAAAAGTGCAAAGGAAAAGGGAGGGGGTAAGAAAGTGCAAGACATAGGAAAACTATAAGTTAGTGGATAAAAACAAGTGAATAAATAAGGTGATAAGAGCAGTGATTGGTGGAGCCCGTGAAGGGAACAGTGCAGGGCAAGTCAGATAGGGTAACATCTGATAAGTGCAGGAGAGGAGTGGGGGGACGTGTAAGGGTACAGATAACAGGTCCCAGTGCAAGGGTGGCCAGGAGGCAGTGCCGGAGGATGTCCGGGAGGGCAGGTAACTGAGTCAAGGGTCCTCGTTGGCAGGTGAGGCAAATCTGAGAAGAGAAGGCAGATCAGCATGGGAGGAGAGTGGCAAAGGCAGATGCGAAGAGGAAGGTCTGAAGGAGCTTCCGAAATCGTGGATGGTTTTCCTCCAGTTTCAGGGTGGCCAATCCAAAGGGAGGCTCCGGCCGAGGACAGAGATCTGCCCCCTGCATGTTTCTTAGAAAAACGGCTGACCCTGAGAGAGTTAGAGGTAGAGGAGCAAAGGGCTCAGGAAGGGAGGTATTTACGGAGGGATAGTTGAAGGTATTTTGGACCCAGGCCCCAGAAAGCCTGGTGGACAATGCAAAGGGTTTTGAATTTAATCCTTGCATCCACTGGGAGCCAATGGAGGGATTTCAGTGCTGGAGAGACACAATCCCAGGGCTTGAGGCCAAGGACAAGTCTTGCAGTTCTGTTCTGGATTAGCTGTAGAGGGCAGAGGGTGGAGGCAGGTAGCTTTAGAAAGAGGCTGTTGCAGTAGTCCAGCTTAGAGAGAATCAGAGTTTGGGAGACAGTGAGTTTCTGTGGGAAGGAGAGGAAAGGAAAGGTAACTCTGAGCAGGTGTAGTAGGAAGTTAGATTTTTTTGAGACTTCAGAGATGTGTGAAGAGAAGGAGAGTGTGGAATCAAAGATAACCCCAACGTTCTTTGCTTCGCAGGTAGGGTTGCTCTGTGTTGTCTTGGTTCCAAGGTGAGCATGTTGCCGCTGAGCTATCCTCTGTAGACATTGCGGCAAAGAAGGAACTTGTGGTTTTAGTAGGCCAACATCCATTATTGATTTTGATTGGGGGAACCCTGATTGCAGTGTTTCATGCAGGGTATAGCACTGATCACGCAAGAAAATGTTATCTTTACTATCTTTACTACCAAATTCCATTCGAGAAATAATGATCTAAGTTTATTTTCTGTGCTTGCTTCTTCTGCATCGGCGGTTCTGGGGCCTTACAAGCCAAGCTTACTTCAGTCTCTTTGATAGAAAAAGGTTGTAATCATTCCTTGGTTAGCTGTAGCTTCCGTTTTATCGTGAACTCACTCCTTTCCCCATTACATTTCAATTACTGTGAGAGACTCACAACCGAGTCAATGGCACCTCAATGTAGGGTGTAAATTGCTGCTGTATTATAGACTTACCCTTATTAGGGTGTTTTCCAGGCATTAACTGGTGGATTTCTGTCACAGCTGCTATGCTATAACTCTCCTCAGATCCATCAATATCAACCTATGTGCTGCTTGAATCACCCACTTTATGAACAGCAAGTGTGACAGTATTAAAAGTTATCACAAAGGTACATTTAGACAAGGGCACTGGGGTGAATGGACTGCTACCAGAATAATCAAAACAGGCACAGTAGTCGTGACATAGTCTTGTTAGTGAGAAAGTCACAGCGTAACTTGATAACATTTTAGTTAGTAGCATTACTTGAAAACCTCAACCGTTGGCCTCTCACTGGCCCGGGATTAAAATGTGAAGCAAAGCTAAACCACACAAGGCCTGCTGTGCCTAGATTCCTCTTTGCTTGATATAGTTAGACAATGACGTTAGTCAATGTGAACAATTGTAGGCTTCTCCGGGCCTGGTATTCAAATAAGAGAGGCAGTACTTAAGGCGTGTTGGAAACCTTCATCCCCCGAAGCCACTGGAAACAGTGGTAACACTCCAGCTCACTCCACCTCACTCTGCTGTAATGGGGGTTATTATCAAAATTGGTTCCTCCTCCAGATGAATGGAAATGGAAAACAGAGCAAGCCAGCAGGGTCAGCAGCCAAAACAAAGTCAAAACGTAGTCACACTGAACGCTGGTAACACCACAGCTCACTTCACCTAGCTCTGCTCTAATGGGTGTTTTTATCACAATGTGTTCCTCCTCCAGGTGAATGGAGATGGAAAACAGACCATCCAGTAGGTTTCAGCTTCCAAACCAAAGTCAAAACGTAGTCGCACTGAACACTGGTAACACACCAGCTCACTCCAGAAGTAATACAGAAAAGACTGATAGGAATGTTTTTGATGCAGCCAGCAAAAGGACATGCATTCAGCCTCCTTCCAAACAGGTTCTCAGACCTCCTCAGGTAGAGATGGCCATAGCAAAGACATGTCCTATTCCCTATTGACATTCATAGAGGAAAGGGAATCTAAAAAAGGTGTATTAATGGATAGGAGTCAAACATTTCCTAAAGCGTACTGCAAAACACTGGAATCACCATGAATTTGCGATTGAGTTCAAAGTAGTGTCTGAATCAAAATGCATGAGTTCTATGTTAATATGTCTGTTATACTGCTTACTTAGACTTGATTTGTAGCAGTCCTACATGTATTTTTGAATGTTTTCTATTTGGCAACTCCCATTACACCAGGGCTCTTTCTCAATTGGAGTTGCAAAACAGTTTGCTTCTGGAACCTCTGTCCCGAAAACCACCGCCCCATGCTTGTTCTGCTTCTCTGGGTAGCAACCCCAGAAACATGGCTCATTTGCCCTTGTTTCTCACACCTCAGCCCAACCCTACTTTCATCCCTACCTCACTGAGAAACTCAGGCCTGCACTCCACCGGAAGTACTAACATTGCTCACTGTTCTCAGAGAGGCACAGCTCCACCTCACTGATGATGCCCAACAAGGCTGAAACAAGTGTATGGCGTTGCTTGCTGTTGGTACTGTTGTTCAGAGGAGAATTGCCTAGCATTTTGCTGCTGGACTGGCCCTGGGGAGGACAAAGACTGATATGCAGGGATATTTCTCCTCTGTGAAAGGGACAGTGAGCTAAAGACTTGGTTGAGACTCTCCCGGGGGCCATCCACCCAGGACAGGTCAATGGGCTGTGTTAGTGCCGGTAGAGAGACTCCCAGAACCCCCTCTGTTTTTCATATATTGTAACTTTGGGTTTCACCCTAAGTAACCAGGGGAATCCAGTCGTGGACCTCTTGCTCACTGTTCTCAGAGAGGCACAGCTCCAGATCACTGATGATGCCCAACAAGGCTGAAACACGTGTATGGGGTTGCTGTTGGTACTCTTGTTCAGTGGAGAATTGCCTAGCATTTTGGTGTTGGACTGCCCCTGGGCAGGACAAAGACTGATATGCAGGGATATGTCTCCTCTGTGATAGGGGCAGTGAGCTAAAGACTTGGTTGAGACTCTCCCGGGGACCATCCAACCAAGAACAGTTCAATGGGCAGTGTTCGTGTGATAGAGAGACTCCCAGAACCCCCTCTGTTTTACTCTGAATGTACATTCACAATGAGTTGCAAAGTGAATGAGGGTTTAGGGCAAGGCTTCAATGTTATAATAAGCATTAATCCAAGCATATTGGTTGCAATAAATCTCTCTATTTTTAATTTGTTGAAAATAAACGCATCTTTTTTTCTAAATGTATATGTCGATATTTCACAGCATTTTATAAAACTCAGTTTAAGGACAGTCTATTTAACACGTATATTTGCTAGGTTCCCTTCAACTGTGTTTCTATGACAATGTGTAGGAAGTGCACATTTGTCATTTTAAAATGGGAATTTTAACTGGGAAATATGTGTAGCAGCTAAAACACTTTCCCTTTGAGTTGTTCAGTAGTAACACGACTCCTCTTGATGATATAACCAGGGAATAACTACATTATTTTCCTAGGCATTTACAAAGTGATATATTATTTGCCTCCCAGTCTGTATTTGGCCATTGCACACAAAGGGATTCAAGGATCTCCCAATGTAGGCACTATTTGGGTCTAATTAGTCAAATATAAAGTTTCCAGAAGTCCTGCCACTTCTAAAATGTTTACAGTGTTTCCATGATGTACAGTCAATTTATATACCTACTCAGTATTTTTATTAATAAAGGGCTGGAATTTATTCTATTGCCATTATATTGTGCCTTAGCCTTATACGTAAACAATAGTACAGAGAATAGTATTGTCTTTGCCAGGCGGGTACCTTCTAATCGGCTAGTTCAATTCTGCCCATCTAGTAAGAGGTGTGTAGCAGTCAGGAAGATGGTTCAGCTTCCCTCTACAGCCTAGTTTGTCTCCTTCTGTATTGGGCATATATACTTCCTTTCCACCTGAGGAATGCCTTGGTTTGAACACCATATACTCCTCTCTCTCAGTGGCGTGCCTGCAATCCAAAATGTGTCCAAAGGAAATAAAGCTATTCTATTTTTCTTTCTGTTGTTGTAAATTCTTCTTCCCGTCATTCCTGTTCAATGGGTTTGGAATGTTATAGATTAAAGACCACTCCCTTTAGATGAGTGTATCATATCTCTATTTGAATTGGTCAGTCTACGTGATTGGACAGTGTTCCAAAAGTGACATCACACTAATCAATCCTCTTTGTACTCTTTGTGCATTTTACTGAAGAGGGCATTTCAATGGTTTTAACAGCCAAACCCCTCCCATTTTTTGTTGTTATCTTATAAATGTTCTATTACACAATTGTGAGTTTCTAAAACATTATGTTCCACACATGTGATTGATTTACTTATTTGTTTGCCAGATTTTTCAGTCTTAGGTGAATAGTCTCATCCGGCACAATATTGGGTGTCAGAATGACACATTTTTGCTTTTTATTCTCTGATACTTTCAAATAGTCTATAACCATCTCAGGATCTCAGCATAGCTGTCATGGACATGAGGATTTATGAACTACTGACGTGCACATTTTCTGTGCAGAAACATCTACATTAATATAGTTTCTATCATTAAACAAATACCAAGTTAATATTGTTTTACATTCACCTGATATGGTTTCTCACTATGAAAGTGAGTTGCTATGACACTCCTATCAAAAGAAATTCAGGAAAATATGATACCATAGGTATCATTCAAATATGAATTGAGTTTTTCAAGAAATGGGTTTCAAAGATTATAAAATGTTATTTCTATACCCTGGTCTGGGAACATGCCATATGGTGTCAGTCCTTTGAGGCTTCATAACTGGGCCATGTGTGACCCCATAAAGGCCTGGTGGTCATAATCCTATTGTTGGAAATTGTTTGAAACTAGGCAGCTCATTTCCAAATGTTGACACCACTCTCTGCCTCTTAAGTGAGTATACGAGCTGGCTTTCACAGATGCCAGTATTTATATCTCTGCAAGCATGAATAGCATCCCTTAATGCAAAGCCTATTTGATGAGTGTTCCTGATAATTTTGTGCATGTCTGCTGCGTGCCCAGGTTTCAGAAAACATTTCTGTATTTTTAGTGAATTCTCGGATAGATCCATTGTCAGAGACATTGCAATTTAACATTTTACCCAATGTTGCTAGTTTCATAAACAAATGTCACATATGAAGTCACTTGTCTTTTCCACATTTGCCCCATATGTTATTCTTTAAATAGGGGCATTATAACATGTTTAATACCAGCATCTTCCCGATGAAAATGTATTTCATGTATATGCATTTTATATTGTGTATGACTCATTCTCACACCTGTTAAGAAGAAAGCAGAAATAATACAGGCCCAATTCAAGGTTCTCTTTTTCAGATAATGTTGTTCTTTTTCATTTCAGATTGATTGTTTTCCTGTTAATACCGATGCTTTATACTTTCATGTAACATAATTTCTTTTTATTGTAGTCCTTGTAATTTTGCTTGTTGTAGATGGGCTGCTGACATCACCATAGTTATGTGCACATGATTCATTCAAATGCTTTGAGCAAAATGCAGTTAATCTATTTATTTATTTTAAAATTTGGAATTAACACTTGCATACCTTCCCTTTGCCTAGATGTCCCTGCAACACACACTATAATAACTACAAACACTGGTTGGTTTACTACATCACAATAGATACAACATTCATCAGTTTAACATAAGTGAAATATACACCTTATCCAGGTTAAACATGGGGACATTGCTGTAGATGTTTAAGTGTTAGATGTGAGGTATTCTATGATCCACATGAAGGCAAACATGCATGTTTGAGACACGTCAAGTTTTGTAAATCTTGCAATGTATCTCTGACCCAAGATTTATGTTAAGCGATACCTAAAGAAATATGGCAAACTGAAAAACAAACTAAAGTCAACTCTTATCTGATACAGGTATTCAATTCCACACCATCATGTTACATATTACAATTCCACAAATAGGCCATTATATCATTTAATTTAGTCTCACAATGCACCAGATTCAGTGGATCGAAGAGCATCGAACTATTTCAACGTTATGATCACCAAGCATGCCTTTTCACTTTCCAAGCTATCATGTCAAGTTTTCCAACACCATTATCCCTCAGTCTGCCTTCACAGCCCCTGGAGTGAATACCAAAAGTAGGTTTTGACTTCATACAAAATAATTGAGATTAATAATGAAAACAAAATAACAAGGTAATGGTTTTCAAACCCTGGGCTTCAAGACATATTAATGTGAATGGCCTAGAGGAGGTCTCCTCTTATGACTATTTATGCATTAAGTTTACTGATAATGGGTCCTGGGTCGCTAAGCATGCTAAAGCCTTCCTGGGCATGGATCAACACAGCAGGGGCATAGGAAAGTTCACCACCCATTATACGGGTGTTATTACTCCAGCTTTCAAGGTCTATAAAGCCCAAGCAATCACATCAGCTCATGATGGAGCTGGCATATGAGGGTAAGTATGCCCCCAAGAACTGACACATTATTAAAGTCATTATTCATCTTCCTAAGATCACCCTAAGACCTACAGCGGATATAGTGAGTTTAGAACCACTGATGTACTGGGCTAGGATCTGGGGGATCCCAGGACTAGCAAAATACAGGGATGCCCTTTCACACATAATAACGCTAGATGGAGCAAGCATGTAAAGAAGGGACTAATTGCTTTGAACCTTGAATCCTTGTTGGAGATTCCATCAGATGATGGCAGTGAAAGTAAAGGAAGAGTAATACATGGTGCCATAACTCTCACAAGGGGAAACCTGGAAAATGCATGCCTACTGTTGAGTTTGGGAACATCGTATCTGTGCAACCAAAATTACTGATTTGAGATTCATCTTGATTGAATCTTCCCCCTTTTGCAAGAGTTCTATACATGGAGTAAAGGATGAACACACTCAAGGTGGCAGAGTTCCTATGAATTGGCATGGTTTTAATTCTGCCACCTGTCAGGTGTGTGGCATGAGTGATGAATCCAGCAAGCATTTCATGTTCTTCTGTGAACAGCCAAAGAGATGCGGGCAACATACCCGATATTTATTAGATGTTTGGATAATGCCCAAGCCTATTGTAAGTCTATCCATGATCCTAATATTGTCTATTTTGTATCTAAATATATTCATAGAGCTTGGCTGAGGAGAGCAAGAATAATAACATCCCAGCCTTGATAACCTAATCTGCAACTGATACATTACTACGCTTGGTTGTGCTCTGGTTTTTAATCAATGCAATGTGTTAATGGAGATGCTTTTATGGTATAAACTGAATAAATCTGCTGATGATGATGATGAAAAACATTTACATACTGTGATAAATTGACTGCCTGGTTCTGGGTAGTGACAACCTGGTGACTAAGTGGATCAGTAGTCCCATGATAGTGCATTGTAGACTCAGTGATCGTAAAGGGAGGAACCCTAACACACACCGCCTTTGCTCCCAAAACAGTGCTGTACCTTATGGCAATCCTGGGAAGCTAGACCTTCCCCACATACCTAGTCCAATAGGGCAACACAATCCTGACAACTCATCCCCTACACAAACCCCCAGAGATACCCTGAAGAGTAAACGTAGAGCACCAAACCACAATTTAGAGAGTCCAAAGTACTCCCTTAGCTGGCCTAAATTCATAATATTAGGAAAAGCTGCATTCCCTTAGTTAATGTTATCTACAGTAAACTCTGTGTAATCACATTACAATTATATGAATGTGTGAAGCAGGAGGAGGCAACAAAGTTAGATGAGAGAGAAATAGGAGGTTTTCACATGTGGTAAAAGTATTGTCTTAGAGTGTGATGGTGAGCCAGAGGAGGTGGTAACATCACAGAATAAGAGTTGACATGATGTGATGATAACCATAAACCACATAAGACCAATGGCGGAGCGAAAGAAGGATGAAGTGGTGTGAATTTATTAGAAGGGGAGGTATTGACATTATGTGAAGGACAGAGCCAGAATGTTAACGATAGGCCAGATGAATAGCAGTCAAGAGGTGAGAGGAACCCACGTGTACACGGAGTTGGTGGGAACCAAGTATAAGGAGATAGTGGGAACATCAGAGGTTGTTAGTGATCTAGAGAAGGTAACACCAGCGTCAAGAGAGACATTGAATAATCTGAAGAGAGAAGCCTACAAGGTGGAGGTGGCATTGCTAGTAACAGTGGTGCACATGCATCTGAAGGATCAATATCAGAAGGACATATATTGCCAAGAATATTGTATCAGACAGCAAACATAGAGCACAGGAGGAGAGGGAGAGACAGTACCTAGCTAGTAAGAGCCGGCAGCTTCAGTGGGACCAGATGAAGAAGGATGGATTACTTGGGATCAAAAGGTTTGCTGTGAGTTTCGATACCTGGGGAAAGAGATATTGGAGGGAAATCTGAGCATACCCCCAGATTACCCTCTCTAACTCCACCTGCCAGATATGACTATTTATCTGACTTCTCACAAAAATATAGAATAAAGTGTGCCATGGGGAGCAGGACCCCAGAAATACAACATCTCGATCAAACCAAAAAGAAGAAGAGTTTGCATCATCATAAATCCCTCAAGGTGTGAGGCAAAACCTCTTTGAGTAAGAGGAGTTTCCTGAGGATGAGGAGACCCAACCATATTTTTTGTTCAGAAAGATACCATTTTATTTTGAGTTGCCATTCTTGAAGTAAACTCTCTTGTGCACTACCACCTTTTAGCGTATCTCATGCGCAAAGTGGAATTAACATATTAAATAAGCGCGGACCCAAATAACAAGACAGACTCAAAGAATATGGCTTCTGCAACATTGTATAGCATGCCGCTACATAACGTCTTACAATTAGTTGGCGTTCTCTCCAAACCTTGGACATTTGGCTCGTTAGCAGCACGTAAGAAAAATGAAACCCAGGTGCGGGGAACAACATCAGACCACTGCTTACTTTGGTCACTTAGCCTACCATCTCTCTTTGGTTTGATCAGGAGCCGAGCCAAGCCAGGTTGTGCTTTGTAGCTGACCTTGCTGGCTTTTCACTTCTCTTGTATTTTTAAGGTACATCGCTATCTTCAATTGAAGCTTAATGAATGGAACTTGTTTCCTAATCTTGCATCACATGTCAGTAGACCGCACATTTGTCCATTTCAACCTTTTATTTTCTGCTATTTGATTAAATTATATTGGGTGTTCTTAAGCCTCTCTACTGCTGGAGACTTGGCTGTTCCATATTACGTGTGCTTTCTGCATCCTTAATTATTCAATACTTGGCAATTGCAAATGTTAGTGCTTCTGCTTAATCTAAGAGAAATATGTCCTTTGTTCAGAGTTTATCCATGTTGACTCCCTTTGCACCTTTCAATTATTTCATGATGTGTCAATCCCAGTATTCATCCAAACAGATATTCTTTGTTCCCTGCACAAAAATTATTTTCGCAGTGTCTTTCAGCCTTGCAGCCTTGGTTTGTCTTCTGAGGTAGTTTTCACACGATCAAACCTCCATCTTTCGATCATGGCCGCTTTCCTCACATTATAGTTTCTACTGCAGCAGGCTCATATATGTCTCATCTACCTTGTGTTTCTTCCAACTTCTCTTCTCACTTATCTTCTTAGGGTATATGATTTCTTTGTCTCTACATACATGTTTCTCTTACTACTTCATTTACATTATCATTAAGAATTTGCATATAATTTCAGTGTTTCTTAGAATCTCCTCTTCATGATGTCACTTTGCTCTGGTCTAATTTAATTTAAATCTTCTATGTCCAATCAAATATGCTGACATCCTTTCACCACATCAGTGTGGCGGTACATTCGACACGGTTGTCTGAGTGCATAACGTCTCTCGTATCTTTGATGCAGTATTGGGATAATATTTGATGTCATACACAGAGGGCCTCATTACGACTTTGGAGGTAGCCAATAAGGGCATGGCTGCCTCCAAAATCGTGTCCGGGTTCCCTGAATGGGGAAATACTGGGCCATTCCGAGTATGGTGGGCCCGGTATTTCCCCCTTCAAGGAACCCGGGCCCGGTCCTTCCCCATTCCCATTCGAGCCCTCATAGGGCTCAATGGGAATGGGGAGGGAGCTAACAACAGGCCCATTAAAACAGGCCCATTGTTAGCTCCCTGGTCCCCTTGCAGGATCCGCTATGGGCGTCTGGAAAAACCGGACGTCCAGAATGGGACCCACTGGGGACCTCGTAATAGTGCGGAGTTGGTTTAATGGCGCCGGCATCATTACCGGCGCCGTTATACCCATTCCGCACAAGTTATAATGAGGCCTAGAGTCTTCCTGCTATTCTACTAGTATGACAGAGATGAGGGGTGGACACTAGATATGATTCTCTATATTCCCCGCTCTGGATGAGTCCTAAACCACCTCCTCAATTTTCTCCACCTTCTCTTGAGACTGTGTTTTCTTTCAGATTCATATCTTTGTTACCCCCTCAGTTGACCTCCATTTTTTGTGTTCATTCACACTCCAAGTCATATTGCAGCACTCCCCAGATGGTTTACAGAATGCTAAATGTTCTATATTTCTTATGATCTTTAGGGTAGCAGACCTTCATTCCTGGGGGTACCAGGTGACTTCCATTAATATTTTAACAGGTAAGTGATCTCATTTTGCATAAGTTCACCAGTTTCATTATTTATGTTGATCATTATCTCCATCCCAATAACTTTCTTTGCTGTCTTCTGACACTGTCCAATGATGAATCCCTCCATCACCAACACTATTATTGCTCCTAGTAGCTTGAAGGCATTTGCCATCCAGATTGGAATCTGCGAAAACAAGTTTCTTCTACTTCTTCCACTTTCATGTGTAGTTTTGAAAAAGTAGTTAATGCCTCGGTCAGGGTTCCATTTTCTCCATCATGGGCAGGCTGTAAGTACAGCAAGAAGGCCTGATCTTGGCAGAAACGCCTCCTTCCATTGCTTTAATGAAGTCCAAGCCATACCTGTTCTGGAGGGCGACCAATAGAATGGCCCTTAATTCTTCATAAATCACATTGATTCCTTTTATTGTTGTATTAATTGTCTGTAGCAGCTCCCATCTGTTGATTTGTAACCACATGGCATTCACTGCAGTCTGAAATCCTGAAATACATATGCATGTAATTATCATTGCTGTTTTGCCAAATAGTTTATGCTCATAAGCTTTTATCTGAGAAATTTTTCTCTCTTTTCTGCCAAAGAGGGCTAAGTAACCTCTTCTTTCTCTCGTGTGCATCCATTTTTGGGAAGTTTTCAATCTGAAGATCACTGTGGGGATCACCAATGCAGGAACATACGTGATCACTACAGAACATATTCCTCCCAGTTCCTAGTCAGCTGCATATAAGCATTGGATCCACAGGCTGTCAGGGTGAATCCTGGTCCAGCACAGAGGTAGCACAAACTCCTACCTCCCATTGAAGGTCTTGACACCTGTAGCAGTGAAAACACAAGCCTCCACGACTCCCACAGGGAAAGAGGGTTAGGGTCCATGGATTGGATGGGAGGAGGTAAGTAGGCACACTGGTAATATGATTACAGAGTGGTTATGGATAGGTAGGGCGTGTTGGGGAAAGCATGCTCCTGGCTCTTGGCTTATGGGCCTGATCCAGCTGGCTTCTTGTTGAAGCACACTCTGGTACGCCATGCACCCATTAACACACACAAACATAAACCCAGTATGGGGTTGCGCCACTCAGTTGTATCGTCACTGAGCTCCCCCCAAATACACTCACTTTTGAGACTGCCCCTTCTGTTTTGTGGAGCGTGGTTTAGCCCCTTGACACTGATTCAGGGGGTCAACACCTTTACTCAGAGCTTCATTCAGTAGCACCTGACTTTAGCACTCAACTGTTTGTTTGAAGTACCACCGAATACATGAGGAACATACATCACTGGGTACATCAACTGTGTAACCTTACTTTGCCATAATCATTTTGTTAAACAATCATACAATGCATATACATTGCACACGTTTGCGTAATATTGCCATTAAAGTAAGCTGCACTTAGTTTCGGATGTTCACATGTTCCGGAGCCTGTCCAGTTTGTCAGCTGTCTCCCGAAAGGCCTAGGAGCAGCGTCTGTTGTCTAGCAAAGAGGAGACCGGGTGTGCCTCGGGCCGAATATGCATTATGTTTATGGCACATCAAAAGCACATGCATCACAAGAAGTGCCCCCCAAACACTTGTCATGCATGTTAATGGTTCGTGTTAAAGGCTCTGTGTTAATGGCTTCCACACGGTGCCCATTCTCAAATGCATTCTGTTTTTTTCCCAAGCTGTTCGGTTTAGCTGCACCCCACTGCCACACCAAGTGCCTGATTCCCTCCACTTATTGTTATAGCCTGCGGGGCCTGAGTGGGCTGTTGTGGGCGAGGGAATTTTGCCTGCTGGGAGCTCCACAGAATGCGTCTGTGCTGGTGAAGCATTGAACGTGAACAAGCGTTTGTTGCTTGCGCATGCACGCATGCCTGGGCATTGGTCTGGGCATTGCCCAGAGGGTTTACAGGCTTCATGGGCTGTGTCTCTTCCGCCTTGGAGCTGCTGGGGCTGCTGGGAATTGAGGTCCTTCCCCCCAATGGGCCTTGTTTTAGGTTTTCTGCTGGGACGTGCTGACTGAAAGTGTCTGGTGCGCGTGCAGGAAGGACGAACATAGCACCTACTGTGATTCTGGCCCCCCATTGTGCCTGCTACTCTGTGTTTCCTAATCTGTCTGCTTAGCTTTCTGACACAGGCCCAATGGTGGTCCATCAGCAGAGCAGTTCTTCCATTCATTCCTGGAACATCAATTGTGTGGTTGCTTTCTTTATTTTCTCCAACTTTAGTAAGTCCCCTATTTCAGAAACGTATTGCGGCATTCTTCATTGGTAATATGATACAGGCCCTACTACCCATGTCAATAATGTCGCATACTGGCCAATCATTTCAAACATTCGTCATTCACTATTTGCACAATCTGCAATGGGGCTGTCATAAATAAATGTGTGCTGCAAGCTAGGATTCTATCTCCCCATCCTGTGATGGTTGCCACTCATCCATATACCAACTTCTGAGGTCTTTCCCAACATCCTAGCAATCCTGGTGCTTCCCAGTTTTCTGCACAATTCTATTGTTTCTTTCGACCAACCTTATTTGATCTTGAGTCATGCCACGGTGTGCGCACAAAAGCATTTGGCTCACCCTACCTGGATCTTTCTCCATCTTCTGGGTTTTTACGTATTCATCTTCTTATGGGCATGTCTTTCTTGACCTCCATTTTAGGGTTGCTAATTTTCCCTTGAATTGTTCTCTTGTTGTGTAAGCTGCTAGATGGCTAAGACACTTTGCATCATGTAAAGGTATTTCTCTTGCAATTAATGTTCTGACTATGCTCATGGCACAAGGGATGAGAGAACACACGCAGCAGCTTTTCTCTGACGTACTCCTCCCACCTCCTTCATGTCTTCATACCATATATTATTCTTTAAAATGGCAGAATTATCACAACATGAGATTATATCCTAATTATCTTCTTCAGCATCTCTCTTTGCTTGAACAGTTTGTTCAGAAACATAGGAAACTCATTGTGTGTACCTTTGTTAGGGTAACCATAGAAGTATCAGCACCTAATATTTCATCCGTATTATTAAGCATCAAACGTTGAAAGGCAGTAATAATATGGAAGAAAAGCAGATCATTGTAAAAAATGACAATACAAGCATCAATCCAAATTAAGTTACTGGTCTTCTCACTGGCATGTTATTTCTTGTACTCTGAAACCTTCTCATTCTCTTTTTTCTCAATGTATATGCTTAGGTCACCTTTATGAATTATTCCTTGTTATAACAAAAATTGCAGAATAATCGAATTAATAATTTAGAAAATAATAGGGCTGTTTTTAGGATTCCCAAATAAATGTAACATCATCCACGTGTTTTCTTACTAAAGCTGGGTAAGACCAAAGATTATAGGATAAAAACAGCACACAGAAATGTGTGCAACTTTACAATTACGGGTAACATAAAATGTGTATTTTTTGTTGCTTTGTTTCTTGGCACATTGTTCCTTTTTTCTAACAAAAATTGTTCTGTAATTGCTGCAATGTTCACTTTGAATTTGGGAATGGCTGAGAAGTTCAGAAATGTTCTTTATTCTGCTAAGTCTTTATTTTTGCCCTTGGTAGCCGATTTTGTTGTTATCTGCAGAACTTCCTCTCTTACCTAACTGTCATGGGTTGACAGAGGTTTACGGGTCTCTCCTTTGCAGAGTTTTACATCGTTCAGATACAGTCAGACATCTGTTTTTTAATTTAACGGATGTAGGAGTGACCTCTTCTACTTTGTATGGTCCTTCAAAATGGGGCTTTTTCCAAGTGCACACAAGCTTTGTGCTTGTACCTGGTCCGCTGGGTATAAACTAGGCTGTGTAACAATTTGCTGAGATCACCGGTTTGGCTGTCTTCTTCAATCTTCATCTACCCTTCCCTCCAATGTTTGATCTGTTGAGAAATAAAAGAAACACTAGCAATCATATTTGTTAAATAATCATGCATCTCATCATGTGAAGCCTTTGATACACTGTGTGCATCAGTTTCTGTTTGAGTGGGAGGGGCAAGGGGTATTCTCATATGACGTCAAGTCACCAGCTCATGGGGTGTCAGGTGGTGATCTGAACCATGGCTGATTCTCAATGCAAACAAAGCAAGGAGCAGACAGTGAGGCCACTGTTATTTCAAAGTTATTTTTGATGTTGCTTTTCTTTCTTTAAGAAGTCTATCTAATCTCTCATAGATACCATTGGCCTGTGTATGATAAGCCGACAATAACTTGTATTTTATGCCTAATAGAAGGACTATCTGTTCAAATAACTTGTTTTCAAAATGCGGGCCATTATCAAACTGGAGGACTTCACACACACCCCACCTAGGAAAAAAGTCACGCACGTGGAACTTGGCAGTGCATGTAGCATCGGGGGGCATTCATTGGCCTGCCTCAATCAATCTGGAAAAAGGAAAAACTACTACTAATATGTACCTGTATCCGTTATATACTTGGAACATATCCACATAATATATATGCGGATGTTGAAAAGGACCATTAGGCCGAAGGATTGCTCCTCTCACTGTCCTTACGGTATGTCCTGTTGTAAACGTCTGGCATACAATGCAGTTCACAATAAACTGTGCCACATGTTCTAATACATTTGGTGAGAATCAGTCTTCAGCAATCATGACAGCAAGACGCTCACTTGTTGTGTGTGCAGGATAGTGAAGCTGCTCCAGCGCCAAATTCAATAATGCTAGAGACATTACTGTCTTTCCAGTGCTATTTGTTTCCATATAACCTCAGTGGGTGATAAAGAACATCCCTGTTTTTTACATAAGCCATTTTCTTCCTGTGGGTCTCAACCTTGCAGTTCAATTAACTACAATAGATAACATATTGAACCCTTCCTTCATCATCATGCACTAACCTGACAATTGCTCAACACTCTCTACTTCAATATCAGAAATGTTTGGGAAATGTGCTGGCATTTTGGCTTCAACATCTGCAGCTTTGTTACAGCGAGAAATCAAATTTGTCCTTTTATTATGCACTGGGTACTTCATGACTGTGATAACCAATGGAAACTTCAATACATTAATGAGCTTATCCAGTATCAGTGCAAAGCTAAAGCTTGTTCACAAGAGTAATGCCCTTTCAAATCCTGCTGTAGTAAGCTAATGGTTTGTGTCCCTGTCCTAAAGTCATTTTCTGTGAAGGACTGCTCTCATTACTCCTCTATTTTGAGTGTGAAAATAAATGCAACACATACAAATACAACTCGTCATTATGATCTGGGATTCCTAGCACAGGGGTTGTGCAGATTGCAAATTCTTCAAATCCCTTGGCCATTTCCTCTGTCTATAATATCTTGTTCTTGCCCACGTGTTCTTCCTTGAGTCCTATTAAAAGTGGTTGAATATATGTACTGTAATCAAAACCAAGGCCCTACAGTAATTACATAGGCCTAGCAATTGTGGCATTTCCCTTACTGTCTCTGGTTCAGGAGTCTTCTGAATTGCCTCTGCTCTCTCTCAGGTGTTACTTTTCCTATATACAGGACCTCTTCTTGACAATATTGTGGTTTGTTCTTGTCTACCTCATAATCTTTCTATGCCAGTATGGTCATGAGTTGAACTGAGTCTTTTCTGCATCATTCTTCTGTCTCGCTGCACAGTAATATATCATTCAAGTACTGAAATATTGCACTCTCAAGGTGTAAATTCACTAGGTACTTCTGACGGACCTTATTAAAGGATTGAGGGGGACTCACAGTAAACCTGAGGAAGTCCAGTACATTTTAGGCACTGGTTTCCATACTAAAATGAAGTCAAATCCTGTGATTCCTCATGAAGAGGAAATGAGAAAAAGTATTTTTTTTAATCTATGGGCCTCATTACGACCCTTGCGGTCCCAGAATGAAGGGGGCCGGTACGGGACCAGCCCCCTTCATTCTGGGAGCGCGCATTATGAAGTTCCCTTTGCGGGACCCAGATCGCACGCCTGCTAAAACCAGGCGTGCTTTCTGGGTGCCACGAGGGGAAGAAGGAGGTACAACGGGCACTCATAATGTGCCTGTTGCTACCTCCATCCCCATTCCCATTGAGCCCTAAATCATCTCTGAACAACTCCGCGTCCGTCATTTATGTCAATCTATATACTTCATTGAGAGCTATCACTGCTCTCCATCCTCTTCCCTCATCATCTGTTACATGGACAACCACCTTTTCTACTCTTAATACTGCTGCTTACCACTCTGTGGGAATTACCTCTCTGTCTTCACCCTCCATAGGTATTTCTGGTCTAAACAAAAATTAATCAGGTATTCTCAATATTTACCTACTATTCTGGAGAGCCATGTAAACAGAACAGTTACTCTATGGAAACATAACTATAGGTGTATTGGAACCCCTCATACTGCTTTTTGGCCTGCAAATGCCAAGATTAACTCTTTTCCATTCAGAAGATGTGTTCCTGGAGTGGAAAACACAATTCCTTTATCAGTGAAAGATATTGGGCCTCATTACACGGTAGGCGGTGAGCCATGGCGCTATTAGCGCCATGGCTCATGCCGGTAAAATACCGGCACCGCCTTGGCTGAAAGGGGATTTACCGCCCCATTCCAAGGTTGGAGGGGCGGTAAATCCCCCTTCCGCTATTGCCCTTCCCCATTCCCATTTCTGCCCCATAGGGCTCTATGGGAATGGGGAAGGCGCTAAATACGGCACCGCAATTTTGCGGTGCCGTAATTAGCTCCGAGGTCCCTTAGCGGGTTGGTTTTTAACGCCTGCAAAAAGCAGGCGTTAAAGCACCAACCCGCTAAGGGACCTCGTAGTAAGGCGGTAGGGATTTACCGGTACCGGTATTTTACCGGTACCGGTAAATCCCTACCGCCATCCGTGTAATGAGGCCCATTGTCATGTTTAATCTTGTCATTGGATGAGTTGTAGGCTTTGGTTTATTTTGTGGATATTGAGGTTGGGGATTGGTAGGGGTTTATGTTTTGTCCTTTTTTTTTTTTGTTTGTGTTTTGTGTTATCACATCTTGCCATGAGATAGGAGGGTGGGGATGTTTTCGGATTTTGTTTTGAATAGCTGTTACTTTAGTAGTAATTTGCATTTTGTTGCACTGATGTATATGGAGTAATCTTTTGCTTGTTCCCATTCTGTTGTTACTCAGTTGTATTATGTTTTGTATAATTATTAAATAAAGTTGATAAAAAAAAGAAATTGGTAACTCGCCAGTAAAAGGAGCTAAACTTGTAGTCCCAGAGAATCCCTGCGCATTCATGGCAATGTCAAACTTTTTCCCTCTCGAACACAGGAACGCGTTGCTCCAGTGTCTACAAGAAACAAAAATGTATTGCCTTCTATCATTACCCTGACCCTTGGTTCTTTTTGGGGAATGGGTGATACCAATAGTACTAAACACATCAGTTGCTCTGTGGGCTGTCCTATTGTAGGTATAAATTAATCTCAATACCCGTGAAAGGATTTGCTCCTACCACGGTCACACTCCCTATCCTGAGTGTGGATGCTTGTGGGACTCCTGCACTTGTATTGCATTGTCATGCCATTACTTGCTGGTTCTGTACTTGCTGGGTTTGTATAGGTGCTTGCTGTATATACCCTGGTGGCATCTGCACTTGTGCTGGGCTTTGCTGTGCTTGCTGTATTTGTGGCACATGTGTCTGATTCTGTGTGTGATCTTGAGCATAATACTCCTGCTGTTCTGTAATATACTGTGGAGAAGAGCCCACCCCCCCCTATTGAAGCTTGTTAGTTTTGCTGCATGCCCCCTTTACTTCTACGCATTCGGGCAATGTGTCTTATTCTTCCACAATTCCAACATTGCTGTGGCTGTGCTCCATTAAAACCTCCTCCTCCTTGGGAGTTTTAAAATTCCTGTCATCCACCTCTAGGCCTACACCCTCTGCCTCGTGGCCCAAAATTATATTCACCTTGATCTTTATGATACCTTATGTTGCCTGACTGCCCTGGCTGTGTTGCTTGTGTTAAAACACCTTCACTACTTGTTGATACTGCTCCCTCTGCTTTGCTCACAATTTTGACTATATATAATGCTCCTTCTCATTTCTTCTTCCCTTCTCTTCATCTCCCACCTTCTTTGCAGCATAGGTTCTTTCATTGTATGTGCTTCTATTTCACAGTGTTTCTTCTCCTCTATCCTCTCTTTCTCTTTCTTTTATACCTCATACCTCCTTTGTTCTTCCTTTTGCTTCCTCTCATTTTTCCTCTCCCCTTTGTATGCTCTTTCTTGTTCCTTTTCTTTCTCTTCCCATTCTCCCCTTTCTTCCATCTCTCTAAAACTATTGATGCCCTTTCTGGCTAACTTGGGTAATATCTGTTGTCCCATCCATTTGTTTTGTACTATGGTCCCTTCCTTGGCTCTGTACTTCCCCTCTTTTTGTCTCTTAGCTTTCTCTTCTATTTCTATCTCTCTACATTTTTGCTCATCGCGCTCCTTATGTGCATCGCGTGTGGACATATATTTACGTCCCTTATTCATACCTTCTTCCATGCTATCTCCACTATTATATGTGGGAGGTGCGCATGTTGGATTAACATACCCCGCTGCTGCCTTTAATTCCTTTAGAGGATAAATTCCCTGTTTATATTCCATTGTGTTATCTTTTTTAGGAGGAGAAGGAGGAGCCAAGGGCGTTACGTACTCCTCTTTATGCTGATTGAGCATTTACTCCTTCTCCGCAGGCAGGTATTTTTCTCACTATGAAGCATCTTCTATAGTTCTGAAATGGCTAAGCTTTTTTGTAACTTATTTCCCGTATATGTAGCATGCAAATATGTTGTCATGTTTCACATACGATTTTTGATAATGAGCCTTCGTGATGCCATAGCATAAGTGTTTAATTAGTTGTGCCATTTACCCACTCAGCATTATATTTCCTAATTTTAGGTATTTATCTTGATAGTGTCCTGTATAGATGTATAAAGGGAGTGTCCCCCATCATGACAAGTCGATTTCGACTGCCATTACTTACCTGGTTCTTAAATTTCTCAGAACCCAAAAATCAATTTGGGCAAGCACTATCAATTGCCGCCCTTTACCAAAAAGACCAACATTTTAATCAATTTTAAAGGCTCTGCGATATTGTTTCTCTTTATTTCTTCATTTATATTTCTATTGATTCTTACTATCCTATTATTCTTTTATTGCTACTCCAAGAACCTTTATATAATTCATTATTTTTCTCAACTTGCATCCTACTCTGATTGATGTCAATCGCTTGATCTTAAAGCCTGATAACTAATTGGGCTACTATTGTTTTATATTTTTTAGTTTATACATAATAAAAGTGTTTCACTGACATATTTAACCCCAAATAAATGTGTCCTTTTATTTTTCTGTGATTACTTCCTTTACTTGTGTCTTAGTAAATGCATCTCAGCTAAATAATTACCCCATTTTGGAGTTTAACACACATTGTTCTTATTGGCGCTTGTCTCAGGAATCCATATCATATAATCTGCTTAGCGTTTAATGCATATTCTTCTGACCCCTTGAAACCAGGAATCGAGAAATCTCTCTATCTTTTTAAATATGAATCCTGTTACGAATCGAGGAATCTCTCTATCTTTTTAAATACGAATCCTGTTACTATATATTTACACTTATACTATAACCCCTCCCCTTTATTTGGCACTTTCAATGCTCTACTGACATCTGTTGTTCAGCTGGTGTCCCTCGGCATCGGCTCTTCCTCAATCGTCCATTTCGCCTTCAGTCCGCAGAGCAACTGCAGGGATGGACAGGAGGATTTTCAAATTATTTCCACATGTGTGTTATGTTCATCACTCTCCACAGGAAGTTCTGTGATCGTCTGGCTAATGGCAAAAGTCATCAATTGTCTTAGAGTCTAGATATGGTTCCAGGTAACTGGATCTTGAACCATCTGCACTGCTATCAAAATGTGCACTAGCACCCTTGGGCGTATTTAATGCGCAGAATGGAATGACCATATTAAATGATTTCAGACCCAAATAACCGGACAGACTCAAAGAATATGGAAAAGTACAACTTTATTGTGAGCTCAGATAAAGTAGGGAAATATGGTGACCATATGAATTGCATTCCACTCGCTCTGTTACTTTTCCATTATACAAGGTCTGTGCATGCATAAGTGTTAATGACACCATTGTCTGCCGCTTATCTGTTAGGCATGCCTCAAACAACCTCTAAATACATATAATACAGGTTATAGAGAAACAGAAACAATAACAGTGGATTGGCTTCTGCAACATTTTATAGCATGCCACTACATAAGGTCTCATGATTGGTTGTCATACTCTCCAAATCTTGGACATTTGGCTTGTTAGCAGCACGTAAGCAAAATATAACCTATGTGCAGGGAACAATGTCAGACCATTGCCCAATTTGGTCAATTAGCCTACCATCTCTCATCAATTAGACAAGGATCCAAGGCTTCTCCTTTGTAGTTAACCTCTGCAGCTGTTCTCTTCTCTGGGACTGTTAAGGGAGTGTAGGTACATCGCTATCTTCAATTGAAGCTTAATGAATAGGCCTTGTTTTCCACTCTTGCACCACATGTCAGTAGACCACAAATGTTTCCATTTCAACATTTTAGTTACTGCTATGTAATTCAATTATAATGGGTGTGATTACTCCTCTTGGTCTCTGGAGACTTGGTTGTTACATCTTACATGTGCTTTCTGCATCCTTAATCATTCAATATTTTGCACTTGCAAATGTTTTTGCTTCTGCATAATGTAAGAAAATGTGTCCTTTGTTTATAGCTTACCCATGTTGACTCCCTTTGTACCTTCCAATTATTTCTTGATGTGTCATCCCCAGTCTTAAGGCAAATAGATATTCTTTGTTCCTTGGACGAAAACTGTTTCCTCAGCATCTTTTAGCATTGCAGCCTTGGTTTGTCTTCGAAAGTAGTTTTACTACGATCCGACGTCCATCTTTCCATCATGGCCACTTTCCTCACGATATAGTTTCTACTGTGGCACGATTCTTTATGTCTCATCTACCTTGTGTTTTTTCTTATATACATTCACTACTTCTCTTCTAACTTATCTTCTTAGGGTATATGCTTTCTTCATCTCTACATACCTGTTTCTCTTGCTACTTTAGCTAAATTATCATTCTTTAAGTATTGGCATATCGTTTCAGTGCATCTTAGTATCTTCTCTTCATGACATCACATTACTCTGGTCTAATTCTATTTACAGCTCTTCTATGTTCAATGATGTATGCCCACATCCTTCTGCCACATCAGTGCAAGGGTACATTTGATATGATTGTCTGAGTGCATAACGTCTTTTATATCTATGATGCAGCATTGGGATAATACTTGGTCTCATGCACAGAGTCCTCCTGTTATTCTTCCAGTATGATGGAGGTGAGGGAGCGGGCACCAGAGATGATGTCATTTGCTTCTCTATACACTAATAAACGATAGCAAACTATGACAACCAGTCTCATCATCCTTATTGATCACAGGTAGAGACCTGTGACAATATATACACCATCTCTTTCATCCAGCAAATACAAATATCAAATCATGGCATACAATGGATGTATGTCATCCCAAGGAGGTCTACTACATGGAAACTGCTCACATTTTGTAATCCAAACTATTATCCAACAATGCTCTAACCCATACCACCAGGCTGATAAGGTTAGCACAAAAAGCAAACAATGTGGAATGGTGCCCTACATGCATGAATGAACTTCATAATGAAAGGAAAAGCCTACAACTTCATTGCAAAAACATTGCCCAGACTCATACATCCCAAACAGGCTCATTATAATGTGTAATACTGTAGCATTGTTCATATCAAAATACTATTACTTTTTAATGTTCATTATTATTACTGATTACTATTAATTTTACTTAAGATGAATACACTATTTTTAATGAGTTAACTTGTTTCATTAATCTTAATTATTATTTCTGATAAATATATCTGATTAATATTAATTGTATTTGCTTTCACATTGTATTGGTCATTGTTTTTTTTAAATATTTTGCCTTATTCTTGTTTCTGATTAATATTCATGTTACTGGTGCAGTTTCTTTTCTTTTTGGTAGACAATCAAATCATATGTAGATGCCCACAAGAAGAATAAACAGCTTTTTCCAAAAAGAAAAAAAAAATAGGTATAGTACTAATAAACTAATAAAAATATAGTTCTCTTCCAAAAAACCTCAGGGAGTAAGTAAAATATCTGTCATTTAACATATTCTCTTCTTCAATAAACATAAATCAAATAGAGAACAAGAACTATCACATGTCAAACAACAGAACAATTATTGGACCATTATGAAAAGAAAACATACTCAATATTTAAATTACAATGTTGGGAACATTTTCAAGAAAGTATCAACCAATATATTTACTAAACTGCTAAAGATTGACTACATATATCTTCATAAAGGAATACATAGCATGTGAAGGGTTGTGTTTAATGAGGACATTTTACTCATCAACATTATGGAAGCCTTCCAGTTTGATAAACCTGAAATTAATTTGGCATTAAAGATAAGCCAAAGATTTTAAATTCAAATTACATTAAATAACAACAACATTATGACGATTGTTACTGTGATCATTGTCTTTTGGTTTACTTTGTATGTTTGTACATGTTTTTGTATTGTTTGTATTAATTAAGGAAGAAAGCCCTGTAGTAGCTCACTTGAAAAGCAACCCAATGATATGTGGCTGATGAGTGATACACATGTAGGCAGGCAGAGGCATTAGACACAGGAATATGAATGTCTAGAAGTATTGCTCAAGGTTATTTTCTAGCGATTGTTTAAAAATCCTATGTTAGCAGGATGTTGTGATAGGAATTTTCTGGTTTAATATTTTTTTGATGAATCTGATGATTTAGAATGTATCAAAGAGATGGCATACAACACACATATGTTAGTTTATTATTTATTTTGATTAGATTGATCCATTTACTCTGATTGCATTGTTGGAAGAATAAAGGTCTATTTTTGTCAGAAAAGAATGTTTAACTTGTACTCATTAAGGAACAACATTAAATATTTCTGTAACAGTTTATTTGGAATTGCGAGAATATGTCTCCGGAAGTGTACTATATAGGAATAAAAGACTCATAAAAAGAACATGATCAGTGGATGGTGGGTTAGTTCTGGTATTATAGTCATTGTCGGTGTAGGCACTGTAAGGTTTTGTGTCAGAGTATAGTCCATGCAGCAGATGCTAACAAAATAATAATAATCTGAGTCAAAATAACATTTACTCAATATATAAAAGTACATCCAGGATCATCATAGAACCTGCTCGGGAGGATAGCTCAGGGGCAACATGCTCGGTTGGGAAGCAAGACGAAACGGAGAAACAGAGGTTTGATCCCCTTGTCCGTGCTTAGAAATCTCTGGGTATCAATCATGTTATAAATAACCTTTCATATCATATCATTACCTGCACTGTTGGATAATTATTATTCACGTTTGTTTCTACTGTTATTGTGTTCATCTTGAATTATTACTGTTTTATGTGATTAATATTGATCATGACTTCTGAATAATGTTAATTTTATATTGTTCTTGCAGAAGTACCCGTTCTCTGAACGGGTTCTGTAGCCAAACATGATAACAATGATGCTGCATGTCGCTGTTCCGATTAGCTTTTTGCTTGAACTGTGAAGTAAACTGCACTGGGAATGTGTGTGTGTTGCTGGCTGACATACCCCGGGCAGACACTGGCGGAAGGCAAGAGTTGGTGTGCTGCTGAATCCTAGGGCCTGGTCCTTGGGTTTTGTTTCTCACGTCGGGACCAGTCAGTCTATGGCTACATTTATGTTTTGCCAATTTCAGGCAACCGTCTCATGTGTGAAAGTGATGAAATCCGGGGAAAAGGGTGGGGTGCCCAAATGCCATGTAGCTAGTAATATCTGGAGGGTCCTAACAGGTAACTATCCAACATTTGGTGCAGATTGGTGAAACAGTTTGGAATTGTATAAATAACAAAACTTCACCAAACCACAAAACCACAAACAAATTTTGACTTGTGCTGAAATCCAGGGAACGGGGTGGGGTGTCCAAATGTAATGTAGACAGTAATGTATGGAGGGTCCTAACAGGTAACTATGCAAAATGTGGAGCAGCTTGGTGAAACAGTGTGAAATTGTATGAGGAACAATGCTTCACCAAGCCGGAAACCCACAAACAAATTTTGACTTGTGCTGAAATTTGGTGAACAGGGTGGGATGTTCAAATGCCATGTAGCCAGTAATGTCTGGAGGGTCCTAACAGGTAACAATGCACAATTTAGTACAAATTGGTGAAATAGTGTGGAATCTTATAAGGAACAACACTTCGCCAAGCCACATCCCCACAAACAATCATTGACTTGTGCTGAAATCTGTGGAACAGGGTAGGATGTCCAAATGTCATGTAGCCAGTAATGTCTGGAGGGCCCTAACAGGTAACTTTACAAAATGTGATTCAGATTGGCGAAAGAAGTGTGGAATTATATAAGGAACAACACTTTCCACAAACCAATTTGACTTTTGCTGAAATCCGGGGAAAGAGCATCATCTTGACACTGTTTTCCTTTATAATTGTCTGTAATTGTAATGTTTGCCAGAGCGCTCTCAAGGCAGCAAAGTTCTCTGGATGCCAACTTTATATAAACTTACTTAAATAGTGCAACCTGTCCTCCTAGTCTCATTCCCCACTGTGGTGTATTATATTTTATGAATATGCATGTGTAAGTCGGGGAGTGAGCCTTCACATTTGGTGACCCCCGCGACGTGATCAAGACAGGTGCACCGAGGCCCCCGTGCCGTGTGGTGAGATCTGGGACGCCCCCAGCAAAACCATTGCCTCCGCGGTTGACCAGTGTGCGCACAAAACAAAAGGTTCCAAGGGTCCCTGTCCTCTTTGCAAATACCCAACTAACTGCTCACCAAGGCGGGTCACGGCTTGGTTGGGGTGTGGCCCTGATTGTGGATGGTTGAGTACTGGTTGCGAGATTCCCAAGGGAGGGGAAATATTTGAGAGATCATAACGTAAAAGACAAGGTTAATGGAATAGTGGGAATAAGAGGTTTAGGTTAGGGAATGTGTGAGTGAAACTGACAGGCTTTGCTTATCTATCCTTTATAGGGTCATTAGGTTGTTGTGATCTAAGAGATAAAAGGAAATATGGGTTCCTAACCTTGAAGGGGTGTAGAAGGTAGCGCTGCATAACATTGCCTTGACCAGTGCAGGGAAAAAGTGGAGATAAAGAGAATAAACATAGGAGTCTCATATATTTAGTAGACTTGGAGTAGTTATTTAGAATATTCTGTTTCTGTGTGAGTAGAATTTTTCCAGGAAGCAGCCCTCAGAGGTGGGGAGTGAATGACAAGAGATAGCAATAAGAGAAAAAGAGAATAAAGGTAGAGTAACAGGGTAATTAAAATTAACAAGGCAGTATATGTTACATGTTTAATGTTGTTGAAGTGACTTGTTTTTTGTCTGTCGATAAAATGTGTGCATATTATGATGTCTATAGAATGAGCATGGCTAAGAAATGTGTTATGTAATTCCAGAAATCAAGGTGTAAGTGTTTAACGTAGAGTGAGTTAGCAAATACTGATAATAACGCTGAAAAGGGTTTTCTGATCACATTGTGTGACACCCTGGTATAATTGTGAGATATAAAAAGAAGTGTGGGAAGACATTATGGGGGGAGACACACCACTAGCGCATATCTGCCAACAACTCCCCTTGTATAGTGAAAAAATACAAAAATATCATGAGCAATGGCTTACACAAATAAAAGGAGAAGGGTCAACCCAAACATGGCCAGAAGGAGGGTAATTTGAAAAGAGGGTCTTAGACCTATTAGAAACTCATCTGTTAGCAAAGTATCGAGGTAAGCAACTACAAAATAGACGTAAAGTACTAGATTTATGGCGAATGTTTGAGGAAGCAACCCGAGTAGTGAGGCAAATAAGAAAGGGTCTCAGAAGGGCAGGCCGCCCCTACAGAGGGAGAGGGAGTAACAACTGAGGAATGCTCATTAAAAACAGGAGAAAATGACAGCACTAAACTTTACCCGTTAATGACAAGGCCTGCAGTGGGATATAGAGAGCCCAGATATGTACCGGCACCAAGTACCCCAACAGCTACAGGTGCCACAGTCCCGCCACCACATGAAACAAGAAGATTGTATGGACCCACTAGTGCCCCTCCAGTGGACCTAGTGCAGCTGACTGGAGATTTAGATACACAGCTCGCTCATGCCCAAATGGAAATAACACGACTAAGAGGCCTGTGCGATCGGGGACAGATGTTGCCAGGGGGAGGATAAGTACCGCCAAGTATAGCGAGTGATCCGACACCCCCACCAAGTACAGCATGTAGGTCTACACCATCTCCACCACCACAGGGCAAAGTGCCAAAGGGTCAAGAAAATGAATGGCAATCAGGAGAGGTTTTTTTCCACTTAAATAACAAACCAATAAAAATAATACGAGCAGAAACAGCAGACAACCAAAAAGGAGAAGGACAGGGAGAAAGAGAGGAAGAAGAGGAGATAGACAAAGTGTGGCGCGATTTAGATGACATATGATCCAGCATAGAGAAATACATAACCCCCTCATGGCTAGCGTTAGTGCAACACCGACTATATTTGATGAAGATATGGAAAGAGTACTGCCACATTTATGGCTACAGGCCCACATGACGTAGGGCTATTGCAAGGGGTCACGCCCATAAATATAAAATTGAAACCTGGTTCAATTCCACCTATAGTAAAACAGTACCCATTGTCAAGAAAAGCAGAGGCGGGAAAAAAAGGAAACAATAACAGCATTGTTACAACAAGGTACAATAGTGCCATCCAATTCACCTTGTAACACAGCAATTTACCCAATTAAAGAGCAAGGGGCAGGGCTTGGAGGATGACCCAGGATCTACGCCCACTTAATGACATCATACAGAAAGAGTTCCTATTAGTGCCTATCCCCGCATCGATCTTATGCAGCATACCTAAGGAAGACACCTTATTTACTGTAGTGGATTCGAAGAACGCCTTCTTCTGAGTACCACTTGGACCAAGCTGTCAGTATCTCACAGCGTTTACATTGGGGGGCAGCAGATATGAACATTTTAGATTGCCAAAGGGGTACTGTGAGAGCCCCAGCATCTTCAATAGAATTCTACATGAGGATTATGGAAATGTGGATGTAGAAAGCACAATAATTCAATATTAAGATGACCTTCTCATTTGCAGTAAAAATGAAGAATAGTGTAGAGAAGATTCAATTTCATTACAAAATGTACTGGCCACTAAAGGATACAAGGTGGACAAGGGCAAGCTTCAATACTGCCTAGCAGAAGTGTTGTACCTGGGTCAGTTAATTTCAAAAGATGGGAGAAGAATAATACCTGACAGAGTGGCAGCAATACACCACACAGTGATGCCAAAAACAGTGAAGGACATGCAGAATTTCTCGGCATATGTAACTATTGCTGTGCATGGATTTTGGACTACGCGGCATAAACACATCCATTGTTACAAGCATTAAAAGAAGCACGAAAGAGCAGTGCCCCAATAAAATGGACTAAGGAAATGATGACACAATACTTCAAATTGAAAGATCTTATCACACACGCCCCAGTTTTAGTGAACCCGGATTATGACCGGGAGTTCTACCTCTTTTCACATTACAATGTAATATTGATGACAGCAGTGTTAACACATAAAACATCCCTGGGCCACAAGCCATTGGCCTACTACAGTGGCACATTAAATTCAGTGATGCAGGGCCACTTCACGTTTCAAACAAGCTCTCACAGCAGCAGCCTTCGCGATAGACAAAAATGCCACTATTATAATGGGATGCTCAGTAATGTATGCAGAACATTCATTATTTGCCATTCTAGAAAGGACAAAGGTAACACTGACAACCCAGAGAGTAACAGCTTAAAAAATAATAATATGCAGTTGAAACGTCCATGTGGTTAGATGTAAAAGTGTAAGCCCTGCAACCTTCATTACTGAGCCCTGTACTGTAGAAGATATGCAAGAATACAACTATGCCACATACGAAGGGGATTATATCCCAAAAGCGAGTGAAAATGCCCTGGAGGAAGAGGAAATATACTTTGTGGATGGGTCTGCATCAATTAACAGTGAGACCGGAGAAAAACATGTAGGAGCAGCAGTGGTACAAATAGAAGGAGATAAGTACAAGATTAAAGTGCAGAAATGCCTACCAGCACACTATTCAGCACAAGCAGCAGAATTGATTGCACTGATTGAAGCACTGCATACAGCCAAGGGATGAGCAGTGACAATATATTCGGACTCAGCATATGTGACAACAACAGTGCATTCAGGGTTGTCACAATGGCGACAAAGAGAATTCAGGAGGGCAGATGGTTCGCCGGTACAGCAAGCAGCACTATTAAATGACTTAATAGAAGCGCTAGCAGAACCATCATTGGTAGCATTGGTAAAGTGCAAAGTACACACCAATAACACAGACACAATCTCACTAGGGAACGTGGCAGCGGACGCTGCTGCGAAAGAAGCAGCATACTTTAATGTTCCCCAACCATTAGAGTGCAGTCTAAAAACAGCAAGTTCATAAGTACACGAGGAAGGATACAACTGCACACCCATTCTACAAGTTATAGAACTTCAAAAATATGCACCATTAGAAGAACAGGAATTATGGGGAAAAAGAGGGTGTAAACAGTCACCAACAGATTTAATATGGCGGCAAGAACTGACAGGGAAGTTAGTGATGCCAGTAGAATTATTACTGATATCATTTCAACAGCTCCACTTCCCAATGCATGTAACAAAACAACACATTGCAGTAGAGATTCAGGAAGACTGGTTTGTACCCAATTTGCAGGAATACTTATCCAAATTAACAATTGAATGCACCACATGCCAAACATATAATTGTGTAATGACTCTCAGAACACTACGAGGGACACTGCCATGTCCTGTGGGGCCTTTTAGAGAGCTCCACATAGGCTACGCGGACATGAGAGAAAGGTGGAATGGGGCAAGATATCTCATTTTAATAGTTTGTCCCTTCTCACTGTGGGTGGAAGCTCGTCCATGTCCACACCCAGATGCAAAGTGCACAGCAAAGTTTTTGGTACGAGAAGTTTTCTCAAGGTGGGGCATGTGTGATGTGATCAGATCAGACAATGGCACCTATTTTGTGAATGACCTCTTTAAAGAGTTGACCACCTTGTTGGGTGTAAAGCATAAATTATGTTTGATTTACCACCTGCAGGCTAACAGATTTGGTAGAAAATATCAACCGCCTGCTCAAAAGCAAATTGTCCAAGTTATGTAACATACTTAAGAAGAACTGGGTATAATGCTTGCCCCTAGCACTGTTCCAACTCAGAACGCAACCAAATAAGGACCATCATTTGAGCCTGCACAAAATAGTGTTGCAACGGTGTATTCATAGGCCATTATCACCAGTAAGAAGAGCATCAGACGTTCATAGAGCTGCCACAGTGCTGGGGGATGAATTTAAGGAATACCATACGCAACTGACGAATAGCAGCTGCATTCATGCGAAACAACCACACCAGCACCAGACAGCCCCGCAGGACAATGAATGCCAGGAGAGAATGTGTATGTGCGTAGTTTTGTGCCGAGATGGAACTCCCCACGATTCCATGGCCCCTACGAAGTTGTACACTGAACACAAACTGCAGTAAAGGTCAAGGGGTTGAAATATTGGGTGCATCTCTCAGATGTGAGAAGAGCACATGATAGTACAACTCTGCAGAGTGAGAAACAACAGAGCCAAGAAGTTGCAAGTGGTTAAAATGAAGGTATATAACATGAAATAAAATAAGTAAAGAGAATTAATGAGATGTATAAAGAAGTGCATTAAAAAGTTTACAGCATGCATCTCTCTTTTTCTCTCTCTCTCTCTATCTCTCTCACTCTCTCTCTCTCTCTCTTTCTCTCTCTCCCTCTCTCTCTCTCTCTCTCGCTCCCTCTCCATCTCTCTTTCACTCACTACTATTTCATGGCTCTAACCATGGTTAACTTTTCAAAGAACATTTATGAAGTTAAAAAAAAAATGAATAGCAGAAAAAGTAAGAATTAGTGTGATAATGTTTGAAAAGAAAATGTGTATAGAAGTATGAAAAGTGTGTGCCATGTGCTTAACCCTTTTATATCGCCCCTTTAGGTGGAAATATGATGGAAAGGAGGGCCCTCACTAACGGCGATTCGAATGTAGATAATGATAGAGTAGATGATAGAATAAATAAATGGTACAATTACGAATGTGGATTATCATTTGCAACAATAGTATTTTCTGTGATGTTATTTTTTGATGCCTTGTATTGGACATTTAATTTCATAATTTTGGATATAAAAAAGGGGGGAGTGGGGTAAACCTGATACGGGAGTTACGACAATTTGGAAACATAATGCCTCTGTAAATGATAACCTCACTATGTTGCATTAAAACCGAACTGTCAAAACCCCCGTTTTTCCACTTGCTGCTATGGATTTCGGCAATGATAATGAGACCAATGAGTATGATGGTGATTATTCCTGGCTCGGTGAGCCTGATCTGACATATACACATCCACATGCAACCACAGACCCTACCTCACAAGGCACTGTAATGTACTTTAACCCCGAAACTCCCACTACCCAAGAACCTCCAGCACCACCGTCTTGTCAAACGGTTAGCGAACTAAGCGAGGCTGCCTGGGTAGATGTTTTATCCATAAAATACTGAAGAGTGAAAATGATAATTAAGAGTGGAGGCTTGAGGAGGAGGAGTAAAAAGGGGGCTGGAAGGAAAAGTTATGATGAATACCAAGGCCTGGGATTAGATGAGAGTGAAGACCCCCCCTCCCAGATCAATCAAATAAATGGTACTCAGACATGATTGCAACAGCCAAACAAGCAACGAATGTGAGCTGTTATGTCTGCTCTCTCATACCGCATGCCTCAGACACACCTAAAATACCGATACTTCAAGAAGTGCCATTGTCGGATGCCCAATGTTTAGTTCATCTCGTATTGTGTAGGATTCGGAGCACCTTCCAGTCACACACAGTTACAATAGAAATGTTGCAGAATGAAAAAACCTGCACAAAGCCGAAAGGAGTGATCTGCATCAAAGAACCATTTCTTGTTAACAGAGGGACACGGATCACAGAAAACAAATGGCATGATGAGACAATCACATGAAAAGCAGAGGCGTTGCGAGGACTTACAGAGGAGAACTTACCGTGGGTCAAAGAAACATGCACTCCGGTCTGGTCTTAACACATCTCAAAGCTCACATGGGTCACAGCTCTCGAGAAACCCATCAAAACACAGAAAGAAAGTTAACATGAACTTTGTTTCCATGGCGAGGGAAAGGTGCAAATGTGCTTGAACAGAAAATGCAATAAAACAATCATCATTCCCGACATGAAAAAAGGCACAGCAGCACTCATAGACATATATTGGGTATGTGGCAAACAAGCATACCTGCAACTCCCACCATCCTGGAGAGGTACCTGTGCCCTGGACACACTGCACTCAGCGCTAATGGTGATTCCAGAAAGCCATATCCAGGGGGGAGAAATTTGGCTGACATATCGGCAGCACCCCAGCCAGCAACAACAGAGCCTTCCACATACAACATCCTGTCTGAAAACGAACTACAAGATAGGGTGTCTTGCAAATGACGGTCATCCAACTATATCTCCAGCAAGTCGTCAGAACTCCTAGGTGAGGTTCCAGACAAGTATAAGCTCTAGTATAAGCTCTTCAAATCTGCTAAAAAGTTCTTTGCTTCCCTCCTGGTGCCAGGACTTCAAGCACGAATGAATGCCAAATGGTTGCAGATCGTGTGCTGGGAGCTGATCCAACTGGCCAAAGACACTGAAGAAGGGTTCAACGCTATAAAAGTGGAATTTTGCGCCCTGTGCTTAATGACAATGCAAACCGGTACGTCCTGAACCTCCTCACATCAATGGATGCTGGTGTTTGCTGAAAAATCGGGAGTGCCTGCTGCACATTCGTACCTTCTGAATACACAGACAATAGGACCCTCTCTCACGTCTGCCCATAGGGGGAGAGAATGTGGAAAGAAGGAGGAATAGATCGGAGCAACTGGTTCGATGACATCTTCAATTGGATACCGTCTTGGCTCAGTATGATGATGAACATTTTTTTCCCCCTCATAATTTTTGTGCTGCTATTTTTCGGTGTGTGTCAGGTGGGCCTTCAATGTTGACCAAAATCAATGCCTAGTTCAGCTATGATGATGGTAACGATGGGCAAACCGACAATGGCAGCGAATGTAAAGGATGCTCAAATACAAACAGGAGAGTCAAATCCCCCTAAGTACTGCCTAAAAGCAGTATATTATCAGCATGGGGACAGGGTGGATAACTTGTACCATACAACCATTAAAGTACCACGTGAATTACAATGGTGCAGGGAGGTGTGGGTGCACCTGGATGGGGATGGAGGAATATATATGACCTGTGCACCTGATCAATATGCCAGGAGAGGTCAACGTTTATGAAGTATTTGCAGGGCTTCAATGCCAATTAAAGGGATACCTGCATGGGATGAAGCAGTGCAAGAAGCAGAGTACTATCAAAATGAAAATAACCATAAAGATGAGTTTGTTTCTTTAGGTGTAACGAAAGGGGGGAATGTGTGGGAGTGAGGGGTTGTTTGGGCCCACCATGCACATTCTGCATGTTATGGACCACTTGCTTGTACAACAGGGGGGGACGCCTCCATTGCCCATATGCTAACATTAGCATGAGTGGGGCTATTGTGGGATACACTTGGCTTCCCTTATGTGCCCTCGACTCCATCTTTGGACTAGGCCTCACTTCGATAGTACGAAAATGCTTCTCTCCCCTCTGCAGTGCACTCATGGCCCCCACCTTTTCCTCCTGTCCAAAAGCTTCACAATTACATCTCTCACGGATGCGCGGGGATAATTGAAACAAATAATAGAATGTATCATATCACCCTTCCTCTGTGATCACTGTCCGGTGTGTGAACCGGCTCGAACCATGCCTTGTAGCTAATCAATCTTCAAAAGCCTGCCCCTGCCCCCTTGGCCCCGCTGTTGGACAATTACTGCCAATGTAACCATGTGCCCTCCTAAGGTATTCTCTTGATGTACCAGAAGTGTGGCCCTGCTGTGCAGCCCACCCCACAGTGCCCCAATAAACCCAGACCTCTGTCTCAGTATACTGTGCCTTAAAACCAACACATGTCATTACAACTCCCCACTTGCCTTGATGTGCTAAGAACCACCCACTTGCCCAGGTTATCACAGAGGATAAGCCCTCTATGCCTTGTACCCCATAAAAGTCCTAATGAACAATGGTGTAATCGCATGCATATAATTTATAGGTTTTCTAGATTTATTCAACGGTATACTAATGATTGTTGTTTATTATATATTGAATGGTAGTTTCTCATGCCAGCTTAGTTAATGTCAACTCTATCTCGCCATGTCCTGGCCCTCACCCCTCCCGGACACATGCAGCTGGACTTCGTGATGCTCACTCTCCCACCATCTGGGGAACCAATCCAGACGAAGCAGTGCCTATACTGCAAATGTATCTTTTCCTTCCAGCCAATCCCACATTATTGTAGCACCCTATGTTAGTTGCGTCATCTATGACACTGTTTTCCTTTATAAAACCTAATTAGAATCCTTTATATTTGTCTGTAATTGTAATGTTTGCCAGAGCGCTGTCAAGGCAGCAGAGTTCTCTGGATGCCAACTTTATATATACTTACCTAAATCTTGCAACCTGTCCTACTAGTCTCATTCCCCACGGGGGTGTATTATATTTTATGAATATGCATGTGTAATTCGGGGAGTGAGCCTTTACAATATGTATATTTACATACTATTTTTCATATTATGTATTGCTTTGCCATTTTATTGTTATTAGCATTGCTTGATATTTGTCTTTGATGTTTCATTTGAATTACAACGTTGACACAATGTGCACTAGTTTGTATTATGTATCTTGATTACATATTCTAATTCATATGAATTTTGTTTTGTAAATATTTGTTTTTATTAATTGCTATTTTCTGGTTTATTTCTGTTTGATCTTGATTTTTACTAACTAATATTATTATTTTATTTTGCATAACTATTGTATATTTCATGAATTGCTATGTGATTGTGTCTCTTCTGCCCAGTGCAAACAGTGCCCAACCATGTTTTGCTCTCTGATGGACATTGTTATTGTATGTATGTATGAGATTTACAAAGCATGAACATAGCTTGGAAGCAACAGAGCACCGTACAAAGGAGAGAGGAATCATCTGAGGGGTAAAATAGGGCTGAGTCGAGTAATTAGTTATTGGTGAGATGTTCTTTGAAGAGAAGGGGCTTTCATTTTTATTACAGGAAACATTTCACATTTGCCTCATAGCATGCTGAGTTGTTTCAGGGGACCCTAACTGGACTCTGGCCTCCCTGCAGTACCTATTTTAAACTTCAGTTGTGAAGCATTGGTAATCACTGTCTACATGGTACTCACTGCCCCAGACTCCCTTTGCCTTTGACTTCTCCCCTTGTTCCTCCACTCTCATAAAGGACACACCACTGCACAATGTTAACTGTGAAATATGCATCCATCTCCAGGTTGCCTAGGTACATCACTTTACAAGTACCACTATCAAGTCATCAGCATGGCCACAATTAATGGATTCTCCAACTTTCACAGTGTGCACTTCACTGACTTCTCTGCTCTAAACTTTTCAAACTCTGCGCTCAAACCCACTAGCCCAGCAAAGCCACATGAACTTGACAATTGAAGAGCTATCTCAAGAGACACCATAGATCAAAATGGCACTGCTCTATTATCTTCTTAAATATCACAGTGTGGATCATGCTCACATAGTCTTACAAAACAGAAGAATAGTCCTTTGGTCCAATCCTATTCATAGGAAATGCCGCAAACTGGAATGGATAATGAACAAGAATGTAGTTTTCTAATATTACTATGCAAATGCAATATATTTGACCAAACATATGAGATACATTTACAATAGATATACTTAATGCAATCTCTTCTCCGCATACAGGTTGCAAGATAGTCAGTTCTGCTGAATTGTAATCAGTGCAAAATGTTCCGCTTCCCATACAATCCATGTTTGAAAAGCTAGTTTTGCCAAGTGATGTATTTATTTATTTAAATTTTTATAATGTGCCACTCACCCGTAGGTCTCAGGGTGCAATCTTAAAGTTCTAGTTCATAATTGCAATAATACCATGCTGCATGTTTCTGATTAGAGAGCAATAACTTAAATACCCCCTTCTTCCATGGTATACACCATATTCATGGCTCATTCTAATACAAATCTAAAAAATCTGAAAGATATTGTGGAAGCATAAGGGCACGGAAAATGTCTGCCAGCTAATATTGGAGAAACTATGAAATAATTCTCTACAAAATAGGCATCATTAGCAAAATAAAATTAGATCACTTTGATTGATCAAGCAACGCATTCACTAAAGGAAATGTTTTCCATAATAAGGACATTAGAAAATAGACCTTTAATTCTACCCACTAAACCCATTATATTACCGTGGTTGCATTTAATTCAAACAACTTTGGAATTAACATATTCACACAATTAGTAAAAGTATTTCCCAAATAACTAATTCTCAAAATATGAGGAACAAAAGAAGCCTAGCACATAGCAAAACAGAACCTATGTCACCCATCCCAGCCTTTTCTTTAAAAGAAAATAAGAAATTAAGTCACAGTAGTAAACATAATACAAGTATGGCTGGAAAAACAGTGGCAGCACAATCCAACAGCCTGAGGTTCTTCTAAATCTAGCACTGAATCTACCCACAGCATCATAAATATAGTCACTTATCTCTGACTGTGCCAGTGTTAAAATCAATACTTTGACAAGGGAATACAAATCAGGAATTCTGTCAGAACAGAAAATGACTTCAAATGAATACGTTGTTCAATCTTGGTGCAATATAAATTGCTTGATGTGTACAAACTATTTTATGCATTGTTCCCGTGCACAACTACTCACCGATCTAAATTCTACCTTTCATTTGGCAACAATTTCAAATCACTTTTTAAGACCCTCTCAAAACCTCTTTCAAACTTATTAAACATTACAATTCTACCAAATACAACTTGGTAAGAACTCATGACAAATAAGCACATGCTTAAAACACACAGAATCTCATTTTCGCTATGGCATATTTCATAGCATGGATGAGTTTTTTTTTTTTTTAATTAGTGTTCTTGGTTAATAAATAACCTTAAACATGAAATTAAAAGGAAACATCCAAGTACTCAAACATTGTAATTCGATAAAAAACAATACACATTTCAATTCATAGACATTCAAAAACAACTTCCTTAGCCATAAAAACAAACACCCTTAAAAAAAAGGAAAGAAGGAAAAGAAAAAAGAAAAAAAGGAAATCATTCAAATGAACACATCTTGATGTCTCATAATTCAGTACACATTTGTAGACAAATGTAAAGCTCTAATAAAGCTTGTGATGGCAATCATTACCGAAGGGGTGCATCAGCCTAAGCAGATATCCCGAAACAAACCGGTCTGCGTCAACAGGCATGACTCAAGAATCTTCTTCAAATGAATACACCGTAAACCCTCTAGAGTGGTAGAATACTATCAAGTGTTCAAGTGATTCAGTATCCCCCTTACTCAAACAAAAAAGACCAGTTGCTTGTTCCTCTGAGAGCACTTGGTATCTAACCAAGATATTCCTGTAAGAACAATGCCCCAGCGAAAACCCAAGTAAAGAAATCAAATTCTCTTGTCAGGTTAAATTGCAAGGAAAGGAGTAAGAACTCCACACTTTTTATGCTCTCCCTCCAGATGCTTCAAGGAGGAATATGAGTGCATATGTCAACAGTGCAAGTCCAATCATACAAATACAATTAACATTTATCTGAATCTGGTCTGTCGACAAGTTCTTCAATGGTACTATCAATCTCGGCCAGTAGAATCTTAATAAACCCATACATACTAGCCACCCAAGTGCTTACTTTTTCCTTCCAAAAAAACTTTTAAATCAACATGAACAGAGTTCACAACAGGACATAACATTTTTTGAAAAAAAAAGGAATAATTTTCCAAAAGGCTCTAGCCTTAAGAGAGACAATACCAAATTAATAACAAATTATATCAATCAGCACAGACAAAGTTACTCTCAGTGTCTGTCTCCATATCAATGCTTCAAGGGAGGGTAGCTATTCCAAGATCTGTAAGGTATAACACTCCATTCCAAATAATAGTTTTGGTACAGTTTCCCCAAATTGCAGTTAATAGCCAGTTTTAAGGTGTAGCTTCCAAATTTAGAATTAAAACTCTGTAATGATTAGCCATAGATTTGGCACGATCATGAAGCCAAGTTTGGTGTACACCAATATTGGGCTTTGCAGTAACCAAGATGGCCAAATACACTAGGGAATGTACCTTCAAGAGGGCATCCTTTCCAATATGCCAGCTGTTAGTAGACTCTGTCCTTCCCTTAGTGCACTGAAGCACCTTAGTTTTTGTCGGGTTAATTTGTAGGGAATGTTTCTCTTCAAAAAGAAAGAATGCATCGACCAGACGTTGTAAGCCTTTGGGGGTACAATCAAACAAAAAAAAATCGTCAGCATAAGGTAGCCAATAGCGTCTCAAACTAGACAACCTTTGGGACACAAATGCAGTGGATTCAATATGTTCACCAATGTCAGCCATGTAAATGGACATGCTGCAAGAACACAACCTTGCCTTACTTCCCATAACTTCAAATCGTCCGGGAGAGTAGGATTTCATTATTAACATGTACCCGAATGTTAGTTTGTACGTACAGCCCAATAATCAATCTCAACAAGCCCGTTGGAATTCCCCAAGAGTGTAGCTTGAGCCATAGTTTATTGCGATCTACTGCATCAAAGGCTGATGTTAAATCCACGGACACAACATAAATAGACTTGTATTTCCCCCAGGCTAAATTCTGCACTCATTTCAAAATAAACCCATACAGTGAAGTACCCATATGCCTACGGAATCCAGTATGCCATTTCTTCAAAACAGACAATGCTTCGGCCCATTGCTCCAAGTGAGACAGCAAGATGGAAGCAAACACATTAGAGCCCTCCACCTCAGCAAAGAAGACATTTGTATTTATCTTATTTTATTGTGCATTTATTAGGCACTTATACAGCAAGTCAATTCAACAAAGGGCAACAGGGAGGGCACATGGGCTGGAAAATCAATGAATACAGTGGAAGGTAAAGACAAACCTATAATTCCCTGTGAGTATTCAGAACGTGCAAGTGCAGCGAGAAGAGGGGAAGTGGGGAGTGAGGGGAAGTGCTGGAATGTCCGTGCTGAGCAGCAGATGAAGTGCATCATAATGCAAGTGCTATGCAGCCTGGGGCCGCATTGGGTAGTAAGTGCAGGCCTACAAGATAGAGGCTGGTGGGTGCTGTGGCAAGTGCTGAGAGATAGAGGCTGGGCGATTGGGTATGGGAGGCCAGGTTCTCAAGGGATACATAAGAGCTCTGGCCACCAATCACAGCGACTGTGAGATTAGCAGAGGAGGGAGGAAGGGAAGGAGGAGGTGAAGAGAAAAGTCTTGAGGATTTTCTAGAATTTGAGGAAGCTCTCCTCAAGATGGACAGGGAGGGGGAGGTTGTTCAATAAGAGGGAGCCAGATGAAGAAAGTGATCAGCCACCCATCTGCTGTTTAGCAGAACACTCTAGACACAGAGAGTTGGTGTCAGAGGACCGTAGAGGTCTAGAGGGAGAGTACATTTAGCAGAGAAAGTTGCAGATAGCATGGTCCCAGGCTCTAGGCAGCTTTGTGGATGTAGCAGAGGGATTTGAATTTAATTTGTGCTACACCCGGGAGCCAGTGAAGTGTTTTCGGGGCAGGAGAGATGCAGGCTTAAGGCCAAGGATACGTGTCATGCCCTATTCTGGATTAGCTGGAGGGGGCATAAAGTGGAAGAAGGTATATTCAGGAGAAGGGTATTGCAGTAGTCTAGCCTAGAGAGAACCACGGCTTAGGTAACATTGAGCTTCTGGGGGAAAATGAGAAAAGGGAGAATTTGTTTCAGAAGGAAGATTTGAAAGTGGGACAACTTGACACTGTCCTGAGGTGAGGGAGGAAGGAGAGAGAAGAGTCGAAGATGACTCCAAGGTTTCAGGCTTCTGAAGAAAGAGCAGGGGAGAGCCCATAGAGAATGGCCAGAGTGAGTGAAAAAAGAGGGAGCCGGGGTCCCAATGGGATGATATCAGTATTGCAGACATTGAGGCAGAGATCATTGGACGTACACCCGATTTGGATGGCAGATAGGCAGTCAGGGATGATGATGATGCAAGAGGGTCAGCAGGGAGTTGCAGAGATCAAAATGTGCATCCCATACTAATTCTGGCACTGCATTATGTGGCGTGTCAGACCGAGGTATGTCTACACTGTTAATAAGCATCCAGAATACTATAGTATTTTTATTTCTCAGGGCCTCCAACATGCCTTCTGAATTCTCCTGTAGTCTCTTGGCTCGTGACTGTAAAAGCCAGTTTCTGCAGTGTTGCCATAGACCTCTCACCAAGGAGAATCACTGAGAAGGATATAGGACCATCCAATTAGAGGCAGCCCTAATAGATCACCTCAATACCCCACACCTAAGCACCACTGCTTTGACGTAAACATGAGGATGGACTTTACCTTCTACAACCCTCTTCTTCTTATCTGACAGAGAAGCACACATCAGGCTCTCCATAGATTCCCCAAAGTTATTCACAGAAGAAATCTCCTTCAACCATTCATCAGTATTACTTTGTAAGCTATTAAATAGGCAATGGTTTACTTTGATTGCATTAGTACTATTCCAGAGCAGTCTATTACCAGCCACATTAGCATTCACACCAATCTGCTCCCTTACTGACTCACCAAATATCTCCAGCTTGACCTCAAACCAAGCCTCTAACATACTATGGACACTATTCTCAGTGTATGTAATAATAAAATGCAAACATCTCAAGCAAAGCGAGGTATCAAAACAAATGAAGTCCAACATTGAATGATAAATACCATTTGTCCATGTCGACATGAGAACTACATCCTTATTCAGAATATTATGCAACACTGTCATCCCCAGACCAATCATACCATTCCGTCAAATTGCACCATTGTAATGTCTGTTACCACATATTTCGCTCGAATAAACAGTAGCCCTCGAATACAAGGAAATACAGGCCGAATTTAGATCAACTACTAACATGGAGTGACCCCCTGAATAATGCTGACACCAGTCATTAACATAACATAAAAGCCAGTTTATTGTCTCCCTCAAATCTCCCTTGCCTTCCTTCTTGCCAGTATGTATTTAATAGAAGGAGATCCCAACAAGGCTTATTCATACATCTGATGTGGGTAAGTAAAATACCATATTGGGAGTCATCAGTACCCACCGCCATGAGAGCTTGACAACTTTTAACTATGGTTAGGAGGCCCTCAGATGGTCGACCAGTTAATCCCTGCTTGGTGGGTTGAACTGTGACTTCAAAACCATCAAAGACTGGAGGAACCCTCAACCAGGACTCCTGCAGAGAGATAATCACATGTGACAAAGTTAATACCCAACCCTGGATCAGAAAAAAGATGTGAGTGCCCCCTTGTTTTCCATGAGAGGATATTTAATTGACAGGGTGAAATATCAGTCTTACATTCAACATATTCATTGTTAAAGACACAACAATCTCATTGTAGATCGTTCTTTCAACAGACCTATGTCATCAACCGCCATGGGCTATGCGGCATATGGATAATACTGCTAGAGGGACATCCCACATCCACCCGACTTGTTATACCAGTCGTCTTCCCATCAAAAATGTTCTGCACAGAAGGCACATCTACCATTCTGCTCTGTGGTAGTCGGCCCACTGACCGTGAGAATTCTTCATTCATGTTTACTGCTGTTTTAACAGAAGTTTGAGCAAATAGGTGGTACACAAATTTTGAGCAGATTGATTAGTCGTTTTTACATTCGTTTAATTTTTCAATTTTTTCAGTTGACAACCCTTGACCCTACCTTTCTTTACAGGGGCCGCAGTTTACATAGTTTGCGCAATATCCAATTAATTTGTCATAACATTATCCACAGTGGTCACCTCCACACCACTAGATACAGTGTGCGTGGCATAAGGGATACATTCCCGACGCATAAAACTGCATCATCATCAGACACATTTTCAAAAGCAGAGGTTAAATAAGAGGTTACTAACTGTTGCATTCTCCGCTGTATTAGTATCAGCATCCTTAGTTAAACCTTTAGGGGCAGAAGGAATTATAGTGGAATTCTCAATACTAGCACCATTGTGTTTAAAAAGAAATTCCTTTGCTGCCAAATCTAATTTAAAAAGTAATGATTCTAAAAGCACTGAATTTGATGTGACATCTGTCTGCAATTGCTCATACAGAGAAACCAGGATGCTAAGTATCTTTAGTCTTAAGTAGCATTGGAGAGTATACATTCCTCATACCACCATTGTCCTCCAGAGGAAAGGAGGAACGACGTTGAGGAGGCAGAAATCCAATTAAAGAATCAATCGACGCAAGGAAAGAGTGAAAGTCTGTGGCATATCTTCCCTTTAGGTCTGGGGGGTGTCTACCATACTATCTTCATGAAAGCACTCCTCCAGTATTCCAGAGGGAAGGCCCTCCACTGGAGATTCTGGTTCTCCCTCCAATATCACTTCAGTTATTAACAGTAGACCTTTATGTAGAAATACCCCGCACTGTTGTACTGCTTTCAAAATAAGTTCCAAATCATCAGTCACATTTGCAGACTTCTCCTTCCCTTTATGGTCAAAGTAAGATGTAATTTCTTTAGAATTTTTCCGTACTCTGTTTGAAATAGGGGGAAGAACTGACTTCCCATAAACTGAAGGAAAGTTTTCCTCAACGGTAGTATGTGTGGGCGTTATATTAGAATTTCCAGTTCCCGTTATCGTCAGATACGTGCAGCTAAGAAAGGGATGCGCTACGGGAAGGAGGAGGTTGTAAGTTTACTGCAACCAACATGTCCACATCAGATATATGATGCTCTTTTGTAGGATGAGATATAAGATTTTACCACTCCTCAGTTTGCACATCTGTATTTATCAATTTCCATGTATTAGCTTTAGTCAGAATAAAAAACTTTTAGCATCAATTCAGTTTTGGCAGTTTATACAAGAGAAATTACAATGAATTAGATATAAAAATGTTAATAGGAATACAATAAAAAGCATATATCAAACTATCAGTTTAACAAAGGAAGTCCTAAAACACCAATCAAAAAATAGTATTACATCTTCACCCAATATAATTTTTATGAGGAGAGCACCCACATAGCAACTTTATATTAAAACACTTCCCATGTGTCTCTGCCTTAATAACCAGGCGTGATGCACATAACGTGAAGATGGAAAAAAAAAATCCTGTCAAATGAACACATTAAAGGTTGCATAGCTACCTTCGTCCCACACACATTCTGCGCAGTAAATAATGGTTTCAGATATACTCTCCTTAAATATATAGTAACAGGGCAAATGAGCATGTCATTTGTTAATGTTTAATTGGTATAAGCACACAGTGATCGCGATAATGACCATGCTATATGCAATATCCCCAGCCCATAGGTCGGATGAATTTTGTCACGGAGGGTCAGCAAGTTTCCCCATCATTTCACTGCATGGAAACTCTGGATCATTCTTCAAGGAGGCCCATTTTTCTTCCAGCCTTTCCATGGCTTTCCCCCTTGCCTTTGCCTTAAGCTCCGTTTTGGTGAATTATTACAATTCAGTAGATTATTCCAGAGGGCTCTCTCGTCCCACGTATATAAGAGATGCTTTATGTGGGCCAACCAACCACAACTCTTTGTCCCTTCCAAAAGTAAAACAGTTTTCAGAGCATCCCAGTATGTTTCCAGGACCGGTACAGACCACAGTCTGACCCAATAATGTACCAGCTTAAGAGCAATCTGGTCGCTATAGAGAAAACCCTGTGGAGCGTTAGCACCAGGGATGTCGGAGGACTTGTAGGGAGGTGCAGTAACTTTTACAAGAACGTGTTCTCAATACTTGACAGCAGGACCAATTTAGAATCCCCACAAATCTGCCCCATAGAGTGCCACTGGTATGGCCTGTTTATCGCATGATTCTAGTGCCAGGGAAATTGCCCCACTACCATGGCTGGAGTATATTCCGCCGCTATACTTCCCCAGGCTAGCCTTGGCCTTAGCAAGATGATCAGACCAGCCCCCTGATTCATGGAAACTAAATCCCAGATAGTCCGAAAATGTGACTTGTTCTAACTTTATGACATCTGCCAATATTTTCAAAGGAATGTTCTTCATGTGGGAAGGCTTGAAGACAACAACTTTAGTTGTGGCAGTTTTCAATTCCAGACCAAGTTTGTTACACTTGCTCTTGAAAATTGTCAGTGATGTCTCAAAACCCTTGGGAGATGTGGACAGGATGACCATATCATCAGCATAAAAGAAGGTAGCCCATTTCTTTGTTCCCGATTCTTGGGGCGTCTAGGGCATCCTTTTCTAGTGCATCTTTTAGGCGTTGTATGTAAAAAAAGAAGAGGAGGGATGCCAGGATGCATCCCTCTACAAACGGCTTTGATTACTCCCCCCCGACTCCAACGCGGACTGATGCCTCAGATTTTGAATATAATCATTTAATAGAATGCACTAATGGATTGGGTATATTAGGTTCCCTTAATACTTGCCAGTGGGTAATTCTTCAGACAGTATCAAAGGCTGATCTTAGATTCAGGAAGATAGCGTACAGCCTAGTTTTAGACAGAATTAAATATTTTTGGATCAGTAAGAATAAAAGGAAGCAATGATCCACGGTGCCTCTGCCAGCACAGAAGCCTGCTTGCACTCCTGTGATGACCCCTGGTTTGTTCACCCAAGTTTGGAGTCTGTCAGGATTATTCTTCCAAATATTTTGCAGACACTGTGTAGTAACGAGATCACGCTGTAATTCTATGGGAGTCCCCTCCCCCTTTTCCTGTATATGGGTACTATAGTTGCCTCTCTCCAAGTCTTAGGGCTTTCTCTCACCTCCAAAGACAGCATTAAAAACCTTACAAAAGTTTGGGGGCCCAGATTAAAATGTGGTCTTTGTAGAAATCCACTGGGATTAGGTCAGGGCCAGCCTCTTTTTCTAGTTTTTATAAATTCAGGGCATTTTTGGCCACATCAATCGTAATCGACCAAAGCACTGGGTGGATTAGGTCAGTCTCTTTTTGCTCAGGCTTAGTCCCTGCTAGTGGATCAGGGTTTGCATACTGTCTGGAGAAATAAGACTGCCACTCTTCTGTGGGAATGTGCCATTGGAGAGCCCAGTCGGAATTCTGCTACCTTGATATTACTAGTCTCCTGAAGGCCTGCTCCAGTGTCATATGCAGAACTGGCCTCCTTATTTTGTCGGACCCTGCATTTTTTGTTAGTATTAGTCCCTTGTATTTTGCCCTGAGGTCCCAGAGGCAGAGCTTATCCAAGGCTGCACTGTTGCATGACACAATTGCTTTCTTTGCCTTTCAACAGTCTTCACTGTACCAAACATTTGGTGCTGTGGTATTATTTTTCAGTAGGTTTGGTGCTTACGTTAGAAAGGGGGCCAATTCCCTGCTTATTAGTTTGTATTCTGCAATGATCATTTTGTTAGACAGACCGCTATTGTGGATATTTCCCAAGTTATTTCTGATGGAGTCATACTCCTCTGGCCTTTGGCCTATCCATGTAGCCCAGTTCCTAGTTTTCCTTACAATGTCGAGGCCAGACGCGGCTTCGCTCCTGTTCCTGTCTGGCTTCAGCAGTGAGCTTAATACCTTTGCGCATAATTGCAGCATGGGAGGATATTGATTGATCTTGCTTCTTTCTACTATTTCAAAGCCCAGTACCTTCAACCAGCTAGTGCCGGTAATGATAATATAGTGTATGTGCGATGAGCAGTTACATCTTGCTTTTGCTGGCTGGTCACCTGATGTTCTGCCGTTACAGGCTCTTAGCTTTAAATTCCCAACAATGCAAGCTGTTTTCAGCGCCCATCTATAGACCCTTTTTGGCGGAGTGTTCTTGAGTATTAGAATCGTCCAAACTATGGTTTGGTCGTCCCGAGGCTCTAGTGTTTCCTTCAGAGGTTCATTCTGGAAGTTCATGTCTCTGGCGAATATACTACATTCTACATGGAGGGTCAAAGGGATACTTAGTTCATTCAGCTCCTGGAGATATGTCATCAATCACCTATCAAAGTCTAGTCTGGGCCAGTTCTAGAAGTTAACTAGCATGAATTGGTGCACCCCTTTTGTTGCCACAGAGAGGACTTGCAGGTCCACTGAGTGGGTTGCAACATTGACCAACTTCCACCCCAGCTTTATATCAATCCAAATCTTTAGGCTCCCCCAATGGCCTGCCACTCGTGCCCCCATTCCCCTGGATAGTGCAGTTCATATACCCTTGGATATTCACAGGGCAAAGTGACCACCAAGTCTCCTGGAACAGCAGCACCTTATGTTTCCTGGCAAAGTTACACCAATCCAGGTCAGATATAACTCTATTGAGCCCTGCTATATTCTAGGCGATAATGTTTGTCATGTGTATGATGGTTTCAGCCCCACCTTCCTGACCACGTCAGGCATCCTGTTCCAGGTTGCTTGTAGTATAGCCCCGATCGTGGTCCACCACTTCAAACTTACTCCACCTCTTGTTATCAACGTAGCATACCGTCAGTTTGAGACCCAGCTCAGAAATTGCAGGTGAACATATACAACATAGCGATGCAATGGCAGATTAGGCAATTTGAGGGGCTATTCCACTTGGGTAATTCCACACATAGTAGGTCCCTACTTTTAATTGGTGAAAGCCAAGGGATATCCTTCCATATTGCCAGTAATCTAGAACAATTTAGGAAGGGGTTGGCAGCCGTTGGTGACATTTCCGCAAATTTGACCAATTGGCTGAGGGGTATTAGAGGTACTAGAGGTCTCAGATCTTGCAAGGACTTTGGGCGATTGCGTGGATGTTCTTTGTAAAGGTCCATTACCATGTGTTTTGTTGGGAATGGTCCAGGCAGATTATTAAACGTGGATCTGGTAGCTCATCGAGTGCCATTTGTGGCTTGGTTGCCAGATTGCCCGAATCCTTTCATCCATGCCTCTTCGTGCCCACTTGCTGCCCTAGCTTGTTTTTTGGCCATTTGTCCATGGGGCCCTTAAGTTTAGCCTGAATTGTGGTCCCATTGCCTAGAACATTTGTAATGGTAAGTGAGGTTGGAGAGGCAGATTGTCTCAGCTTCACAGTGCTTTTTGGCCGGTTGGTGAACTCCACTCTCTTCAGCCCGTTTCTGTACTTGCCTTTCGCCAGCCTTTTTCCATAGCTATTTAGCTCCTTGCGTGGGTAGCCTAGGAGGGACATCTCTAGGTACTCTGCCTCAATTGCATCCTCTTCTGTTGCCGCTGTTATGGTTAGGGTATCTTCATGCATAGTGGCAAGGTGAGTCGAAGAAACATCAAATTGCTGTGGTTCCATGGCTATAGCTGGTTTACTTGCTAGGGGACCCAAAGGCGGTAGTCTGGGGAATTTCAGCCCTTTCTACTGACTGATGAATATGTATCTCGGTAGATGTTATTCCTCGTATGCTTAATTCTGAACTGCTGGCCAAGATGACATCTCCAACTCTTCCAATAATATGTTCTAGTTCTTGGTGTTCTGCTACCAATTTTGTGCACAATGAGAATAATGCCTCCACTTTAGAAAGTATGGAATTTAAGTAAATTGATAGGGCGGTGTAGGGGCCCAGTTCCATTGAAGAGTCACCGTTTGGTGCGATGTTTGCAACTTCTGCGTATGCACTTTCCTCGCCAAAGGACCTTGCACATCAGGCCAAGGCTGTGAGGTTAGGGATAGCTGATATATCGGCACCACCAAAGCTGTTGTCATTAAACTTAGCTTGGTTCTGCTCTAGCAACTTGTGCTTCAAGTCAAGACAGAGATTATGAAGCGATCCGTCAATCATGAAGGAGTGGTGTCCCATGGTGGACTCTGGATTAATTCCAGAGTCAATTGTGGGGGATAATAGTGGATTCTCGGCAAGGGCAGGAGCTGATGGTAAAGGGCACGGTACTGAGGTAGGTAAATGGGTTGTGATTTTTGGTTGCTTTTCAGTATTACTGCTGGCAGCACCGGGTAAGTCCCTTTTCCCATTTTTGGGGCATGCTTGGGCTATCAATATCTCTGCCTGTTCACCTTGGCTTCAGGTTCTCTTTTCCGGGCAGTTTATCCCGCTGTGGAGGCCTCCTCTGTGTGTCCTCAGTAGTTTTATCCTCTCTATATGGTGGGTTACAGGAAGAATGCTTGTTTTTGCTGTTGGTTTTTTTCTCCCTGGAGTTGCCCCTTTTTTCCTTATCTGTATTCCAATCCCTTAGGGAGAGAGCCCAGTAGGCCACCAAAAACTTGTGTTAGAGCAAGGTGCTGTCTGCACTCACTGCCACACCACTTAATTGTAGGGACCTAAGTAGCACACCATGATGGCTCTACGATCATAACAAGGGGCTTTTTACTAGCGCCAGAAGCAGCCTCCCCTAGCCCCTGAATGAAGAAGCCCCTGAGGCCCAGGTCCCCCGGGTTGTGAATTAGCTTCATTTTATTTCCAGGGCCATGATTGCACCCCAGAGCCCTTTTGTTGGTTACCTGCTTAGTTGCTGTCAGTTTTTGCAGGCACGTGGCTCATGGCTCTTGCCTCCCTCCTCGCCTTCCTTTCGTCTCTCTGGTGGGGGGTTGCTTGTATCGGTAGTCAGGCCATCAGGGACAAAATTCCCGGTGCTTCCCGGCTTTCGCAGCACTTCACCACCGGCGCCACCTCGTTGCTTCACTGCAGAAGAGTGAAGAAGAAAGAGGAAAGGACCTCACGGTATGCACCAATGCATCAAGCCACACCTCAGACCTCCGTCTGGCAGACGAGTGAGACCACTTCCGACACAAACTGGGATATCCATATTTATAAGTAGGGAACAGTAATGCAATAACAATACAGCTCGTACCTTCAGATGAGAGTATAAATCAGTCCTTCGTCCGCTAAGTCTACTCCAAGAATATCCGACAGAGAAAAGGAAACGCTGTGCATGCTGACCGCGAGACTGCTATACTGTCACTCTCTGGCACTCCATGCCAGTACATGGGAGTATGTGTTTATAAATGCTCCACCTCTAATAGTGTGCACAAAGGACATACTGCAGTTCACCTCAGCAAACCTCCTCCTTAGTGTAAGACTGCTAGACTGTCACTCTCTGTCACTCAGCACCGCTCCACAGAAGTATGAGTTTATAAATGCTCTGCCTCCAATAGTGTGCAACAAGGACAGAGTGAAGCTCAACAAACCTCCTCCTTAGCGTACCACTGCTGAGACTGTCACTCTCCGTCACTCCAATGGATGAATTTTACAAATACTCTAGGGTAAAACCAAGGCATACACACCTCATTATTGTTCTTTTACACCATATCTCAGTTTCCAAGATGGAACGTTAATGCTGCCAGGGTAAGCTGCAAGGCATTGAAAAAGGGAGGTGTATATCCCTCACCTTTATGCCATGCAAGTACGCTGTGCTGTGTCATATATGTTTTGAGATCTGTTGCAGCAGAGAACCATGTCAAAAGAATGCAGAACTGTGACTGTTGTATCACAAAAGAATGTGGTAGAACCCACAAACCGTCCTACCGCTCCAATGCCCAACATGAGTGAACCAAAGCAAATTCAAATAAGTGTGCGGCCAAAAATGAAATATTCAAATACCTTCCCAGTCCCCCCTTGTAACTGCTGACCCCAGGACCTCCTTGACTCAAGCTGCCACCTGGACCTCTTGACTGTTCCTGCCTCCAAAGCCTTCTGACTCCACCTGCCCCAACTGGAGAAGTGATACCCAAATTATTGCCCTGAAATCCCTTCAGAGTCCTGACTGCAGCTTCTTCAAATACCTGAACATACCACACTCCCCTGCTCCTGGCACCATTATATACCCACTGCCACCTTCAAACTCCCTTTCTTGTCCCAATGTTGACACATCCTAATCCCTTGTCTTCCCCCAAACCCCACTGCCCAGCGATGCCGCAGGCTGCAGGAGCAGCCCCCCCCACAATGTGTCCAGGATGCAGAGGTAGGCTATGAGCATATTACCAGCTGCTACGTGCCCCTCTTGCATAATCCGATTTCTTATACCAAAATTGTGGAAACCACTGCGAGAAGCCGATATATTTACATTTAGCGCGACATCCAAATTCGATTTTCGTTCAGGCGCCCATATTCCAGGGTAATTGCACTTCCACCATTAGAACACACAAGGTGCTCCAAACTCTAAGATTGCAGCCGCCACCAAGGCACCCTGTCCTATCCATTGCCTGCCTCCCCTCTGATCGTAGGCACAAGCTGATTGGCCAGGTATCTTCCTAAAACCTGCCACGATTCGCCGGCAGGCGAGAGAGCCGGCCCACGAGGTAAGGCTCATGAGAGAAGGCTCTGACTGAGCTGACCGAGCGCAACCGGCGCAAGGCGACATCCCCATGCCCAATTTGCTGAAAATTACTATGATCTCCAGTGTCCCCTCCTGCTTACTTAACCAGCGGTGCCCGGCAACCTTCCTATGCAAGGTAACCCCCTCCACCCTGCTTCACCCTAACGAACATTATTAACTTCGTGATCTCGCACTTTGCTAGTCACTTACATTTCGGTTCTCCGGGGCATTTCCGAGGCTGTCTCTGCTGCACTCCTGCCTTCCATCTGCATCCCTCAAAGACTTAAGGACTCATCTTATCTGTCTAGCTCAACACAACATTACCCATACCGCTCCTGTGTACTATGATTTGTTCAGCTTGAAGTGCCTTGCATTGATAAGACTGATGTGCCGTATATCCAAGTTTAGCCTCTTTGTAGTTTGCATTGTTTAGCCTGATGTGCCCCGCAATTGAATTGAGCCCTGGTATATTTTGCATTGTTTCGCCTGATGCGCCGTACAATCGCATTTAGCCTGTTTGTATTTTGCATTGCTTAGCCTGATGCACCGTACAATCACATTTAGTCTGTTTGTATTTTGCATTGCATAGCCTGATGTGCCGCACAATTGAATTGAGCCCTGGTGTATTTTCCATTGCTTAGCCTGATGCACCATACAATCGCATTTAGTCTGTTTGTATTTTGCATTGCATAGCCGATGTGCCCCACAATTGAATTGTGCCCTGGTGTATTTTGCATTGCTTTGCCTGATCCGCTGCACAATCACATTTAGCCTGCTTGTATTTTCTATTGCTTAGCCGGTTGTGCCCCACAATTTAATTGAGCCCTGGTGTATTTTGCATTGTTTAGCCTGATGCGCCGTACAATCGAACTTAGCCGGTTTGCATTTTGCATTGCTTAGCCTGATGCGCCCCACTACCGAATCATAGCCTGTTTGTATTTCACATGTTTAGCCTGATGTGCCCTACAATTGAATTTAGCCTCTGTGTATCCTGCATTGCCTATCCGGATATGCCCTCTACTGCCCAGCCTGTCAGACCCTACAGCTGAATCCCAAACTCATCCTGATGTGCCCGGCACTTAAAATTGAACTTAGCCTGTGAGTCCTGCACTGCTTAGCCTAATTGCGCTTGCAATTTTAGCCAGCAACTGTTACACCAGCCTTGTGCCCCACTTTGTACCCAACTCTGGTATCATGATAACACACCTGTCTGCCCAAAGGCCTCTGCTCTCTTTATTAAGAGTACCCCTCTTACTGTGGGCATCTACCTGTGCGGTCTATTTATCATCAACCAGCACAGCTGCACACAGCACTCTGTACACTGCAACCATGGCCCCCACCTACAGACCTGCTGATACCTACCCAAGCACTGTACCTTAGTACCCTAACATCTACCTTTCTGCTCCTGCCTTATGGCCCGACCACTTTGCCAAAAAATCTGCACCTAACCAACCTTGCGCTACCGCCCTAAGAAACAAAAGACTAGGTTCTAGACTTATGGGCAAGAAGGGTCACCCCATGTACCCTAGCGAACATCTGAAAACCCTGATGCCCCCCAAACTTCCACCTCACCCACGCTTCAATGCCACCAGACTAACCTTGCTTCACCAAGCAACGCCGGTCTGATTAAGGCCGCTCTGATCAACGCAAGGTCCTTAGCAGCTCACGCACTGGACATTGTTGATCTCATCAAGACTCAGGAGCTTGACTTTATCGCCATCTCTGAGATCTGGTTGCACCCTGCCTCTGGCCCGGCACTCTCTCTGGCTATCCCCCCGGATTACTCCACCACCAGATGCGGCCGTACCTCTAGAGACGGAGGAATTGCATTCATCTACAAAAACTCACTTGGACTCAGAACCCTACCGAGTACCAATGTGGAATCTGCAGAGCTACTCTCTGTCAAACTCCCACTATCAGCCAACCAAACAGCCACCATCCACCTAATATACAGACCCCTGGTCCTCCCACATCCTTTGTGGATGACATCACTGCTCTAGTACTTGACAAAGCGAAAACAAACTCTCAAACCATCATCCTTGGTGACCTCAATCAGGTTACCAAGACCCTAATGACCCCGCGGCCCTCAACCTCGCCAACACCCTATCAGATCTACGATTCTCACACCATATACAAGAACCTACCCACACTAAAGGGCAGTCCCTTGACTGGCTCAGCGACACCAACTGCAACATCTGCTTACTCTCGAACGTCCCTTGCGTCTGGTCTGATCACCATATCATCACCTTCAGCATTGAAGCAGCCTTTCTACCCATGCCTCCTATCGCCCCAGCCACCCTTACTAGAAATAAAAAGAACATAACCGCTGAAAAGCTACTCCCCCTCATCCTTCCCATCCTTAATAATGCCCCTGACACTTGCTCGGACCCCACTATCTTAGCCGACATCTATAACCAGTCAGTGCTTGCAGCTATAAACTCTATTGCCCCGCTAAAACTTAGGAGACTCAAACAACACGCGGACCTCAACTCGTGGTTCACACCTCAGCTCAGAGTATTATGCAAAGAGAAATGTAGTGCAGAGTCACGTTGGAAAAGTCACCCTCATGACGCCCACAAGGACAGTCTTCTGTTAGCCACTCTTAGCTATAAAGAAGCTCTACTCCAGGCTAAAAAAGACTCCTACAACAACCGCATCGTGTCAGCACAAACAAAGACCAAGGAATAATTCAAAATTCTCAAGTAACTTGAGACACCTGCAGCCCCCCCTGACTCTTGTACCAAAGATAGCAATTGGTGCACAAATATACAGACAGCACTCCTGGGCAAAATTGCCACCCTACAAACCAAAATTAGAGACAAACAAAAGTCCCTACAGTCAGACCAACAATTACTGCACCCATACCTGGTACTCACCAAGCCAATCCTACTCATAAACCATTTGCCTTCTCCCCTCTCACCACCCTTGAAGTAGAAGGAATCATAAACAACCCTTGCCCGGCACCTATCATCGAGGAAGCTTCTCACGACCTAGGACCTTTCATCACAGTCTTCATAAATGCCTCCTTCAAAACGGGTATAGTCCCTGACAACCTTAAGGATGCCTGGGTTATCCCACTACTCAAAAAACTATCCCTTGACCCTAACATTCCGACCAACTTCAGACCGATTACTACGGTCCCGTTCCTGCTCAAGATCCTTGATCGTGCAGCATACCTGCAGATCCAAGACTATCTGAAATCCAACAATCTCTTGGGGCTAAGACAATCAGGCTTTCGACCCAAACATGGCACTGAAACAGCCCTGATTGATCTGAAAACTCTGATGGAGAGACTAAAGGACAACTCGTTCTCCTTGACCTCTCCGTGGCATTCGATTTGGTCAACCACCAAATATTCTGCCAACATCTTAAATAAGCGGCCCACTTCTCTGACTCTGCTAATGCCTGGATCCACTCCTTCCTTAGCAACAGATCCATGCGGGTCTTCTCACCTACTGCATCTGCAGACCCCTCTCCCATTCACTGTGGTGTCCTCCAAGGCTCTTGCGTATCGCCCACACTGTACAATGTATTCACCAGCCCCCTCTTCGATGTGCCCGACTATCTGGGTGTCTCCTACACTAACTACACGGACGACACCCAGATACTCATTCCCATCAGTGGTGATTACACAGCCGACACCAAATCCTTGAATGATGTCTACCTGGTCATTCAGGCCTGGATGGCACAACACGAACTTTGCCTTAACGATGACAAGACTGAGCTCTTACTACTAGGATTAACTCAACGTCTTAACAAATTAGACTAAGCCTACAAGTCCTTCATCATTGACGGTAATGTCATCAAGGTCTCTAAAGACACTAAAACTTTAGGCGTCTTTCTGGACTCTACTCTCTTCCTGAACAGACAAACAAATGCAGTAAGGTCGGCATCGGTCTATACCTGCAAACTCATCACCGCCTGCAGACCCTTTCTGAACCCTCATAACTGAATTACCCTTGCTAGAATACTCATTATGCCAAATTCGACTACTGCAGTGCCCTTTACTTAGGGACCAGTCAGTCCAACCTCAATAAACTACAAACTATCCAAAATAATGCCATAAGGGCAGCTCTCAATATCCACAGACGGTCCCATATCTCCATCGTTAGATCTGACTTACGTTGGCTCCCGGTAAAACAAAGAATTGCCTTGAAAACACTAGCCTTGACTCATAAATGCCTGAACAACAATGCCCCACATTACCTCTCCTCTCGTCTTACTCTCCAAACCTCCTCCCGACCCACCAGATCAGCCCAAACTCACAGCCTAACCCTGCCCAGAGTCAAACTCCAAAAAGCGGGTGGTGTAAGCTTCCCTGTCCTAGCTTCCAAACTCTGGAACACTCTGCCGACCTCCATCAGAACTGAACCTTCGTTTCTAACTTTCAAGAACAACGCCAGATCTTGGCTGTTCACTCAGAATTTATGAAGTTCCTCACTTAGTTCTGTTCCTACTTGTAATATATCTAATTTGTGTGTATACACTATACTATACTTGTATTATAACCTGTAAATTTGTATTCTGTGTATAACGTGTAAATTGGTATTCTGTGTATACTTTAATGTAACCTGTATCTAAGATTATGCGCCGGGTTGCCCATGGGCCTGGCTGCACTTTACAAATAAATAAACTAAACTAAACTAAATCCCTGCTCATGGGTAGTTATGCTTGACCACTGTACCGACATCCCGGCCAAACAGTACAGTGCACACACCAGCACCGTGCCACCGAAATGCTGCACCAAGGTCACTGATGAATAGCTGAAGGACTGGTTGGAGGGTATTACAAAGGGAGACTCACTACCTCTTCTGCCTCTTCTGTTCTGGATGTTTGAATGCCACCATGCCAAAATCTGGAAGGCCATCCTTCAAAATGTAAATGCTGTAGCAGACACATCTTGCAAGGTGTCCCGTATCCAGAAACGCTGACAGGATCTCAAGGGGTGTGTCTGGCAGCAGGTCCAAAATTATCACAGGGTTTTCCTGGCAACAAGAGGAGGCTCAGCACAACCAGCCCTGGAACCGTGACCAAGAGAGGAGAAGGCACTGGCTATCATCAATGTCAGCAATGACAGCACACTTGCACTTGAAGGAATTGTAGGAGTCATGAAATGGTGTGTCTACTGCATGAATGGAACAACACCTCATGGGGTAAATGTCTGACAGTGTGTAAGGGAGGAAGGGTCTGTATGGCCCCCTATACATTCTGCATGAAATAAGTCTATTTGCTCATGCCATCGTGGGGAGAAGTCCCTCTTGTCTTTCACCGGTGACAGGGGCAAGAAGCCATGAGGCGATAGACTAAGACTCGATTTTGTGCAACACCAGACTCCATGTTTATACTAGGCCGGACAATGATCTCTAAAAGGCCTACTCTCCCCTCACCCAGCGCAGCGCACAGCCATCTCGAACAGCCCCCACCACCTCCTCCCTTCTCTGCGCCGCACCAGTCCAGTTCTCACAGAAGCCCAGGCGTGCATTGTTGCAAATCAGAAACTGTATTCTTTCTCTTCCTCTGAGCTCACTGCCCTGTGTGTGACCTGGGCAAATCTTGACTTGTGTATTCATCCGTCTCCACAAACCTGCTCCTGCTCCTTGACCCCCAACTTTAGGGATTATTGCCTGTGCAACCTTTTGCCTCTCAGCTCTCCTTCCATGTAGCAGTTGGTGAGACCCTTCCCCACTGACCACCCTAGATTGCCCCCACATAACTAATCCTGTGTGATCATACATTCCACTTGGACTAACACCTAACAGTCTATTTGTTTGAACCATGAGGTACCGGGTTAATAAATCTCTGATCTAGACCTGGCAAAAAGGGTCTTCATGCCCCACAAAGGCGCAGGTTAAGAATGTGTTTGTGTTTGCTCACGCTTTATAAGCAACTCTGCATTCTGGTTTAAGTTTAGTTATAGCATGTCAAAGATTACTGTGCAGGTTAGATTAGTTAGAATGACCACACATTGCTGATCCAGCCTGACCTCCACCCCACCCAGATGAGCCCAGCTGACCCACGTGCTGCGTGAAGCAACACCTCTGCACCAACCAATCAAGTTGCACCAACCCCTAGGGACTATACAGTATTGCTACAATGCTCCAATGGACTCCTACTATTCATCCCTTATATAATTTGTCACTGATGACCCGATGTGGGTATAAAGATATGTTTTTTCTGCATTGTTGGCAGAGCGATCTCAGAGCAGCAGAGTCCTCTGCATGCATCGATTTGCTTTATAAACCTTTATTTAACTTGCAATCTTTCTCCTGGTCTCATTCCCTACTAGGGTGTGTCCTTTTTATTCGGTGTTTGGGTTTGTATATTGGGGATTGACCACCTTCAAGTGCAATGCCAACCAATGGCCCAAAATATGCTTACGCCCCTCTGTATCTGTCATCAAAAGCAGCTGATCAGAACCGTATATATATATTTTTATGTTTTTATTTTTTATTAAGTGTATGTAGTTTATTACAAACATTTTACTTTTTTTTCATCCAACTTTCAATAAAAATGCAACCCAATTTTCCCTCCATCCAGATCAGTCACAAAGTCCTGGTACCGATGCCAGAGACTTCTCCCTCAACCTGATTTAGCATCTTGTCCCATCCTCCTCCTTTAGTTTTTTTTAACACAGTCTCAAGGAATTTCACAGTTGCAAATTTCACTCTCCTGATTTCACATCCATAGATAAGTTCCCACCATTTCTCAGCGTCAAGGCCCAGTAAATCGAAGATTTGTTTAGACAAATGAATGGTCCATAAATCTTTCAATTTTGGGCATAATAGGATTAGATGTTTTAGCTTTTGTCTCTTCAAGTCACACAGACAACATTTAATTCAGCCCTGGTGTCTGTTATACCTTAGCAAAGTGGTTTTATAGTGCAAAACATTGACAGGGTAATTCATGGAATTAATGTGCGCTGAAAACAGGGGCACAAGCGTGAAAATCGCAGAGCATGCAGGTTGCGAAAGCCATGCAAATGCCCGTTTGTCGATTCATGGAAGGCGCTGCATGTGGCTTACGTGTGATGTGCGCTGAATCCGCGTGTGGCGCACACGTCATTGCGATATCCTGAATGCTGTGTGCGAAACGGCCAGTGAAGGCGCACACAGGCCAGCGCACACACCTAAAAAGGGGGCGGAACACACAGAATGGGGAACAACATGTGAAAATATGGGCGTTAGGGGGGAAGTACCGCTGCCAAATCCTTGCAACACCCAGACACGCTATACAACAAGTATTCATGGAATCAAACAGGGGAAACCCACGCACCACAAAAGACATGCAAATCCAGAAACACATACTGTGGGATGTATTGACCCACTCTGCTATACTATGCGGCCTCACTCTGCTATCTATGGTGTGAGAAACATTAAAATGGCGGCAAAACCCTTGTACGCACCAAAACCTCCAAAACCACGTTTTTCAAAACACACAAAAGATGGCTGCACAACCTGCCACCCATGGTGCATGTGCGGTAGAACAGAGCACATGCTGCAGAAAAAGTGCCAGTGGGCTCCATGACAAGTAAACATAGAGTGCAGAGGGAGAAGCAGTGCTTTGCAAGTGAAACTCAAAAATGTGCCTTTAAATGACTTTTACTTTGCTGCTGAAACTTCAAAATGCCTGTACATAACAATTTCCAACACTCAAAATCTTGCTCGGCGCTAAAATTCATTTAATCTAATGAAGCACTGTGAATTTATAAGGTCCTGAAATGTTAAGAGCAATACACCTTCTCAGCAAAACTAGATTGCCTGTGAATGACAATTCCTGTCAGAAATCTGTGTGCAGCCACACTGGGCTACCTGTGAGTGACAGCCCCTGTCATAATGGGCTCTCCTGATTACACTTTAAGGTTGTCTAAACTAAAGGTCTGCCAGATTAGCAAATATAAAAGGACTGTTGCTGAAAGGAACACGGATCTCAGTTTTTTGATCCCACAGGTTTAAATCAAGAATGTAAATTATATATATTATCTGATGCAACAAGTTTGTTTTATGCTGGATTTCAGGTCAAGAAATTAAGAATTAACCTAGGCTGGCTGGGCCTGCAAGGGGTTGGAAAACAGGTTTCCACCCAAGCGCAGGGCATTGCTCTCAGCAGATGCTCATTGACACATGATAATTGTGGGGTATGCCAGACTTCTGTCTGCTTCCAGGGACTGAACAAAGGCAGATTCTCCAGGCCAGGAAATGGACGTGTGAAGAGGTCATAAACTAGGCTTGCAGAAGGAAATCCCAAAAGTGGGGGCTGCTCCTTGCCTCCAGAGACAAACAAAAGGCTGACCATTTGCTGCTAAAGAATATTTAATGAACATTTTTTATAGATGTATATCTCAATTTCAGAAGTGGTGAAAGATATAAAATGGGCAGATTTGTTAATCTCATTTTTGGCCCTACATTTGAAAAGTTGGTGGAACTGTGTAGCATATTCTGAACAGGAATGGCAATATATGTGGTTTTATGGGAACTGTATTTTTTCTAGAATTGTTAAACTTTGCACACACATTCCTATGGTAAACGCGCATATTTGTGGACATTTGAAGACATTTTGGAAAATGTTTTCCGGGCGAAATGGACAAAATGCTGCAGAAAGGCGAAACAAAGTCTCACAGCTGTGGGATTTTGATGGACAGATACTCCATAAAATATGCAATCCTTGTATGTAATTTTCATAGAGGTTGCAAATGTATAAATATGTATTTAGGACAAAATTCGATTTTGATACTAGTGGCTAGGGGAGGTTTCTAAGTATTGTAAAAATCAAACCATAAACCTGACATCATCTGTCTTTGATACAATCATCCGGAAATGAGGCTCTGATCCAATCCCATATCACAGGGGCAAGTTTAGTTAAGCAGGCCCATACACCCATTTGATGATGTCATTTGACAGGATAAATAGGGACATCTGACTACACATAGGACAGACTCTCTCTTCTGATTCCAGCAAAGCATTTAGATCCAGCATTCAGCATCCAGACTTCAACATCCTTCTAGATCCAGCTGCCAACCACCAGGCCAAGCAGTAGCTGAACCTTTTTCAGCTAGTCCACAATCCTCAACTAATCCTCACAACCCAGTGAAGCACTGTGGTGGGGGAAGCATCCTGAAACTATCTGGCTTACTTCCATAAATGGTTGCCTGCTGACTTGCCATCCTGCTGATCTGAAATATCCAGAGACAAGAAGGGCAGATCCTGTGCAGTTCCTGCGAACGGCCTAGCTGATGTGCTATCCTTCCCTGATAGACCCGATTCATTGACCAGAACTGTGACGATCCAAAAATCTTAAATCCCATTGGATTGTGAGTATTAACAGGACCCTAGAGAAATATTGTATACCTTGCCTTATCTTGTTCCACCCTAATCTCTGAACTATCACTACTTTCATAACCAGTAACAGTGTCAAAATCTTTAGTGCTATCCTATCCTGTCTATTTGCTAAAGCTTCATTTTCATAGTCATTTTTATTTGTGTAACTGTTATCTATAAATCCCCCTTCGAGTGTTTGGACTGGCTCCTCCAGGGAAGGCGCTGAGGATCTGTTACTGAAGTCATGAATCAGTCTCAGAGCTTACTTCGTCCAAACCTGGTTATCTAGTCTGAATGCTCAAGTCTGGGGTCAAAGCGTAATCCATATTTTCTGGTTTTAAACTGAAGTTCTTGTCCAAATTTGCATTTTTATTTTGGAAAAACACCTCTCACTAAAGACTCTATAACTCCCTCAGTTTTAAAGATAGAAACAAAATTGCAACTCACACTGATACCAACATCCTTAACTATCTCAAAATACCACAACAGTGTATTTGACCAATTTTTCTAAAAAATTGCATAGTAAAAGTTTGCCGCAAATTTGCAATTTCAGCCAAAGTACACGTCCTTTGCCCATTTCAAGTGCTTTTTCCATCCCATCATGATCTGAAATATATATTGTGGTTCATATTATAGCCCATGCATGTTAGGACCTGATTAGTGTTGCGTTCTTTAGAATTTGTCTCCATTTTAGCATTTTGACCATTTTGCAGTATTTCACCAAGCCATTTCACCTGTCATTTCAAAGTGTAATTTGTCAAAATAAGGTTTTCTCTCTTGTGTGGGAGGGCGGATTGCCTATAACTCTAGACATTGTATTTCATGTCTGAAAACCTGCTGATTTCTCACATTGGTGTAGGATTGCTCATTTGTATGTAAACAAAACTTTGCAGTGGGGACCTTAACCTAATTACTATCTGTGTGCAAAACAAGACTGTTCTTTTTCCCTGTGTTTTCTATCTTGCCTCCTTATAAGTGAATTAAGTAGCTTGACTTATATTTCTGAATTGTATTGTCACCCTTTGGGTGATTGCTGCCTATATACATATCTATAGTAAACCTATGTGTGATTTGTATATTAAAATAAATGAATAAATATTTACATTTGCAAACTAGCCTGATTCCTGGTTAAGTGTGACCTAGGGGGTATTTTGAGCAGGGTGTGATAGGTGTGTTATATCATTCAGAATATTGAACTTATAGACAAAAATAAATAAGGGTTTCATTTCATTTGTGCACTACATGCTAGGTGTATGACTGATTGAAATCCCTTACAGTACGCCAGGAGGAAGCTGGCGTAAGCATCTCTGCGCAGCATAAAATTGCACGTAAATAACTAACATGCTCATACCGCTACAATGAATGTACAGATCCTCACCTCCCCAGGGTACAGTGCCTACCCTCTGAACACCTACATGATGATGCCAATACGGAACCCCATTACACCACCCGAGGTAAGATACAATGCAGCCCATATTGCAACCTGGGGCATAGTGGAGCGCACATTCGTAGTGCTGAAGTCATGTGTCCTGCACAGTGTTTCAACCCGGTGGGGCATGCCTGTGGACATGGCAGTGCCCCAACATCACCAACCACATGCACAGCCACTGTGCATGGGAGGGGAAAGGGCACGTAGCAAGGCAGCCCATACCCAGTTTGTGGCAACATTTTTCACCCAAAATCCCACCCCTGAGGAGTGCACAAAGGCCTGGCACATTGCCAGGCGACGATTGATGATGACAAAGGGACAATCAACTGTCACAACCATACCACCTTGAGATTGTTTCCCTGGAAGTGCTACATTGTGTGCATCCCTAGCTACTTAAACAGACCCTCCCAAACACCATGTCACCCGCCCAAGACACCATGCCATGGCATGCAATGTGAAAGCAACCAAATAAATGCACAACACGTGACACAACTGTCACAAAGTGCACCGTCACAAATGGAAACAGGCCACAGACAATTCCTTCTCACATATGAAAAAAAAAAAACTTCATACATGAACATATACTTACCAGCATGACAATAAATGAATACAGGACCCAACAATGGCAACGTCTGACAGTGACCAATCACAATAGTCCAAGTGTGACAACCTGACAAAGGCAGCACATTGACCCCTCGCATCTTCAGTGTGTTGCTGGTAGGTAAATGTGGCAGGGTACTGCATACAACATGAACTGTATCTGCAAAAGAGACAGGCAAGGTAAGACATGAAGAAGCTACATATAAATATGCATAATGAGCAATATTGAATACAATATCCAAATCAACCATGCAGTGGAGAAATCATCAGTAATCCCCACAAGGGGTGTATACACAGTTTGGACTATAGACTGGCCACACAACTGATGGAAGCCCAATGCCTGTGTAAGTTACTGTCACACGGTGCCACCCTTGTGAGCCCATGGAAAGGGGAAGCAGGAGTGGCATATGTGTCTGGACCCCAAGCCTCAAACACAAACACAAGACAAGCATTAATGGGCTCAGCAGGAATACACAGTGGATGCCGATGGGTGCCACACAAAGCAACACACTGTAACATGAATGCACAATAGACAAAAAAAGAGGAAAAACAAAAATTAAAAAAGTTTTTAAAAAATCAAAAATGGGCATGGGTCGACCGGGCGGGGAGACCACCCAGGAGGGAGGAGGTGCAGGGTGCACCCCAACACCCACATGAGTGGATGTTGATAAAAATAAAACCTCTATGGGCTCATGGCCTGCACGGCTACCCGATAGTGGGAGAACTGCCGTCGCTGTCGTCACCATCTGGTGCTACATGAGAAGGTGTGTGTGGTATGGGAGGCAGACCACGCAAAGCTCTGGCATGCTCCTCCATTGAAGCAAGCATGCGGGATTGGTTCTGCACGATGATGGTCCGGAGGTCCCCATGCAGCACGTCACGGGTAGCACAGAGTTCTGGCTGAAAGGCCTCACATGATGCACGGATCTCTTCACGGGTTGCCTGGAGCTCAGCTGAGATTGTGTGCGCTAGCTGCTCCAGCTGCTGTTCTGACCGTGTACTCCGGGACACCTCAAGTGCACCCAGAGTAGCTCTGAGGGAGGTGTTATCTTCCCTCATGGCATACCTGTGGGCCTGTGCCTCTGCAGATATGGCTGTGCGCAGAGCCCCCAGTTCAGCCTGTCGGTCCCTGTTGGCAGCCAACATGTCCTGTCTGCGTGAGCAGCACATGGAATGCATTACCTGCTGCTGGAGCTCCACCTGCCTTTCCGGGTGGAGAATGGAAGTGGTCACCCTATCTACAGCCTGAGCCATCATCTCACAAGTAGCCCCATGTAAGTGTACAATTGCATGCATGGAGTTCTCCCACACAGTATTGACAAGTGGCGCACAGCCACTGCGTTGCCGGACAAGACACCTGTCGGCCTCAAGGTGATCTGCACCTTGCTGTGCTGGCACTGCTGAGGCTGCAGGACTGCATTCCTCCTTTGATCTGCTGCCCCAGGGACAATAGCAAATATTGCAGAGTGTGACCCTGCATCCGTAACCGCCACAGGTGGACATTCCAACACTGAATGGGCCATTGAGGGGTCTACCCTCAGTGCAGGTGCGTTTGACAGAACAGCATCCCTTCCAGAAACACTCACCTGCAACGGGACATTTGTGTCAATGTCTGATTCAGCACCTGAGCCATAGAGATCCTCAGATTTGTACCCAGAGACACCCATGGACATGATGGTCTGTAGGACCAATGGATTTTTGTGCGGCACCACCCCATGTACTCCACTGGTGCTTGGTTGGGGCTCTGAGTACTTCTGCCTCTGCGCCATCTCCTCCTCTTCCACAGCATCTAGTGCCCCATCACCTGCACAAAATGAAAAGAGACGTCATGAAGACATCCATGAACAGCATAGCCGACACCAATACATTAATCAAACATGTCACACATGACACAAACTCAGCCATGCATGCAGTGGCAATGAAGTGGAAGGGGACCCTGAAAGCAGACACTGATGACTCCAAAATGGAAGAGCAACACATGTGCTGCATGGTGCATAGCACCTGCATCGCATATAAGCCTTTGAGTGGCATGGAGCATCCACAAATATGACACATGCCAGCACACAGATGGCACGTAGCATAGCCATGGCAGAACTGACAAGGACACCCAGATGTGAGTTAATCACTACTGTCCCCCATCCATGTAAAACGCATATCATCAAACAGAACATGCAAAAGAGTGGGACAAAGCACACATGTGTCACACGTTGCAACAACACCAGTGTGTTCAAATACAGTGATGGGAGGCACATGGATACATCACTGGTAGATCACTTGGACATGACACAAGTCAAATGTCATGTTGAAGGTTCAAACAGCTCAGAAGTGAGCGGGTGCAGTACGTGTGTAGGTGTGCAGATGTCAATCAGCCTTTATGGGCGAAAATCCCTGTCTGAAATATGGTGATCTTTGGGCACAAAGGCACATAAATCTATGTTTTTCATGCAAACGATTATATCAATCAGGCAGAATAAAGAGAAAAAACTGTAATAACAATGTCGTGGCATGATAGCAGTTTAAGGGCAAGTGCAGTCATCATGTGCAAAGTGTGTGCAGTGGTCAGTAGGGATACAGTGAACCCCAAACCCAAGGGCGGGGGATGGCTTGGAGGCACTAATGGGTCACATATGGCAGTTATGACTACACAGCCTGACCTGGCACTCAATCACAACACATCACCCAAGCAACATACACATGGTCTGAACACACAGCATGGGCACTCACCGGACATTGTCTCAAGATCTGGTAGGGCTCCCACGCCTTGGATCTTGTCCTCTGCGATGAGCCCTCCAGCGATTGCCTCATGTTCTGTGAGTTCATCCTCCTCTGGTGATGACCCACTGCCAGTCACCCGAGTAGTGGTGTAATTAGAAGCCAGCTTGTTTATTGCTCTGCGTTTGAGGTCATTCCAACGCTTTGAGCAATCATCAGTTGTGCGCTCCACAAATCTCAAGGAACTAATGTGGTCCGCGATGCACTGCCAGTGGGCCCTACGCTGAGTAGGCATAGGCTTGCACCCTGCCGTCACCAGCATGTCGCGGCCATATTCCGACACATAGCCCACAAGTGCGTCTAATTTCACATAATTGACACTCCACTTCTTCCTTGACGTGCCCGAGGGGCAGAGGGCTGTTAACTTCTCAGCCACAGATGTAGGCATCCTGGTGGAGCAAGTCCTGGGGCATTATGATGCCCTCTTCAGATGACTGTGCACCTACAAGAATAGATGGAAGAGGACCTGGTCAGACATTGTGGTTGCCATCAACACGGAGGGGGTGGCAACCTGCGACTTGAAACACATCCAGAAACAATGGAGGACTTCAGGTCCAGGACCCTCATGAAGGCCTGGCGCCTCTTGCGTGCAGTGGATGCAGGGGGGCACCAGGTCCAACTTACCAGCGACCAGATGAGGGTCCTGGAATGCATCAACCCAGTGGTTCACCACCAGGTCCTAATGAGTCAGACCCGTCTGGAGTCGAGCGGTGAGTGTCTGGGCTATCCCATTCCATACAGTGCATGTTGAGGTGTGGCCCATGTATGGATGTGTATGTGCAGGGACGTGCTGCATGTGAGTCCAGTCATGTGTGATGCATATCAATGGTGTATGTGTTCTAATGCATGATGCCCAACTTCATGTGGAGCTATACACATGTTTGTATTTCTGTGTAGGTACTATGCCATGGTTGGGGTGTGATACATGGATGCTGGTCCCACCTTCATGTACGTGCACGGTATGCATGTGCATGTGTCTTTTTGGCATGTGTGTGACTGTGAGACACCATGTATGCATGTGACCCGAACATCTGGGTATCTGATTGGCAGATGTGACATAGCTGCCGATGATTGCACTGTGACAGGTGGTGGAGATATACAGAGATGTACAGATGCATGTCTGTCTGGTGGCCTGTGTGCATGTGATCAGCACCCTCATGTTTCTTGTGATGTCATGCCAACCTTTGTATGTTCATGCAGTTATATGTGTATGGATGCTGATGCATGTTGCACAAACCCAGTTTATTTGTGCATGTGTGTGGGTTCAAATGTCATGTGTGTTGGGGAGTGTGTGTGTGTAGCAGACCATTGTACGGTGCCCTGATACCTGTGTTCTGTTGCTCCCTGTCTGCAGCGTCGACTGATGAAGAGGGTGGAGACAGTACTGTGGAGCCCAGTGGCAAGGATGCCACCGACATCCGGAGACGCAGGGCCCAGCTCCCCTCCCAGGTTATGATATCTTCCGGGAGTGAGGAGTCTGGTGCTGCCTCCATGGGGAAGCTCAGCCCCCACAGTGGTGTACTGAGGAAGACGGCACCGAGTCATCCAGGTTGGTGGGGGATGTGGTTGAGGAGGAGGCTGTATCAGCTCCTTGCATGGGGCCTGGAGGGGGTGGTTCCACTGGTGCAAGTGGTGTAGTCCAGGGGCAGGGGCAGGAGGCAGCACAAGTCGCCGCGTAGGTGCCTGTGTGTAATCCTGTCCCTGATCCTGTGACTGCATCATCCCGCACCAGCAGGGATGCCTCTGTCCAGGCCTGTTCGCAAGTAGGGCATGCGTCTACAACAACTGGCCGTACTCTCCCTGCGATGTGCAATCCATGACCATGTGCAGCCTGCCCTAGTCGGTATGGCGTTGCGCACGCAAGACGTGCATGGTTCTAGGCAGGACAGTGCACATCATTTCAAATACCTGTGTGGCTGCCACGACTTGCTGGGACAGGTCACTGGAGCAGGGTTCCTCCTTGTTCTGGACGCTCTTGCGACCCCCTCCTCAACTGCACGCCCTATGCGCCAATCGTCCTCCGTGCTGTCTTCCCACCTATGTATCACCTGGGCCCCCTCTGGAACTGCCCCTGAGCCCGCGGCCAGGCTGGTGGAGAACACATGCCTGCCACAGTCGTGAGTCAGAGGTCCAGCACGGGTGGTCACACCACCAACTGGACCCCAGCAATTGGAGGATGTGCAGGCATCATCAAGCAGGGCATGTCCACAATGGTGCGATGGTGCCGGGGGATACCATCATCCCGGAGGCCGTTGTTGTGGCAGAGGAATTTGGCATTGAGGCAGCAGCAGGCTCGGCATGGGAGGCATCATCGCTCGGGGCCAACAACATCCCGGGGGCAGGCATCGGCCGATGGGCAGGAGAACCCAGGACTGGAAGTGTATTCCATGTGGCATCGGTTGGTCCGCAAATCGATGCAGAGCGGTGGTGGGCGAGAGGGCACGGCTCACGATGGTCAGGGCGGAGAACTCCATGCAAGGGGCATTTAGGCGGGCTGAGAGCCTCATGGCAACTCGCAGGTACTTGGAGGAGTCCATGGCAACATCCCTGCGAGCTCTCGAGGCCAGGGAACAGGCCTGCCTCCGGGACATCGACATGGAGTTCGATGATGCCCTGGCCCGGAACATCAAGAAGTGAGTCGTCGGACTAGCCCGCCGCCTTTGTACATGGTTATTTAGGCATAGGTTTCCTTTCTTTTTATGTATGATTTGGAGTCCAAAGACTTTTGCTCCTCCTTTTTGTATATAGTTCTGTTTTGATAGGATTTTAGATGTGTTTCCTTTACGTTTGGGATCATGGACCCGTGTGACTTACTTTGTGAATAGTTCCGGATATGTACATACATTCTTTTTATTTGTATCCCATGGAGTAATGGTTTTTTATGGTTTTAAATTTTGGATTTATTTTTATGGACTTTGACGATGGATGATTTTACAGTTTTCGTTTCTTGGATTTTTCTTTTTCCTTGGATTCTCTTTTCTTTTTGGTATTACTTTGAAAATGTGTTCATTTGCATGTGTGATTTTCATGTTGTCATTTTGTTATAGTTTTAATACATTTCACGAATCTTCATTATTGGTGTGGTCCACTCTCATTAGTTTTGTGCATGTGTCACTGTCGATTGCCTCTGTCATGTGTCACCACTGCGTGGCTCTGTTGGACATGTGTTTGGATGCATGTGTGTGCTTGATTGAAGGTAAAGGCGTGGTGCTTTTACTGGGGAGTGGGTACAATATGTGGTTGTGTGTTTGGACTGGGGTGCTGCGGCATGGGGTGGGATTTGGGTTGGCATTTCTGACATGGGACTCTATTCTGACAGCACGTTGGGTGGGGGGACATGAGTCAGGGCCTGCTGGCAGGTTGCCGTCAATGGGGGTGTGGTGGGGGGAGTCAGGACCTGCTGGTAGGTTTCTTTCAATGGGGGTGGGTTGGGGGACATGAGTCGGGCCTGCTGACAGGTTGCCGTCAATGGGGGTGTGGTGGGGGGCATGAGTCGGGCTTGCTGTCAGGTTGCCGTCAATGGGGGTGTGGTGGGGGTAGTCGGGGCATGCTGGCAGGTTGGTTGCCATCAATGGGGGTGGGGTGGGGGACACGAGTCAGGGCCTGCTCGCAGGTGCCCAACACTGGTAGGGGGGACATGAATTGGGGCTCACTAGTGCATCGTGCCATGTGGGCTGCCTGCGGGGCATGGTCAGGGGTGTAGGGTGGTCTCCTGTGATGTGGGCTGCATGTGGAGCATGCACAGGGGTGTAGGGTGGTGTAGGGGTACTTTTTCCACACTATTTACCTGGCACAGGCAGGGTATGCACATGCCATGGGGTGTAGGGTGGGCCCCTGTGGTGTGGGCTACCTGTGGGTCATGGTCAGGGGTGATGGGCTGGCTGTGGGGCATGGTTAGGGGGGGTAGGGAGGCGCCTGTGGTGTGGGCTGCCTGCAGGGCATGGTCAGGGGTGAAGCAGGGTCCCTGTGGTGTGGGCTGCCTGCAGGGCATGCCCAGGGGTGTAGGGTGGTCCCCTGTGTTGTGGGCTGCATGTGGGGCATGGTCAGGGGTGTAGGGTGGTCCCCTGTGGTGTGGGCTGCCTGCGGGGCATGGTCAGGGGTGTAGATTGGTGTAGGAGGACTTTTTCCATGCAATTTGCCTGGCACAGGTGGGGTACGCATATTCAAGGTGGTGCGCAGGGAGATGTTCATGCGTTTTGGCAGCCGCGAGTGGGGTACGTGTATTCAAGGGGTTGCACAAGTACATTTTCATGCGTTTTGGCTGCCGCAAGCGGGGTACGTGTTGTTTTTCACGCAATTACAGTGTAGGGGGCCTGTAAACTGGTCCAGGGTTAGAACAGGCCTTTGCGCTGTATTGGGGATTTCTATGTCTTTTTCTTGCACAAAGGGCTTTCTTAGGACGTAACTGGTGCTGCTGGATTTTCGCTGCGCCATGTCTCGAAATGGCTTGGGAAATCCATGAATACGCGGTGTGCCAGAATGCTGTTTGGCGTACACGGCTGGCACACGCTGGTGCACGCTCCATCTCCGTGCTGCCGGTGTGTGCTACTTCTGCACTGAATTCTATGAATTACCCCCTGAGTCTGAATCTCAAGAGCAAATCCCTTTGCTTATTATGTGGGAATTTAGTTAGATACTCCGGTGTCACATTCATGTTTCCGTGCTTATTTATTGAGAGAGTTTGCATGGCTGACATTGACCTTTTCCCTTCTGTGATTCGCCAGTCATCCGCCCACAGGATTCTCTATGCAAGCAATGGGTTGTTACAAAGAGTGTCAATAAATATACCTAAGTTGTTCAGTAATTTTTCACAGTCTGTTTTCCATTCATCAAAGTCCAGTCCTTAATATCTGGTTTGCACATCCTAATTACTTTGAATTTGGGGAGCAGTTACTTACATGCGCCTTCCTGAAAAGCATCAACTTGTTCCAGATGACTTTGGCACGTAATGAAGTTAGCCCCCATTTGTGGCAAATCATCACTATCACCATTGCTATGGGTAGCCGTAGGATGCTTTTCCAGATAGAACCTTCTAGACGGTCCCAAAACTCTAGTTGAAGACCTAGGAAGGTCTCTGCCTCAAATGTAAGTACTTGTCACACTTTTTGTTTGCAAAAGGTTACAATGGGTTGAAAAGAGAATTTACCGAAACTTCTAGCCACTGTCTTTCCTTGAGCTGTCGGTCTTTTCACTTTCAACCTCAGGTCATCCATCCATGGTTTCTCTCCCATTGTGGTACTCAACAATGCACCCAAATATTTTATTTCCTTAACTGGCTCCAGGCATTTTCCATCAAGTATCCAGCATTCCTTTGTCTTTCTTCCACTTCTCGCATCACCCAGTATCACAATCTCGAATTTAGCAGTGTTATTTTCAGACCATTTTTGTCCATGAATCTCTGCAGCATGTTTAGTTTCCTTTGAAGGCCAATCTTTGTCTGATCCATTAGGACCAAATCGTCCACATATAGTAATCTGTCCACCTCCGTTCCATTCAGTTTTGGTGGAAATGTTGTTTTGTCATTAAAGGCATTTTTTAGATCTTCTATGAAAAAGTTAAATATCGTTGGGGCTAGCGGGCATCCTTGTTTAAGCCCCTTCGCAGTATCAATTTTCTTAGCGGGATTCCCCTGTTGGTTCAGTTTGATCTGCATGTCGGTTCCAGAATACAGATCTTTAATGGCAGCCAATAGGTCTTTTGGGCAGGCTCTAGCTGCTAGTTTTTTCCACAACAGCCCCGATCAATGCTATCAAAAGTGTGTTGTAAGTCAATGCTAGCCATATAGATGTTTTGATTTTTTATAGCTTTCTTGTTTTTTTAATAGACCGAGTAGTAATAAGTTAAGGCTCCACCTAACTTCTTTCACAAATCCAGCCAGTCTGCTGTCAAAAATGTTTGACGTCTCGATCCACTCTTTCAGGCGTTTCAGGAGTAGCATCGCAAAGATTTTGCCCACTACATCGAGGAGCGCGATAGGCCTATAGTTTGTTGGTTATAGGCGGTCCCCTTTCTTAAATAGAGGGACCACAATCGCAGCTTTCCAAGATTCTGGTACTTTTCCAATTCTCAATATTCTTTTAAATAGCACTTCAGAGAGCTCAGCCCAATTATCAGGTGCAGCTTTTAATACCACATTGGAAATGCCGTCTAGATCTGGAGCCCGTGACCGGCTTGCTTTTTTGAGAAGCGCTTCAATTTAATCTCTCTTGAATTCCAATTCCCAAATTTGGGGAACTTTCTTTTCCCCTTCCCTGCTCAAATGTTTGTTGTTTACAACTTAAAACAGCTTTTTAAAGTGTTTGATCCACTTTTCTTCCGGTATTGGATTTGGAAGATATGGGTCATGGGACCAGCCTTTTTCATTCAAGAGTTGCCATAAATTCCTGCTATTTGTATTACTCAAAGCCTTTAACATTGTCTCTGCATCCTTTTTGGAGGAGCCTGGCTTTATATAACCTGTGCCAGTTCTAATAGAGTCTCCTTTTGCGCAGCAGCTCCTTCTTATTTAGGTGATTTGAAATTTTCAGGAGCTGTAGGTCTTTCCTCAAAAGCTTCTTTTGTTTAACAACCTCTACATCGTACGTATAGACTGCTGCAAATCTAGGATTGTGATGCTTATCTTTAGTTTCTTTTGAGACTAGCAGAATTCAATCGGTTTAAACCATGTCTGGCTCCTGATGATGCCACAACACCAGCCCTTCTATCAATGCAGGGATGTCTTTCGGCAGGAGACACAGTCTATTTCTACCCGCCTCTCGTTCAACCCATTCATTCCACCGATGGATATTACCTTATTTCATTTCTGAAATGGTTACTATAATAGGACATGCTCTCTATGGTGGGCTTACTTAACCACCAATGAAATAATGTCTGGTAGTAGGCTTAGAGATACAAAAAAGTAGTCCAGGTGGCGTGTGTTTTTCCAATTGAATAAGTGGGAGCGGCCGTTATGTCTCCCTTGATGTTTCCAGTGAGGCGGTGGATTCCTCTTTGTTCCATTTCTTCCATCCACACTTTGCCCCTACAGTTTATTTCTTCTTATTACAGGTTTTGCCCTCCTGCTCGCCCATCATATAATTTGCATTCAGATCCCCACAGATTACTATTTTGAATATTCCTATAATTCTCTGACATCTGGTCGATCCAATCAGTCACCAGGCCTATGAATGAGGCACTATCAGCAGCTTCTATGTTCCAATATAAGTTTAGTAGAAGTAGGAATTCACTTCTCAACTGCTTACTTCTTCTCAGTTTGATCCGTAGGATCTGGATATAAGGACTTGGGTTAATAACCTATAGAACTTCCACATTTACATAGTTCTTTATCATTATCATGAGTCCCGAGAAGCACCTTCCTGTAAGGCCCCCTTTTGCTGGATTAAGTTAAACACCATATTCATCTATCAAAGGCATGCCTTTCAGCCAAGATTCTTGAGTGTTCCAGCTCCCAATATCCAGCTTTAGGTGGCTATTCTTCTGACCTTAATCTTGAGATTTATTTGCCAGTGTACCTGCTAACCAACTCCATGAACTTGGATCTTGAGAGAAGGGCAGCATAGACCGCATGGATGGTATCTTGGTAAAAGAAGGGTCTGTTTTCTCACTTCCTCTAATAGTAATCCAGATCTTGTTTAACACTTGCTTTTCCTTTTGTATCACTAAAGGGCACAACTCTTCCTTTGATCTTTGTTGCTCTGATGCCGCCTGATAGCCAACATCCTGTTTTCGCTCGGGGGATCTTAGCACGGCACCTGACAACACTGCCACAGATGGCATACTTGTTTGTAGAGGTGATCCCTGCCCACCATTCCCTTTTGTTTCCAATTAATGCGTGGTCGCTGTCCTGTTTATATCAAGGCCCAGTGCACGAAGATTGCCATTTGTATATATAATTAAGCTTGACAATGCTACACACTTCAACAATATGGACACCTTATCATTATATTTCTCATCTGGAAAACTCCCAATCCTGATGTCATCTGAGTGTATCAATCTCAGCTGTGGCATATGGTGCAGTAGCGTCACTAGATTTGACTGGTTTAAGATTAGGCCATCATCTGCTCTCAGTATTCTCTGCAGTGTAATGGATCGGTTGCAGTCCCAGATCCCCTCTTTTTAAATTTTTTCCAGTCGTTGGATCTGCTAGAGATTTTTTTGCGCTGGTTCCCACCTTCCGTGATTTTGTTTCTCCCGGCCAACAGAGAGACGATCTTGATTCAATTTTTCCTGTCTCAGTTTTTCTCTTTTCTCACATAAAGTAAAAAATGGGGGGATCTGATGGGAGACCCAGACAAAATTTAGCCATCAACAGCCTCCTCATCTTCCGGGAAACCCCCGACCCTCCTCACAAGGGATCCTACGTTCAGTCTGTCCTCTTCTTCATAGACTGATAGGTCAAGTAGTTCTAGGAAACTCTCTTCAGACTCCTCAAATCTGAGTTCTGTACATCTGGGGTTGCTGATGGCATTTAGTTTCCCGAGGGAGTTGGGTTGAGCCCGTTCCACTCATTTTGCATGCCCTTCAATGTTACCTGCTGGTTTGATTGATGGTGGAACTTCGGGAACCGCAGTTCTTACTTTGAATGAATTTCGTAATGTTTTTAGATTTCATTACCTGGTTGCCACGTCCACTTGCTTTTTTCTTAGCAGCCCCTTTGTTTCCCTGTTAGAAAATTAAAAAAGGGTTATTATTCTCCTTTTCTTTGATGTTAGTCAGGTTTCATAGGCTCGTGTCAAGGTAACCTCTTATTGTTTCATGGGACTGCTTAATAAATCTATCCGTACCATAAGGGATACTAATGGCTGGCTAATTACGGCGGGTCGTCCCTTTTCACCTCTCCCTTGTAACACATGGGCCAAATATGTCGTAGGACTTGCTTCTCTAATTGGGATTACACGAGGGATGGGAGCTCTAGGGCTTTGATTCTCCCTAACAGGATCTGCCATAACTATGGAGTTACAGGAGACCTTGTTTATACTTTGTGGGTTATTAGACCAATATGCAATTTCTCGAACGCCGTCTAGAAATATGGGTTTGTCTGATCTGGCATCTTGGAAGAGGATGATTAGATATTAAAGGAAACTGTCTTCCATTTCTGTTTCCCTTGCTTTATCATTCGCAACGATTTGATGACTGATTCCACAAATATTAATTAGGAATTCAGCAAATCGATCAAAGTTGACTGATGTTTATAATTTTCACTCAGGTTTTCGTAAAGTTTGAGAAAAGGAACCAGTAACTGCTGATAGGATTGCAGCTTGCATGTCAGTTGTCCAAGCCGGCTTGCTTGCAACTTCTTCAGCAGACTGTTTTTGATTATGTTTTTTTTTGCCTGAAAGGAGACTTCTCCTGAAAAACCTTTGGTTCCTTTGGAGCCTGATTGCAAAACTCACTGTCCCCCAATATAGAAGGAACCTAGGCATCCTGACCCCGGGTCCTTTTAAGTTTGTATACACTTAATTTCTGTTTGGTTTCCCCAGAGTCCTGATGGTAGCACCTTTGCCTGGCATAAGGATCATTATGGTTCAGTCTTGTTTTTTTCACAGGTATTAGATACGAGAGCTCCTGAGCTGTGATGTCTGACCCCTCAGAAGAGAACCTTGCTTTGGAACCAGAATTGCAAGTTAAGTCATTACAATTACCCTGGTTTTCCTCCATTCTTAAAGCCAGAGTGGAAGTGAATTTGGCAGTCCCAAGGGCCTGTGGCAGATTTTTGTTTGGGACCCGGGGCCAGGGTCTCTTATTTGTATGGCATCTCCTGTTGTCAGAGGGAGGTCCTGCCTGGAGGGATAGAGTATTCACTTCATCCATAAGGGACGTAGAAGGTTCCTCTATAAAGCGTTCCACTGGTCACCTAGCCACACCTACTTCGGGCATTGCAAGATGAGTTGGGACAGACTTAGTAACGCTTCGGTGGGGCCGCTCTTTGTCTACCAGCGAGGAGAGACACGGGGTGAGTTTCTCCTCATTTGCCTATTCCAGGGGGCACTCTGATGGTGCCATTGCTATCTCTTTCACTCGACTAGCTTTTTCGCTCTCTGAGGAGGCTATGGAATGGACATCAGTAGCAGGGCTTTCCATTTCAGCTGCGTCCCCTACAGTTTGCAGATCTACCCCACTGTTTATGCTTTCCGGGTTCCACAGATTTGATAAGCACTGATCAAGAGATCCTCATTTGTTATTTCTGTGGGGGTTGTAAAAGGGCATTGAGGCAAATCCAACGTTAGGGAATTTTCCATGTTTGTATCAGCATACTGCTGGGGGTAATCTTCGCTATGAAGTGCCACTTCAGGGTAACCAAATCAGGGCACTGAGCTGGGGGTAATCTTCGCTATGAAGTGCCACTTCAGGGTACCCAAATCAGGGCTCGACAAACTTCTCTTTGTGGCGACCCTTGCCAGAGTCTTGGGTTCATTTCCTGTTGCAATCCGCGCCTTCCATTTAAGACTAGGTCGTTGATCCGGCGGGGCGCCAATTGGTCCTGCATCGTATAAGGGATTTCTATTTACTAGCAGGGACGTTAAATGAGTCGGCTTCCACAGATATGATAGCCAGAATCTCTACGCTCCCTGCATTCGTAGATGTGAATAACTCCATTACTGCTTCCAAAAAGGGGCATGCTTGCAGGGTTTGGGGGCACTCGGACTCGCTGCGGTCAATGCCGGCAGCACTGGCGTTTGATTTGAGAATAAGACTCGTATTCGCCAGCAAGTCCTGTGCTTTTTTCACCCGGGGGGGCTGGATTAAGGGGCTTGGTGACACTCAGGCTCAATACAGTCCCCCTCAGCGGTGCTGTCAGTTGGAATACCGATACGCTGGCTGGGAGGGAGATCGCCTTGAGATCGGGTTTGTGTGGCTTTCAGGGAATTACGTATCTCGCTGCCTGCTGTATCCAAGGTGACTACTTTGGAGTTGCGACTTACCTGTCTTTTGGTACGCTGATTTCCTTTGCAATCATATTCCGCTTCCATAAGGTAACATCAGATCTTCCTCACCCAGCGTCACAGTAGCTCACTCTGCTGTGACCACTGTGCAAACACTCTGCGCCGCTCCACGTCCGTAGTGGAGTTTTTGAAGATGGTGGGGTCAATAGACAGCAACGACAGACTCAGTCAGCACAACAAGGCACAGCACAGCCTGGGAGTCTGGTAGCCTGGAGTCTCCTGCAGATGACAACACTCTGCAAACACTCTGCATTGAAGACATCTGCCTGATGCCCAAGTGTATGTGACTGTTTCACACACCACTAGTTCCCATTCGCACATAGGGAGATGATGGCCATAGGAGGTGAAGGCATGTGCAAACCTGGACACACTTATATACACAAGCACCGTTGACATGTACATTCAACATGTGCAGCCACCACATAAAATGCGATAAAAAAGGGTGAGCAGCAGAGCACAGACACCATTCACTTCCACTCCTTCATCATCCCACCAGGGACATGGTGTCACCACTGAATCGAAGAGCCTGTGCACACATGAAAGGTAACAGCGATAAATCTTGCCCTTGAGATGTAAAGCACATGCAGAACCATTGAGTTTACAAATGACTTATGTGTATGTATCCTCCAACAAGATACAACCAATCCAATAACCTATTCATGTGCTCTAGGGTGTGACTGTATATGTGAAATATGTGGACTAGCAAACAGCAATTCCATGTCACCACTTCCAGGCATGTTGTTTTCCCTTCTCCTATGACGCAGGGCATATGAATTCGAGACGTATGACCAGTGTGATATGCCCAACTCACCCACTCAACACCATATCCAAAAACAAACCAAGTAGCTGCTTGATGACACAAATCCAGCGTGGGTATGAAATGGCAGCATTCCTGCCTGCGTTCTGTTATGCCTTAGCTTGGCTTCAGCCACCAGGAACATTGCAGGTCCTCTACCTCTCCCAGCAAGTCACTATGAACTACTTGGTACAAGGTCCAAGAGACACGGTGAAGGGAATGTGGATATGTGGTATGAATCTCTCCTCCTCTCCCTGTTTTGTAGGTTGTGCTTCTGTGGATGTTTGGTCTGTGCGCAGCCCATCTATGCATCTTCTCTGTGCTGTGTGGGTTCTGGAATGGGAATGAAGGGCAATTCCAATGCCCCTTTTCAGTATGGATCGCTATGCACTCTCCATTGGTCCTATTCTCACCTGAGTCACTGGGTATAACCAGATTAGCTGCATCCTGTCCATTCGCCACAGACTGGGACTGAAGAGTCCAGCTACTTCAAGAGTGCACAGAGTAGGTTCATGCCAAAACTCAGTTGAGCTTCACTGAGCTAGTTGCCTATTCTGTAAAATGTTTTTCAAATATCATCACTGGACAAAGGAACCCGGTTTTCTTCTTTTGCAGATTAAGACAAATAGAGCGCGGAGGAAGACCACGAATGTAGAGTGTACCGTGGTGGATAACGTGTGTAGATAAGTCTCTGACAAATGGACGTGTTTTTTCGATCGTGCTTAGTATAGTTATGGTTCAAAGATAGCTGAAGAGCGCGAGCACACTTTCTTCTTTGCAGGATGCGGACGACCAAAGAGCACCACCAGGAACAGGACAGAGACACAGAGGACAGCTGGAACACACATGCAGAGGAAAGTACATGTTGCAAATGGAGACGCTGAGCAAAGGGTGGTGGCCTGGGCCGGGCTGGTTTCAGTAGCATGCAAATCATCATGGCCACTGAGATTTGTATAGCCGCCTCTGCCGGCAGTATTTCAGAGGCACAGTCATTACAATTCCTTTCTGACTATCTGTGTACCGTAGTAAGTTTGCTTTCTACTCTTATGGGTACCAAGACTCTTGCTCTAGACTTGCGGGAAGGTATGGGGCAGTGCTGATGGCAAGGCGAATGAATCATGACTAAGCAAAGTAGGCTCATGGATTGCCTGTCAGGAGCAGAGTCCCCTTACCCAAACATGTGCGCTGTGTAGAAAAAAGGACATCAAAGAAGGGACCTGTATGCATGTAACAGCTGTTGAAAAATGGCACCCTGTGATATGTCCTACCATCCACAGACAAATGGACTACATTCCACATCAGCAGCATCTATAGCAACATCGAGTGCCTTATTGCAGCATGCAAACAGTGGTGTCTAGCCATCCATACAGAACAGTGCGGTTAGAATAATGGTAACCATGACACATCCTTCCATGGCTACTCTGTGGATGCTGGAGTAATGTCAACAGCAGGAAGGAGGAACCAATGCATACGGCCCTAAGCATAATGGGAACCTTTTCAAATGCCCAATGTATTACATATGCACGACATACAGACGTGTTCTGTGCGCCACCACACAATTCAGTGCTGGCTCATTGTACAGTGCAGTCTCTCGTGACCGAATTCCATTGATTCACTTATGCATTACCTTGGGTACGGTTAGGGAGAATTCTCCAGAATGGCTAATTTCCCTTACCTACTGAGTCACTCAGCAGCTTTGCTGGATTTCTAGGATTACTTTTTTTCACCTGGTAAGCGGGTGAGCCTTTTTTCCCACTCTTGCATGTGTTTTGCTGTGTGTTTTACATTTTTGTATTCATAGACTGTGGAGCCTTACCTAATCCATAGGCATCATCTTTTTATGGTGTGTCACAAAGCACCTTTAGTGCAGTGACACAGGGTTGTCTTTTTCAGACTTCATGCTTTTAACTCTATTTTCTGGGATTGACTAATGTCTCCCAGACTGTGTAAAGTTGCCATTGACTCTATTAGTCTTTTTAAATTCACAGACACAATACAACCTATCTTGCATAAAGTACTGGAAAGGGTTAATAGTTATCCCTTTTTGTCTGTCATCGAATATTATTTTGTTCCCCTTTCCATAAAATTTGGCTGGTGGCAGTGGTATCTACGGTATTTTTTTATACCGTGGTCTATAGAAATAGCCTTGGTACTGTTTTAGGCTAAGTTAGTAGCCTCAAACTTTAATCTGCTGGACCCCATTTAATCTGATTTGGTTCCGGCTGGGTTTATTCTCCATTTCTTTTTGTAAAGGTCTTTCTCGTGTTTTACTCTGCGCACCAAACCAGATTTGGTTCCTTTGTTCACCATCCTTTGACAGGCTTCTGCCCAGAAGCCCTCCTTGGGCGCCTGAGAGTGTAGGTAGACAGGATGTTAGGGAGGGGTTTTATGACCCTTGCACAGGGTCTCCTTGGAGACCCAAGTGGCAGTCTTGTTTGATTGGCTAGGTGACTGCGCTGCCAGGAAAGCCACCCTGCTGTGTGATTGACAGCCGGGCTGTCTGAATGGGGAAACACTGCATAAAAGCAGGTCTCTGGGACTTGGAAGGCAGAGTCGCAATTGGATCGAGAAAACCGAAGAGAAGCTGAAGGAAGAGGACTACTGCAACTACTGAACCTCCCGGTGAAGCCCTGCAGCGGGTCCGAATCTCCTAAACTTAAACGACAGAGAAGATCTGCAAGGAATCTTCTTTCCTTGAGCTGGTGGGACCAACCAGTTCACCAAACACCAAGCAAGGCCTCCCAACCCGGGTCGAATTTGCTGTGCATCACTGCAGTGAACGAGATAGCCAGGAGGACCGGACCCTGTTTGGGTTTTAAGGAGCGTACCTTTTATTCATTGCTTTGCTCTGCTGCTGGTTTCTTTCCTGGGCAGGGCAGGACCCTCCAGTCTTCCTCCTTCGTGTCAGTCCGACAGATGCTTCAGGAACCGTGAGCCTGCAGGATCTTCCAGGAACTTCTGCGTCAGCTAAGCATTCTTCTTCTTCTAAAGGTACTGTTCAAACCCAGTTGTTTGCTTCGTCCGACTGCGGTGAAAGTGTTTTAAATCTTTTGCCAATCCGAGGGCTTGTCCTTCGCTACTCTTTTAAGTAACTTTTCTTGCGACCAACTTCGTTTTCAACTCTTGGCAAAGACTTAACCGCAAACTACTCTGAACTGTGTTATCCTCTGCAAAGACTCTGAACCATTAACATTGGCCCAGGCCTATTGATTTGAATCCTCATTGTAGTAAGCCTTTTCTAGATTGCCCGGCCTACTTACTTGTTGGTGCTGCTTGATTTTGAATAACTTTGTCTTTCCCTCCCTTTCTAAATTGCTGGAGTGCCATTTTGTTCACACTTCACTTTGAGCTTAACTTGTCCAGAATTCATTGGGTGGTGTGTAGTGTATTAGATTGTGATTTTCTTCTTCTTTACTTAGTGATCTGTTTTACAAATGATTGTGTAAATAAATGTATATTCTTTTACTCAGAAACCTTGAGTCAGTGTTTGTTTGAACCATAGCGATAGCTGTCCTTTGTGTAACTTCTAATAATTCTCACTTTACTCTTGAGATAAGTCTGGCTGCTCAGACATCACTACCACTTTACTGTGTAGTACAGGCTTCTACCAAAGGTGAATTTGTACTGTCACTTGTACTCTTAATTGTGTGTGGTTTTCCCAAAGGGTACTGCATATGATTCTGCCTAACACTGGTGTGCAGCGGTGAGGATCAAGTATAGTGATTACACTTAGAGTGCTGCTATTACCTTGGATCAACTAACCACAAGGCTGAACATCACTAATAAGTAACATTTTAATCATTTCTGATATGGAAAGCTACAGTCAGGAGACCCTCCTTAGTTACACTGTTGACTATCTGATAAATCTGTGCAGAGAAAGGAATCTCTGTTAAAGGCAAAAAGTCAGAATTAATTAAAAGGCTGTTGGAGAAACAAAGTCTGGAGAGTGGGTCTGAAATACCCAACCCTCCAGCAAATGTGGAAAATGATGAGGATGATGTGTCAGTTATGATGGATGAGTTAGATGAGGCAGATGTGTCTCACAATGTAGGCCTTGCTGCTCCTCTGCATGCTCAACAACCTCAACCTTTGTCCACTGGGACCCCATCAGGTCCTACACTCAGTCCTGAATTCATTGATCTAAAAAGGTGAGCCTTGAATTGGAATTCAAACATATTAATGCTCAAAATGAACAAAAGCATCAAGAACTTAAGCTCAGAGAAATGGAGATGAACCATGCCTTAGAAATGAAAAAGTTGGGGGCGGGGGTGGCTTGGAGGGCCGACGATGCAGCATCTCCTTTGAGAGCCTCTGTGCCGGGCCCACCAAGAATGGAAATTTGCCAGAGTTTGGCACCAGTTTATGGGCTTTCTTACTGCACCGCATGATATAGGACCTGTGGGCCCTGGGGAGCGAGTTTGAGGGCTGAAGGAGCCCGGGGACTCCAAATCCTCTCCCCCAAACTCGCGCTCGGAGCACCAATGAAGCCAAGATGGCGGCCGGGGACTCGCACTGACGTGGTCTCCCGGCACAAGAGAGCTGAGCCCCACTGAGGGACTTGTGGGATGTATTTACCCATGCATCCGAGCCCTATCTCAAAACTGTGCAGTACTGACATGGAAAACATCATGATGGCCAGAGCTTCCCAGAAAATGCACAGGGAAATGCATGAAGAATAGGCTGCCATCCATTTTTGCCGATGTTATGGGCACAGAAGGACACTGCCTAAAACCACCATTGGACTACCCACACAGTAGTCTGAAACCATTGGGAATGGCAATGCTGATTGCCAAAAGCAAACCCATAACTGTTGGGAATTCATTTTCTTAAATCCCAAAAAGGGGTGCAGTACCAGTACTCACCACTATCCAAAAGCCGGCATTTTAAAACAACACCAGATTTTACTTTTTGTATAAAACTAAATAAATGAACCCAAGGCAAGCCAAAGAAAGACTTACTGAGAGGTGGATCCAATGTAAAGTTATATTCTGAAGTGACTTGAAGGTTTATAACAAGACTGGCTGAGCTGTGGATTTCAGCAGCTTAAGTAAATTTGGACTGAAAGACACTACAAATCTAAATGTTTAAAAGAAATGAGTGACCTACTTTTGAGTGTCACATAGGTTGCAATTGTTTAAATGTCATAGTTTTAAACTTAGAATCAGCATTCTAGCTGCATATGTAAACATTGTCTTGACTTAAACTGGGTAACAAAAAGTGACATTTTATCTGAAACCTGGCTTAAGGAACTGAATTCTGCCTGGCAACTACCCCCCATCAGGAGTGAAACTTGAGTCACAGCTGTGTTCCCAGGCCTATCTGCCTTTTGCTGGCCACACTAAGGATATGTAATCTCTCTGATAATTGAATTAAGGGGAGCCCCACAGAATACATGAGCTCTGAACAAAGCCCTCTCCTGACTCAGGCAGATGGTTTATTGCAGATGTCCTAAAAGTAGCTTCCTCCTGAAGCAAAGGGGAGGGGCACTGCCTGTGAGAGCAAGCTGGCTTGGCAGAACTGGAAAAACCAGAAATTCATCCTTGTGCTGGAGGGAAACCACACCCCTTTGGGGCCAGAACATAACTCTAAAAAGATGAATAACTCATAGAGCGGACATGTGAAAATGTTATAAATGATACCATAATTCTTGTGATTTTTCTGCACACATTTTAAGAGGTTTTTAGAACCGGTGGCATGTTCAGGGGAGTTTTAGCGGAAAAGAGGATATTACTCAAAATGTGTGCATGTGAAAAATCTGACACTTCATCAACTAATGTCCATACTCCTTGCGCACATGTGTGTAAATTTGGGGTAATGTCCGGTATTGCAAACCAGTTAAAAAGTGCAAGATATTGCCATTTCTGAATGCAAGCTCCCAGGAAGTGCAGAGTTTGAACAGGGTATACCTCCTGTGATATGTGAGGGGTGCGTGTAATTTTAAAACAATATGTACCTCTGCAAATATGTATTTGGTTCAAATCTAGATTTGTGTGCAAGTTAACAGGAGGAGTGGACTTTCTGCAGGCTGTAAAATGACATCACTCTGACACAACTTAGCTCCCCCAATCAGGGGAGAAATGAAAGCTTGGCCAATGATAAGTGGAGAGGGGCTGGCTAGTGATGCTGCTCACCCACACCCATTTTCAAAACACATAAAAGCAGAGAGACAGGACAGATAGGGACCTTCAAATCCATTTGCAGCTGGAAGCTCTGCCGGGAAAATCCATACTTTACCTCCCTCAACCTTCAGAGAGCAGACATAGAGACTTCAAATCTATCAAATCTCCAGAGAGAGAAAGCTGTGAAGAAAGACCCAGAGAAAGCAGAGCAGTATCCAAAACCAGAGAGAGATGAACCGGAGTGCAGTCCAAAACCTGACCAGATCCGTGGCAAGGCCCATTTAACTCAAGAATATAGTGTGAGTACCTAGAAAATTGTGCAGAACCAATCTCTTAGTTAAAATAATATAATCCAAGCTATTTTAATCTAAGTAGAACTGCCTCCTAACTGTCACCTGTGATTTGCTAGTTGCAAGCTGCACTTGTCTTTGTGAACTTTAAAATTTCAATCTGAAAAACGACCTTTATTCAATCGCTCATATCTCCGCGACCGTTTGTGCTAGAGACTTGCAGTAACTTTCATCTGGAAGCTGAGATCCTAGGCTTTCTTAGGACCCCAATCGATAGTGATAGTCCTTGTAGTTCCTCTGTAATCGCGCTCGGCGCATTCGCGAATTTTGCAGCGATTTGCAAATTTCTTCACGTGTAAAAATCTGCTGCTGCTTGCCTTCCATTTGCCAGAAATTCGTTTAACCTGCTAGTTACACCCTAGATCCTTGCTAAAGTGATCCTGAACTTATTCAAAGCATATACCACTCACCCTGAACCTCTAGAGGGAATTAAAACCATTTTAGCATATTTTTTTTCTTCATTGCCAGCACATTTAAAAGCATTTGGGCCTGTGTTTTCAACGTCTGTAGTCTAAGTTGCTGGGTGAACTGAATTACATTTGAATTGCATTTCTGAGAATTGTGTGCCTCCCTTCCATTTCCCTGCATTGCATAAAAGGGGGGGGTGAATTGTCCAAGAAAGTGATTACATTGTTTTTGCTGAAATCCTATCAAGTTATTTTCTTTACTGCATTTCATTCCACATTGCATCCATTTGAAACTATAAAAGTATTGTTGCTATCTTATCCATTTCATGTCAACTCCTTAGTGATTATCAAGAAGTGTGCTAGTGCCAGATTCTCCGTTGTTAATCTTTATCATCTCAGATTAAGTGTGATATTCAATTATTAATTTATTATAAAGTGTGATAGATATATTTTGCTTTACTTCTCAAATAAACCTTTTAACTTGCAAAACAGAACTACTTCTTGGCTCAGTGGGGTCAGGAGGATTCCAAGAGAGGGGTGTTATATAGGGGTAGTCATCCAGAACGCATGAACTGGACATAAAGATATATCAATAAGGGTTTCTATTCAGTATCCCAGACTAGGCATTGACTTAGCTGTGGTGTTGAATTGAATCCTCTTACAAATTGGGGGCTCGTGCCGGACGTTTGGGTTAGATCTACCATTTGTGCAGATTAATACAGCGTGCCAGCTGACCAGATACACATATCCGGTCGGATCACCACGCTGTGTTACGCTGTAAAGCACTCCTCAAAGGAACGCTCTTAGGAAAAGGTCTGTTTTGCAAAAATAAAATACAAACTTCTGTAAGTCAGGACAGAGACCAATCTCTAGAATGACGACCTTAGTAGACATGAAAATAGCCAGAGAGCACCTCTTACATAAACTATTTGTGAGAGGTGAATGGACTGAACAGGGCCAGGATGCCTGGTTGCAGGCCATCACGCGACAGGTCACTGAAACAGGGTCAAACCTATGGAGAGATCAGGGTCCATTACATGTGGCCCTGAGTGAACTATATATGGCTCCTAAAGCCAAAGATGAACACAATAAGATTGCCAGGGTAGCGGCATATTTATATTTACATATGGGAGCCATGCAGGACAAATGTGCTGAAGGCCAAGATCTGGCGAGTAGGCAACTGCTGGCATTACAGAAGGCCCAATCTGAGCTGGACTCTTCTGAGCAGAGGCTGCTCAGGAGCCAGGAGTCAGAAAATGATAGTAGGCAATATATCATTAAAATAAAAGAGGATATGGGCATCCTACAACAGGAAAAGACAGACCAGGATACCAGATTTCTGGCCCTGCAGAAGGAGCACCAAGACAGTTTGGACTCCTTACTGCAGAACCAGAAAAAGTTGGAGCAACAGATCAATTTCAACAGGGCATGCGTGGAGCAGGTAGTCACCCTGCAAAGCCAGCTAGATAGAGAGAAAGAGGAGAGCAATAAACTGATTCTGAAAGATCTGGATACCCAGGCAGAGTTTGATGAGGAGCGCCAAAAAGCTGGTGCCTTTCAACGACAGAGGGACGACCTGGCAGCACAGATGCAGGATCTCAGTCAGGAAAGAGACACTTTAGGCCAGGAAGTCTGCCACTTAAAAAAGGAAATTGAAGAAAATCACCTGGCCCTCCAGGGGCTGGGTGACCTCCAAAAAGAAAACCAGAACTTGGTAGAGCACACCAGAAGGGTGGAAGATGCTCTGGCAAGAAAGGAGCGGGCCAGTAGGGATGGGACTCAGGAGGTAAACCTCCTGCAGCAAAGACTGGCCCAGTGCTCCAGGACCAATCAGGAAACGCAGAGAGAGAATGAGGCTCTCTGCCAGCACAATGATAGGCTCCAACAACAGGTAGCGATGCAGGAGAGTCTGATAGAGTCTAGTAAGGCCTTAACTGAGGAACTGAAGGCGCAGGCTCTTGCATTGCAACAGGGAGCAGGGGCGGATAGAGATGAGGTTCGCTGGGAAAGAGAAACTCCTGAGCATAACCCCAGGAGCCCTAGTACCAGAGGCCTTTATTTCTCTCAGTCCCTGGACTCTGCCACCCCCATGTCCCCTGGCGCACATGAGCACAGGGCCACAGGGATGGCAGATTACTATCCAGCTAAAAGTATGGGGCTCATAGGCCAGTACCACTCAGGAATGGAGGGGTGGGCATCCGGGTATGGGCACCCAAGTACAGTACAGTTCAGTGGGGAACTGAATTACATTTGAATTGCATTTCTGAGAATTGTGTGCCTTCCTTCCATTTCCCTGCATTGCATAAAAGGGGGGGGTGAATTGTCCAAGAAAGTGATTACATTGTTTTTGCTGAAATCCTATCAAGTTATTTTCTTTACTGCATTTCATTCCACATTGCATCCATTTGAAACTATAAAAGTATTGTTGCTATCTTATCCATTTCATGTCAACTCCTTAGTGATTATCAAGAAGTGTGCTAGTGCCAGATTCTCCGTTGTTAATCTTTATCATCTCAGATTAAGTGTGATATTCAATTATTAATTTATTATAAAGTGTGATAGATATATTTTGCTTTACTTCTCAAATAAACCTTTTAACTTGCAAAACAGAACTACTTCTTGGCTCAGTGGGGTCAGGAGGATTCCAAGAGAGGGGTGTTATATAGGGGTAGTCATCCAGAACGCATGAACTGGACATAAAGATATATCAATAAGGGTTTCTATTCAGTATCCCAGACCAGGCATTGACTTAGCTGTGGTGTTGAATTGAATCCTCTTACAAATTGGGGGCTCGTGCCGGACGTTTGGGTTAGATCTACCATTTGTGCAGATTAATACAGCGTGCCAGCTGACCAGATACACATATCCGGTCGGATCACCACGCTGTGTTACGCTGTAAAGCACTCCTCAAAGGAACGCTCTTAGGAAAAGGTCTGTTTTGCAAAAATAAAATACAAACTTCTGTAAGTCAGGACAGAGACCAATCTCTAGAATGACGACCTTAGTAGACATGAAAATAGCCAGAGAGCACCTCTTACATAAACTATTTGTGAGAGGTGAATGGACTGAACAGGGCCAGGATGCCTGGTTGCAGGCCATCACGCGACAGGTCACTGAAACAGGGTCAAACCTATGGAGAGATCAGGGTCCATTACATGTGGCCCTGAGTGAACTATATATGGCTCCTAAAGCCAAAGATGAACACAATAAGATTGCCAGGGTAGCGGCATATTTATATTTACATATGGGAGCCATGCAGGACAAATGTGCTGAAGGCCAAGATCTGGCGAGTAGGCAACTGCTGGCATTACAGAAGGCCCAATCTGAGCTGGACTCTTCTGAGCAGAGGCTGCTCAGGAGCCAGGAGTCAGAAAATGATAGTAGGCAATATATCATTAAAATAAAAGAGGATATGGGCATCCTACAACAGGAAAAGACAGACCAGGATACCAGATTTCTGGCCCTGCAGAAGGAGCACCAAGACAGTTTGGACTCCTTACTGCAGAACCAGAAAAAGTTGGAGCAACAGATCAATTTCAACAGGGCATGCGTGGAGCAGGTAGTCACCCTGCAAAGCCAGCTAGATAGAGAGAAAGAGGAGAGCAATAAACTGATTCTGAAAGATCTGGATACCCAGGCAGAGTTTGATGAGGAGCGCCAAAAAGCTGGTGCCTTTCAACGACAGAGGGACGACCTGGCAGCACAGATGCAGGATCTCAGTCAGGAAAGAGACACTTTAGGCCAGGAAGTCTGCCACTTAAAAAAGGAAATTGAAGAAAATCACCTGGCCCTCCAGGGGCTGGGTGACCTCCAAAAAGAAAACCAGAACTTGGTAGAGCACACCAGAAGGGTGGAAGATGCTCTGGCAAGAAAGGAGCAGGCCAGTAGGGATGGGACTCAGGAGGTAAACCTCCTGCAGCAAAGACTGGCCCAGTGCTCCAGGACCAATCAGGAAACGCAGAGAGAGAATGAGGCTCTCTGCCAGCACAATGATAGGCTCCAACAACAGGTAGCGATGCAGGAGAGTCTGATAGAGTCTAGTAAGGCCTTAACTGAGGAACTGAAGGCGCAGGCTCTTGCATTGCAACAGGGAGCAGGGGCGGATAGAGATGAGGTTCGCTGGGAAAGAGAAACTCCTGAGCATAACCCCAGGAGCCCTAGTACCAGAGGCCTTTATTTCTCTCAGTCCCTGGACTCTGCCACCCCCATGTCCCCTGGCGCACATGAGCACAGGGCCACAGGGATGGCAGATTACTATCCAGCTAAAAGTATGGGGCTCATAGGCCAGTACCACTCAGGAATGGAGGGGTGGGCATCCGGGTATGGGCACCCAAGTACAGTACAGTTCAGTGGGGAACCCCAGGAGAGTAGGCCCATTAAGGGCATCCTGAAAACCTCTGCCCAGTTAGGTCAGTGGGGGGGGTACCCATCAAATCCTGGCAGCAAGGAGGAATCTGAAGACTCCCCCGAACTGCGCAGGACACAGGAGACCAGGTCCCCACAAATGCCACCCATTCCCAGGCTCGCAGAATCCGGGAAAACCTGGAAGAGCAGACAGGAACCTCTGGGAGCAGTGCCTCTGAGTCAGAGGATGAATGGACAAGGGTTACAAGAACCAAAAAGGCCAATAAGGCAAAAAGGGCCTTGCTTAAGGACCCCTTAAAGCAGATTAAGGCGATCAGGAGAGTCATCACGCCTTACCATAAGAACGCTAAGTATTCTGTTTGGGAGCACTTAGAGTTGCTTGAGCAAATGATGGAGACTTTCCATTTGAAGGACAGCCAAAGCTGTATTCAATATGTAAAGTGGACCTTCTCCCCGGAATACTCCAGTTTCTTTGCGGGGCTGGAGGACCAAAGTCATTTAAGATGGTCCACCTATAAGGCGGCCATCTTGAAACATTTTTCCATTCATAGAAATCCTCAAGAGGCTCGCAAGGCAGCCTACAATTTACAATGTGGGGAGGATCAGGCCCCACAAGAATTTGTGCAAGAACTGAAACGTGCTTTTGCGCAGACCACCAGAAGGGTGCGCACAGACAGTAGAGAATTCATGAATACATTTTTTCATGCCTTGCCCAAATACATAATGACCCAGCTCGTGAGGGATTTTCACGAGAAAAGATCTTTAGACTGGGTCATTGAACAGGCTACCCGGATCTATGAGGTGCAGAAACCGGTAGATAGCAAAAGTAATGCCCAGAAAAACCCCAAAGCCAACAGCACCCCTGCTGCTGCCAAGGTGGCAGAGGTAAAGGTCACCCCCGTTTTGGATTTGGAGATGGGGGGGCCTAAAAACCTACCTGCACCTAATAATGCTAGGCCCAGAAGGTCCTCGGGCCAGGCACAGACAGGGAGCCAGGGAGGCAGCCCCACAAATGGGGTCCTTCGCTCTCCTGACTATGTAAGTCCCCGTTACAAGGGAAATCGACCCATCCTGGGTTATGTGTGGACTCCTCCAGCCCAAGGGGGGGATCCAGCCAAGCACCTAGCCCAGGGAACTTCCCTCCTAACTTCCCACCGGAGGGCAGAAATTCTCCAAATCCTGGGCAGAACTTTTTCCCCAGGTATCCACCCAACTTCCAACCCCAAAATCATCCATCCTTCTTTCCCCAATTCCCTGAGCCCAGACAACCTAATCCGGGAGAGGGGAGGCCAAGGGTGGAGGGGTACCCAAATCTTCCCAACCCGGGGTACTACCAGAGAAGGGATAGCTACCCTTCCCGGGATCAGCCCAGGGGAGAAAACAGGGCCCCGTATCAGCCTGAGCGGGTTTCCCAGTTAGAGCGCCAGGTTCAAAACATGGCGCGGGATCTGGGTCACACACTGAGGGCTCAGCAGAACCCTCAGATCGGCATGCCGGCGCAGAACGCACCCAACTCTGGACCTGGTGCTCCAGAACAATGACGGGGGCAGCACCCCGATAACTCACCGGTTCCCAGGGAGGAGGCACAAAGGGAAGGGGGGTGTAAAGCCTTGGAGGAAGCTTCCTTCCTCACTTGTAAACAGCCCCTGGAAACCCAGGAACCGGAAACAAAATCTCTTGACCCTGAAAGTCTGCCTCCTAAGGAGCAGAGGGGGGGTAGGAGAAACAAAAGACCCAAACAGACTCAGTTTGAGGAGGAGGTACAGATCTTCCAATTTGAGGGAGGGGGATCCTCAGAGGATCCTGGGAAAAGGATCTTCTCCTTCATAGAGGGGGGAACTCCTCCCAAAGAAAAATGGGTCCCTAGGGATGTAAATCCAGACTGGGGAGATGTGGAGGCTGAGCTACCGCCGCCCACCATCTCATCCCAGAACCAACAGCAAGAAAATCCCCTGGTTCAAACCCATCCTGGTGACTGCCTCCAAAAAGGGGGGGGCGGCCCGGAACCAGAGCCAGGGGAACCCACACTGGCTCTGATCTCCAGTTGCCAAATTTTTCTTTCAGATTCCCAAGGCTCTCCACAGAATTCTGCCCAAATTTCTTCTCTTGCAATGTCTAAAACCAGAAAGTGAGCCCACCAGTTGTCCAAAAATGTGCATTATCTGTGCCCCCTTGAGGAGAAGGAGGGAAGATACTATGCCCCGGTCCGAGTACAGGGGTACAATTTTGGCACTGGTGGACACTGGATCTCAAGCTACCCTTCTGTCCAGAAGGGCCTTTGACGAACTGAATGCAGGAAGGGGAGAGAATTACCAAATTCCTCTCACCTCACTTCCTGGACAACTCCAGAACTTTGACGGGAAGGAAATTCCCATTGAGGGGACTGCAGACTTGGACATTAAAATTGGGCGACACAAGTTGAAACACCCGGTCATAGTTGTGACCCCAGAGGGCACCCCTTGTTTACTAGGGAATGACCTCCTGAGAAGGTTGTCACCCCTAATAGATTGCGTAAACAAGGTCCTCTGGACCCAGACTAGCCGACCACTAAAATTAAAACAAATTGTCAACCATGTTAGTTTAAACGGCACCTGCCACATGGTTGAACAAAAATCTGACCAAGTAGAATTTCACTTCCAGAATAGCCAAATTCCAGACGTGACAGTAATAGCAGTAGGACAACAGACTGGTGATGGAGGGTCCTCTCTATTTCTGAAAATCAACCTTCCTTCCAGTCTAAAGTGGTACTCCACGCTGGAAGGAAACACTCTGAGATTCTATACTAATCCACAATCAGAAACTCCCACTCCTATAGTCCAGAAAGATGTGAAATCAGCTCAGAGCCTGGCTGATATTCAGCAAATTGGAGAGCAGTTGTTCATCCCTGTCCAATTAAATGATGGGAAGGACTCTGTTCTCGCTCGAGTGTGTGTGAACAACGGTAAGAGCTTCATCAGCGAAGCCATGTTCCGCCAACTCCCAAAAGATCCAGCCATTCCCACATTCAAACTGATAGACAAATGGGAAATGGACCTGAAAGCGCCTAATTCCAAACATCTCCTGCCAAGCAGGTGTATGCTCAAAATCTCCATTGGCAACAAGAGCATAGTCCACAATTGTTGGGTCGTGCGAGACGTCCCTGCCGCCTTTTACTTAGGCAGTGACATGCTCAATCGCTTTGCCATTAGTTTGGACCTAATAAACTTCAAAGCTTGGTCCCGATTAGCGGATAATCCCATGGGCTTTGATGATCCAGAAAAAGCATTTAGGTCAGCTCAATTGCTACCTTATGCAGTTGAAATTCAGATCAAAGAGGAAGTCACCATCCCAGAAAGGACCCGACAATTCTCCCTGGAAGTGAAAGTTAAAAGAGGACAACATTTGAAAAACCCTGATGCTTACATACATCTAAACGCTTCTCTCCAACAGCAAGGGTTGGGGGTAAACCCAACTCCATTAGTCAACATAGAACATGACACCATTCTAATAGAGGTGGATAACAGCGACTTAAAGAGTATTACTCTAGCCGCAGGCACCATTATTGGAATGGCGGTCGATGACCGACATTTTTCCATCGACTTAGTAAATGAACTGTTAGGACCAATCCCCAAGGACTGTTTTGACAGTGACAGTGAGGACAATACAACACCAGCCAGGATTTTTACCCGGCATGGGGGGAACTTCCTGGTGTACACTTCCTGCCCTTATGGTAAGGAAGATGTGACTTGTGACTTCAGGAGGGATGAGGTGATTTTCCAGGTCCCTGAGGGCTGCCTTTGCCACCTGAAGCCTCCAGTCCAAATCAGCACTCTGACCAGGGACTTCTCCACCCAGCTGGAGGAGGCCGCTGAAATAGCCAAACCAGAAGTCTTTCCAGGCTTCAGGCAGATGGTGGAAGAGAGAGTCAACCTAGCTGATGCCTGTGTGACTCTGGAACAAAAGCAAAAGTTGAAACAAGTTTTCTTGGATTTCCAAGATCTCTTTGCGGTAGACTCATATGACTGTGGCCGCACCACATCCACACAACAACAATCCCCACGGACCCTGGCATGACTCCAGTGTTTGTGAAGCAATATCGTTTGCCTCTCGCATCCATGGAGTCCCTTACTGAAATAATTAAGAACCTTGAGTCCAGGGGAATAATCCGTCCAGTCCACAGCACCTTCAATAATCCGGTGCTGGGAATATTGAAGCCAAGCGGCCAGTGGAGACTCTGTGCCGACCTCAGGGAGCTCAACAAACGGGTCCATACTTCCCGATGGCCTCTGCCCTACATTGACCAAGGGCTGGCCCAGATCCAGGGGTCACAGGTATTCACTGCAATAGACCTGACCAATGGATACTGGACCGTGCCGGTCAGTAGGGAGGACCAATACAAGCTGGCTTTTACCTTTGGGGGCCAGCAGTATACATGGACCCGGACTCCCTTCGGATACCTTAACTCCGGTAATGAGTTCAACATTTTCCTACATAAGGCCATGCCCGACCTGGGTGCGAGGGGTAACCTGGCTTATGTAGATGATGTCCTCATCAAAAGTTCATCTGTGGAGGAACACATAGCGGAGATCCGTTATGTTCTGACACAGTTGAGGGCCGCCGTAGCAAAACTTTCCTTTCAGAAAGCACAGTGGTGTAGAACCCGTGTTAATTTCTTGGGGCATGAGATTACTCCTCAGGGTCTCTGTCCCCAGGAAAAGAAAGTGGAAGCACTTCAGAAACTGAAAGACCCCACAACTCTGCGGGAACTAAGGAGCCTCCTTGGACTGACTAATTACAGCAGAAAGTTCATTGAGGGCTACGCAGAGATCACTAGACCCCTGATTCATCTCCTGAAGGGGGGGGTCAAGTGGGAATGGGGTCCAGAACAAGCCGAGGCAGTAAGACAACTCAAAAGAAGCCTCTCACAAGCGCCTTGCCTAGCTTACCCTGTCAGAAACAAGGAGTTCTTCCTGGAGACAGGGTTCTCTAATACGTGCTTGATGGCAGTATTATACCAAAAGCATGACAAGGTCAATAAAGTAATCTCCTATGCGAGCAAAACTTTATCCTCTGTGGAGGAAAAATTCAACGATTGTGAGAAGGCACTCCTGGCAACGGTGTGGGCATTGAAGAATTACCGCCCGTTTATCCAGGGGGAACACATCATAGTGGAGACTCCACACCAGCCTCTGCAATATCTCCAAAGTGACAGAATCCGGGCCGGAAATGTGAGTAATTCCCGAATTACTTCCTGGATTCTGTCAATGCAAGGCTTTCCTGTGGAGGTCCGATATGGCCAAAACAAGAAGAGTCCCCTCGCGCAAGGTCTGGCTGACTTGCATGATTGTGCCAGAGAAAACTGTCTCGAGGACGAAAGTCTAAAAATAAAGGACAACACGGAGGCATACCTTAATTCCCCACACAAAGTCTTTGAAGAAGACAAGTGGGAGGGAATGCCCACTGTCTATGTGGATGGATGCTCTTACCATGTTGACAACAACGGGGAGAAAGAACTGGTGGCCGGCGTAGGGAATACATGGGTGAATGAGTTCCCAGAACCCTCCGCTGGATACAAAATTGGTCCCCGAAGTAGTCAGGCGGCAGAATTGATGGCTGTGCATCAGGCCATCCTCACTGCTGTCCAGCATCAACTCCACGAACTGGTCATAATCACAGATTTGGATTATGTACGGAACGGGTTTGTGGAGCACCTGGTTAATTGGAAAACCAGAGGCATGTTATGTGCTAACAACAAACCCTTGAAACATGGGAAGTTGATCCAAAACATTGATGATCTGGTCACCTCGAAAGAGATGACCATCTATTGGAAAAAGATCAAGGGTCATTCCAAAGTAGAGGGACCAGACAAAACTGGAAATGACTTAGCTGATCAGCTGGCCAAAACCGGGGCCATCCAAGGGGATCTAATTGAGATTGAGTCCCTGTTGGGGGAAATCCAGGTCACTGCTATCACTAGGTCCCAGACAAATGCTCACAACGACCTTTCAATTGCACAATGGAGTAAGGAGACCCCTGATGCTGATTTGATTACAGCTCAGAAGGGGGATCCAGTAATTGGTAAATTTTACCAGCACCTTGAGGACCCTGAGAACTTTCCCCTGACGGATACCGATTACATTGGGAAAGAGGACCTAAGAGTGTTGATGAAATGTCCAAAAATGTTCCGAATCCAAGACGGTTTGCTGGTAAGGAAATCCAAAGCTGGCCACGATCAGTGGGTGGTTCCTACCTCATTCCGAAGCCTGATGTTAAGTCATGCCCATGATGCGGCCACCGCCGGTCATAGGGGGTTTCACACAACACTGGAAATCTTAAGAGAGGTTGCATACTGGCCACACATGGGGCAGGACCTCGACCAATAGAAGGGGTGTCTTGTGTGTGCACAATTTCAGCCATCATCCCTCACGCACCGTGCACCCCTCCAAAAGAGGGGGATGACACTGCCATGGTCAGATTTACAAATCGACTTTGTAGGCCCTGTGATTCGCTCGTCTAGGGGGAATAAGTACATGTTGACCGTCACATGCTTGTTTACCAAGTGGGTGGAATGTCTCCCAGCCCCAAATTGCAAGGCAGAAACCGCAGCTGCCCTGATGATTAACCACATCTTTTCCCGTTTTGGTCTACCTCAAAGGATTGAGTCAGACAGAGGTAGCCACTTCACCAGTGAAGTAATGACAAAGATGTGGGAGATACTGGGGGTCAAGAGAAAGCTACACATTGCTTACCGGCCAGCTTCTTCTGGGGCAGTAGAGAGATATAACCGAACCATTGTGAGCATATTAAAGAAGTTTGTGGCAGATTCTGGGCCAAGTTGGGATATCCGATTACCTCTGGTCCTAATGGCCATCAGATCTACCCCTTCATCTGCAACCAAAATGTCACCATTTGAGTTGATGACTGGGCGCAAGATGGTGCTTCCGCAGCATTTGCTCTACAGGACCCAAGAGCAGACACTGATAAATGCCTCCACTACTCATGAGTATGTGGAGAATTTAAGGAAACACCTTCAACATGCTTTTGCTTACGCTCAGCGGAATCTAGAAAGATCGGCTGATAGCATGAAGACCCACTATGACCTGAAGACTTCCAGGAAGGAATATCAGGTGGGGGACCGGGTCTATCTATACAACTTCCAAAGAAAAAAGGCAAAACAAAGGAAATTCTTGCCTACATGGAAGGGACCCTTTGAGATCATCGACAAGATCTCCCCTGTGGCCTACAAAATCCACATCCCCAAAGGTCCTTTGGCAGCGGGGGAAGACAAGTGGGTCCACATAAACCAGTTGAAATGTTGCCATCCCAGGCACACTCTGCAACAACTGGAGGAATCCTCTGGAATCCTAGCGGGTACTGTCTCAGACTAATTCAGTTCCAACCATAAAACATACCACATCTAGTCTCTAAAATATTGTGATTTGCATGAAACTGTCTCTTAGTTATACTGTTTTTTTTTTTCAAAATAAGAATGTAATGTTTCGTTATGATGAAATGCATATGCTGCCCCACTATCTCAACAGTGGTGGAAAAACGTCTATGAATAGGTATTGCCGCTCTTCCTTTGTCGTCCTAGGAGAAAGAAAACCTGGAGACGGGCCAAGGAGGACGATCCGGAGACCGGGAGAAGAGACGCAACGGGCCCGGGGTACCGCCCAATATTCCCATCAGGACCGGCGAGGAGAACCGATCGATCCGACCGGATGGAGGAAAAGATGCTGAACTGTGCCATCTATTGGAAGAAGATGAGGAAACATCCCAGGTCTTGCGAGTCCCATTCGTGAAATAGAATGGCCATCGCAAGAGGGGGGCTTGTGGGATGTATTTACCCATGCATCCGAGCCCTACCTCAAAACTGTGCAGTACTGACATGGAAAACATCATGATGGCCAGAGCTTCCCAGAAAATGCACAGGGAAATGCATGAAGAATAGGCTGCCACTCATTTTTGCCGATGTTATGGGCACAGAAGGACAATGCCTAAAACCACCATTGGACTACCCACACAGTAGTCTGAAACCATTGGGAATGGCAATGCTGATTGCTAAAAGCAAACCCATAACTGTTGGGAATTCATTTTCTTAAATCCCAAAAAGGGGTGCAGTACCAGTACTCACCACTATCCAAAAGCCGGCATTTTAAAACAACACCAGATTTTACTTTTTGTATAAAACTAAATAAATGAACCCAAGGCAAGCCAAAGAAAGACTTACTGAGAGGTGGATCCAATGTAAAGTTATATTCTGAAGTGACTTGAAGGTTTATAACAAGACTGGCTGAGCTGTGGATTTCAGCAGTTTAAGTAAATTTGGACTGAAAGACACTACAAATCTAAATGTTTAAAAGAAATGAGTGACCTACTTTTGAGTGTCACATAGGTTGCAATTGTTTAAATGTCATAGTTTTAAACTTAGAATCAGCATTCTAGCTGCATATGTAAACATTGTCTTGACTTAAACTGGGTAACAAAAAGTGACATTTTATCTGAAACCTGGCTTAAGGAACTGAATTCTGCCTGGCAACTACCCCCCATCAGGAGTGAAACTTGAGTCACAGCTGTGTTCCCAGGCCTATCTGCCCTTTGCTGGCCACACTAAGGATATGCCATCTCTCTGATAATTGAATTAAGGGGAGCCCCACAGAATACAGGAGCTCTGAACAAAGCCCTCTCCTGACTCAGGCAGATGGTTTATTGCAGATGTCGTAAAAGTAGCTTCCTCCTGAAGAAAAGGGGAGGGGCACTGCCTGTGAGAGCAAGCTGGCTTGGCAGAACTGGAAAAACCAGAAATTCAACCTTGTGCTGGAGGGAAACCACACCCCTTTGGGGCCAGAACATAACTCTAAAAAGATGAATAACTCATAGAGCGGACATGTGAAAATGTTATAAATGATACCATAATTCTTGTGATTTTTCTGCACACATTTTAAGAGGTTTTTAGAACTGGTGGCATGTTCAGGGGAGTTTTAGCGGAAAAGAGGATATTACTCAAAATGTGTGCATGTGAAAAATCTGACACTTCATCAACTAATGTTTGAACAGGGTATACCTCCTGTGATATGTGAGGGGTGCGTGTCATTTTAAAACAATATGTACCTCTGCAAATATGTATTTGGTTCAAATCTAGATTTGTGTGCAAGTTAACAGGAGGAGTGGACTTTCTGCAGGCTGTAAAATGACATCACTCTGACACAACCTAGCTCCCCCAATCAGGGGAGAAATGAAAGCTTGGCCAATGATAAGTGGAGAGGGGCTGGCTAGTGATGCTGCTCACCCACACCCATTTTCAAAACACATAAAAGCAGAGAGACAGGACAGATAGGGACCTTCAAATCCATTTGCAGCTGGAAGCTCTGCCGGGAAAATCCATACTTTACCTCCCTCAACCTTCAGAGAGCAGACATAGAGACTTCAAATCTATCAAATCTCCAGAGAAAGCTGTGCAGAAAGACCCAGAGAAAGCAGAGCAGTATCCAAAGCCAGAGAGAGCTGAACCGGAGTGCAGTCCAAAACCTGACCAGATCCGTGGCAAGGCCCATTTAACTCAAGAATATAGTGTGAGTACCTAGAAAACTGTGCAGAACCAATCTCTTAGTTAAAATAATATAATCCAAGCTATTTTAATCTAAGTAGAACTGCCTCCTAACTGTCACCTGTGATTTGCTAGTTGCAAGCTGCACTTGTCTTTGTGAACTTTAAAATTTCAATCTGAAAAACGACCTTTATTCAATCGCTCATATCTCCGCGACCGTTTGTGCTAGAAACTTGCAGTAACTTTCATCTGGAAGCTTGTAGTTCCTCTGTAATCGCGCTCAGCGCATTCGCAAATTTTGCCGCGATTTGCAAATTTCTTCACGTGTAAAAATCTGCTGCTGCTTGCCTTCCATTTGCCAGAAATTCGTTTAACCTGCTAGTTACACCCTAGATCCTTGCTAAAGTGATCCTGAACTTATTCAAAGCATATACCACTCACCCTGAACCTCTAGAGGGAATTAAAAGCATTTTAGCATATTTTTTTTCTTCATTGCCAGCACATTTAAAAGCATTTGGGCCTGTGTTTTCAACGTCTGTAGTCTAAGTTGCTGGGTGAACTGAATTACATTTGAATTGCATTTCTGAGAATTGTGTGCCTTCCTTCCATTTCCCTGCATTGCATAAAAGGGGGGGGGGGTGAATTGTCCAAGAAAGTGATTACATTGTTTTTTGCTGAAATCCTATCAAGTTATTTTCTTTACTGCATTTCATTCCACATTGCATCCATTTGAAACTATAAAAGTATTGTTGCTATCTTATCCATTTCATGTCAACTCCTTAGTGATTATCAAGAAGTGTGCTAGTGCCAGATTCTCCGTTGTTAATCTTTATCATCTCAGATTAAGTGTGATATTCAATTATTAATTTATTATAAAGTGTGATAGATATATATTGCTTTACTTCTCAAATAAACCTTTTAACTTGCAAAACAGAACTACTTCTTGGCTCAGTGGGGTCAGGAGGATTCCAAGAGAGGGGTGTTATATAGGGGTAGTCATCCAGAACGCATGAACTGGACATAAAGATATATCAATAAGGGTTTCTATTCAGTATCCCAGACTAGGCATTGACTTAGCTGTAGTGTTGAATTGAATCCTCTTACAGACTTCGTTGGAGCGAATCAGGGGAGGAGCTTCTCGCCCGCAACCTGGACCAATCTGTGAGCCCACTGTTGCATGACTTGAGCCCCCATTGCCTCTGGGCTCCCTCTGAGGGGGGACCCTGGCCATAAAGGACTATCCTCCTGGTGCTGCCTGCTGCAGTGCCGCACTTCTTAGCACCCCCATGGTGCGAGTGCGCCCATGGTGCGAGTGCGGCAGTGGTGCTTGGGACATGGGGAGTCCCGCGCTGCGGTGAATGCATTGCGGGTCCCCCTCTTCCCTTCCCCCCTCCCCTGACAGCCACCTTTTCCGGGACTCGGCCCTAGCCCCCAATGGATGTAGTTTAGATTCAGGGCACTGCCTCAGAGGGGGGCTGGCCCAGTGGCTCCCATCACGCCACCCAGCTCGCTCCCTCTGGACCACCAGAATTTAGAATCTGGACTCTCGCAGGTCCCGAGAGCCCCTCCAACATCTGCTGGGGTGCCCCGGCCCAATCTGCTGCTCTGCCTACTTACCCTGGCAGCGCCAGGAGGAGGAGAGAGACCCTGCACTAATGCCCCCCCCTGTGTGCAACCTATATCCATCAACGACCGTGCTTCAGGGGCTGCCAACGGGCCCCTCCGGCTTACTCCTGGTGTGCCCCCATCCAGCGGCGCTCGGCAAGCACCCCCTCGCCCCAGAAAACCCACTAAGACAGCTACAGTGACTGGGCTGACTGGATCTGCTCATCTGCTCCATCTATAAGGGGACTTCGCACTCGGAGGTAAGCCAGAACCACCTGTCCACTGTTGTCCCCCTTACAAGACCCACCCTTGTACACAGCTAGCAACTCAGCCTTGAAGAGGGGTCTTCTCTCTCCCTCTACCTGGGGCGTCCCGGCCCACTCAACTACACCCCTGCCTCCTAGCTGCCAATTTGCCCAGAGGATACTGCCTACCTCTGCAATGCCTTGCCACAGCTGGATCTGAGACCGCCCGCCTTTGCACCCCCTAGCAATAGCACCGAACAAGGCTACTAAGCACCCATCAACCTGAAGAGCCGCTAAGGACAGGCCCAGTGACTTTCACCTAGCTATCCCTGCCAGTCAAACAAAGCAACCCGACTTTGCCCCCTCTCTAACGGAAATCCACCATGGCTAAAAAATCAAAGGCCAGTAAGAATGTGGACATCTCCACAATGCTTTTGACGACCGATAAGGTCAAGAAATCTGACACACCCCTTCAAAATGGCTCCTCAGAAAGCGTCGGACGATAAAGAATCCCTAGTGACCAAAGAGGACATCCAGGCCTTTATAACGGACATGAAAACCGAATTCAGATCATGCATGACGGAACTCACCACAAAACTCGAGCATACTAACCAAAGGATTACAGAAGTGGAACAGCGCATAGGGGAAATTGAAGATCGTTCCTAGGACCAGTTAACATCAATGGGGGAGATCCAATGCTCTATCCAATCCCTGTCAGATAGATTTGAGATCCTTGAGTTTAAACAAGAAGACTTAGAAAATAGGGCTTGACGTAACAACCTTCGAATCCGGGGCATTGCAGCCTCCATACCGGACAAAGATCTCCCCGAATACGTGGAGAACTTCTTTCAAGCCCTCCTCCCCCACCTAGACAAATCGCTGCTTCTACTGGACCGAACCCATAGACTGTGCCCCTGACGAGGGGTGGCAACAGACTCCCTTCCTGATGTGATAACCAGAGTGCACTTCTTCACAACTAAGAAAGCCACCTCGGCGATAACTGTACCCGAGACAAACTGTCCTTCCAGGGGTCTTCTCTTCAGATCTACCAGGATCTCTCACTACTCACCTTACAAAAGATTAAAGCCTTTCGTCCTCTCACCCTTTACCTCCAGAACCACCAGATTCGATGCAGGTGGCTCTTTGCAACAGCTCTCCAGTTCACCCACAAGGGATCCCTCCGTAGAATTACCCATCTGGAAGACGCCGATAATTTCCAGATGGGCCTCAGCGCACTCAGCGACCGACAACACTGGTGAAGCCCCTGCCTCCCCAAAAAAACCCAAAGAGACTTCTTGGTCCTGTGTCCCGAGGTACGGGAAAAGAAAATGATGACCTGCACGCTCCCTGCACGCTTCCTGTGCAACTTGCTCTCCTCGAATCCTTTGGAATCCTCGACTTAATCTCCTGAAAATGGCAACTCCTTAGCTTCTAGAAACAAGCCTACCGGCGGGCCCCCCGCAGATAATGCCCGTTTCCAAGGTACAGACCACCGATGAGTCCTTGGAATGATATTTTCATGCAAATGCCAGACCTCCCCACTTTGGTGGGGTGAATGGCTGTGGCCAAAATGTCCACGGGGGGGTCTGATTCTGAAACCCCAGACCCCCCACGTTGTTCAAATTAGGGTGCTCCCATTGGAGGCTCTGTTTAAAAGTTCAGAGACAGAGTGACCAACAGCTGAAACCCCTCTATAATGGCGGCTAGCCATCCTCGCTCCGCTGTGATGGACCCCCCAGGCTCTCGGACTCTCCGATTTATCTCCCTTAACGTCAAGGGCCTAAACTCCCCGGCTGAACGCAATTTAATAATTCAACGGCTCCTGGACGAAGACACGGGGGTGGCCTTACTGCAGGAGACCCACCTGCTCCCGGGGGACTTTGGGCGCCTAAGATCTAAAGACTTCCCACTACAGTTTCTAGCCTCGGATGGCACCAAAAAAGGAGGGACGGTGATCCTCTTCAGAAAGGGCCTAAGCCCTCAGATCCTAAACACCAAAATGGACTCAGAGGGCCATTATGTGGCAATCAAGTGCCTCTTACCGGGCCAACTCTACACGCTGGTCCCGCATATGCTCCTAATGTGGGCCAGACGGCCTTCTATGATTCCTTGGGAATGACCCTCTCCTCCTTTTCAGAAGGGTTGAAGGTGATTGGAGGCGACTTCAATGGAGTCCCAGACCACACGAAGGACAAATCTCATCCCCCCTCCTCTAAAGATTTTAACTCGGCCCTGGGAATCTTGGGCGTCTTCAGGACCCTGGAGGTGGTGGACGCCTGTAGGGTGCTTCATCCCACAGAAAGGGACTTTTCATTTTACTCATACGTCCACTGGACCTTCTCCAGGATTGACCTCCTGTTGACGTCACCGCAAAAACTGGCTTATGTCGAGGAAACCTCGATTGGAACGTGTACCCTATCAGACGACGTGCCAGTAACAGTAGAACTCTGAGCCCATCAGGCTCTACCCCCTCCACTGCACCGCTGAGCTCTGTTTGATCCAATCCTCAATTACATGCCCCTGAGAGATGCAATCGCCTCCACAATCCAAAATTTCTTCAAGGAAAACCGCAATGAAGACACCTCCCCGGCAAACACGTGGGATGCTATGAAAGCGGTGGTCCGGGGGAACTTATCACCCAGGGTGCTGCATACCATAAAGCCAGGTGCCAAACCCGCCTCTCCCTTGAGAAGGAGCTCCAAGAAGCGGAAAAAACACACAAGCTGAAGGGATGGTTCCCAGAAGACACAACGGCAATCCACATTGGCTGCAATAAAATCGAGGCACATTACGCTGAACACACAGCTCATCTCCTGGCCAAGGCAAAGCAATTCTATTACACCAAAAACAATAAAGCAAACAAAATATTGGTGAGCAAATTAGCCAAGGCAAGACAGTCCAACACCATCACCAGGCTATGTGACTCTCAGGGCAGGGTCCACTACGCAGAGGGGGAGAAACAACAACTGGCGGCAGACCACCTGGCTCGGGTGTTGTCCCCCTCTCCTAGAGACCAAATCAAACAAAGAGAATACCTACAAAAGGTGAATCTACCCCACCTGAAGGAAACAGCCCAAGTAAACCTTGACACGCCTATCACAAGTGAGGAAATCAAGGAGGTTATTAAGTCCCTCATAGCCCAGGCCCTGGGGCCCGATGGGTTATTTGCAAGATTCTACAAAATCTTCCGACTACAACTGGTGGCTCCTATGGTGGCACTCTTTAAATCTTTCAGGGACTCGGGCACGATCCCTCCCTCCATGGTGGAATCTATCACAATCCTGTTGCCCAAACCGGGCAAAGACCCAAAAGACCCGGCCTCATATAGACCCATTGCCTTGATGAACATTGACGCTAACGTATATTCAAAAATCCTGGCCAACCGTCTTTCAGCTATATTACCCGGAATAATCCACCCGGAGCAATCTGGCTTTATCGTCAATAGATCCACGGGAGACAATGTCCGCAGAGCCCTGAACTTGATTGGTCTTACAACCCGGAAATCGCAGAAATTGGTCCAGGTGGCCCTGGACGCTGTCAAAGCGTTCGACAGGGTGGACTGGGCCTTTATGAGTCAGACATTGAAAGCCTTCCACATCGGGCCCATGTTCCAGAGGATGGTACTACATAGCAAACTACTAAGCCCCAAAAACCCTTCTTAGAGTCAATGGCACTCTTTCCACTCTGATAACGCTTGGCTGTGGGACCAGACACCGATGCCCGTTGTCCCCATTACTTTTGCTATGGTGATGGAGCCATTTGCTCAGAGGATCAGAACCAACCCCAACATCGAAGGCCCTCAGATCAGCCTTACCCAACACAAAATAGCCCTCTATGCAGAAGATGTCCTGCTCACCCTTACAGAACCCGCTCACTCCCTGCGCCACGCCCTGACAGAAATAGACGACTATGGGAAAGTCACAGGCTTCTCCATTAACGATCACAAGTCGGTGGCCTTGGGGTCTGGCCTGTCACTGGGTGACCGAGATGCCTTCACCTCACTATTCCCCGTACAATGGAAAGAAAAGGCAATCCCATACTTGGGAATCCACATTCCGGCAGACCCAAAAGCGGTTTATCAGGCAAACTTTCCCCCACTTTTCCGGGAAATAGAAAAAGACCTGAAGAGGTGGGCAACGCAGGAAATCTCTCTGATGGGGCACATCACAGTTTGCAAGATTAACCTTCTTCCCAGATTCCTGTATGCATATTCTGCTCTCCCAGTAACGATTCCACCAGCCACCCTCCAGGGGCTCCAGAGGAAACTGCTTCAATTCACCTGGAAAGGCAAAAAGGCCCGGATCCCTCTGAGAATTATGCTGTGGAACGCTCGCCTGGGAGGACTAGGAGTACCCGACCTGCAGACCTACCAAATAGTGGCCCAACTAGCCCATAGCCACGCCTGGCTAATGAATTCAGGGCGTCCCCTATGGGTGGAGATAGAAAAATCCCAGCTGCCACTTCCTCTGCATTTTCTCCCGCACATTCCACCTCACCACTGACAAAGCGGGGACGAGCTACTGCTTTCCATCAAATCCACGTTAAAGGCATGGGACTGGGCGCAGCAGCAACAAAAGATCCCATAGGGCTTTGGCCCTTTCTCCCCAGTCTTTATGAACCCCTCCTTTGATCCCGGAACCAATCACCATAATTTCAATAACTTGATCGGGGGAGGCTTAGAGTCACTGGGCTAACTTTTCTCGGAAGGACGCCCCCGAACATTTGAATAATGCAAGGAGACTTTTCGAACTGAAAGAAACAGATAGGTTCACTTATATTCAGCTCCGACACTGGTGCTCCCACACAAAAACCCGGCAGGCAGCAACATGCATGCCCTCACCACTCGAACTAACGTTGAAAGATCTCCCGACTCGAGGAAGGATTTCGACCCTATATAAACGCTTTTCTGGTGACTTCCTGAGCTCCAAAACCCAAGCAATTGCCCAATTGGAGGCGGAACTAGGACACACGCTAACTGACCAGAACTGGGTGGACATTTGCTCACAAACTCATTCAGCGTCCTCCTGCATCACAAACCGAGAATGTGCATACAAACTCCTACTATGGTGGAACTATCCCCCCTAAGGTTTCACCACATGAACCAAGCTCTGAACCCCGCTTGTTGGAGACTATGTGGACAGCCAGGCTCCTTATAGCACATGTGGTGGTCATGCCCAAAGGTTCAACATTTTTGGTCCCAGTGCGTGACCATATTTGCAGACCTCACCCAAAAGGCAATCCCACGTGAACCTGAACCTATCCTTCTGCGGGCCCCGGTCCCGGGATGCTACCCGAGATCGGGAAGAAAAGCTGCACTCCTAACTCAATGCCTCCTGGTGGCGCAGATCGTGGTGGCCCACACTTGAAAGACCACTGAGGGTCCACTGGTGGCACTGTGGTGGGGGAAAGTGTGGGACATTCTGATTGCAGAGAAGATAACAGCAGCCAGAGCTGGGACTCTGCACCATTTCCGGGACAGCTGGGCCCCCTTCCTAGACTATAACAGGAGGTTCCCGGCCCTGACCTACCTACCCCGGAACACTGCGAGAATTCTGGAAGGGGCAGAAATGAATTGAGTGGAAGAAGGAACATAGGGGGGACGGGTGGTGGGGCGGGAAGGGTTGAGGGGCTGACTGCCATGCACTGATTTTACTTGTAATGTATTCAATCTGCTCTGTTTCAAAAATAAACACAGGTTAAAAAAAAAAAGTTGTCTATTGAAAATGTTTCTCTCCCAGAGTCTTCTAGGTCTTACAGTCCTAAGAGACCTTGTATGCCTAAAGAAATTGTTGGTATTTATGAGGATAAGCTTGATATTTTGGATTGGTTGGCAATGTTTGAGTATAACCATGGGATTCAAGACATTACAGGGAATCAGTTGCTTCCCTGGCTGTTCTCTAGGCTACCCACTGTTGCATCTTATGTGATGGAGTTGGTGGAGGTGGATAGGATGGATTATGAGTGTGTGAAGCTAGCTTTAATTGCTAGATTTGGGAAGACCCCTTCCCACTACCTCAAGAAGCATGATGGTACCCCTTGGGCTACCTGGGTATGTGAATGTTTGAAAACTTAGATGGTTGGATTAAGTGTTACAGAATAAACACTTATGAAGGTATGAGAAATCTTGTTATGTTGGAGTCAATTTATGATTCCTGCTCTCCTGAGCTCAGATAGGCTTGGCTGATTCTAAGGAGATAGATCCAAAGAAGTTAGCTAAGGCTGCTGACTTGTGGGTTGCCAACAGGGCTACTCACAAGGATTCTGGGGCAACTCAGAAGAAGGATGAGGGGAAGCAGCAAAATAAAGATAACAAGGAGAATTCTATTACCTCCCATCCAAAAGAGGGCCTCACACAAAACAATAAGGGTCAGCCACAAGGGAGACCAAATCAGGGTAGTGTACCATGTGGACCCAAACCAGATGGAGGTCTGAACAAACCCCCATTCATCAAAACATTTGGGAAATGTTATGTTTGTGTGTCAACTGACCATGTGAAAGGGGATCCCAGATGTAAGGGTAAACCTTCAGGGGTCCACACTGTCTCCTTAGCCTTCTCCCCAGAGGAAGAAGTACCTATGGGAAGTGGAAACTTTCACCTACTGGCTGATGAACCCATGAGAGTCTCAGCTAGTGTTTCTTTAGTGTCCCTGGGTTTGTGGGAACAGCAGAATTTAGATGTCTATACTTCCATCCCAGATAATACTAAAGAGTATTATAAAGATAGTGTTCTTGTGAATGGCCAGGAGACTCCTGCCATCAGAGACACTGAGGCCAGCATAACCGTGGTTGATGAATCATTATTCAAGGTAGAGGATGTTGCTAAGGGACCCAAACACCTAACTAAGTTTAAGGGAGGCCCTATGCAAATGCGTCCACAGTTACCAGCTCTCATCCAGTGCAATGACATGACTGTCGAGATACCTGTTAGTGTGCAGAGTGAAGTGCCTGGTTAAGTCCTGTTGGGTAATGACCTGAAAACTCTTGGAGTTCTGTCCAGTACCCCCAGGGCTCCCAGTAAAAGGAAACAGGTACTCACTAGGCCTGCAAGGGAGAGGACTTTGAGAGGTTCTCCAGGGGAATTGATAGAGGAAACTATCACCCCCCAGTCCACAGGAATTGCTCACTGCTATTTCAGGAAAAAAAGAGGCAAAGGGGAAACCTAAGACCTCCAGAAAGAAAGCAGATAGCACCCCTGTGCTACCAACAAGGACATCCCCAAGATTGTCCAAAGTCACATCTGTGACTCCTCCACCTGCTGAGTCTGAGTGTGAGGTACAACCCTGTGTGGTTGAGCCAGCTTCTGAAGAATCAGATCTGTAAGAAGACATACTTCTAGTTGGAGATCTGGATCCTGTTGACCATCCTGAGCTGCAGTATTTACTGGCAGAAGGGGACCCAGCAGGGTAGACTTCAGCAGAGGACAATGAGAGTGTCCTACTCTTGAAGGTATACGCCTACATGCAGCTTCTCAGCTCATGGGCATGAGCCTGGGAAGCATAGGTTGCACTGGGAAGATGGCCTCTTCTACAGTGAACTGACTGAGTCTATCCCTGGGGACTGCAAAAGACTTGTAGTGCCTCTAGGAAATAGACTCCAGTTCCTACAGTTGGCCCATGTGATACCATTGGCTGGTCATTTGAGTTTCAAAAAGACCAAGGAAAGGCTCTCTTTATAATTCTACTGGCCTAAAATGGGTTCAGAAGTTGATAGATTCTGTAGGAGCTGTCACACTTGCCAAACCTCTGGCAAGTGTGGAGCCAAGAATGTGGCACCTTTGGTGCCTCTCCCAGTGGTGGGAGTTTCTTTTGACAGGGTGGGCATTGGCATTGTTGGTCCCCTTGACCCTCCCATGTCTTCAGGAAACAGGTTTGTATAGGTATACTAGGTATCCTGAAGCAATACCTATGAGGACTGTTATGGCTCAGGCTCTGGCTAAGGCTCTACTTGGTATTTTCGGATATCACTAAGGAAGTGATGTCCGCCAGGGGATCCAATTTTATGTCCCACTACATGCAAGCCATGTTGAAAAACTGTGTTGTCACTTACAAGTTCTCTACAGCCTACCATCCACAGACAAATGGATTGGAAGAGAGGTTTAATCGTACTGTGAAGAGCATGATAGGTGCTTTAGAGGAACCCCTTAAAAGAAAGTGGGACCTTCTACTGCCATGCCTTCTCTTCGCTTATAGAGAAGTCCCTCAGGAGGGAGTTGGTTACAGTCCCTTTGAGCTTCTCTATGGTCATCCAATCAGAGGTCCTTTGGCCCTGATCAAGGAGGGTTTGGATAGTGCCTCTTCCCCCAAGCCAGTCAGAGTGACTATGTGAAAGGTCACCGGAGGAGAATGTCACACATTATGGCAGAAGCTAGTGATAACTTGAAAGCAGGTCAGGCTCTGGTCAAACATTGGCATGACCAGAAGGCCAACATGGTTGAGTTTACTCAAGACCAGCTTCTACTAGTTATGGTGCCAACAAGGCAGACGGCCTTGCAGGACAAATGGATAGGACCCTTCAAGGTTGTGGGCAATCTTGGATATGTGAACTATCTAAGAAGGCTCCCAGAGTCTTTCATACCAACCGTTTGAAGGCATATGTCTCGAGACCAGAACTGGGAGCTTTGGTTCTAGCTTCAGCTCAAGAGGAGGAGGAGAGTGAACCTCTATGTGACCTACTCAGAGGCCAATCTTTGGATGAGAACATAGAAGGAGTTAATCTCTCTTCTAATCTGACATCTGAACAACAGGATGAATGCACATTTCTGTTAAATCAGTTTGCCTCCCTGTTTTCACGTTTACAAGTCTTGACCCCTTAGGGCCAGAATGATAGTCTAACTGGTGGCTGTTTACCTGTGAAAAGCAGAGGGTACAGAATGTCAGAACATGTAAGATCCCACATAAAGGAAAAGGTCAAGAAGATGCTTGATCTTAGGGTTATAGAGCCATCTACAAGTCCATGGTCTAGTCAGTTGTTCTAGTACCAAAGGCAGAATCCAAGGAGTTGAGATTCTGTCTGGACAGAGCTCTAAATGCAGTCAATAAGACTGATGCCCATCCTTGTCCAAGGACAGATGAACTGGTGGATAAACTTGGTGCAGCCAAGTACCTCAGTACATTTGATCTGAAGGCAGGCTATTGGCAAATAGCCCCGACAGACCATGCCAAGGAGAAAACTGCATTTTCAACCCCAGCAGGCCTCTACCAGGACGAGGTGGAATAAGGCCATTGTCTAGCAAAGAACAAGCTGTACAAAACTGGGTCACCCCTACTTCTCAAACCCAAGTGAGAGCCTTCCTAGGTCTCACTGGTTACTACATGAATTTCATTGAGAACTATGGGTCCATAGCTTCTCCTTTGAATGTAATCACTCTCCAAAATTCCCTAAAAAGGTTAGATTGAATGAGGTGTGCACTCAAGCCTTTGAACACCTGAAGAAAGCCCTTTGTCAAGCTCCAGTCCTAAGAGCTCCTGATTATCACCAACCCTTCATTGTGCAGACAGATGCATCCAATATAGGTATAGATGTAGTCCTTAGTCAACTGGATGAAAAGGGTAGGGAGAACCCCATTTGCTTCATCAGCAGGAAGCTGAAGGAACCAGAAACAGGGTGGGCAATCATAGAGCATAGTGTTTTGCCATTGTGTGGTCTCTGAAGAAGTTTAGACCATACGTGCATGGATATAGTTTTGTAATTCAGAGAGACCACCAATCCTTGAGATGGTTAATGCAAATGAAAGGGGGAAACCCAAAACTACTAAGATGGTCAGTCTGCCTGCAAGGGTTTGATTTTGCCATTGAGCACAGGTCAGGTTGTCACCACCAAACTGCTGATGGCCTCTCTAGGATGTTTATAGCTGACTAGAGTGAAGAGATCCATCCATGAGTGGATGAAATCCTCCTGTCCCTTAGTCTGGGGGTGCAGGGGCGAGTGTTAGGGAGAATTCTCCAGAATGGCTAATTTTCCTTACCTACTGAGTCCCTCAGCAGCTTTGCTGGATTTCTAGGATTTGAGCCTTTTTTGCCACTCTTACATGTGTTTTGCTGTGTGTTTTACATATGTGTGTTCATAGACTATGGAGCCTCACCTACTCCATAGGCATCATCTTTTTACTGTGTGTCACACAGCACCTTCAGTGAAGTCACACAGGGTTATCTTTTTCAGACTTCCCACTTTTAACTCCATTTTCTGGGACTGACTACTGTCTACCAGACCATGTAAAGTTGCCATTGACTTTATTAGTCTTTTTATATTCACAGACCCAGCACAAACTATCTTCCACAGAGTACTGGAAAGGGTTAATAGTTATCCCTTTTTGGCTGTTTTTCATGGAACATAATTTCGTTCCCCTTTCTTTAAGATTTGGCTGCTGGCAGTGGTATCTACCATATTTTTCCTACCGCGGTCTATGGAAATAGCCTTGGTACTGTTTTGGGCTAAGTTAGCAGCCTCAAACTTTAATCCGCTGGAACCCATTTAATTTTATTTGGTTCCGGCTGGGTTTATTCGCCATTTCTTTTTGTAAAGGTCTTTCTTGTGTTTTACTCTGCACCAAATCAGGTTTGGTTCCTTTGTCCGCTGTCCTTTGGTGGGCTTCTGCCCAGAAGCCCTCCTTAGGCCCCTGAGAGTCTAGGTAGACAGGATGTGAGGGAGGTGTTTAAGGACCCCTGCACAGGATCTCCTTGGAGACTCAAGTCACACTCTTGTTTGATTGGCTAGGTGACTTCCTGCCAGGAGAGCCACCCTGCTGTGTGATTGACAGCTAGTCTATGTGAATGGGGGAAAACTGCATAAAAAGCAGGTCTCTGAGACTTGGAAGGCAGAGTCGCCACTGGATTGAGAGAACCGAAGAGAAGCTGAAGGAAGAGGACTTCTACAACTACTAAACCTCCTGGTGAAGCCCTGTTGCGGGTCCGAATCTCCTAAATTTCGACAACAGAGAAGATCTGCAAGGAATCTTCTTCCCTTGAGCTGCTGGGACCAACCAGTTCGCCAAACACCAAGCAAGGCCTCCCTCCCCTGGTCGAATTTGCTGTGCATCCCTGCAGTGAACCGGATAGCCAGGAGGACCGGACCCTGTTTCGGTTTTAAAGAGCGCACATTTTAGTTGTTGCTTTGCTCTGCTGCTGGTTTCTTCCCTGGGCAGTGCAGGACCCTCGAGTCTTCCTCCTTTGTGTCAGTCTGACAGTCGCTTCAGGAACTGTGAGCGTGCAGGATCTGCCTGGAACGTCTGCCTCAGCTACAGCATTCTTCTTCTTCTAAAGGTACTGTTCAAACCCGGTTGTTCGTTTTGTCTGACCGCAGTGAAAGTGGTTTACATCTTTCGCCAATCTGAGGGCTTATCTTTCTCTACTCTTTTAAGTAACTTTTCTTCCGACGAACTTCGTTTCGAACTCTTGGCAAAGACTTAACCGCGAACTACTCTGAACTGTGTGATCCTCTGCAAAGACTCTGAATCATTAACATTGGCCCAGGCCTATTGATTTGAAACTTCATTGTAGTAAGCCTTTTCTAGATTGCCCTGCCTACTTACTTGTTGGTGCTGCTTGAATTTTGAATAACCTTGTCTTTCCCTCCCTTTTTAAATTGCTGGAGTGCCATTTTGCTCACACTTCATTTTGAGCTTAACTTGTCCATAATTCATTGGGTGGTGTGTATTGTATTAAGATTGTGATTTTCTGCTTCTTTACTCAGTGAACTGTTTTTCAAATGATTGTGTAAAGAAATGTATATTCTTTTACTCAGAAACCTTGAGTCAGTGTTTGTTTGAACCATAGCAATTGCTGTCCTTTGTGCAACTTCTGATTGCTCACTTTACTCTTGAGATAAGTCTGGCTGCTCAGCCATCGCTACCACTTTACTGTATAGTACAGGCTTGTACCAAAGGTGAATTTGTACTGTCACTTGTAGTCTTAATTGTGTGTGGTTTTCCCAAAGGGTAGTGCATATGATTTTGCCTAACGGGTACAGATTACCAGCAATGTACCATTAAGTGGAATGAAAACAGCACTCCTCTCTATCTAGCATGCATATATGTAGGGTTTCCTGTTTCAGATGTCTATTTGTGTTTTACTTCTGTGGGTGTTTTTCCAGTGTTTTCAAAAAATTCAGAATCTGTGTTTATCATTGTTTTTTATTTTGTTTTCATTTGAGCATTTGGTAACATAAAAAAAACGTTAGCACATGAGACCAATTGTTAAATAGGAGTAAAATGTTAAAACATTTTACAAAAACTATCCTAATTTTCAATTTATTATCCATAAACATTTCACTTGTTAAAGGAAAGATTAAAAAAAACCTAAAATAAATAAAGAAAATATAGCGAACCCCACTCTAGAAAAAAATAAATAACTTCATAAAACCGGATGTGATTGAATTAAATGGACTGTTTTTTTTTCCATAAATGGAAAGTGGCTGCAGTGGTTTGCCTGGATTCAGCGCTCTGGAGGCCACTCAGAATTGTTTGTGCTCAAGAAATCAATCGATATATAACCCTTCAAATAAACACAGTGCAATGGCTTCAATCTCTGTTTTACAAAGATGACACATACGGTAAGCGTATGCAATACCCAACTATCTACCAACATGTTCCAATATGTGGAGGATGTTAAAAAGCATTTCGGTATTGAATCTTCTTAATTGCCACTGGAAGTCCAAGTGAGATATTTACATAATGAATTAGGGCGAAAAACGTAGAAGCTATATTCTTTATAATGTTTCTTGTGATGTAAAGCATTGTAACTATTATTCACATCCCATGCTCTAGTCTGGTTTTCCCCTTTAATATGGCCGGTGCATTAGGAAGGGTGATCAATAATGTCATGGTTATCCCGAGATTGATGAAATGAGCAGCAACCGTGTCTCGTAGTTCAACAAGAAAGTGGCTGGTTTGTACAGAATTGTATTGTCATGCAATATATCCCAGCAGCAAGTCGGGGTTCAATAAAGGAGAAAGGAAAGACAATACAAAATTGCAACGTAGCAACAACCAGGAGGATCTCAGGGAGGATAACCCAAGTCCAATCTTAGTGCTTCGATTGGGACTGTTGAAGGAACTCCCAAGATGGAGTATAGGATTTTTCGCTCTAATCTATCAATTCATCTAATTTTCTGTTCAGGCAGCACCACAAGATCGTACAGAATTCCTGGTACAATGCACATCCTATAAATATTGGCAAGACACTAAAAACTGTAACCACCATTGTTGCCAATTATCTTTTTCATAACCAACTATTTCCTTAACACTCTAGGGACAATAGGGACAACGGTGTTGCCATAGTAATCACATCTAGGACTCGATTTAATAGGAACGGCAAGATACGCAGAAGATTTAACCATATCAAGAGGTTTGTGGTCAATCTTCCAAATATAGCATGATTTAATTATGGACCCACCTCTGATAATTAAGATGTTTGTCTTTAAGATGTTAATGCAGAGACAATTGTGCTTGGTGTATGCTGCCAGCGAATCTATTGAATGCTGTAGGCCTAAAGTCATATAATCCAATAGGACGGTGTCGTCCGCATAACCCAGCCATGCTATTGGTTCACCCCAATTGAGGGAGGGAAATTGCTGGCGGCACAGATAGCTATATTCAAATCTGATAAATATTTGTTAAAGAGCAGGGTTGCTAATACGCATCCCTGTTTAAGTCTCACATTTGTAGCCACTGATTTGGTGACCAGACCCTCACTATTTAGGCGTAACACCACTGATGTATCTGAGTAGAGTGCCTCTAAGCAATACAGCAGACAGGGATCGATTCCACCAACAGGTTAGTTTAGCCCAAAATAGGGGATGAGAGACTGTGTCAAAAGCTTTTGAGAAGTCCTCAAAACAAAGGTGAGCTTCCTAGGAAAATGGCCTTCGATCTTAGCCATGGTGCAATAAAATCAGTGCTCGAAATGGGCGGGAGCGGTCGGGAGCGGTGCTCCTCTACTTCTTTTAATTCAGTTTTACTGTTCCTATACTTTTATCTTAAAAAGAAACTGTTCCGGAACGGTTTCGTTTTAAAATAAAAGTGTAGGAAGAAGTTGAAACTTGCACTTTCAGCGCACTGCACAGGACGTTTCCTTAAAGAGCAGGCACATGTGTTTTGGGATTTTTATTGTGCATGGGAGGGGGCGCAGCGATGGGGTCTGTGGCGAGCGGTGCAGGTCAGTAGGGAACATAGTTCCACCACTTCTTTGTGTACACTTCGACCACTGAAAAAAATATGTTATGATGATGTGTTTTGTACTATGGCCTTTACTTTACAAAATCCCATCTTCAGCTTTTGTATCTGGCCTTTTTTTTGTGTCCCAATTTTTAACAGAAATGAGGCAAATATCTTTTGGCTGGAGTCCATCAAGTAATCGATAGTTGACGGAATCGACACTCCTCCTTTTCTTGAAGACTGGGGTAAGGATGGATTCCCGCCAACTAAGTTGTATAATCCCTTTAGCCGTAATGTCCAGTACAAGATGTTCCAGTGTGTATGTGCAGAAGATAGGGTTGGCCTTGATCACTGTATTAGACATATCATCACAGCCCGATGATCTAGAGTTCTTTAGTTTATTTAGAATAAGTGTTTTCCATTTTCCCTTTCAAAAAATCGTGGATAACTGTTTTTGTCTGGTGTAAACACAGAAATATTCTATTTTTTCACTGTGTGCATAAGTAGGGTAATATCTCTCAGCGCAAGATGTTATGAACACTTTCATGTTAAAATGGTTGTTCCTGCATATGAGCCACATGACCCACTTCGTTATATTTGTGCCGGGTGACTGATTTGGCAACCACATTATAGCAGTGTTGGGGGGGCGGGTGTGTGTGTTTGTGTGAGACCTTAATGGGTAGAACTCTCTCACGTCACACACTGTGGTAATTCCTGCCCCCGCAGTGAAAATCAAAAGCTGCCACCCATTAATATATGCAGAGTAAGTGAACATATCTTAAGGTGACATGCACATTTAGTTCAATTGATCTTTCTGCTTAGAACAGGGGTCGACAACCTGCAGCTCTGTAGATGCTTTGGACTACAACTTCCATGATCCCTCATCACCGAATATGCTGGGTATGACTGTTGGGATGTGTAGTCCACAACATTTGGAGAGCCAATAGTTGAATCTCCTGTCTTAGAAAAAAGTGCACAAGCCAAATTAGCATTTGCCTTTCAAAAAGCAAACCTACCTGGAAAAATAATCAGAGGGAGGAGAAGTTTCAATAACTATGCTTGCAAAGTATAAAAGGTGCCCCCGTTTTAAACCCAACAATTTAAACATGTGTGCCGAGTGGAGAATTGGCATCAAGGATAAGAAGGATTAGAACAGTAGATCATATGACCAGAGATCCTGGGAGACCCTAGACTTGGCTGAGAAACATTGACAATAGGATAGGCAGGAGCAGAGATCAAGGATTTTCCCCGGCTTGAGAAGCATCTTCTCAAGGGGCAGAACAAGGACATTTTCTGGATTAAGGGCAGAGACAGCACTGTGAAATAATTGAGATAAGAAGTAAGCACTGAATAAATGACAACACAATATTTGTGGATGAGTCGGAGAGACACTGACTAGGGTTGGGAAACATGTAAGCTTTGTGTGTGACGTTTGATCAGTGCAGTGTGCGGCAAGGGGCAGGAAACTGAGTGTCACCCTCACCCCCCTTCACATACGGAGCTACGAAATGGAGTGCCCCCATGCACTGATACTGCTCGTAGTTTGCTGGGAGCTGTGTAGTCCAGAACGTGCCCTGCTGGTAGGAGACTCTAAATGCCAGGAGACAGAAAAGTACAGCAACCCCTCATGTCAGAGAAGAGACACAGGCGTGTGATATGTGACATTCTGCTCATGAGAGATGGGGACAACATGGTGGTGATGGGGGAGATCACTGTTAAAGATGTGGAGCCTTTTCTCAAAGGCCAGATAGGGGGCAGGCTGCGCCTCTTCCTGGGACTGCTGGGCATTGACCCACTGGAAAACAGGCACATCATTTCCAGCCCACCTCCTGTACCCATTGTACATCATTGAGAGACTGACAGCAATGGAGATGGCACAGGCATAGGTAGAAGCCAGTGTTAGGAAAATACTGAAAAACCTGTATGGGACCCGGATCAGCTTTGGGAGATGTCAAACAGATCCTGGAAGATCCACTTCAAGCATTGGTGGCAGCCAACTGGGTGAGGGCAGATCTGCCTGAGGGGGCACATAAACCAAGCCAGGTGGACAAGGTGAATGCTGGTCTTGGTTGAGAGCAAGCCTTTCTTTTAGCAGCTGCTACTGCCGAATCTTCAGAGGCCTGTGTTCAGGCATCTGAGGATTCCCAGCTTTCCAGGAAGTAGGTGGCTGCACTGGCATCACATGCCTAAACTGAGATCAGGAAGGATACCTGATTGGCCTAAGAGAAGGCCTCTGCACCAGTTGCAGAGTACTATGTGTGGCCAGTTAGGAAACTCAATTGGCCAGAGAGTGGTCACTGTGAAGGACAATAGTGGGGCCAGAGAGGATGACCCACTGGCCAGTGAGAAGGCCTTCACTTATTCTTAGGAGGCTTACACTGCGGCCAGGCAGGATGCATGACTGCTCCAAGAGCAGGCCTCCATACACAGCCAGACTTAATGCAATGCTGCTAGTGCTTACCCAGTAGTGACGTGCCACTTGGCCTGCTGCATGGCTAACCTCTGCCACTAAATTGTGGAGACCAGCCTGCAACATAATCAGTCACATGTTGCCATCATTGGCATCCTGAGCCACCATGAGCAGTCCCTTAAAATGATGCATGCCTTTGTGTGTAGGAAGTATGCCTCCTCCTCAACCAAACACACCTTTTTCCCACCCTTGGCACAGCTGTCAACTGTGAAGTTTACACCAGCCCATCACATGAGCCATTGCTAGATTATACATCCAACAACACTAAATAGAGAAACAGAACCAGCCATGCAGGGTTGCGGATCTTCCCTCGAATGTCCCCTGCCTTGTTGGACATTTCCTTCCTGAATTGGACCTCTATTTATGATAAGGCATTTATAAGGCATTTGTGTTTGCTGATTTGACGGCTGTATTTTGTTATTTACCCTGTTGGTTTCTGTGATGTTTCAACCTTTACCTGCACTCCTCACCCCAGAACGTTGGCTGGAAATATGTGTTCATGAACTGCGGACTTCTATGGACATTGCTTAGGATAATCAGTTTACCCATATGGACCTCAGGATGCAAGCCTTCCCCCCCCCTACACTCTTTGTAGAATAAATGGAGTTATATACATGTGTTGTCTACAATGTCATTGGATGGTGATCTGAACGGAAGTGTGGGAAAGTTAGGGGAGTGATATGCAGAAACACACTCACCTATATAGGGAGGAGTTGTTTGTTCACAAGGTCATCATGCAGCACAAGCCCATTGATGCTGGTCTGCAACTGGCCATGTCCTGTGCTGTCTGTCCAAGCCATTGGCCTATTATCAGACTTGTGAATGCGGATGTTGTGTCTCATGGCTACATTGCACAACGTGCAGCACATGGCAGTTATGTGGCACATATTTTCTGGGCAGTGTGTGAAGGCATTGTCTGATTGGTTCAGACAGTGGAAACAATTATTCAGTGCACTAAATGACCAATCAGGGATGGTGTGATTGGGCATTGTTGCACTGTTGTTCTAACTGAGTTCCTTGATTGTGCAGAGGTGCCATCAACCAGGGATGCATGGGGTATCTAGCATCACCTTGCAAGCACACTTATGGGTTACACTCTCGTGCCTTCGAAGGTATGCTGGATGGTACAGGATTGACATGGTAATGTGCAAGGACACATGCTTTGCTTGGCACTACAAGGTTGGTACCCATTTCCCCATGCCTTAGTGGAACACATATGACCCCCAAGCAATTATCAGGAAACAGTGGATGTTGTCCATGTGTAGGCCCATGGTGCATGCATGGCATTATTTTGGGTTCAATTTGCGTGTCCAGTCTGGCATGGATAGCTTCAGGCTGTGTTGAATTGGGAGGCACTCCACTCTGTCATATTGCATAGAGCTTCAGTCGCACTGTGACATTTGTGGACAGGTGTTCTGGTCTTCTTGCCATCAGTCTGGTTGATGTGTGCAAGGAAGTGTCAATGAAAAGGTCAATAGATATGTGATGATGTGCATTTCATTTGCAATGTTTTGCCTGGTCATAAAAGCCATTATGATGGACTGGGGAATGGCCATGAGTGACATTCCGGTTTTCCTAGCAAGGGTTGACATGCAATGTGGGAGTTGTGACCATTTGGGTATATGGCATTATATGGCCCTCATTCCGAGTAGGGTGGTAAGGGATACCGGACAGCGGTAAGGAGACCGATGCCGGTAATCCCTTACCGCCCTACTACCAGGTCCCTTAGCGGGTCCCTTCCTTAACGCCTGGTCTGACCAGGTGTTAAGGATGGGACCCGTTAAGGGACCTGGGCGCGAATAATGGCCTTGGCATTCGCCGGCCAGTTATTTGCGCCCTCCTCATTCTTATTGAGCCCTATGGGGGCTCAAATGGGAATGGGAAATGGTTTGGTAAATGGGGATTTACCGGTCCCTCCAAGGTCGGTATGGACCGGTAAGTCCCCATTGAACCAAACCAGAGTCGGTACCGGTATGGGAGGCAGTCATGGCACAAATAGCACCATGACTACCACCATACTCGGAATGAGGGCCTATGTCTGTCATGTTTGTGTGAGACATGTTCTAATTTGGATACTGCTGAAGGGTTGACCATAGTGGTGGTGGAGCAGTGTTGTCTGTCATTTGGAAACAAGACTTCCTCCTACCCCAAGAGCTGGGTGTCCTCAGGTGCAGAGAGTGGTTTTGCAGCTAGTGGCAAAATCCACTGAAGGTGAGTAATGGACGTCACAGGTGGTTAGATGTCAGAGGAGCTATGATGTTGACTGTTTGGATATTTGCATGGTTGACAATGCTGGCCAGCCACTTGTATACTGACGTCCACAGTCAGCTCCCCATCACTCGTGATTGCCCTGCATGGCCCTTGTTATCTGGAAGGCAATGCCAATATGCATGCACGGTGGGATATGTTTCTGTTACCTGCAATGACGAGTGTGCTTTCATGCACTATTTTAGTGGTGTGTTCTCACATAGATACCCAGCAGCCACGCATTTCATCTTCATCCGCCATGACCTGTGGCAGGTTGCTCTGAGTCAGGATCATGGAGTTATGGGTGAAGTCATGGAATCTGGTACACTGATTCCATGACTTCATGAAGTCATTGATTGTATGCATCATGCATCTGTTGATGTAGACATGCCCTGGATAGTACAAGAGCCCGTTTGTGTTATAATGTAGTCCTGTTTTATGTCACTGGCCTGGAGTCTTAAATATTATTATTACGGTCTGGCGCAACCCTTATCCGGTTGGCCACCCCTGCACCTCAAGTTTGAGCGTACGCATCACATATGTACCTCATAAGTGATTGTACATTCCGCCACATATACTGGCAATCTCGGTAAATTTGGAATTACTTACCCATATTCCAAATACCTACACCCTTGGACACATCACACAGATATGCGACACTGTAAAGTACCCTGAACTTCAGCCATGAACATCAACACATGGGTCATGGTCGGGATGAGACAATTAACACTTAGGGCCACTACACCACACAAACATCACGAGACAATGGCCCAACACTATTACAGGATATCTATACTGTCCATTTAGCACTACATTACATACATAGGCTATCACTAAAACCCCAAAACAGTTTCCCAAGTTCATAAACACTTCTACTTGAAAGCATAGATTTTTTAGCTTCCACTCATGCATGCGCTTGTACGAATATTCCATTAAACTCCAAACTCCTAGCATAAAATGATGCCTGTGTTCAAAACACTTTCAATAAATTCTTGCATATGCACGAAAACGTTCCACTTTTTGATTAAACCTTACTTAATTTAATTGCATTAAATGATTAATAAATTCAGTTCTTATGCTGAAAAAAAAAACGCTGCATTCACAATAAAAGTCCCATCCGTCAGTGTGTGTTGGCTTGATCAGGGCCACACAGATAGGGCCTCATTACGACCCAGGCGGTAAGTTACCGCCTGGGTCGTACCTTTACCACCATGGCGTAAACTATGTTTACGCCATGGTGGTTGGCGGACTTACCGCCCCATTCCGAGGTGAGTGGGGCGGTAAGTCCCCAATAACCCATTTACCCTGCCCCATTCCAATTTTCACGCCCCATAGGCATAATGGGAGTGGGGAAGGCGTTAATTACGCCACCGTAAATTACGGTTGCGTAATTAACAACAAGGTCCCTTAGCGCCATGGATTTTAACACCTGCTAAAAGCAGGTGTTAAAACCTCCATGGCGCTAAGGGACCTCGGAATCAGGCGGTAAAGGTCGGCGCTGTTTACGCCGCCGTAAACCCCTTACCGCCTGGGTCCTAATGAGGCCCATAGAATCAACATCTAACCCACAAGCATCAAACAAATCCTCCCAATGTATAATATCTGTAAAAAAAATTGTTATTTAACACACACAATACATCCATTTGTACTAAAAACCCATCCATTTTCTATTCACCTAAAAGTACATTGCATTCATTTTCTCATTGTTTTACATGCGCTCTCACTTCCATTAAATAAAAATATTTCTGCCCAAAACAGTATTTGTAGATCCTGCAGATCACTTTTGCATTTCAATCACGTTTTTGGTCGGCACATTTTCTTTTGCGTGATTATTGAGGTATCTAAATGTTAGCTATTGTTTCCCTATAGGTCAAAGTTTAAGTTGTTCAATGCATTAGTGCTACCATGCCACATTATTTCTTACATGTTGTTTTTGTGCGTGATTCTGGTAGTGTTTGGTTTGGTTGACGCATGCATGAGTATACTGGCAAGGATGTACGTGGCACGGGTGAGATGAATGGCTTGCCTGTTGTTGAGAGGTTGCACCTGTATGTGTGTGCTTCATTCCACCGTCCCCGTATACGTATGTCTGCACTGAGCGAATGAGGCAGTGTGCATGTGTCTGATGCTGAATGGTTGGAAGTCGGTTTGCTTTCGATTGGTTGTGATCTGTGGGGTGTGTGTGTGGCGATAAGTGGGAGTCGGTTGCAGCTGATTGAGTTTTGGTTGTGAGAGTGGAAGGAGCGTGATCTATGCATCCCTCCTGTAAACGTGGTCTGGGTATGGCAACACCCCGCTCCTGTATGTTAATCTGTGGATTCCCAGGACAAATTCCGTTGGCTCTGCTCACTGTTTGTGTTGCATCCGGGTCTGTAGTGTGTCAACCCACGGTCCCCCCTCCTTTTCCCCACCTGTATGATTGGAATGTTCCCGATTGGTTGGTTTGGTTGCGCTAGAGTGTGGCAGACTCTGTGTCCGGATGTGCCGGGTCTGGACGGAAGGATGTTGTTGTGTCGGAAGGTTTGTGTCGTGAGAAAGGGAGATATTGCGGTTGAGTCTGGTATGAAAGGGAGATGTTGTGATGGTTTGTGTCAGGGTATGAAAGGGAGATGTTATAATGTAGTCCTGTTTTATGTCACTGGCCTAGAGTGCTTGATGTTAGAATGTTGATGCATGAATGAAGCTCAGGAGAATGTTGGGTGTATCTGTGAGTGAATGTTCTGTGAGTGGCAGTTGGGGGCCTGAGCTGGAGGGTAAAGGATGGCCGGTGGGTTTCTGCTCTACAGTCTTGTCTTGTCTTGTCTCCTGTCTTCTGTAAATACCCTCAAGAGAAACTGGATGATGTACATTTGCAACCATGTAAATAAAGCTGCCTGGATCAAGCACTATGACTCCACAGCAGGTCTGTGTTCTGAGTCTCAGCTTTACTACATCAAATACACTTTATAACAGTTTGCTCTCTATTTGTGCTTGTTGAAGGCCACACATAAAAAAAGACTGATTCTTTTCAGTCGTTTTTGTGCCGCGGTCAAAAACCCGCAAAAGCACATGGCAGAGTATTTTTATTAGATCAGGGGTTTCCACCCCCTGAGCCTCCTTGCATCCCCGTTACCCCACCCCCACCCACAACATACACACACAAACACATACGTTTGTTTCCCCACTACTCTTCCCCTTCTCAAACATAAACTTTTTTCACACACACAGAGACAAACACTCACCTGACATGCTGGGACTCCTCCTCTGTGTCTCGCAATGGCTGTCAGCCCCTGTGACGTGCTCTTGTGTGCGTCACAGGGACAGACCATTCGATTTAGAAAGATCGCTCTGTGTGGTCACAGAGCAGTCTTCATAAATCGATTTTTTATTTTTTTTAGGCGGTTTTTCTAAAACTATTTTTCAACCTAATACCGAAGACCCATGTGTGTGCGGACTAGGGCTCAAACCACTTTGGGAAAGCCCACAATCACATAGAACTGCCCTTTGATGCGGTTTAGGACTGCAGAGTCTTCGGGCGAAGGGAATGTTTTGGCTTACTCTTCTCATCATAGTGGATGTCACCTGTGCAAGAATACAGGACAACCTTGACTGGGCGATGACATATTCCAGAGCAACAATGTACTGAGCACTGTGAAGTTCTTCAAAATGGTTTCAAAATGGTTTGGTGGTGTCCCATGCAGGCTCCTTGTAAAATGCATTTTTGCCAGGAGGATGTAGATGGAACGCATGCCCCGGAGATAGGCAGTGAGGACCTTCTACTCTGTGAGGTTATGGAGACAGCCTGAGCTGGGACACATGCTGTGGGTAGGGCCTCTGAGCTCACAGACCTCTCCATTTGTTTTGGCGCAGCTGCTCGGATGGGGCTGGGGTGCAGGCAGATGGACTAGTGGCTGAGGCAGTGGTGCAGGCTGGGCTGGGGGCTGGGTGGCAGACTGATAGGCTACATTAGTTTGGAGACATGGGTGCAGGCTGGTGGTCTATAGGGCTGCGAGCATGGGTGCAGGCTGATAGGTTGCCTGGACGGTGCCCTGAGGTGCAGGCTGATGGGCACCCTGGACTGCGGGCAGGGGTGCAGGCTGATGGAATACCTCGGAGAGGATGCAGGTTGATGGGCTGCCTGGCTGGGGGTGGGTGCTGTCTGATGGGCTACCTGGGCAGGGGTGTATGCTACTGCTGGCCCACAAACGCCAGGGAAATCATATTCCTTAGCTGCCTGAGTTGTAACAACAACGCTAGTTCTCCTTCCTCTGAGCTTTGCAAAGTGTTCCTGCTTTTTTCAGTGTTTCTGTGTGCAGACCCAACCCCTTCATAGGAGTCCACTTACATGAGTGAATCCGTGTGATGGCTGCATGGCTTGTTTTCGATGATTGGTCCCTGTTGCGTAGATGTCGGATTTTACTCTACTTCATTGCACCTGCTCTGAGCATTTACATTTGTTGGAGTACATTTTGGAATAAAAGTCAGTGCAATGTGACAGTAGCATCCCCACCGGCATCATTTCAAAGTGTAAATTCTCATGCATAAAACCATGGCGTAAATTACATTGCTTAAATTAGGCATGGTTTCTATGCCTTACATATAGGGGTGTTACGTCTGTTTTAGTGGCATAAGGTTATGGGCATGCGCATGCGTATTCAGCATCCAGATTCTAGAAGGTCTGTAAATTCAAGATGTAAACCGGTTACACTTGAATTTACGCTTGTGGGACTTAGAAATTTAGCTCCTCCCAAATTCACTATGTTCAGTACTAAATATTAACAAACAAAAGAAATCTCCCCAAATAAAAGCAGACACAATTGTGAACAAAATATACAATTTAATTTATTTTTAAGAAAAATGTAACGAGTACAAAGGCAGACTCTAATCTCCAGGTACCTACCACTCAGCAAATATAATGAAAAGAAAGTCAAATTACGGACACAAGGTGAAAACACACAATATTAGCCTGGCAGTCAATGACCAAATAAATAATGAATGTTTACAATAGATATTGAGTGACACATCACAAGAAATTAATCAATAAAACAAATGGACCAAAGACTAACCAAAACAGGGCAGATTCAGAATGTTGGTGGTCCAAAATATGTTGTTCTAGTGGCTCCTGGCTGTTAGCAGTGTAAGGTTTTGTATAAGGCTTTCTTATAAGTATGTTTACGGCGTGTGTTATCATACTAAAGTATAACTGTTCACAAAGGCATTCATGCAGCATTTTACCTTTTTTGTTTTGCTGTATGGTGACGCTTTAGCACCACCTGTAAGCCGAAACTAATTATCTGAAGTACATCTACGGAGCGATGGAATATGAGGAGGACACAATGCTTGTAGGTTTTGTTTGGACTTTAACCCAACTGACTGCTCATGGCGATGCTAATCCATATGGCTTTTTCCACCCACTTCCTGCTCCCCGCCACAAAACACACCATCCTCGGGAGGATAACTCAGGGGCAACGTGCTCGCCTTGGAAGCAAAACAACATGGAGCAACACAGGTTCGATCCCTGGGTCCGCGCTTAGAAACCACTGGGTATCAATTCATATCCTGGGATCTCTTTTGAGCTATCTTTATCAGGCCTTAAAATCAAACTTTGCACTCAAAGTGGCTGCCAGGATTGTTTCAAGCAGTCTTCGGAGGGGTAATGGTTTAATTGGTGCCGTGAACATCCTACTGGTGTAATAAACATTTCTTAACCAGGTATTCCTACAGCCACCTGATTTATAAGCAATATTTGTGTCCTTCACTGAAGAAATCATGTTAAAAACAAGCATGGCAAAGCCAACATTTTTAGCCTCTGCATAGGTTTTAGATACATCTGTCATATGCCCAGCTGTGAGCACCATTTTCAATCTGCTAACATTAATGGCCAGTTAGTACCATTATAGCTATGTCTGGCAAATAGCTTTCCTACACAAAAGCAACATTGTTGTAATTGGCAATGCTTTATTTGATTTGCAATTAGTGAGGCCATTCAATTCTTTTGTGATATTGGCATGCATATGAACAAACTCATTTTGTTGAATGTAGAAGAAGTACAATGACCACATGGGAACCCTTTGAGGACAGGTACATTGAATGGTGACGAAATATTGCAAATGTGGGTTTGAGCTTTGGTGTTAAAATACTGAAACGTATAGCTTGTTTATCTATCCTTTGCAGCGGGTGAATTTACTGACACAGGTTAAAGCATCAGATGCAAGCTTATATAGTTTGCCTGTTATTGAAGAGTATGGAGCCCCTTCTCGGTTTGATTGATTAGCTGGTGAAGTCGCTTTTCAAAATATAATTCTTTCTAATTCTTGAAAACTGACCAAGGGACTAGATGTAAAGGCAATATCAACATCTGCCATCACCCTGAGCTCCAGAGTGTGTGCCATGCACTTACCCACAATTAATATTATTATGCTGTTTGGTAGTTAATATTTCGACTTTCAATAACAAGGATTCTATGACACACCAAATATATTCACATTAAAGTCCAATTGTGTTCACTGTCTTAGCTCCAATTGGGTTGTATGTCTTTGCTTCGATGATGTGTCAGGAGACCCCATTCATTGGGCGTACTTTTGCTGACCCCCTATCCAAAAAGGCAGCAGAAAATACGGCCTACTGAAAGGCCTATGTCTAACATCTGAGAAACGACTGGGTGTATTTTGCTTTTAACTGCTTTGAAACCAGAAAACGAGTGAGGCTCTAAATCCCGCAGTTGCATAAAGACATGCCGTGTCCTGTAGATAAACTGTCGCTCTACAAACTGAAACAGCCATGCCATTGATTGCTTGTTAGGTAACCACTGCATTGTGTGTGTAATCTCAATCCTCCTGGTGTTTAGTCCTTGGGTGACCTTACCTGTGAACTAGTGGCAATAGCCATCTATAACCACTACATTGTTATTCTGTACCTTTCATCGGCTTATCTGCAGTGATAAGTTCTTTCAATTGACTTTTCGGCTCCAGAGAATGTCTGCGAGCTCTGAAGGGAAACTCGCTTTCTTTCCCAGCCTTGTGCGTGTTGGGGTGATTACGGTGGCAACATAAGATATATGACATATCTTTCTCGCAGGGGAAGTATGCTTGGTTCAGTTGTTCTCTCTCAAATAACAACTTACTAATTCAGCACAGCGAAGTATATGTGTTTGTTTGTTACACACTCTTCAGCATTTGCAAGAATTAACATGGTTTAACAACGCCTGCGTCAGACTTTTTTATGGGAGGGCAAAAGGGGCACTTGCCCAAGGCCCCCACCTTGGAGGGGGGCCCCACAAAGCTGCCTGATCTGAAGAAGTAACATTCCATTGTTCACCAGTCCTAAATACCACAAATCAGGATATGTTATGGGGTGCTGCTGAAGGTCTAAACCCTTTGCCTTTCTGTTTTGACAAGTACATTCTGCCTTGATCAATTCATCATGTATTGCTTTCTGTGTGAACTGTGGTTTAACTGGAAAAGAAAGTTTTCAAATGCAGAAATTGCAGTGTTGGAACACATCCCAGCTTCATCCCTTCACCCCTTAACCAATGTGTGATCCTGAGCATCTCATTTAATTTTGTATTGCCTAACCTCTCAATATTGCCACTCCCTAAACCTTTCAAAATTGTAAGCCCTTCAGAGTGATTTCCTTCTCATGGTATGATCTTCATAAAATACGTATTCATGGTTTCACTGGCTATAGGGCTGCTTCCACTGTGATAGTGAGCATATCTATATTGCACAACACAGGCATTTGTTCTTTTGATATCTAATGGCAACACTATTTGAAAACCATATTGCACTTCTAATCTCAGTATGTCTGGATAAAGACACCTTCCTGGTAACTTCTAATCAGCATCCACTATCCATGCTACTGTGTGTGTAGCTTTCTTTTCCTTCCAATTGGTCTCCTCTATCCATGCATGAGCACTTTTGCATTCTGTAAGGCAGACAATGTGAGTTCTCTGTCTATTATGGGTTACATGTACCTTTCACATAGGTTCCTGCTTTAATACTACAGGCTACATACCTTCCTGGATGCTATTGGCAAAAAATGATTCTGCAGGTACTAGAAAAGTAACCTCTTCGTAGACTGCTATTGTTGATCTTCAAATGCTACTTGTTTATCATTCTGATTAGAGCAAGAATGAAGAGGGTTAGGGGGCTTAAATGGAGTAAATGTGCTTATTATGCTGCGAGACAGCATATCAACCTATAGGTTGTGAACGGGATGGGTGGGGGGTGCGACCAGTATTCTTGATCCCTTAATTCCTTTGGGTTGGTGGAGGGGCACCCCAAAGATGTCCGTGCCCAGGGCCCCAAAAGTGCTTAAGATGGCCCTGGCCTGCGTTGCTTGAAGACGAAATATACTCTCTCTGTAGTATACCTGGCAGGAGAATACTTGTGAGAACTGCTGGAAAGAGCAAACCTCTGGGGTCTCATTACCGAGATTTCTTACAGTTTCTAGCGAAATTTTGCACAGTGCTACCACTAAGACAACATTTTCACTAGTACAGATATCGGTATTCTTTCAATACATGTTTTCATCAGGGCAATCTTCCCGCTAGTGTAAATGGTGCGCAGTATCAGCACTAGAGCAAACAACGTCCTTGTGTAAACAAAAAGTAGTGTGCACTTAAGTATGTGCACTAGGGCACGATTTACCCTAGTAATCCTATGCAAAAATCTACATGCACCATTGTGATTTAATAAGCACACAGAGCTGAGAACTTGGCTTCTGCCATTCGATCTCAGGCTATCAAAATTCCCACTAGCATCCATCTTTGAACCAGGTTTCGTTCTCCTACCTTCATGATGCTAAGAAGCATGAAATGCAGTTGTGTTACAGGAGGTATTGCAATGAACTGCTGGGTGTGTTGCTAAGTCTGGAAAAGATCTGGGGCTACACTAATGTCGGGATTGTCGGGACTCGGGGCTAGCTAGCCTTTTGGTTGTAGACCCTGAGATTCTATCCGGGGCTACATCCAAAAGACCTGGGGCTATAGCCCCCTAACGCACCCCCCTCCCCCAGAAATGCCTCTGCTGGTAACCAGCAACGAAGCAATTCAGTTTGTAGCTAAGAGACAGTGGAAGGCACCCCATCTGGAGTCTGGACTGACCATATTTTAAAACCTGTGTCCGGTTAATGGACGATACATCTGGATTTTTCACTCTCCTATGTGTCAGCAGTCTGAGTTTACAAACTCAGAAGCCAGCGGTGCAACAACAGAAGCAGGCACTTGGGTATTACGATGTGTGTCAGACTGCCAATTACATTGGAATTCTGTGGTGATCTCCTTGGAGCTGTGATATGCAACTCTGTTGCCCACTATGTCACAATCAATGGAAAGAAATGGGTCATGAACCGTTCATGTGCCAACTCTGCTTGCAAAGTGTCAGTCTCAGGGCTGTTCATTCTGGTGGCCCATATGCATTATAAAGAAAAATCCAGACAATAGCTTTCACCAGATATCTGGTTCATTTGTGAAAGTATGTGTATATCAGATACTTTTTAACAAAAATGCAGGTTTGATTTACACCTATGTTCAACAATATGCTAGATACCTGTCTTCAACAATGAAAAAGCAAGGAGTAATTATTCTGGGATGTATTGACCCAATAGGCTCTGCCCTGTGACATCACTGTGTGCTGCTTTCACCAGAACTAACAAAATGGCTGCAAAAAGCCCTACGCGTGTTAAAACCTCTGAGAAGTGCACAGGTGAAACTGGAAAAGTTAATTACCTATCTACTTTGCCTGTGGCAGTGGTAGAACAGGAGACCACACTGCCAAAACCTGTCATTTGTGCTGCCCACGGAGGGAAATGGAACTACATGGAAGACTGTGCTGCATTGCAAGGAAACCCAGAAGTGCTTTAAAATCAGTTTTTCCTTGGCTTCTGAAATTGCTAAATAATCATTCCCGAACATCAGAAAAGATCCAACATCCTTGCTGGGTGTTAACCATCACTTTATTTAAGGAATCCACATAAGCACACAATGTCAGGAGAAGCGGAATTCATCAGAGAATATCCACCTTAAAAAGTGTGCTTGCCTGAGAAAATCTGTCAGAATATGGACACAGTACCGCTGCCTGCCTGCATGATAGCTGTCAGTTAAGTGCATTAGATATGTAAACGTGTGCATTAAAATCAAATTGTTGAAAAGAAGAGACTTGCTATCAAATGCAATATAGGTTGCCACTATTTAATTTCTATGTTGAAAAAGACTGGAATTGGAGATATGTTTGCCTTCTTTTTAAAATTGTAACTTTAATTTCAACAAAGAACAATGTAACAATTTACTTTAAAGTAACCTGATTCAGCAAAACTTCAAAGAAGCTTCCCCCAAGGAGAAACACACCACCCTTCTCCTTCCCAGCAAAAGGGCAGGAACTCTCAGTCGGATGTTAATGAAGAAGGAGGAGATTTTGGTCTGTTGCTCTGAGGAGAGACACAAGGCTTCCTGGACTGAAAGGGTATGCAAATTCAAGTGTCAACAGAAACTACTGCCAGCAGGAAGAGAGGCCTGAATTGCTATTGGCCCACTAAAACTTTGGGGGCGGGACAGACAGATATGTGTATCCCTAAACCACATGAAAGTATCTTTTTGAAAAAGACCCACAGAGGACTGTGCAAAATTGTAAAAATGTGTAAAATATAGTGTTGTTAACATGAAAATTCTGGTCACATTTTGAAACTACCCAGAACTCTGTGCTATGTTCAGGGACATGACTACAGAAATTGTGTTTTTTTGTAGCAATTGTGATGATGCTAGAAATATGAAACTTCACAGGATTATGCCCAGATGTCATGCGCATATATATATAGAAATGCGGACAAATTTGACATTAGGTACCCAACCAAAAGCGCAAAAAACTGTCAAATCTGAACTGAAGCTCTCACTGAGATGGGACTCGGATGAATACTTGCTCCACTAAATCTGTGATGTAAATATGTCATTGCTAGCAAGTTGGTAATATTGTAAATATGCTTTATATGAAAAATAGATTTACTGTGCAGAAACAAAGGAGAGGTTCTCCCTGGATTGTAAAATACAGAATCATCATGACACCAGATTTCCTTCTCAAATCAGGAGAGAGGACAGACCCTAACCAATAGAATTCCTAGAGGGTGTGCCTAGTATAATTCAGCCTACCCACCCCTTTGGGAAATACATAAATAGAGACAGCTTAGGACACACACGCATTCACCCATCAACTGATTGTTGGCGGAGCACTTTGCGAGAGAAATCCATATCCAAGAATCCAGAACTTTGAAAGCAGAAAGGCCCATTTCCAAAGCTGAACCCTTCTCAGCTTGGCTTTTAAAATCATCAAAACGGATTTTACCCCAGACCTCCAAGTCACAACAAAAAGAACAGCCTGGCTGTGCTGTTTCTGCTTTCTTGCGAAGAATTCTTGCTAGAATCCAGATATCCAAAGCAGTAGAGCAGAGCTGTAACCAGATCGCTGTGAACCAGAACCAAACCGTCAGATCCAGCCAGAGTGCTGTGCAGTGTCCAGAGTGCTGTGCTGAGTGCAGAACCCAAGTGCCCTGAACTCCGTCCAGTGGACTAGCAGAATTCCAGTCCAGAAATCTTTGACCAGATCCCTGATAGTAGTGAGTATCTATAGCATAGAATTGTCCCTAGCAAATATCTTATCAATAAGTAATCCTATCCAAACCCACTCTCTTATATCCAGAACTGCATTGTGTAAAATCTTTTGTCTTACCTGAATCTTTCTCTCATCCATATAGTCCTTTGATAATAGTAGTGTTAAAATCATCTTTGCGCTAATATATTTGCTGAAGAAAGACAAGCGTCTCGGCAAATAGAAACCATCCAGAGGCGTTGCTGGGTTGGTGGCTGTGCTGTCGTGTAGTTTGTGGCTTCATAGACTCCCTAGTATAAGAAACTTGTTTGTAATTTTAAAAAAAAGCGCAACCTTGTTTTACTAATTTTGACTCTTTCTGAAAAAAACGACCTCTACAAAAACCTCATAACTTCTATACCGTGCATGCTAGAAATGAAATTTAATTGTCAAATTGAAGCTAACATCCTCAGCTTTCCATCGAACCCAAAACCGCACTCCTTTTAGTTTTTTTTCCCACGTGCGGAAAAGTTTGCAGCACATTTTTTGTTTGGCTCAAATCTATCACGTGTGAAACAGCTGTACATTGCATCCGACCTCAGGATTAAGTTTTCAATCTGCTAGTGACTCCATAATCATTGCTAGTGTTTATCTGATACTGTACAAAGCTGCTCCCACTAGTGTTGAATCCAATTTAGTGAATTAAATCAATTTTTCAGTGTTTTTAACCATTCATTCAAAGCCACATTTAAACCATTTTGACCTGTTTGCAATCATGCCTGTTTCTCTCTGAGTTTGCTTGGGGGAAATTGGGATTGAAACTTTATTTATTGAGTTTGTATTCCTGAAACCTGTTTTCTCTCCTTCCATCTCTTTATACTGCATATTGGGGGGATTGAGTAGGGTGCAGGGGGAAAGAGTGACATTGCATTTGACTGAACCCACACAAAGTATTATTCTATACTGCATTATTTTTCCTATCCATACTCCTTCTGATTAAAGAGATTGTTGATTGTAACATCACCCCATTGGTGATCCTTGTATAAACCATTTACATTGTGTAATACATATATATTGTGCAAATCCATAAAATAAATCTTTTAACTTTGCAAAACAGCCTGCTTCCTGGTTCAGGGAGACCAGGGGGGATTCAAAGAGAGGGGCGTGATATAAGGGTACATCATTCAGAAATAAAATAACTTATAATAATAATAATATTAATAATAATAATAATATATTAATATATAATATGTATTATAGACAAAATATATAATTAAGGGTTTTAATTGTGCATCCCACAGTAGGCATTGACTTAGGTGAAGCGCCGGGTTGAAATCACTTACATAATTAATATTACAACCAACCCACAACCTGACTTAAGACACCTCTAGTTGTTGCAGTGACATGTGTGAATAGAGCATGGAGGACTGGCTCCTTTTTTAGTTAGGCCTAGTAGGTGGTGCTTGCGCCAGATGTAAGTCCAAACCATTGCATTACAATACAGATTGGGAGAAAGGGCATATGATGAGGAACATCAAGGCTTGTTGGTGTTGTATGGATATTTGCACATCAATTGACTGCCCATGAATATGCTTATCCCTATAGCCATTCCCACCCAGTTCCTGCCCCTCCCCACCCAAAACAGCTACTCGTGGGATCTCTTTTTACTCAAGCTTTACCGTCAAACGTTGCACCCATGCGCCTGCCAGTGTTTTCAAAGCAGTCTTCTGAGAATTAATGACTTAATAGGAGCTGTAACCCAGCTACTGGTGTAATATACATTTTGTTACCAGGTCTGCCTTCAGACACTCCATTTATAAGCACTATGAATGTCCTTCACTGAAGTCCCGTTAAAAAAACATTTATTGGCAAAGCCAATAGTTTTGGCTTGTGTTTAAGTGTTAGACATTTGCCATGCACTTCTGGTAGATGCCCAGGTACTCACAGCACTTTGCACCTCCTACTAGCATGGCCAGTTAATACCACTATGGATATGTCTGGCAAGTGCCTTTCTCATGCCCACACAAAAGCCCAAACTGTTGGCATTGCCAGTGCATGTTTCATTCTGTCACCTACTGCTCTGCAATTATGAATGAAAAGCAAAACTATGAATAGCAGAATGCAGAGAAAGACTTAGCACAGGATGAACCACTCACCCCTGACCTACATGGCTTTACAACCACCGTACGGTGGCAGTTGTTGGAATGAAGCTGAATAGTGGTCAGCGTTTGCTTTTAGCTGATGCCAATCTGTGTTTGCTGTGCGGTGCGCACCTTTATGAAAGGTTAAACAACAAGTTCCAGAATGCAAACCGCTTTCTATACTTAATGCTCTTTTGGAATTTAACTCACTCTCTTAGTTCTATCCAGCTAAATAGTTTCAAGTGAGAGTTACATCATTCATTGCCTCCAGACTCATATCAACCTTCAAGCCTGAAATTTGTACAACTGCTTTTCCATTGGAAAAACATACAACTTCATTATTCAGTCCCTCCAGCATATTGCTGCATGAAATTGACCATTTTGCGACATAAAAGCACATTTTGTGGCACGAAACTGTATTTAATGCAACATTTTTGCTTGCCATTTTTTAATGACTCAAGAGTTCTAGAGAACCAGGTTTTAAGAACAATATAGTGCGTGTGATGCTGCAAAATAGATTGCCATTATTTCCTCGTCTTGTATGTAGTTTCTGTTATCAAGTTAATAGAGTCCCAGATGTCCGCAGCTTGAAAGAACATGCTTGTTTTGCTCATCTTTTTTAGGTTATTGTGCAAGTCTATTTCATATTATTAACTTATTTTTTCTTCATTCTCCCTAAGCACTGACACCCCCCACACACACCAACAGCCCTCACACTCACCAATTCTACATAACTCCATCCGCATGAATCGATCCCTTCATAATTTTCCGATTTGAAAGAACACCTTTTGGATTCTGCCTTTGTTAACAACTAATGTACACATTTCTCTATTTGCTTCTTGATTTTTAACCATTTGTGTAATCCATTGCATGTTACTGTTAAATTACTGTGTTCAGTGCTTTGTATAAAGACGCTTTAAAAATCCAATGCATAAAAAACATACACTCCCAAACAACTCCTTCTGCCAGTCATGCACACATTTAGCTGCCTTGTCACACTGTCAAGCCACTCAGCAGTCCTTGATACATTCCAAACCGTGCTCTCAACTCACACATTATGCTCTCCAGTTCCTGCTGCAGTCTACAGTCCATGTTCTTTTCTCATCCCACCTCCATCTTGCAACTTTCCTCTCAGTGTATCTTGCGATGACCCCATCCTTTCTCCCAATTTGCAGCTTGCTCCTTCCTTCCTGCCCATCACTCCCCTTTCCGGTCTATGGCTCACTCTTGTTTTTGGCCCACCATTCACACTCTGGCCCACACCGCCCTCTCTGCTTTCTGACTCACCTCTCCTCTCTTCTTTCTGGTCGACTGTCGTCTGGCCCATAGATTTCACTCTGGCTCAATTCTCGCTGTCTGGTTTCTGGCCCAATGCTGCCCCTCTGAGTGACTGCTCCCTCTCTGGCCCACTACTCCCTCTCTGCTTTCTGGAACATCGCTCTCCCAGGACTAGTCACCCTCCCTCTGGCCCACAGATCGCTCCCTCTCTCCTTATCCCCCTGAGATGGTGACAAGGTTGTAATATTGTTTAGAAAATGCATATTGTTTTTTGTTAAAAGTTGCAGTTTCTGCAAAAATGTCCACTTTCACAGGTGTTTTTGCAAAATGCCAGATTTCACTTTTTGTCTTTTTTTAAAAAATGTCTGATTTTACAGTATTCTAAACCAGAAGGTCCGATTATTGTGCAGGAAAGCAAGATATCTATAATATTGCTGTGCATACAATGAATATGGGTGATTTGGTCGTATCCCAAATGACCAAGGAAGAAATGACTGAATGTTATTTGTACGAAATTAACATTCAGTATTTCCTCCTGCAGCCATTTTGGATATTCCGATCCCACCCATCCCCTTACTTACCCATCGGCGGGCACACTATGCTGTGTGCCACCGATTCACCATGTCCCTGCAACGCCTTGTCTCATTTACTTCAATGATCGGAAATCGGCACCGGAAGTTTCTTTAAAAAAAAAAAAATCTTTTTTTTTTACTTTATGCGAATGGGTGCGCGGGACACCCCTGCAAGCCTGGTTTACATTATATTGAACAAGGGTGCGGGGCACACTCCGGCAGCCCCTGCTCCGCTTGTTCACTATAATGACACCGAATGAGGCATTTTTCGGCCGTTTGAACTTTTCGTTTGGCAGAAATTCAACCAAATGTCCCATTCAGTCTTTTAAATTTGGTCTTTTTGGGTCTTTCCATATAGAATAGAGTAGGGAGATGTAATAACAGGCTAGTTTCAGTGAAAAGGCTTGGAGGAATAGAGAATAGTGAGTTACAAGTCAATGTACCCAGTTCAGCCTCAAATCTCATCTGACCAAATGAATATAATTATGCTGAAACATATAATTTCCCTGTTTTTATGACTGACCTATGCCTCTAAAAGATTGGTAGGGATTGGGAAGAGCCAGCTTAATGCAAGATGTGCCTAAACCAGCTTTTAAACATGTTGCTCATATAACATTATCTTGGTTGGGCAATAATGGCAACATTTCGCAAAAATTGCAACAAACCCTTCTTTTATTAGTGTGCACTCTACAACATGGCTAAAAAATTGCTCCCACCATTTCACCCCTTGAGATTAACAGGGTAATTCATGGAATTAATGTGCGTTGAAAAGAGAAGCGTAAGCGTGAAAATCACAGCGCACGCATGCAAAAGTCGCGCACGCAGCCGTTTGTCTATTCATGGAATTCGCTGCGTGTGGCTTACCTGCGATGTGCGCTGAATCTGTGTGTGGCGTACACATCATTGGGACAACCCGAAGGCTGTGCACGACACGGCCAGTGAAGGCGCACACAGGGCAGCACACACACCTAAAAAGGGGGCGGAACAGACAGAATGGGGAACAACATGTGAAAATGTGGGCATTATGGGGAAGTACCGCTGCTAAATCCTCGCAACGCACTCATGCGCGCTAACAACAGTATAAATGGAATTGAACAGGGGAAACCTGCACGCCACAAAAGACGCACTAATCCAGAAACACGTACGCCAGCAGGAAGCAGGCGTAAGCTTCCCCACGAAGCATAAAAGTGCACGCAAACAACAAACAAGCTCATACGCCTCGATGAAAATACCGTTCCTCGCAGCAGTGGTCGTGGGACACCGGAGGAGGAGGATAGGCAGGCCCCACATTTTCTTACCCAGGACAAGCCTTTTTGGGATGCCTGATGACCAGGTGTATGGGAGGTACAGGTTTCCACCCCAAATCATTCTAGAACTGGTTGCTGAGTGGGAGGATGACCTCACATCACCCACCCTGTGCTCCCAAGCACTGAGTCCCTTGGAAAAGGTGCTCAATGTACTGTATTTCTTGGCCTCTGGTTCATTTCAGTGGACAAGTGCCATAGTTGGGGGCGTCTCACAGCCCACGCAGTCACGCTGCCTACACCAGGTGTTGGCGATCATGACTGCATGCCCCTCAGTCCGCAGGCACAAATACATGCCCAGAACACCTGCAGAAAGGCAGGCCGTGGTCCAGGATTTTTACGGGGTGGCACACTTCCCCACAGTGCTAGGTGCCATTGATTGCACCCATGTGGCTCTACATCCTCCTAGGGCCACTGAGCACATCTATCGCAACCGCAAACACTGGCATTCCATCAACATGCAGGTTGTATGTGTTGCCAAGGGAATCATCACCTCAGTATATGCCAACTATCTGGGGTCCAGCCATGATAGTTTCATATTCAGAATGTCACCCCTAAACCGGGACCTAGAAGCTGGGAGGCATGGCGACACATGGCTCATTGGCGAGTACAAATGCCTCTGCACATGCATGCATGTCACACACTGAGAAATGGGAAAACCCAACTAATGACGACCATTATCACCTCCCACGGGACAGTGCCTACCCTCTGAGCACCTACATGATGATGCCAATATGGAACCCCACCACACCACCCGAGGTAAGATACAACACAGCCCATATTGCAACCTGGGGCATAGTGGAGTGCACATTCGGAGTGCTCAAGACACGCTTTCGCTCCCTTGACCGCTCTGGTGGCCAGCTGCTATATGCGCCACCAGTAGTGTGCAGGATCATAGTGGCAGCATATGTCCTGCACAATGTTGTAACCTGGCGGGGCATGCCAGTAGACATGGTGGTGCCCCCACACCCCCAACCACATGCACGGCCGCTGTGCATGGGAGGGGAAAGGGCACGTGGTGAGGCAGCCCATACCCAGCTTGTCGCAAATTTCTTCACCTAAAATCCCACCCCTGTGCAGTGCACACAGGCCTGGCACATACCAGCTGACAATTGATGAGGATGACAAAATGGACAGTGAACTGTCACAACCATACGCCACTGAGATTGTTTTCCTGGAAGTGCTACATTGTGTGCATCCCTAGCTACTTAAACAGACCCAATGCTGTGTCAGTAAAGGGCACACATTTATGCAGCATAAAGGACTACCCCCTTGCAAAATAGTACACACAAATAGTGGCATGTCACCCAACCCCTCCCTAACCCCATCTCAGCTACCCAGCACACCATGGCATGACATGCAATGTGAAAGCAACCAAATGAATGCACAACACATGACACAAGTGTCATAAAGTGCATCATCCCAAATGGAAACAGGCCAGAGACAATTCCCTCTCACAAATGAAAAAGAAACAGCACACATGAACAAATACTTACCAGCAAGACAAAACATTAATACAGGACCCAACAGTGGCAATGTATGACCGTAAAAAATGAAAGTAGTGCAAGTGTCAAAACCTGACAAAGTCAGCACATCGACCCCTTCCATCTCCAGTGTGTTGCTGATAGGTAAATGTGGCATTGTACTGCATACAACATGAACTGCATCTGCAATGGAGACAGGCTAATTAAGACATGAAGAAGCTACATGCAAACATGCATAATGGCCTGTATTTAATACAATATACAAATCAACCATGCAGTGGAGAAATCATCACCAAACCCCACTAGGGGTGTATACACAGTTTGGACTACAGACTGCCCACACAATTTATGAGAGCCCAATGCCTCTGTGTAAGTTACTGTCACTTGTCACACCCTTGCAAGCCCATGAAAAGGGGAAGCAGGAGTGGCATATGTGTCAGGAACCCAAGTTTGAAATACAAATACAGGACAAGCCTGCATGTGCCCAGCTGGAATACACAATACGGGAGCCACACAAAGCAACACACTGTAACATGAATGTACATCTGAAATAAAATAGTTATCAACAAAAAAGGAAATGTAAATTAAAAAAATGAAATGAAAAATTAAAATAAAATGAAAATGAAAAGTAAAACAAACAAAAAACAAAGCAAAAATGAAAATGTAAAATACCAATTAAAATGAAAAAATGAAAAAATAAAAAATCAAATGAAAATTAAAAATCAAATGAAATATGAAAATAAAATGAAAAAGAAAAGAACAAACTGAAAAAATCAAAAGAAAAAATGAAAATTTTAAAATCAAAATCTAATTTAAAATGAAAAATCACAATCAACTATGAAAAATTAAAAATCAAAAATTAAAATTAAAAAAAATAACCAAAAAAGAAAAATCAAAAGTGCCCATGTGTCCGTGGGGGGTTTCACCCAGGAGGGAGAAGGTACAGGGTGCACCCCAACACCCACATGCGTGGATGTTGAGAAAAAAAATAAAGAACCTTCCATGGGCTCATGGCCTGCACGTCTACGCTATAGTAGGAGAACTGCCGTCGCTGTCATCACCCTTTGGTGGTACATTAGAAGGTGTGATGGTATGGGAGGCAGACCACGCAAAGCCCTGGCATGCTCCTCCATGGCAGTAAGCATGCAGGTCTGAAAGGTTTGTTTCTGCATGATGATGGTCTGGAGATTCCCATGCAGCACCTCACGGGTAACACGGACGTCTGCCTGCAAGGCCTCACGTGATGCCCAGATCTCCTCACGGGTTGCCTGGAGCTCAGCTGAGATTGTGCGTGTTAGCTGCTCCAGCTGCTGGTCTGACCTTGTACTCTGAGACACCTCAAGTGCACCCAGAGTATCTCTGAGGGACCTGTGTTCTAACCTCAGGGCATCCTTGTGGGCCTGTGACTCTGCAGATATGGCTGTGCGGAGTGTCTCCAGTTCAGCCCGTCCGTCCCTGTTGGATGCTAACATGTCCTCCCTGTGTGAGCAGCACGTGGACCCCTTTTGTGCTGCAATAGTATACTTGGAGTTCTCCCACACAGTATTGTCTGGTGGTGCACGGCCACCGCGTTGGTGGACACCACACCTGTTTAGGCAAAGGTGATGTGCACTTTGCTGTGTTGGCACTGCCTGAGGCTGCAGGACTGCATTCCTCCTTCGATCTGCTGGCCCAGGAACAGGAGCAATTATAGTGGAGTGTGACCCTGCACCCGTAACCGCCACAGGCGGACATTCCAACACTGAATGTTCCATTGAGGGGTCTACCCCCAGTGCAGGTGGGTTGGACAGAACAGCATCCCTGCCAGAAACACTCACCTGCAACGGGACATTTGTCTGATTCTGCACCTGAGCCATGGACTTCAGCGCAGGTGTACCCAGAGACACCCGTGGACGGGATGGTCTGTAGGACTAAAGGATTTTCCTGCACCACCAGCCCACATCCTTCACTGGTGACTGGTTGGGGCTCTGAGTACTCCTGCCCCTGCGCCATCTCCTCCTCCTCAACAGCATCTAGTGCCTCATCACCTGCACAAAGATAAAACAGAAGTAATGAAGACAGGCATGTACAGCATATCCGGCACACATAGGCATCACAATCTACACATCAAATGCATTAATGACACATGTCACACATGACACTAACTCTGGCATTCATGCACTGGCAATGAAGTGGTAGGGGGCCCTAAAAGCAGACACTGAGGACTCTAAAATGGAAAAGCAACACATGTGCTGCATGGTGCATAGCACCTACATCACACATTAGCCTGTGAGTGGCATGGACAATCCACAAACATGACACATGCCAGCACACAGATGGCATGTAGCATAGCCATGGCAGAATTGACTAGGGCACCCAGATGGTAGTAAATCAGTACTGTACCCCATCCATGTGAGACGCACATCATGAAATAGAACATGCAAAAGAGTGTGACCAAACACACATGTGGCACACGCTGCAACAAAGCCAGTGTTTACTAATACAGAGATGGTAGGCACATGGATACATCAATGGTAGGTCACTTGGACATGACACAAGTCAATTGTTATGTTGAACATTCAAACAGGGCTCCAAAGTGATCGTGTGCAGTGCATGTGTAGGTGCAAAAAAGTCAATCAGTCTGATTGATGAAATCATTCCCATAAAAATGTAACAAATGTGGGGCATTGTGGGGTGAAATCTATGTCTGAAGTATGGTGAATTTGGAGCAGAACGGCACAGAAATGTGTATTTATCATGCAAATGAGTCCATCAGTGAGGAAGAATGAAAAGAAATACATTATTAACAATGTTGTGGTATGATGCCAGTTGAAGGGCAAGTGCAGTCATCAGGTGCAAAGTGGTTACTGCGGTCAGTAGGGATACTGTGAAACCCAAACCCAAGGGTGGGGGATGGTTTGGATGCACCACATGGGTGACCTATAGCAGTCATAACTACACAGCCTGACCTGGCACTCAATCAGAACACATCACCCAAGCAACATACAGATGGTTTGCACACACACGCATGGCCACTCACCGGACATTGCCTCAGGATCTGGTAGGTCTCCCACGCCTTGGATCTGATCCTCTGCGATGAACCCTCCAGCCACACATTCTGTGAGTTCATCCTCTTCTGGTGGAGACCCACTGCCAGTCACCGGAGTAGAGGCATAATTGGAAGCCAGCTTGTTTTTTGTTCAGCGTTTGAGGTAATTCCACCGCTTTGAGCAATCATCAGCTGTGCGCTTCACAAATCCAAGGGAACTAATCTGGTCCGCGATGCACCGCCAGTTGGCCTTATGCTGAGCAGCCGTAGTCTTGCACCCTGCAGTCACCAGCATCTCACGGCCATGGGCCAACACGTAGCCCACAAGTGCGTCAAGTTCCACATCATTGAAACTCTGCTTCCTTGACGTGCCGGAGGGGCGAGCCGTGTCTGGGGTCCCAGCCTGTTTCGCAAGAGCACGCTTCTTCCTCTTGAGAGGTGGTGCAGAACCTGAGTGGCTTACACTGCTCTGGTCAGTAGGGGCTGAAGCACAGGTGGACAGGGCACTGGAAGCAGGCAATGGCATGATGACCAAAGGTCTCACTGCAGGCATTGGCTGCTGTGTTCTGTTGCCAGGACCAAGCGGCACAACTGCCTTGGTGTAATGGTCTGGGACCAACACTGTCCCGGCTGGGTGACTCAGAGCCGGGGTGGATTGAGCTGCAGCTGCCCCTGCAGCCTCCTCACCCTGGCTACTTGGGGCAGCAGATGACATTGCTGCCCCAAATCCACATGGCCTGGTGACAGCAACTTTCACTGCCACATGTGGCTTTGACTTTGTGACATGGAAGTTGACCTGTGAGTCTTCCCGTGCCAGTTCTGTGACCAATCTGGGCTGGGTTAACAGGGCCTGAGCTGGGGTGGTGTCAGCTGCATCTCCCCAACCCATTGGGATGGGGGGTATAGGTGTCCCTGTTTGGTCCTTCACACACTGGCCTCTTGGGCCACCCTGCTCAACCTGGCCACGTCCCCTACCGTAGACACCTCTTGGAGGTCGGGCACCTTTGCCTCCCTTAGCATTTGGTCACCTCCCAAACATGGCACTGATGTTCTTGTGCAAATGGGAGGTGCAGTAAACAATTGTCCTGGGCAATTGGGTTGAAGGGGGCAGGGTACTAGATGGAATACGTACCCCTGTGCTCTAGCAAGGCTGTCAGTGACCCCTGGGGGAAGATGATGGGTCAGGCAACGCTCAGGCACCCCGAAAACAAAAGTTAATTTGCACACAAATAACGTGCATAGAATAAAGGACCTGCACTATGCTGTGGCACCCAGAAACACAAAAATAAGCGTACGCGTGGTACACACAGGCTACAAAGACCTCTGAATGGGTACACAACACATGACACACGGGGGCAACCACAGTGGAAAAATATGTGTGCGACTCACCGTCTGCCTGGAAAAAGAACGTGAAAAAGACACATGTGGCTGCGTTGGCAACACCTGTGCCAAAAGAAGAATTGAACGCTGTCTGAGTAAACAAGGAGTACAAACTGCAACCGTTGTGAAGTAATCGCGTGTGAACCGTCAAGAAGTACAAGAATCATCTGCTTGCGCTCCTCAAAAAGCACGTACAAGAAAATGGCATCCTATGTGTACCTTTTAACCCTGCCCACAGAAACGCCCATGCATGCCACGTCACTTACACGTTTATGAGCTAAGGGCCTTTCCTCCAATTACACGCAGTGACACCCGGACGTGCTGTTTTTGCATGTTCAGATTCACTATGCAACCGTGCCAAGGGAAACGCACACGCGTGTCATGTCACTTATGCACGTACACGCTAAGGGCCTTTCCTTGAATTACACGCTGACGTGCTCTTTTTTTATGTGCCAAATCACTCCGTATCAAGCTGGTGACGCGACAACACACGGAAGGCCGCGTTCCTGCCAAAAAGGCCATTTTCATGCCCCCCGGTGCCCCGAGCCGACTCCCACCAGCCATCTGCTGCTGCCTGCCTGCCTGCTGGCCACACGCCCTGCTATTTGGTGCATGCACATCAGCCATCTGCAGGGGTCCAGTTGCTGTGACCACCCCTGCTGGAACATAAGACTCCCGACTGCAGTTCCATCGTTCCACCGCCCAGCACCAGGACCCAGTTGCCCACCCACACCTGCCTCGGGGGTGGCAATGTCAGAGGAAACAACATCTGTGACCACTGGCAATCCCCAGCCAGAGAGGCAGAGGGCTGCCAGCTTCACAGCAGGAGAGGTTGGCATCCTGGTGGAGCAAGTCCTGGTGCATTATGATGCCCTCTTTGGAAGAACACACGCTGACAAGGATGGACGGAGAAGGATCTGAATGGACATTGTGGTTGCCATCAACGCGGAGGGGTAGCAACCCGCAACCTACCACAAGTCCACAAGCGCTGGGAGGACTTTAGGTCCAGGACCCTCATGAAGGTTCGGCATCTCTTGGACGCAGCGGATGCAGAGGGGTGCCGGGTCCTCCTTACCGATGACCTGATGAGGGTCCTGGAATGCATATGCCCAGCGCTTCACCTCCAGGTCCTTGAGAGACAGACCCGTCCGGAGTTGAGTGGTAAGTGTCCATGTTTACTGATTGGACGCAGTGCATGTTGATGTGTGGCTGGAGTGTGCATCTTGAACATATGTCAGGAAAGGGCCATGTATGGATGTGTATGTGCAGGGACATGAGCCTGCCGCATGTGAGTCCAGTCATGTGTGATGCACATCAATAGTGTATGTGTTCCAAAGCATGATGCACAAATGCATGTGTAGACGCACACATGTTAGCATTTCTGTGTGTGTACTATGCCATGGTTGGGATGTGACACATGGATGCTGGTTCCACCTTCATGTACATGCACGATGTACGTGTGTGTGTGTGTGTGTGTGTGTGTGTGTGTGTGTGTGTGTGTGTGTGCGTGTGTGTGTTTGAAATGTGTGCGACTGTGGTACGCCATGGATGCATGTGAAACAGACATGTAGGGAGCCGATTGGCAGATGTGACATAGTTGCCAGTGATTGCACTGTGACAGGTGGAGGGGATGTACAGATGCATGTCTGTCTGGTGGCATGTGTGCATGTGTTTGGCACTCCCTGTGTTGCTTCTGATGTCAGGCTGATATTCGGATGTTCATGCTGTTGTGTGTGTATGGATGCTGCTGCCTGCTGCACCATTCTTGTTCATTTGGGCATGTGTGTGGGTTCAAATGATATTTGTGTTGGGGAGTGTGATGTGAAGTTTGACAATGCTACTCATGTGCAACTGTCATGTGTATATACAACCATTGTACAGGGCCCTGATGCCTGTGTTCTGTCTCTCCCTGTCTGCAGCGTCTACTGATGAAGAGGGCAGAGACGGTGCTGTGGAACACAGCGGCAGGGATCCCACCGCCAGCTGGAGACGCAAGGCCCAGCACCCCTCCCAGGTAGTCATCTCTTCGGGGAGTGAGGAGTCTGGTGCCGCGTCCATGGCCGCAGCTGCCGAGGGAAGGTCCAAGAGGTGGCGTTTGGAGGTGGACTCTTCGGCAGCAGTAGGAGCAGCTAACCCCCCACAGGGGCCTATGGAGGGGGTAAAGAGTCATCCAGGTTGGTTGGGGGTTCAGTTGAGGAGGAGGCCGCGGAAGGCCCACGCAAGAGTCCTGGAGGGGGGATTCCACTGGTGCTAGTGGTGCAGTCCAGGGGCAGGGCCAGGAGGCAGCACAGGCCACTGCAGAGGTGCCTGTGTGTAATCCTGTCTCCGATCCTGTAACTGCATCATCCGGCACCAGCAGGGATGCGTCTGTCCAGACCCGTTTTCAGGGAGGGGATGCACATACAACAACTGGCCTTCATCTCCCTGTGGACGTTGCAATCCATGACCGTATTGAGCCTGTCCTAGCTGGGGTGGCGTTGCGCCAACCTGGGATTCGGGATGATATGTAGGGTTCTCGTCTGGACAATGTACATCATTTTGGATCCCTCTTTGGCCACGTCAACCTACTAGGACAGGTCGTCGGCTCTTGGTTCATCTGTGTGCTGGAACGTCTTGTGACCCCCTCCTCAACTGAACCCCCTATGTGCCAGCCGTCCTCCGTGCCATCTTCCTGCCCATCACCTGGATCCCCCGTAGAGCTACCCCTGAGCCAGCGGCCAGGCTGGTGGAGGACACATCTCTGCCACAGTCAGGAGTCGGAGGTCCAGCAGGGGTGGCCACCCCACCAACTGGACCCCAGCAGATGGAGGACGTACAGGCATCATCAAGCAGGGTACGTGCACGGCGGTCCCAGAGGATTCCATCTGCCTGGAGGCCGTCGTGGTGCCAGAGGCATTTGCATTGGAGGCAGCAGCATGCTCAGCGTGGGATCGATCATGGCTCGGGCCCATCAACATCACAGGGGCAGGCATCGGCCGGTGGGCAGGAGGACCCAGGATTGGGAGTGTCTTCTGTGTGGCAGTGCTTGGGCCAGCAGATAGATGCTGAGCAGTGGCGGGCAGAGGAGGCACGGCTCACTATGGTCAGGGCAGAGAACTCCATGCACAGGGAATTGAGGCGGGCTGAGTGCCTCAAGGCCACTCGCAGGGAGTTGGAGGAGGCCATGGTGCATCCCTGCAAGACCTCAAGTCCAGGAAAGAGGCACGCCTCTGGAACATCGACATGGAGTTCAGTGATGCCCTGGCCCAGAACATCAAAAAGTGAGCCGTAGGACTTGCCCGCCGCCTTTGTACATAGTTCTTTAGGCTTAGGTTTCCTTTGTTTTATATATTTTTTTGGAGTTCACAGACTTTGCTCCACTTTATGTATATAGTTTTTTATTCATAGGACTTTTTTTTTCCTTTTGTTTGGGGATCATGGCCCCTCTGTACTTGCATTGTAAATAGTTCAAGACTTGTACATACAAGACTTTATTTCAACTTCCAATGGACCAATGGTTTTATTTTTTTTGATTATTTACTTTATATGGACATTGGCGATGGACCACTTTTCTTTTTTCATGTCGTGGATTTTTGTTTTTCATTGGATTTTACTTTTATTTTGGTATTGCTTTCATCATTTCTTAATTTTCAAGTTTGATTTTCATTATGTTATTTCATTATGTTTTATAATACATTTCATATATCTTCATGATTGGTGTTGTGTATGCTCATTGGTTTTGTGCATGTCTCTATGAGCACTGTCTCAGTCATGTGTTGCCACTGTGTAGCTCTGTTGTACATTTATGCATGGCCATGCTGGTTCTTTTAAGACTCTCATGGCATGGGCCATTTGGGAGTGGGTGCAGTGGATGGTTGTGCGCTTGTACTGGGGGGCAAGGGGGATTTGGGCTGGCAATAAGGCCATGGGTCTGTTTTGTTAGGACACGTTGTTTGGTGGCCATGTGTCAGGGCCTGCTGGCAGGTGCCCGTCAATGGTGGGTGGGTGCATGTGATGGGGGACATGAGTCGGGGCCTGCTGGCAGGTTGCCGTCACTGGGGGTGGGGTGGGGACATGAGTCGGGCCTGCTGGCAGGTTGCCGTCAAAGGGGGTGGGGGACATGAGTCAGGACCTGCTGTCAGGTTGCCGTCACTGGGGGTGGGGGACATGAGTCTGGGCTCCCAAGTGCATGGTGCCATTTGGGCTGCCTTCGGGTCATGGTCTTGGGTCATGTGCTGTCTGCAGGGCATGCCCAGGGGTTTAGGGTGGTCTCCTGTGGTGTGGGCTGCCTGCAGGGCATGGGGAGGGGGGAGGGACACCCCCAGGAGGGCCCACAAGGCAAAATTGTGTGTATTACTCCCCACGCACCCCCGGAATATGCATACCCCATTCGCGCAAGGCCAATATCATGAAAAAGTCCCCACGCACCCCCGGAATACACGTACCCCACTCGCGCCAGGCCAATCGCATGTAAAAGTCCCCGCGCACCCCCAGAATACACGTACCCCACTCATGGCAGGCCATCCACATGTAAAAGTCCCCGCACACCCCCAGAATACACATATCCCGCTCACGCCAGGTCAATTGCGTGTAAAATCCTAGCGCACCCCCGGAATACATGTACCCCTCTCGTGCCAGGCCAATCGCGTGTTAAAGTTCCTGCGCACCCCCGAAATATGCGTACCCCACTTGTGCCAGGCCAATCGCGTGTAAAATCCCAGCGCACCCCCGGAATACACGTACCCCTCTCGTGCCAGGCCAATCGCATGTAAAAGTCCCTGCACACCCCCGGAATACACATACCCACTCACGCCAGGCCAATTGTGTGGAAAACTCCATGCGCACCCCAGAAAATGCACAGGCAGCCCATCTACCCTCCCCATGCCCTGCAGGTGGCCCATCCACCATGACTATGACCTGCAGGCAGCCCATCCACCCTCCCCATGCCCCGCAGGCACCCCATCACCCCAGACCATGACAAGCAGGCTGCCCATCACCCCAGACCATGCCGACCCGCAGGCAGCCCATCACCCCAGACCATGACCCGCAGGCAGCACATGACCCCACACCATGCTGACCCGCAGGCAGCCCATCACACCAGACCATGACCCGCAGGCAGCCGATCACCCGACACCATGCTGACCTGCAGGCAGCCCATCATCCCAGACCATGACCCGCAGGCAGCCCATCACCCCAGAGCATGACCTTCAGGCAGCCCATCACCCCAGACCATGACCCACAGGCAGCTCATCACCCCAGACCATGAACTGCAGGCAGCCATGACCCCAGACCATGACCCACAGGCAGCCCACACCACAGTGGAGACATTTTACACAGAATTTGCCTGGCACAGGCGGAGTACGCGTATTCAAGGGGGAGCGCAAGTTGATTTCCACACGTTTTGGCATCCACGAGCAGGGTACGCATATTCAAGGGTGTGCGCGAGTACATTTTTGTGCGTTTTGGCTCCTGCGAGCGGCATACCCATATTCAATGGGGTTTGCAAGTACATTTTCACGCGTTTTGGCTTCCGTGAGCGGGGTACATGTAATTTTTCAAGCGATTACAGTGTAGCGGCCCTGTAAACTGGTCCAGGGTAAAGGCGGCCCTTTGCGCTGTATTGGGGATTTCGATGGCTTTTCTTTGCGCAAAGGGCCTTCTTCAGGGCGTAACTGGCGCTGTGGGATGTTCGCTGCAGCACGGCTCCAAATGGCTTGGAAAATCCATGAATACGCGGTGCGCCAGAATGCTGTTTCGTGCACACAGCTGGCGCACGCTGGCGCACACTCCCTCTCTGCTCTGCTTGTGTGTGCTGCTTCTGCGCTGAATTCTATGAATTACCCCCTTATTTTCATCATTTTAGCTTGTTGGGTTATTGTGGATGCTGCAGTTATTCATGTTAAACCTGCAGCTTGAGCTCTTCTGTAGGATTTTAACTCACTAAGTTATTGTAAGGATTCACTTGCTTTCCAAGCTTAAATTAAATTTTATGGGAATGTTTTTACAACTGCATGAAGCTGAAAACTCTATTATTGCAAGTATCTGTGAGGACACATGACTGAACCTCTTTATAACTGTATATAAGGAGACCCCGGCCCGCTTTTCTTACTGATAGTAGTGTGTTCCATACTGAAGTGGGTGATCCATTCTCTTTCTCTCAGGCTCTGGACTGATATTTTGGATTAAATGGTTTTAAGAGCAGACTCACACAGAAGGGAGTATCTATTGAGACCAATACTCAAGAAAGAAAACACTAGGATGATACATATCTTACAATATTCGGCACAGAGTCACCAAGTCTCTAGGATCATCAAGGGACACCCTAGTTAAGGCTGATCGCCCAAAATCAACTGCCCAAAGGACATTGCAAAAGACAAAATTTGGAACATTCCCATCTCTAAACAGTCAGCACTGCTCTAACGTTATCAAGGAGGGACCATACTAAGCATCAGAGTTCAGACATAAGATTAAATTGAGACATTTTGCTTATTAAGGGACATGAAAAGTGATTTGCGCCCTGAGAAGCCTGTGCAGCAAATACTATGTCATTCAACCTCAGAAAAGAAAAAGACAAGTGGACAGAACACAATGAATATTGGAACAGCTAACACTAGATCCCTTGTGTACAGGCACTTTTTTTGAGATGAAGCACCCAATAGAACAAATGAGATGCAGTGTTTTGAAGGTGATGCATCCACATCCACTTGGTGGAGCCATCCGGAAAAAGCTGACACAAAGGGATTTTTTTTAGGTACCTCAACTTGATACAGTTCACACCTTTGGGATGAACGAAGATTTGTACTTGGGTCCATACTTATGAATATGGTTGCCAAAATCCAGAGTTTTGCCATTTGACACTTGGGTTAACACACATTGGGCTTCATTACAAGTGTGCCGGAGCGGAAAGAACAGTGCCTGTAAGCATACCAGCACCATTGTTTCCAGACTGGCACACAACAGGTTTTCCTACCAGAGCCACTGTGCCCACTGGGCAGACCCTGCCGGACACAGCGGCCATGGTAGGAAAGCTGTAACGGAAGCACCGGCACCGGAATTGCTTCCGTTGTCCCCATACTGTAAGGCATTTCAATCAGGCATTCACGAGGTCTCGCCTAGCATGTAGCACACGATGAAACCCTTTTTTATTTTTGTCTATAAGTTCAATATGTCACACTAAACCAGGAATCAGGCTAGTTTATAAAGGTAAATATTTATTTATTTATTTAATATTCGAATTACACATAAGTTTTATATATATATATATATATATATATATATATATATATATATATATATATATATATATATATATATATATATATAATTCAGAATATAAGTCAAGCAATTGAATTCACTTATGATGATGCAGCATAGAAAGCAGAGGAAAAAGAATGTTTTGTTTTATGCACAGAGACTGTTCAGGTTAATATTCCCCCTGCAAAGTTTTGTTTAAATACAAATGAGCAATCCTACACCAATGTGAGTAATCAGCAGGTATTCAGGAATGAAAGACAAGGTCTAAAGTTTATAGGCTAGCTTCCCTCCCCAAACAAGAGAGAAAACTGTTTTTGGAAATGGACTCTTTTAAAAATGACAGGTGAAAAATGGTTTGTGAAATAATGCAAAATGGTCAAACATGCTTAAATGGAGAAAAATTCTAAAGAAATCAACTCTAAACAAGTCCTAACACACATGAGCTATAATATAAACAACAATACACACTTGAGATCAGGATGAGATGGAAGAAGTACTTTGAAATGGACAAAAGACACATGTAACTTTGGCTAAAATTGCAAATTTGTGGCAAACTTTTACTATGCGATAATGAGGAAAAAATAATAGGTCAAATAGTCTGATGCGGTTTTTAGTTGTGGATGTAGCTAAGGGTATTAGGTATCAGTGAGAGTTGAAATTTAGTTTCTTTCTTTAAAATTGAAGAAGTTATAGAGGTGTTAGTGAAAGGAGGTTTTGCAAAAATAGGTGTGAAAATGAAACAGGAATTCGATTTAAAAATGACATATAGGTTTTTTTATAGTATATTAATGACTATGAAAAAGAGGATGCCACACATGAAACTTCATAGCATCGTGGCTAGCGCAACAATCCATGATGGATACTCAATTTCTGGGATTTACTTTAGTTACTCAAAATCACTAAGGAGTTATGGTTTTGTAACACAGGTGAGAAAACAGCGCAAGGATTCTAACAATACCAGGGTATTTAAAGATGGGATGGGTTGAGATTGAGATAATATAATGCAGATATATTATCGGTCACTGTTCTTCCTATTATACTTACAGTCCATTATAATTAAATTGGACCGTCCGGTTCTGGTCATAGGGACGGATCAGCTCTACCGGCAGCAAGGCACCTCTGGAGGGATCGGATCAGCGGCACGGTTCTGGTCAAATTAGACTGCACCTCAGACTGGATTACAAAGGGTCCCTTCTGCTTACTGGACACAGCAGATAGCAGGATGCAAGTTTCAGCAGGCAAGCCCTAATGGTAGCAAGCCAAGCTGAATCAGAATTATTCTTTTAAGTTTTGTATGTTTGCAATTGGGTTAAGCTAGCAAACGTTCAGCAATGCTAAGTCTGGATTCTGCAAAGAAATCTGGATCTACAAGATGAAGAGTTCTGGAATAAGGTGCTGCGCGGACATCTGGATGGGTTCTGGAAGCAGTGTCTATGTGTAGTGAAACTCCTATATTTATACTATCAAATGCTATCCCCCAGTTTATGGTGTGGGCAGAATTTCAAAAACACCCCCCCATCACCCCCCCATCACTGTGAGTGACTGCAGGCACATGTCCTGGTTGGCGGTCTGAACAGAACTGTCATCCTTATGACAGGATTTAGGAACTCCCACATTGATTTTTACAAAACATAACTTTTGCACACATGTACATTTCTAACATTATGTACCCTAATAAAATTATAAAATTGGACACATATATTTTATCTTCGATTGTCTACATTCACATTCACACCCCATCTTTGTGTGAGCTGTCTCGGTCATTCTACCAGTTTTTATCAATTTTAACTATAACGGTTTGGATTAATCATTTCTAATTCGGTACATCTCTGGGTGCTGATCAGTGGATCGTGTTCATACAATTTTAGGTTTGCAACATTGATTGTTCTGCTAAAATGTGAATTTGTTCATAACTTTGGTTCCTTAAATGTCTTCAAATCACAAGCCTGAAATGAGTTTAATGTATACCAATCTTTAGATGTGTTCCTCTTTAGGTTGCTCAGTTACAGAGTTCTAAACTTTAATCAAACATACAGATTTAACATCAAAGTTCTCATTTGTAGTCTCCCCTTCCCAGGTAGCAGCTGTCCAGTCTTTTGATTAGGTGGGGGGGTGTTCCCTTCCTGGAATGGGAAGCTCCTGCCCCTCCCAGCAGAGGTCAATGCTCAATGTCGTTTGTTGTTTGTTTCAGCTCCAGACAAATGCCTAATGGGGCCTCATTGTTCTCCTTGTTGTCATTATGCGGGAGCCATTAGGCTTCCTGGTTTCAAGCTGAGATGTCACCTTTCCCACGCCAGGAATTAAATATTGGATTAGCTCCAGACTGGGTTCCTTTACATTAAAGTCTTTTCATTTCCACATATAAAATATAAGCACATTTTATAAGGGATTTGGACATTTTAAAAGAATTAGCCTTTCACAACATGCTTTAAATAGTGGATTTTGCAATTTTAATCAAGAAACAGAAACACTTTTAAACTGAGTTTGACAGCTAATTTCCTTAAGCAGCTGCCAGGCAGGGGGGCCTGGATTCCTCTGACTGCCTGGAGAATACATGATTTCAGCAGACTTTCCTTTCCATAATTCTCTGTGAAAATGACTGAATTTATAAGGGCATTTTGGGGATTTTGCCCTTCTGTGGCCTTGTTTCAGGTGACAGGTGACAGATGATTGGTGATAGATGACAGATGACAGGTGACATCAATGATACCTGTTTTAACACCAACTTTGCCTGTGTGTGTGTCAGGGTGTGCAGCTCTTTTGTGGTTTATGAACCATGCGCAATTTTCCAGATTTAGTGCGCACGGAGGTTATCGCCTCCATTTTTGGCAGTTTTCTTTCCCCATTGGCATAGGGGTGCAGTGTGGCACATTGGCGTGAATACAAATATTCCACATATCCGCCCCGACTCCATCGTGACATCCAATTGTGGGGGAGTTGGGCACGTGGTATTATTTTTCATTTCGTCCATGTGAAAAAAATCTGGTTGTTTCTCCCATCAGTGATGGATGCGACACGCTCTCCTTGCTGGTTCTGGTTTGAAGTGTGGAGCGACAATCGGGGCTCTTCGTTCTCTTTTTCCTGTCCCCGAGGAGTCCTCCTTGGTGATTAGGTGGTTCTTAGTTCCAGTGCTAGAAAACAGAACATAGGACGGTTATGGAAATTCCCCCACTACTGCTGCCCGAGGGGTGGAGTGGGGTAGATGCATGCATTGAATACAATGTACAATATTCCCCACCTATATTTAATAATGGTCTTACTCCTCTTTCCTTGTACGTACTCAATGAACATTTAATAATTCTTTTTATGTCTCCGGATTTTCCCTTCTGGGTTTCCCGTCGTCTCCTCTATTTGCTGCAAAGTATGCCTGGGATGGTAATTCTTTAGCTCATTTATGTGGACCCACTTGTCTTCCCCCGAACCCGACATGACGGAAACTTCTAAATCTGAGCTTGCTGATAGCCAAGAGGGCAATATTGCTGAAATGGAAGAGTAGCGCACCACCTACGAAAGCAGACTGGGAAAAAGATCTGATATGGACAAATAACACTGAGGAACTGTATATAGATTCAGTACAACCCAGTTCCAGACCAAGGAATATATGGGCCAGATACAAACAATACCTATCAGATAAAGCAGAAGCTGAAGACCAGGATTTACAAAAAATGTACCCATACATGCTGTAATGTTTGGAATTCTCAACAAATATAGGTATGACTTATCTGTGTGCAATAATAAATACATTTTAAAAAAAAGAAAAAAACGTCCCTTGGGGATGCAGATTCTGCAGGTGAGGCCTGGGATGGTGACCTCTCCTCCATTTCTGAAATTTAATTTCCTACCGTAGCACTAGTGCTAACCGGAAGGAGGGTTGTTTTTGGGGTTGAAATTTGGCACAAACCGGGGAAAGAAGTTCAACCCTGCATTTGTGGGATACTGCCCTTCTGGGGAAAGTAAGGAGGGAAGTTTCCTGGGTTGGCTGCCAGGATGGGTCTGTTGCCCTTGCAGCGGGGGCTGATATAATCAGGGGAGTTAGGGGTCCCATTTGTGGGATTACCTCGCTGGCTACCTGTTTGGGATAGGCCCGAGGGCCTTCTGGGTCTTGGGTTAGAAGGTTTTTGCACAGGAATGTTTTAGGCCCCCCCATCTCCAGATCTAAAATGGGGGCAACCTTCACCTCTGCCACCTTAGCAGCAGCAGAGGTGTTGGCTGGTTTGGGGTTTTTATTTGTATTTTTATTCTCTATCGGTTTCTGCACTTCATAAATGTGATTTGCCTGTTCAATGACCCAGTCTAGTGATCTCTTGTTGTGAAAGTCCCTCACCAGCTAGGTCATGATGTATTTAGGGAGTGCATGAAAGATGGTATTAATGAACTCCCTACTGTCTGTGCGTACCCTCCTGGTGGTCTGCGCAAAGGCATGTTTTAATTTTTGCACAAATTCATGTGGGGCCTGGTCTTCCCCACATTGCACATTGTAGGCTGCCTTGCGGGCCTCTTGAGGGTTTCTATGGATTGAAAAATGTTTTAAGATGGCCGCACTATAGGTGGACCACCTTTAGTGGTTCTGATCCTCCAGCCCCACAAAGAAGCTGGAGTATTCAGGGGAAAATGTCCATTTGACATATTGAATACAACTCTGGCTATCTTTCAAATGGAAAGTATCCATCATTTGCTCGTATAACTCGAGGTGCTCCTAAACTGAATACTTGGCATTTTTATGACGCTCCTAATGGCCTTGATATGTTTCAGGAGATCTTTCAGTAGGGCCCTCTTAATTTTGTTGGCCTTTTTAGTCTTAGTCACCCGTGTCCACTCATCCTCTGACTCAGAGGCACTGCTACAGGAGGTGGCTATCTGATTCTCTAGGCTCTCCCGGATTCTGCGAGCTTGGGAATGGCTTGCAGAATGTGGGGGCGTAGTTTCTTGAGACATGTGGTGCTCAGAAGAGTCTTCTGACTCTCCCTTGGTCCCAGGATTGGCTGAGTACCCCCCCACACCCTTTCCCCACTACCCTAGCTGGGAAGAGGTCTTTAAGATACTCTTTGTGGGCCTAGTTTATGGAGTTCCACACTAAATTTTACAGACTGATCCTTTGGTAGGCAGTATTTTTGAGGATCCAGTTCCCTGATTCTCCCCTCACTGGAGTCTTCCTGATCAGAGAGGCTAGCCCTAACATTTGGGAATCTGTGGAGAGATGCCCGCCCATCCATTTCTGGGAGGCGCAGATTTGTCGGTCCCATGTTGCTAATTCTACTGAAGACTACCATCCCCGTGGTCCTTGGTTCATATGAGCCAGTGGACATGAGGGCGGCATAGTCCATGGTACTGAAGGGGTTAAAGTCCCTGATGACAGGGGTCCTGATGTTATGCTCAGGTTTTCTCTATCTCTTCCTATCTCATTTCTTTCATCCCCTATTCCCTGGTGACATGCCAAAATCTGACTCTTTTGCTCCTCTATTAAGGCCTTACTGGTCTCAATGATTTGCTCTTGCATGGCTATCTGTTTGTGGAGCCTGTCAATCTTTTCACAGAGAGTTTCATTGTCTCTCGGTGCTTCCTTCCTGGATTGGAAATACTGGACCAATTTTTGCTGCAGGAGACTCACCTCCTGAGTTTTGTCATTATTGGTTTGAGTGTTCTTTTCTAGAGCATCCTCCACCCGCCTGGTGTCCTCTAGTAGCTTCTCATATTCAGTTTTAACTTCACTAAACTCCGGAAGGGCCAGATTTCTTTGCTCTAACTTAGTTCTTAATTGGCTGACTTCCTGGACTAAGGCATCCCTATCCTGATTTAGAGTGCTCCTCTGTTCAGCCAGATCATCCCTCTGTTTTTTAAATGCACTAGATTTCTGGTGCTCCTCTTAATTAATTATTTTCTTCTTTAAATTGGTCTATCTGGTCTTGTAAAACGACCATCTGTTCTGCACAGACTCTATTAAAAGTTAATAATTGCTCCAGTTTCTGTTGGCAACCCTTTCCTGACATTCTGTTTGCAGTGTCTGTACTTGGGTATTTTACTCTCCCTTCTCTTGCTGGAAGAGAGCCAGATCTTCATTTTGTTTGGTCATATACTGCCTAGCATCTGTTTCTTATTCTTGGCTCTTCTGGAGCCTCTGCTCTGCAGATTCCAGATTAGTTTGGATTTTCTGCAGTGTTTCCCCTTGCTTCCTTGCCAGAACTATATTGTCTGCATGCTTTTCTCTATTATTTCTATGTGGAAGTACAGATAGGCCGCTATTTTGGCAATTTTACACTGCTCCTCATTTATCTTTGGGGCCATGTACAGTTCGCTAGGCGCTAGATGTAATGGACCCTTGTCCAGCCATTTATCTAGGTCTTTTGCAGTGACTTGTTGTTTTATTTCCTGTAGCCATACCTGTTCATCCTGTTCTGGCCACTCACCCCTGACGAACAGTTTGTGCAGGGATGTTCTCAAGCAATATTCATTTCTACTGGGATCGTCATTTCAGAAAAATCAATGTCCTTCTGACTTATTTCAGGGTTAATTTACTTTTGCAAATAAGCCTTGATATTTTTTTGAGTATTTATTTTGAGAGGTGCTTTTACAGTGTAGCACAGTGCGCAAACACAGTAAGGTGTCTGTACCCTGCAGGCTTGTATGCTGTGCTAGACTGTCACTGGTGTTATTTCAAATTCAGAATCATGGCACAAGCCCCCAAGCCGTAGCTGTAAAGAAATTCAATCAGACACTCACCCAGGACTCGCCTAGCATGTAGCGCGCGATGAAGCCCTTATTTATTTTTGTCTATAAGTTCAATATTCTGAATTATATACCACTCATATCACACCCATCTCAAAATACCCCTTAGGTCACACTGAACCAGAAATCAGGCTAGTTTGTAAAGGTAAACATTTATTTATTTAATATTCAAATCACACATGAGTTTTTATATATATATATAGTAGTGGCCATGTAGTTATGGTTAAGCTGGTGTTTCCATAGGAAGAGCACTTTTTGGGTGGCTTATAACTTTGCTCCCCCTGGACGAATCCTCAGCAAACTTTGCAAGACAAGTATATGGCCCACTCCAAAATATTCTGGCTAATGTTTTATACATTGGCTTGTTGCATTTGTTTTGGAACAGTAACATATTATTTATTTGTTTGGATATTATAAAATTTTGGAGCAGTTAGATACCAGAAGGCGTATTCTAACTGTCTATTTTTTAATATATTTTAGTGGTATTGATTTATCTGTCTGGATATTGTTACATTTTGGGACAGTTAGATAACAATTGGCGTATTCTAACTGTCTATTTTTTGATATATTTTAGTGGTATTAATTTATGTGTTTGGATATTGTTAAATTTGGGAAAGTTAGATACCAATTGGCGTATTCTAATTGTCTATTTTTTGCTCTAATTTAGTGGTATTCATTTATCTGATTAGTTGTAGAATCTTTGGCAGTTAGATAGCTTTTGGAATATTCTAACAGTTTACATTTTTTTACTACAAGTTTAGTTATAAAATTTTGGTTTTAAGAACATTAAATAAGCGTTTGTAAGATTTCCTGGTAATCTCTGCTTTAGAGTAATGGTACTATCATTACATTGAAACCATCCATATTTCTTTTTTATACATGCAGTGTAGTGCCCTGAATTGGTTGTGGCTCCTGCGTGGTAGATTATGTCTATTGTTGTGAAGGTTTTCTTACCAAGTGATATTTGGCCATGCGTGAATCCAGTCAGCTTGCAGTTGTTTCGGTACTATCTGCATTGTAACGTAGAAGCATTTGTATTATGTATTTACTATGTGTTTGTATTAGTAACGTGGAGCGATTATCCGAATTGCAGGTAGAACATAATCTACCATGGTTTGCATTTTGTACAAGTTGCTGAAATGGAATGGGTTCACAATTAGGTATTGATATATATACAAAGCGTTCATTGGGGATTTGTTTTTGAGTCACATTGTTGCAGAGAGTGCATGTATGTTTCCACATGTATGAAATCTGGAAGATTTCATTTATAGGTATGTTTTTGTTTTCCAGTACTTGTAGTAAGTACATTAGACATTCTTGTCGATCTTCCTGTGAGTAGTCCAATTGTTGTCTTATTCCATAAACACTATGGGGGTCATTACGACCCAGGCGCTAATTGCGCCAACTTTACCACCATGGTGTAAACTAAGTTTACACCATGGTGGATGGCGGATTTGCCGCCCCATTCCAAGGTGAGTGGGGCGGTAAATCCCCATTTCCCATTTTCCCTTCCCCATTCCCATTTTTGCCCCATAGGGCATAATGGGAGTGGGGAAGGCGCTAATTACGCCACCGTAAATTACGGTGGCGTAATTAGCATCATGGCAGGTTAGCGCCATGGATTTTAACGGCTGCTAAGAGCAGCCGTTAAAATCAGAATAGGCGTTAAGGGTTAACGACGGCGTTAACCCTTAACGCCTGGGTCGTAATGAGGCCCAATATGTGTTATCAGGATTGTTTGCTGCATTTCTGTGAAGTACTAACATTTGCAAACACAATGGGTCTGTACTGTGTAAGTAAAAGTTGTCAACAATTGGTGGTAATTGAAATAGAATATGCATTGCTACATTTGCGTAGCAAATTACACCAACTATATTTGAGAGTTTAAATGGACCAGGTAGTTCTGTATCTGACTCCTTTTTTGGAGTTTGTATTCCTTCTTTGAAGAAGTACCTGGTTTACTTTCCCTAATTGATTCTTTTTTGCTTGTGGTACTTGATGAAGTATTAGTTTCTATTACTCTCTTTGGAGGATTTGCAGTGACATCCTGTTGCATTTGTGTTTGATTTATTTTTCTTTTATAACGTTTTACTTTTTGTGGAACAGAATATGTGTTTAGATGGGGGTGTATAGTGAGCGAAGTCTATTGTATTCTAAAGGCAAGGAATATCAGCGTTTACTTTACTTGCGTCAAAGTTGATTAGAAATAGACAGTCAAGTGTACGTAAGCGTGATAGTGCTACGTAGCTCATTCCTTCTTTAAAGATTGCGTTACCAATGTATATCATTGCTTTGTCTAGGGTAAGACCTTGTGATTTATGAATTGTGACTGCGTATGCAAGAGTTAGAGAAAATTGTTCTCTGCATACATACATGTCTTTGAAGAGAAGGAACCGAGCTGTTGAGCGTCCTATCCTTTTTACTTCTGAAAGTTTGTCAAAGAGAATATTGACAAACTGAATTTTGTTGTCATATGGGTATGTTTGAAAGCCAACAACTGTACCCAGTGCTCCATTAACTAGTCCTTGGTCCACGTCAAGGTTACGTTTAAGCATTTCTCTGCAATTTAAGGATAATATTAATATCTTTTCTAAGCCTGCTGTGTTTGAGATTGATTTTTCTAAACTATTTACAGGGTAATTCATAGAATTTCGCAGAAAAGTGTCGCAAGCGGCTGGCGCAGAGTGTCCGCGTGCGATTGACTGCGCCAGGCACGTGCGCTAAAACCGATTTCCGCGCACAGCGTATTCATGGATTTCAGGCTCCCAAACCAGCCGTGGCGCAGAGTATCGCAGCGACCCTGCAGCAGCGCCAGTAACGCCCCCAAGAACGCCCTCGCGCAAGGAAAAGCCATCAAAATCGCTAAATCATCGCAAAGGGCAGCGCTAACCCTGGACCAGTCCACAGGGCTGCCAAACAAGGAACGCAAAGCGGGTAACGTGCATATCAGGGGTACGCGTGAAGTTTTACACGCGATTAGCCAGGGCACGTGTATCACAGGGGTACGCAGGAATTATCACACGCGATTTGGCTGGGTACGTATATTACAGGGGTGCGCGGGAATTATCACACGCGATTTGGCTGGGTACGTGTATTCCAGGGGTGCGCGGGAATTATCACACGCGATTTGGCTGGGTACGTGTATTCCAGGGGTGCGCGGGAATTATCACACGCGATTTGGCTGGGTAGGTGTATTACAGGGGTACACGGGAAGTTCTACACGCGATTCGGCTGGGTACGTGTATTACAGGGGTGCGCGGGAATTCTCACATGCGATTTGGCCAGGTACGTGTATTACAGGGGTGCGTGGGAATTATCACACGCGATTTGGCTTGGTACGTGTATTACAGGGGTGCGTGGGAAGTTGTACACGCGATTGGCCAGGGTACGTGTATTACAGGGGTATGTGGGAATTATCACACGCGATTTGGCTGGGTACGTGTATTACAGGGGTACACGGGAAGTTCTACACGCGATTCGGCTGGGTACGTGTATTACAGGGGTGCGCGGGAATTCTCACATGCGATTTGGCCAGGTACGTGTATTACAGGGGTGCGTGGGAATTATCACACGCGATTTGGCTTGGTACGTGTATTACAGGGGTGCGTGGGAAGTTCTACACGCGATTGGCCAGGGTACGTGTATTACAGGGGTATGTGGGAATGATCACACGCGATTTGGCTGGGTACGTGTATTACAGGGGTACACGGGAAGTTCTACACGCGATTCGGCTGGGTACGTGTATTACAGGGGTGCGCGGGAATTCTCACATGCGATTTGGCCAGGTACGTGTATTACAGGGGTGTGCGGGAATTATCACACGCAATTAGGCTGGGTGGGTCCTCACAGGTGTTCCCTGTACACCCTCCACAGGCCATGCAGGCAGCCCACAAAACAGGGGACTACCCTGCACACCTGCTCATGTCCCCCTGCACCCCCACCCCCCAGCCACCAGGGTCACCCTCCACCAGGCCCCCACTCATGTCACCCACCACCCCCACCCCCCAGCCACCAGGGGCAGCCTCCACCAGGCCCCCACTCATGTCTCCCACCACCCCCACCCCCCAGCAGTGCAGGGGCACCCTCCACCAGGCCCCCACTCATGTCTACCACCACCCCCACCCCCCCGCCACCAGGGGCACCCTCCACCAGGCCCCCACTCATGTCTCCCACCACCCCCACCCCCCAGCCACCAGGGTCACCCTCCACCAGGCCCCCACTCATGTCTCCCACCACCCCCACACCCCAGCAGTGCAGGGTCACCCTCCACCAGGCCCCCACTCATGTCTCCCACCACCCCCACCCCCCAGCAGTGCAGGGGCAGCCTCCACCAGGCCCCCACTCATGTCACCCACCACCCCCACCCCCCAGCCACCAGGGTCACCCTCCACCAGGCCCCCACTCATGTCTCCCACCACCCCCACCCCCCAGCAGTGCAGGGGCAGCCTCCACCAGGCCCCCACTCATGTCTCCCACCACCCCCACCCCCCAGCCACCAGGGTCACCCTCCACCAGGCCCCCACTCATGTCACCCACCACCCCCACCCCCCAGCAGTGCAGGGGCAGCCTCCACCAGGCCCCCACTCATGTCTCCCACCACCCCCACCCCCCAGCAGTGCAGGGGCAGCCTCCACCAGGCCCCCACTCATGTCTCCCACCACCCCCACCCCCCAGCCACCAGGGTCACCCTCCACCAGGCCCCCACTCATGTCTCCCACCACCCCCACCCCCCAGCAGTGCAGGGGCAGCCTCCACCAGGCCCCCACTCATGTCTCCCACCACCCCCACCCCCCAGCAGTGCAGGGGCAGCCTCCACCAGGCCCCCACTCATGTCTCCCACCACCCCCACCCCCCAGCCACCAGGGTCACCCTCCACCAGGCCCCCACTCATGTCACCCACCACCCCCACCCCCCTGCCACCATGTGCAGCCCCCACCAGGTCCTCACAATGTGCGTAATGGTCAGCCTCCACAGCCAAAAAGCCCTACCAAGTAACCCATTCACCCACATGGAAATGGAAATCACATGTTACACCCCCAATGTTCATGAAGCAAATGAACCCATGTCCGTCACACACATATTTTCCAATTGAATGGGAAAACACACAACATGACATGCATGAAACCAATGAGATGAAACCACACAGTGAACAATGTAAAAAAAAATGTATTAGAAAAAAATACGAATGCTAAAGAAAGAAAACTAACTACAATGTAAATGTGAAAAAAGAAGCTGCATGTCCGCATAAAAACACAAAACTAGAAAATCTAATCCAAAAAATTTTGTCCAAAGTCAAATGTCAAAACTCTCCGTGCAACAAAGAACTATGTACAAAAATAACAAGGGTCCATCATCACAACAGAACTAAGGAAACCTCCTAAAAAACCTACCTAAATATCAACTATATACAAAAAGTGGAGCAGTGTCCGTCGACTCCAAATCATAAGAAAAAACAAAGGAAACCTAAAACTAAAGAACTATATACAAAGGCGGCGGGCAAGTCCAGCGGCTCACTCTGTGGTGTTCCGGGCCAGGGCATCATCGAACTCCTGTTCGATGTCCCGGAGGCGGTCCAGTTCCATGGCCCCGAGGGTCCGCAGGGACGACGCCGTGCCCTCCTCCAACCCCCTGCGGATAGCCTCGAGGCACTCGGCCCGCCTCAGGGCCCTCCGCATGGAGTTCTCCGCCCTGACCATTGTGAGCCGCGCCTCTTCCGCCCGCCGCCGCTCCGCACCTATGGCGTGGCCCAACCGCTGCCACACGGAAGACACTCTCTGTCCTGGGTCCTCCTGCCCTCCGGCCGATGCCTGCCCCTCCGATGTCGAAGGCCCCGAGCCTTCATGGCTCCCACCATCTTGCTGCTGCTGCTGCTCTGCCTCTGCCCGTGCACTGCCTCCTGCTGCCTGCACATCCTCCGCCGGCTGGGGTGCACCTGTTGATGTGGCCACCCCTGCTGGACGTCCGACTCCCGACTGTGGCAGGGATGCCTCCTCCACCAGCCTGGCCGCACTGTCAGAGGCAGCTCCACAGGGCACCCAGGTGACTGATGGGTGGGAAGATGGCACAGAGGACGACTGGCGCGTAGGGGGTCCAGTTGAGGAGGGGGTCGGAACAAGCCCCATCAGACGGAGGAATCCGGTCTGGGTGACCTGTCCCAGCAGGCTGACGTGGTCAACGAGCCATTCGAGATGACGTGCAGTCTCTCCATGAAAAGACTGCAGGTCACCTCGCATGGCCCGTTGACGCAACGCCACACCAGCCAGAACAGGCTCAACCCGGACCTGGATAGCCACGTCCGCAGGCAGAGGAAGGCCAGTTGACGTCAGCTCATCCCCTGCCTGAAAACGGGTCTGGACGTAGGCATCCCTGCTGGTGCAAGATGATGCAGGGACAGGATCGGGGACAGGATTGCACACAGGCACCTCCGCGGCCGCCTGTGCTGCCTCCTGTCCCTGGTCCTGCACTGCACCACTAGCACCAGTGGGATCCCCACCTCCAGACCCCGTCTCTGGTGCTTGCACGGCCTCCTCCTCCACCAGACCCCCCACCAACCTGGATGACTCCGTGCCATCTTCCCCTGTTGGGCCCTGTGGGGTCCCAGCTGCCCCTTCTGCTGCCGAGGAGTCCAACTGCAACCTCCGCCTCTTGGACCTCCCCCCGGCAGCTGCGGCCTGGGACGCGGCACCGGACTCCTCACTCCCCGACGAGATGACAACACGGGAGGGGAGCCGGGCCTTGCGTCTCCGGCTGGCGGTCGGATCCCCGCCGCTGTGCTCCACAGCACCTTCTCCGCCCTCTTCATCAGTTGACGCTGCAGACAGGGAGAAACAAAACACAGGCATCAGGGCACTGTACAATGGACACATACACGCATGACAGTTGCACATGAGTGGCATTGGCAAACCTCAGACATGTCATCACAATCCCCAACACACATGTCATTGCAACTGGCACACATGAGCCATACCACAGCCATATCGCAACTGCCACCACCATCCCTACACATACAACAGCATCAGCAGCCAAAGGGGAGCCATACATCACATGCAACACAGGAAGTGCACCACACATGTACACACACCACCACACTTGCATGCATGTCTACACCTCTGCCAAGTGTCGCACTGTTCAGACGGGCATCCATGTCACATCTGCCAATCAGGCTTCCACATACCGCTGTCACATGCATCCATGTAGCATCACTGTTGCACCTTTGACAAATACACACACATGCACATGTACACAGTGCTCATACATGCAGCCGAAAACAACATACATGCCTGACATCACGGACATGTCTACTTACATACACATTCATCCAAACATGTGTGCACGCACAACTGCATTTGCCATGCAAGGCCACACACACAAGCACCATCCATGTCTCACACATTACAGCCCTCGCATGTGTCAGCCCCACGGCCCTGTACACCCCCACCCATACTCCACCCCATACAAACAGATGTGCAACCGGCACAATGGGGAATGATCACCACACGCCCTGCTCACAACCAGGATGCATGTACACTCACCGCTCGACTCCAGACGGCTCTGCTTCTCTAGGACCTGGACGTGGAGCGCTGGGGATATGCGTTCCAGGACCCCCATCTGTTCTTCCGACAAGTGGCCCCGGCGCCCCTTGGCATCCGCTGCCTTCAAGAGGCGCCGGGCCTTGTTCAGGGTCCTGGACCTGAAGTCCTCCCAGCGCTTCCTGACATGTTGTAAGTCCCGGACTGCCACCCCCTCCGCGTTGATGGCAGTCACGATGTCAGTCCAGATCCGAGTCCGTCCTTCCTTGTCGGCGCGGGAACTTCCAAAGAGGGCATCATACTGCCCCAGGACTTGCTCCACCAGGACACCAACTTCGGTGGCACTGAAGCTGGTGCCCCTCTGCCTCTCTGGCCGGGGGTTGTCAGTGGTCGCAGATGGTGTTAGCCCCGACATGACAACCCCAGAGGCAGGAGTGGGTGGGCAACTGGGTCCTGGGGCTGGGCTGTGGAGCGATGGAATTCCAGTCGGGAGTCTTCTGTTCCAGCAGGGGTGGTCACAGCAACAGCACCCCTGGCTGATGTGCAGGCAGCAAATGGCAGTGCACGTGGGCAGCAGGCAGTCAGGCAGCAGCAGATAGCAGGTGGGAGCGTGCTCGGGGCTCTGGGGGGCAGTAATTCGGCCTTCTGGGCAGGAGCGTGGTCTCCCGTGTGCTCACGCGTGGCCAGCTTGGTACGGAGTGAATTGGCACGTGAAAATCCTGCACGTCAGCGTGAAAACCGAGGAAAGGCCCTTAGCGCGTAAGCGCGTCAGCACGCATACGCGATTCCATTGGACCAAAGGCCCTCAGCGCGTAGGCGCGTCTGTGACGTGACCCGCACGGGTGTTTCCCACACAGCACGTGATGACAGCACACGTGGAAAGACTGCACGTCAGAGTCTCATTGCGTGTGATTGGTGGAAATGGCCGTACACCGGGATACAGGTGCGCTGACGTACTTGCGTGTGTAAGTGTCCGCGCACACCTCATATACACGTACATAGGCCAATCGCGTGTACACGCACTTTTGTCCAATTACACGCGATGAGACTCTGACGTGCAGTCTTTCCACGTGTGCTCTGTCATCACGTGCTGTGTGGGAAACACCCGTGCGGGTCACGTCACAGACGCGCCTACGCGCTGAGGGCCTTTGGTCCAATGGAATCGCGTATGCGTGCTGACGCGCTTACGCGCTAAGGGCCTTTCCTCGGTTTTCACGCTGACGTGCAGGATTTTCACGTGCCAATTCACTCCGTACCAAGCTGGCCACGCGTGAGCACACGGGAGACCACGCTCCTGCCCAGAAGGCCGAATTACTGCCCCCCAGAGCCCCGAGCACGCTCCCACCTGCTATCTGCTGCTGCCTGACTGCCTGCTGCCCACGTGCACTGCCATTTGCTGCCTGCACATCAGCCAGGGGTGCTGTTGCTGTGACCACCCCTGCTGGAACAGAAGACTCCCGACTGGAATTCCATCGCTCCACAGCCCAGCCCCAGGACCCAGTTGCCCACCCACTCCTGCCTCTGGGGTTGTCATGTCGGGGCTAACACCATCTGTGACCACTGACAACCCCCGGCCAGAGAGGCAGAGGGGCACCAGCTTCAGTGCCACCGAAGTTGGTGTCCTGGTGGAGCAAGTCCTGGGGCAGTATGATGCCCTCTTTGGAAGTTCCCGCGCCGACAAGGAAGGACGGACTCGGATCTGGACTGACATCGTGACTGCCATCAACGCGGAGGGGGTGGCAGTCCGGGACTTACAACATGTCAGGAAGCGCTGGGAGGACTTCAGGTCCAGGACCCTGAACAAGGCCCGGCGCCTCTTGAAGGCAGCGGATGCCAAGGGGCGCCGGGGCCACTTGTCGGAAGAACAGATGGGGGTCCTGGAACGCATATCCCCAGCGCTCCACGTCCAGGTCCTAGAGAAGCAGAGCCGTCTGGAGTCGAGCGGTGAGTGTACATGCATCCTGGTTGTGAGCAGGGCGTGTGGTGATCATTCCCCATTGTGCCGGTTGCACATCTGTTTGTATGGGGTGGAGTATGGGTGGGGGTGTACAGGGCCGTGGGGCTGACACATGCGAGGGCTGTAATGTGTGAGACATGGATGGTGCTTGTGTGTGTGGGCTTGCATGGCAAATGCAGTTGTGCGTGCACACATGTTTGGATGAATGTGTATGTAAGTAGACATGTCCGTGATGTCAGGCATGTATGTTGTTTTCGGCTGCATGTATGAGCACTGTGTACATGTGCATGTGTGTGTATTTGTCAAAGGTGCAACAGTGATGCTACATGGATGCATGTGACAGCGGTATGTGGAAGCCTGATTGGCAGATGTGACATGGATGCCCGTCTGAACAGTGCGACACTTGGCAGAGGTGTAGACATGCATGCAAGTGTGGTGGTGTGTGTACATGTGTGGTGCACTTCCTGTGTTGCATGTGATGTATGGCTCCCCTTTGGCTGCTGATGCTGTTGTATGTGTAGGGATGGTGGTGGCAGTTGCGATATGGCTGTGGTATGGCTCATGTGTGCCAGTTGCAATGACATGTGTGTTGGGGATTGTGATGACATGTCTGAGGTTTGCCAATGCCACTCATGTGCAACTGTCGTGCGTGTATGTGTCCATTGTACAGTGCCCTGATGCCTGTGTTTTGTTTCTCCCTGTCTGCAGCGTCAACTGATGAAGAGGGCGGAGAAGGTGCTGTGGAGCACAGCGGCGGGGATCCGACCGCCAGCCGGAGACGCAAGGCCCGGCTCCCCTCCCGTGTTGTCATCTCGTCGGGGAGTGAGGAGTCCGGTGCCGCGTCCCAGGCCGCAGCTGCCGGGGGGAGGTCCAAGAGGCGGAGGTTGCAGTTGGACTCCTCGGCAGCAGAAGGGGCAGATGGGACCCCACAGGGCCCAACAGGGGAAGATGGCACGGAGTCATCCAGGTTGGTGGGGGGTTTGGTGGAGGAGGGGGCCGCGCAAGCACCAGAGACAGGGTCTGGAGGTGGGGATCCCACTGGTGCTAGTGGTGCAGTGCAGGACCAGGGACAGGAGGCAGCACAGGCGGCCGCGGAGGTGCCTGTGTGCAATCCTGTCCCCGATCCTGTCCCTGCATCATCTTGCACCAGCAGGGATGCCTACGTCCAGACCCGTTTTCAGGCAGGGGATGAGCTGACGTCAACTGGCCTTCCTCTGCCTGCGGACGTGGCCATCCAGGTCCGGGTTGAGCCTGTCCTGGCTGGTGTGGCGTTGCGTCAACGGGCCATGCGAGGTGACCTGCAGTCTTTTCATGGAGAGACTGCACGTCATCTCGAATGGCTCCTTGACCACGTCAGCCTGCTGGGACAGGTCACCCAGGCCGGATTCCGCTGTCTGATGGGGCTTGCTCCGACCCCCTCCTCAACTGGACCCCCTACGCGCCAGTCGTCCTCTGTGCCATCTTCCCACCCATCAGTCACCTGGGTGCCCTGTGGAGCTGCCTCTGACAGTGCGGCCAGGCTGGTGGAGGAGGCATCCCTGCCACAGTCGGGAGTCGGACGTCCAGCAGGGGTGGCCACATCAACAGGTGCACCCCAGCCGGCGGAGGATGTGCAGGCAGCAGGAGGCAGTGCACGGGCAGAGGCAGAGCAGCAGCAGCAGCAAGATGGTGGGAGCCATGAAGGCTCGGGGCCTTCGACATCGGAGGGGCAGGCATCGGCCGGAGGGCAGGAGGACCCAGGACAAAGAGTGTCTTCCGTGTGGCAGCGGTTGGGCCACGCCATAGGTGCGGAGCGGCGGCGGGCGGAAGAGGCGCGGCTCACAATGGTCAGGGCGGAGAACTCCATGCGGAGGGCCCTGAGGCGGGCCGAGTGCCTCGAGGCAATCCGCAGGGGGTTGGAGGAGGACACGGCGTCGTCCCTGCGGACCCTCGGGGCCATGGAACTGGACCGCCTCCGGGACATCGAACAGGAGTTCGATGATGCCCTGGCCCGGAACACCACAGAGTGAGCCGCTGGACTTGCCCGCCGCCTTTGTATATAGTTCTTTAGTTTTAGGTTTCCTTTCGTTCTTATTATTATTTGGAGTCGACGGACACTGCTCCACTTTTTGTATATAGTTGATATTTAGGTAGGTTTTTTAGGAGGTTTCCTTAGTTCAGTTGTGATGATGGACCCTTGTTATTTTTGTACATAGTTCTTTGTTGCATGGAGAGTTTTTACATTTCACTTTGGACATAATTTTTTTGATTTGATTTTCTAGTTTTGTGTTATTATGCGGACATGCAGCTTATTTTTTCACATTTACATTGTAGTTAGTTTTCTTTCTTTGGCATTTGTATTTTTTTCAATACATTTTTTTTTCCATTGTTCACTGTGTGGTTTCATCTCATTGGTTTCATGCATGTCATGTTGTGTGTTTTCCCATTCAATTTGAAAATATGTGTGTGACGGACATGGGTTCATTTGCTTCATGTACATTGGGGGTGTAACATGTGATTTCCATTTCCATGTCGGTGAATGGGTTACTTGGTAGGGCTTTTTGGCTGTGGAGGCTGACCATTACGCACATAATTGGGGATTGTGAGGACCTGGTGGGGGCTGCACATGGTGGCAGGGGGGTGGGGGTGCAGGGGGACATGAGTGGGGGCCTGGTGGAGGTTGAGCCTGCACTGCTGGGGGGTGGGGGTGGTGGGAGACATGAGTGGGGGCCTGGTGGAGGCTACCCCTGGTGGCTGGGGGGTGGGGGTGGTGGGTGACATGAGTGGGGGCCTGGTGGAGGGTGCCCCTGGTGGCTGGGGGGTGGGGGTGGTGGGAGACATGAGTGGGGGCCTGGTGGAGGGTGACCCTGCACTGCTGCGGTGTGGGGGTGATGGGAGACATGAGTGGGGGCCTGGTGGAGGGTGACCCTGGTGGCTGGGGGTGATAGGGGACATGAGTGGGGGCCTGGTGGAGGGTGACCCTGGTGGCTGGGGGGTGGGGGTGGTGGTAGACATGAGTGGGGGCCTGGTGGAGGGTGACCCTGCACTGCTGGGGTGTGGGGGTGGTGGGAGACATGAGTGGGGCCCTGGTGGAGGGTGACCCTGCACTGCTGGGGGATGGGGGTGGTGGTAGACATGAGTGGGGGCCTGCTGGAGGGTGACCCTGCACTGCTGGGGTGTGGGGGTGGTGGGTGACATGAGTTGGACATGGGTGGGGGCCTGCTGGCAGGTGCCCCACAGTGCTGGGTGGTGGGGGTGGTGGGAGACATGAGTTGGACATGGGTGGGGGCCTACTGGCAGGTGCCCCACAGTGCTGGGGGATGGGGGTGGTGGGGGACATGAGTTGGACATGGGTGGGGGCCTACTGGCAGGTGCCACACAGTGCTGGGGGGTGGGGGTGGTGGGGGACATGAGTTGGACATGGGTGGGGGACTGCTGGCAGGTGCCCCACAGTGCTGGGGGGTGGGGGTGGTGGGAGACATGAGTTGGACAGGGGTGGGGGCCTGCTGGCAGGTGCCCCACAGTGCTGGGGGGTGGGGGTGGTGGGAGACATGAGTGGGGCCCTGGTGGAGGGTGACCCTGGTGGCTGGGGGGTGGGGGTGGTGGGAGACATGAGTTGGACATGGGTGGGGGCCTACTGGCAGGTGCCCCACAGTGCTGGGGGGTGGGGGTGGTGGGAGACATGAGTGGGGCCCTGGTGGAGGGTGACCCTGGTGGCTGGGGGGTGGGGGTGGTGGGAGACATGAGTTGGACATGGGTGGGGGCCTGCTGGCAGGTGCCCCACAGTGCTGGGGGGTGGGGGTGGTGGGAGACATGAGTGGGGGCCTGGTGGAGGGTGACCCTGGTGGCTGGGGGGTGGGGGTGGTGGGTGACATGAGTGGGGGCCTGGTGGAGGCTGCCCCTGCACTGCTGGGTGGTGGGGGTGGTGGGAGACATGAGTGGGGGCCTGGTGGAGGCTGCCCCTGCACTGCTGGGGGGTGGGGGTGGTGGGAGACATGAGTGGGGGCCTGGTGGAGGGTGACCCTGGTGGCTGGGGGGTGGGGGTGGTGGGAGACATGAGTGGGGGCCTGGTGGAGGGTGACCCTGGTGGCTGGGGGGTGGGGGTGGTGGGAGACATGAGTGGGGGCCTGGTGGAGGGTGACCCTGGTGGCTGGGGGGTGGGGGTGGTGGGTGACCTGAGCGGGGGCCTGGTGGAGGGTGACCCTGCACTGCTGGGGTGTGGGGGTGGTGGGAGACATGAGTGGGGCCCTGGTGGAGGGTGACCCTGCACTGCTGGGGGGTGGGGGTGGTGGGAGACATGAGTTGGACATGGGTGGGGGCCTACTGGCAGGTGCCCCACAGTGCTGGGGGGTGGGGGTGGTGGGAGACATGAGTTGGACATGGGTGGGGGCCTGCTGGCAGGTGCCCCACAGTGCTGGGGGGTGGGGGTGGTGGGAGACATGAGTGGGGCCCTGGTGGAGGGTGACCCTGGTGGCTGGGGGGTGGGGGTGGTGGGAGACATGAGTTGGACATGGGTGGGGGCCTACTGGCAGGTGCCCCACAGTGCTGGGGGGTGGGGGTGGTGGGGGACATGAGTTGGACATGGGTGGGGGACTGCTAGCATGTGCCCCACAGTGCTGGGGGGTGGGGGTGCAAGGGGACATGTGTTGGTGTTCATTAGTTCAAGGAGACATGTGCCTTTGCTGGGGGGCATGCCCATGTTGGGTGGGCTGCCTGCGGGACATGACCAGGGATGCAGGGTAGTCCCCTGTGGTGTGGGCTGCCTGCAGGGGCCGTGGAGGGTGTACAGGGTACACCTGGGAGGACCCACACTGTCAAATCACATGTGGGACTCCCCGGCACCCCTGAAATACACGTACCGTGCAGAAATCGCGTGTAAAACTTCCCGTGCACCCCTGAAATACACGCGCCCAGGCTATTCGCGTGTAAAACTTCCCGCGCACCCCTGAAATACACGCGCCCAGGCTATTCGCGTGTAAAACTTCCCGCGCACCCCTGAAATACACGCGCCCAGGCTACTCGCGTGTGGAACTTCCCGCGCACCCCTGAAATGCACGGGCCCAGGCTATTCGCGTGTGGAACTCCCCGCGCACCCCTGAAATACACGCGCCCAGGCTATTCGCGTGTGGAACTTCCCGCGCACCCCTGAAATACACGCGCCCAGGCTATTCGCGTGTGGAACTTCCCGCGCACCCCTGAAATGCACGCGCCCAGGCTATTCGCGTGTGGAACTTCCCGCGCACCCCTGAAATGCACGGGCCCAGGCTATTCGCGTGTGGAACTCCCCGCGCACCCCTGAAATACACGCGCCCAGGCTATTCGCGTGTGGAACTTCCCGCGCACCCCTGAAATACACGCGCCCAGGCTATTCGCGTGTGGAACTTCCCGCGCACCCCTGAAATACACGCGCCCAGGCTATTCGCGTGTGGAACTTCCCGCGCACCCCTCAAATTCACGCGCCCAGGCTATTCGCGTGTGGAACTTCCCGCGAACCCCTGAAATACACGCGCCCAGGCTATTCGCGTGTGGAACTTCCCGCGCACCCCTGAAATACACGCGCCCAGGCTATTCGCGTGTGGAACTTCCCGCGCACCCCTGAAATACACGCGCCCAGGCTATTCGCGTGTGGAACTTCCCGCGAACCCATGAAATACATGCGCCCAGGCTATTCGCGTGTGGAACTTCCCGCGAACCCCTGTAATACACGTAGCCCGCTCCCCCAGGCCCGATCGCGTGAGGAACTTCCCGCGCACCCCTCAAATTCACGCGCCCAGGCTATTCGCGTGTGAAACTTCACGTGAACCCCTGAAATACACGTAGCACGCTCCCCCAGGCCCGATCGCGTGAGGAACTTCACGCGAACCCCTGTAATACACGTAGCCCGCTCCCCCAGGCCCGATCGCGTGTGGAACTTCCCGCGCACCCCTCAAATTCACGCGCCCAGGCTATTCGCGTGTGAAACTTCACGCGAACCCCTGAAATACACGTAGCACGCTCCCCCAGGCCCGATCGCGTGAGGAACTTCACGCGAACCCCTGTAATACACGTAGCCCGCTCCCCCAGGCCCGATCGCGTGTGGAACTTCACGCGAACCCCTGAAATACACGTAGCCCGCTCCCCCAGGCCCGATCGCGTGAGGAACTTCACGCGAACCCCTGTAATACACGTAGCCCGCTCCCCCAGGCCCGATCGCGTGTGGAACTTCCCGCGCACCCCTCAAATTCACGTCCCCAGGCTATTCGCGTGTGAAACTTCACGCGAACCCCTGAAATACACGTAGCACGCTCCCCCAGGCCCGATCGCGTGAGGAACTTCACGCGAACCCCTGTAATACACGTAGCCCGCTCCCCCAGGCCCGATCGCGTGAGGAACTTCACGCGAACCCCTGTAATACACGTAGCCCTCCCCCAGGCCCGATCGCGTGAATAACTTCACGCGAACCCCTGTGATGCACGTACCCTGCAAATCGCGTGTGACACTTCCCGCGCACCCCGGTATACATGCACACGTATTTTTTGTCAGCGGGTGTCCGTGTTTGTGGGTACCCCTTTGCACGTCATTTTTCCTGGAGGGCCACAGTATGGGACATTCATCATGGCAGTATATAGGTGCTATTTGTTGGAGCACCTTTTGGCGCACATTTCTTACAGCCGCAGAGACGCTACCGCCTCCTTTCTTGTGGCGGTCGTGTTTGTGCCTGTGCGCTGGTTTGAGCGTGCGCTTTTTTCCCCTATTCTATTCCATGAATACGTGTTGTAGGCGAGCGTGTGGGCGTTCCGCACACTTGTGCCCTGTACTTCCCCCGTGACGCCCACGTTTTGGCAAGTTGTTCCCCATTCCGAGTGTTACGCCCGTGTTCCGCCTACTTTTATTGCGTGCGCTGCGCTATGTGCGAATTTCGCTGTGGCCTGTGCGATTTTCGCTGTGACCTGGCGCACGCTGTTAGATGGCCTGTGCGCCAACGTGCGCCAACGTGCGCCGCGCACTTTTTTATCGCACATCCGCTGGTTTTCTCGCGCACGGCCTTCCATGAATCGACGTGCGCTGCTTTTCGTGCGATTTTCGCACTTGCACTGCGATTTTCGCTATTCCACTGCGATTCGCACGTTTTTGCCCACTTGCGCCGCGCTAATTATTCCATGAATCGGCCTGTAAGTCTTGTTGTGGATTGGTCACACATAGGTAGTGTCATACCATGTACATCTAGTTTGTCTGTGGCGCTAATTTCCATCATTGGTTGCATTTCTTTACTTAACATTATTTCATTGAATTTGAAACAACTTGCAAGAGTTGCCATTAAGGCCATACAATTGACATTTTCGTGGGCTAATTGTTCCATAACATCTGTAGCACATGCATTATCGCCATAAAGTACATTAATGTGCCAGGTTTTCAATATTGCTTCTGCTTCTTTAGAAAGTATACCAACTCTGATACTTTTTAAGATGATGGCATAAGTGAGATCTGCAGATTGCTGCATGTTTTCTGTTAATTCTCTGTATTGGAAATGTTGCCAAATGTTGACATTTCCAATGCTGCCAACAGTTTTACGGCAGAGTTTGTGGCCTAATGTTTTAAAAATAGGCTCACCTTTTACTGGTGTCAATTGAAGATCTCCGAAAACAATAATGTGTTTTCCTGCAAAGAGCTCCTCCCAGTTTGTTTGGAGTACTTCTTGTAATCTGAGGTGAATCAAAGCCAACATTAGGTTGGAGACCATGCTCACTTCATCTATTAGTAGCATTTTCATTTGTTTCAATACTCTGCGTAGTTCCATTGCAGCTTTTGCAGAAAGTTTGTAATAGTCTAATTTGTTCTGGTGTTCTACTGGCAATAGTAGTAATCGGTGTAACGTGACACCACCTATGTTGTAGGCAGCTAAACCTGTGGGGGCAGTGACAACAGCTGACAGTTTGTTGTTTGTCAACTGTTGAAGGAACTTACTGATGATTTTGATTAGGAATGTTTTGCCAGAACCAGCTTCACCACTGACGTATAGTAGTATAGGTTTATAATTATGGCAGGAACATTCTTTATTTTCATGTTGTACACCATGTGCAATTTGTTTTGTTACTTCTTGAAAAATGCTACGTTGCTCATTGTTTAGTTTTGATTATAGTATAGTTAAGTCTTCTTTATGTTCATACTGACACATGGTGTTTTCTACTTCTGTCATAGCTAATTCTGCCTCATTTATTATTAGTGGTTCTCCCAGTGGTTCTTGGCTTCCTGTTACAGAAGGTTGACTACTGTCAGGAGTTTCTTTATCTAGTTGGGCCTGGAGTTCTTCTTCGTGTTGCTGTTTATTGTGCAACATTGTTTTGTACTATGTAAAGTTGACATCAGTTATAGTGCTTTCATTTGCTTTGAAAGCATCTTCATATGAGTCATAGTTATCAAGTATTTCGTCTTCTTTTCTCCATGGTTTAAAGAGTTGTAGCAGGGACATGTAATATACTTCTTTATGATGAGGAGTCTTTAATGACAATTTGATATGATTAATTAAATTTGGTTTAGTGAGTTTAACTAAGCTGCATTCACCGTTTGTCACTCTGTATTTACCTTTTTTTTCATCAGGTTTTATATTATTTTTGTATGTGTAGTTTTGGGCTATGTGGTATAGACACATGGTTTCCAAAGTATTACTTCTGTTTGGGTAGTATGTGTCCAATAAATTGTTTTTTAAAATGTCTTGGCTGTTGGGATCATGTTTGGCTATTGTTTCTATATCTTCGTAGGATTTTAGAACTCTTTTTCTAGATTTAGCTGGACCAAGACTTAGCCATACTATATTTTCAGATTTACCATACAATGCAGTACCAGTTAAACAATCAGCTGCTGCATATGATCCACATTCCTATGGGAGAAAATGTTTATGCCCAAGCAGTATAATGTCTGAGACAGTGGGCCTCATTACACGGTAGGCGGTAAGGGTTTACCGGTACCGGTATTTTAAGGGTACCAGTAAATCCTTACCGCCTTACTACGAGGTCCCTTTGCGGGTTGGGGAATTTAACGCCTGCTCTTTGCAGGCGTTAAAAACCAACCCGCAAGGGGACCAGTGGAGCTAATTACGGTACCGCAATTTGCGGTACCGTAATTAGCGCCTTCCCCATTCCCATAGAGTCCTATGGGGGAAAAATGGGAATGGGGAAGGGCAATGGTGGAAGGGGGAATTACCGCCCCGCCAACCTTGGAATAGGGTGGTAATTCCCCTTTCCACCAAGGCAGTACCGGTAAATTACCGGCATGAACCATGGCGCAAATAGCGCCATGGTTTACCGCCTACCGTGTAATGAGGCCCACTGTTTTATCTGATGGCAGGTCATTCCAGGGGTCTTGGAGCTCTGTCTTTTCTGCTTTGGTTAAGAATGCTGTGACATATCGTGCAACTGCAGTAGAATTGTCTGCAATGTACTGCTCATCTATGTTTGCATTCCGTAAGTGGGCAATTATTGCATTATGATCATTGATATATTTTTCTTCTTCTTTTCATTTTATGTAATATGTATTTTTAGGTGACTTACCTTTAACACTATGGACCTCATCACGAGTTGGGCGGTAACGCCGGCGCTATTAGCGCCGGTGCTAATAGCCCTACCGCCAAACCCCCCTGCGCTATTAGCGCCGGATCATGGGTTTGGCGGAAGGGTTATTGCCCGTTCCCCATTGGGCCCATTCAGGAATTCCTCATTCCCCATTGGACCCAATGGGGAAAATTTTTGCTATTACCACCGGCGGATTTCCCGCCGGCGTTAATAGCGCCAAAAATCAGCAATTTTGCCGCGGATTTCCCCCCAGCTCGAAGCTGGGGGGAAATCCGCCATGGCCATGATCTGGCGGACCCTTAAATGCAGCTGTAATAGTGCTACCGCCGCATTTAAGGGTTACCGCCAGACTTGTGATGAGGCCCTATGTCTAACTGAAGACACAAGGTTGTTCACTTGACCTGTATTTGTAACTGGTCTAGGAAAACCAAATCGGCATTTGGTGTAGTATTTCCCTTTGTTTTTGTATTTGCGACGACAATATTTTCCACATTTGTGTCTTTGAAATTGTAAAATTTGTGCATGAAGATCACTATTTGTTGCTTCTAATGGAATTTCACAAGTGACATATTTTTCAATAAACTGTAAAACAGTGGCATCACTGTCTTGACCAAATTTAGGAGCATCTTTAATCCATAAAAGCATGTGGATATGTGGTGCTCCTCTGGCTTGGTATTCTTTTCTCCAAAAGAAGTATTGCACTTCTTCAAGGGGAGGAACAGTTTAGTTACAAATAAAATGTAGCATAGCAATGAAGCGATGGCGAAAATATCTTGAAACATTAACAGGATCCAAAGAACAAAGTTCTCCAGGTGTTAGTATATCTATGTTGGTTTTGTTTTTGTTTGATATGCGTAGGAAATCATGTAAATATTCCCATGCATATTCTGCACAACTTAATGTAACAAACCAAGTGGGTGGGCCAAGGTTTCTGATCATACAACGTACATCTTCATGATGTCGAAACCAGTACTCTTTAGTACCACGCATATTTGCTAATAGATTTGTAATATTTGATTGTAAAACCTCATCCTTTTGTTGCACCTTTTGTAATAATTGTGTAGCTGTCATATTTTGAAAGTGTGATCCTGATTTTAATATGTGTGCAACTCCGTAACTTAAAGTTGCTAGTTCACTTTCAGAGAGTAGGTGGAATATGTATTCCACATTTTGTCTAAATCTGGGATCTTCAGAATACATCCGTAATGAGCGGTATTCTGAAGCTGATATTTGAATAGGTCCCTCATCGTACCTTCCTCCTTTGCCAGTAGGAAAGAGTAGAGGAAAAGCATGTGCTTCTATACTTTTTTCCCATATGCTGATTGGTGATCCTTTTTTTTGACGCATTTGGTACGTTTCCAGTGCATCTTCTATGGTGTCATTAGAGGGCAACGGATGAATTGTATAATGGTCTAAAGTATTTGATATTGTAGCCGGATCTAGGAGCTCAAATTGACCAGCTTCTTGTGTTTCTTGAATTATTTCAGTTGTATCCTTCAAGTTTTCTTCAATATTATTTTGTTTGTAATATTCATTATTCTCTTTAAGATATTGCAAGGCATTTCGAACTTTATGTAAATCTACCAGCTGTTGCCATATTTCTTTGTCTTTTGTAGGTACCCCATTTACTAAGATAATTAAAGATTGCTGCATTGGATGTTGCACTCCTAGATTATGCACATTTGCTTTTAAACCTAATGGTAAATAAACTACTTTTCCACAAATGCCTTTTACCAATTCAGAGGGAGGTAATTTTGCTGTTTTTGGTTGAAGTCGTATTATTGCTTGAAATGGGTGCACTTTTTGAATTATGATGCTCTCATATAAATTAAGTTGTTGTAGAGGTTTTGGTAGTGGATATAATTCCAAATTATTTGTGATAACACGTGAAGGAGTTTGGTTGTTGTCAAGTTTAGAATCTTCATTGTCTTCTATTTTGTATGATAGGTCTACAGTTTTTGTGTTACTTTTATAAAAAGTTCTGCAGCAACATACACACACATGGTTTGGTACTTCAGCTGATGTTCTTTTAAATTTTAGTATTTCTTTTTGGTATGTGTTTAGTAAAAGGTTGCCATGTGTAGAATTGTTGCTAACTTGGTTTAAAGCTATTTCATTCTGTAAATCGCTTTCACTTCCAAAATATTTTTTCTGGATATAGTCAATTTCTTCAAGTAGATCTTTTGCTATACCATGTAGAAGAATGTTATTTACATTTGCTAGTGCTAAAGCAGGACTTTTAGCATAGTACAGTTTATGGACTAGATTTCTTATAGTTGAATGATGTGTTGATATCCTTTTGATATCATGGAAGGTGGTTTTAAAAGTAGATCCTGTAATGCAGGCCAATGAATGTCCTTGTAGTCCTGTGTACTTGCGCACTGGACAGGTATCCATATTTTGCAGTAGTTTAATTTTGATTTTGTCTTTGCTTTTTACATATTGATTGAGGAATTGGTATAAAGACTTGAAAAATTGTTTGGGAATGTTACACATTGACGTGCATGGCCATTTGTATACTAGATGTTCTGATTCAGTTGAATGGAGGGGTATTTCTAAGTTTTCTATTTTTGTAAGGAGTAATTCTTGTTCCATTATGGTATTATTCACTTTTTCATAACCTCGACCCCTGCTATGTTTGGCAATTGTATTTGTTTGCTTTTGTTTGTACGCTTCTTCATTAAAGTATGGTTCTGTGTTCGTAGTGTGATTCCATTCACCTCTGCAGATACTTAAGAAGTTCTTTCTGTTGACATTTTATTTATTGAGAAGTCTTTTTTGTAATTTAGTTATTAGTTTTGTTAGTGGTTTCATTTTAACACTAAAATAAATAACTTTCTTTTGAGAATAATTGCACTGTCTATCAACGCTTCTAAGATTAATTTCCTATGATAGGTTGTAAGCATTGAACCTGATTTCTCTCCTGTTTTTATAAGATTTTGAAGGACTTTCTGACGGTACAAGAAAATAAATACTTTTCTTGGTATGCTTACTTTGCACTATATCAAAATTTAAAGAAGCAGTTTTATCTGTAGTGATAGCTGATTTTCTGTTAATTGTTTTTTGGTTTGTTTTACATTTTGATAGAGGAGGCAAAGTTTTTGTACTTGAAACTTCTTGTGTTTCACTAAATGGCTGAATTAGCTGTTTTGTTTCAACTTTTTTTTACAAATTCTGCTAGAGATGGGTGCTTATGCTGGACACTTTTATTTTCATTTGCTCTACTTTTGCGTTGCTTTCTACGGACTTGACTTTTGGTAGGCATTCTTTAGGGTCTGTTGAAAAAATAAAGAAGGTATGGGTTGGGGTGTTCTGTAATGTATGTGTGCTGTGTGCATGAGTGTTTGAGTAAGATGATAAAGATATGTAATGGTGTGTGATTGTGCATTGGGAACTACAACTAGAAGGGATGGGTATTCTTGAATTCATGTGCTACTAAACTGGGGTTTAGATGACAGAAAAAAGTAAGCTAGTGGTGTGGAGAAGTACAAATAGTAAATCTAATGTATACAATTAAAAGAGTTGTTTGTTCTATAATATCAAAATTCTAGCGGTTGAATTGGGTAATTTGTGTGTCCAAAAATAGGAATTTGTGGCCCATTCTGGCTGTAAATTGCTGTTTAAGACATGGGGATTTTTGGACAGAATGGTGCACAATCTCTATTTTAGGCACAGAAATAGCATGAATTTATTTTACAGTATGTTTCAGTAATAATACAAATATTATTGTGATATTCTACTTACTTCTTTTTCTAAAATGAACAGGTTACTTCTTTGTTCTTCTTTGTTCTTCAAATTCGGCTGCTTCTTTTCAGGAGAATGGTCTTCACTGCAAGTGCAAAAGAAACAAATTAGTAATTATGTTTCTATATAGCACTGTTTTTAATTTAGACATTGATTTTTTTAATTGAAATCCTCTGCGCCTTCGTCAAAACCATTAAAACTATCTTATTTACATAAGATACGTCGCACCAGTTCAATACATATGATATGTTCTTAATGAACAAATTGTACTGCAATGACTAACTGTAGCAAACAAAATATATTTACTATGTCTTGTGAAATTCATAATGTAACACTGAATACCACTATTTCTATAACTAAGCTCTTCCAGGTAATAGTGCCTCAATGTCATGCTTAAATTAAAGTAATTAAATAAATAAAAAAGAAACAAATTAGTAATTATGTTTCTATATAGCACTGTTTTTAATTTAGACATTGATTTTTTTTAATTGAAATCCTCAGCGCCTTCCTCAAAACCATTAAAACTATCTTATTTACATAAGATACGTCGCACCAGTTCAATACATATGATATGTTCTTAATGAACAAATTGTACTGCAATGACTAATTGTAGCAAACAAAATATCTTTACTATGTCTTGTGAAATTCATAATGTAACACTGAATACCACTATTTCTATAACTAAGCTCTTCCAGGTAATAGTGCCTCTATGTCATGATTAAATTAAAGTAATTAAATAAATAAAGAAATAAAAAAATATTAAGTCAGTTTGAAAATGTGTTCATGTACTGTACAGCAAATATGCATACCTGTAGTTTGTGTTCATGCATATTGATATGCATGGAGCTGCAAGTAGAAATCTTGGAGACTTGTACAGTATTTCTTGTAGATGGTACTTGCCAATGATGTGACACTTGTACTCTGAGAGATTCACAATACATTTGCAGTGCTGATATATGATGATGCAGTTAGCTGTAGAGGTCTTGAATGTGATTGGTGGATGGTCATGTGACTTCTAAGCTACATCCAATGAGGGAATGGCACAGAGAGTGAACTGGAAATGGTAGAAGGACTGTTCATGTTACGATATGTCCGCGGACATGGCGGTAGTTTGCGGACATCGGGTGTTACATCCGGGGATTTTTGGGTTCAGAAGTCATGCAAATGAGAATTAGCACTGAAAGGGATTGGTCAGGAAAGTTTAGTGGGTGTGTTGTGCCAGGAGAGAGTTTCTCAGATACTCTTTTTGCTGAGAGAACAACAGATAGCTATGGCTGTGTTTTTCAGAAAACAGATTGTTTGGATTTTGGGAGATTCGTGGAAACATTGGTTGAAGGTGTATGCAGAAAGCTGTGGAGTAGCTGTAGATCTTGGATTTCCACATGTGGAAGTACATTGGCATGGAGTACATGGAATTAAGTGGTTGGACTTCCTACCTCTCTGTGCTACTTTGGAGACAGAGCCACATCCAGACATAATTGTAATTCATTGTGGAGGCAACGGTTTAGGGCATGTGTCTGGAATTTCTTTGCAATTTGCTATGAAAGAAGGACTTGGGAAGGTTATGGACATGTTTCCTAATTCTCAAGTAATATTTTCACGGATTGCGCAGAGACAAATGTGGCTTTGTTCTTCTTCATTTGATCCACAAATGGAAAAAGTAAGGCGCAATGTCAATAAGGCTGTTTGTGCCTTTATAAGAGATTTTGGCATGTCCGCTTTTCAAAATGAAAATATTATGTCGCGTAGTACATATATTTTTCGCAGAGATGGAGTCCATTTTACTTATGCTGGCAATCAGATTTTTCAGAGAAATGTACAAAATGCATTGCAACCTTTTTTAGAATTACAGCATCCATTTTGAAGTGGGTGTTAAGTATTTATAATTTTTGACATACAAACACCTCCCAAAGGCTCTTTCCAGAGCCACCACTTCCTCCCAGAGAAAATTGCAATGGTTATGATAGGGTAGCAACCCAATTTTTTAGATGTTCGCGGACTGTCCGCGGACTGTCCGCGGACTTCTAAAAATACAAAGGGCCCTGCTTCATTTATTTTCACTTCTATTTTATAACTGTGAAAGGCGGCTATGAAAAGAGCCTTATTTTATTTTTTTATTTTTTATTTTGTATTTTTTTGGGGTTTTTTATACACAACACTCGGAGAGGAGGGGAGAGGAGGGGAAAGGAGGGTAAAGGGGGGGACACCAACCACAGGGATAAGAAAAGGCAAGCTGAGAGAGGAAGATGTAGAGTGGGTTTTATTTGGGTAGTGAGCAGGTCTTCTCGTGCTCTGAGACGATAGTCTCAAAAGCACTGCGAAGTCACTCCCCCTGCAGAGTACTGTGTCACAGTACATACATACAACTGTGACCCTCAAAAGGTAAGGGCCATCAGAATTCTGTATGGCCTGTGAGGCAGCTTGAGGAAGACGCTGTTCCACAGAGGTGGTCCTTGTGGTGACAGGATCAGAAACGGAGGATGAAGTAGAGGAAATCAACCTACTACGTTCTTCGCAACCTTGCGAATAGCCCCAGAGTGAAATTACCTCAGGTGTTGCTTCATGGTAGTGGTCCCAAAGCTGCCGAACCGTGCCTCCCGCGACTGAGTATCATTTTGCACTCAATACAGGTGAAACGGTTCGCACGAGCCTTAGGACCATTCCCATGAATGGTAAACAACCGCCACACCCAAGACTCACGCCTATTGCGGGTAGTAGGGATTTCCTCTACCTCATTCTCGTCATCTTCTTCCTCCTCTGCATCTTCACTCCTGTTCCCCTCTTCAGGCCCTTGGGAAGGTGGTGGTGGTGGAGAGGGTGGGGGTGGTGCTGAAGCAGGTGCAGCACCAGGTGGAAGTAGTGCAGCCAGGGATGCCATCTCGATGGTGTAATCTGCAAGTTGCAGGAAAAATAGCTGTGCTCTGAAGAATAGCCAGAAGCTCAATGAAGCTCTAGGGCAGGGTCTTTTATAGGGATGCTTGTACGCGGTTCGCGGACATATGCGCTGTCCGCGGACAGATCGAACACAAAAAAAGGTTCAAAAAGTTTCAAACAGTATGTAGAAACTCATGATTAGTATGTGGGACTAGTGCTATGGTGAGTTTTTATTGAAAAATATTGTGGATTACTTGAAAATGTACTTTTATATTGTTCAGGGACACGAACAGTGTCTGCATTCAGAACACGTGTTTAGTGTGGGCACGGTCACATGATCCCTTCGCGAACATGTCCGCGAAGGAAGCGCCTGTCCGCAGGACACCAAATGCCCGGACATTTGTTTGTGCATGCGCGTTGATGTCCTACGGACACTGTTCGGGTCCTGAAGTAATTAAAAGTGCGTCACACGTCAAACGAACATTTGTGGACACCGCGTGTGTTCTAGAACAGTTTCAACTTGCTAGCGGACACTACGGACAGCTAAAGTGTTCTTCAGGACACTTTAATTTTAGTTTCTTTACGAACATTTCAGGACACTGCGTGTGTTCTTAGAACAGTTTCAACTTGGTAGCGAACAGTACAGACAGGTATAGTGTTCTTCAGGACTCCTCCATTTTCGTTTATTTACGAACATTTCAGAACACCCGCGCTGTCCGCGGACACCGACATTGTTTTTTTTTAAAAAGAAACGGAAACTAATTACAGCACAATAAAAAACATTTAACTTTATTTAACATATATTAATAATTTATGACAGAGAAGGTGAGGCAGAAACGGATACAAAAACAGGAGAATTAGGGGTTTCAACATGATTGGTATCAGGTGATGAAGGGATTGAAGTCTCATCAAAACGTTTTGGGTTATGGAGAGGGTTTGGGGACAATTGACTGGGATATGGTGAGGGGGACAAGTACATGTGGGGCAATGGTATGAGGTTTTTGTTTTAAAATGATCTTCAACAAAAGTTTTCAAATTATTAAAATTGGTCAAAAATAAATACATTTTTTCTTTTATGCTGTCAAGCGTGTTATCCATAACAGTTTCTTCAGAGGTATTTTCTATTTCGGTATGCTCTGCACAAAAATGTATATAAAATAATAATAATCAAATGGTTTATATTGTAAAGTGTTTACCATTAGTTTCACTATCTTGTGACATTTCCTCATGTGGGAAATGCTTCTCTAGCCATTCCAGAGTACTAGACATTTCTGTGAGAAAAAAATGATAATACATTATTTTTTAAATCTAATACATAAAGTTTATAAATATATGAGTAAAATGAAGTACACTTACTATTTCAGGTAAGATATGTTCAAAGTACTCTGTAGGTCTGGTCTTGTTATTAGTTCTGTAGTGTCTGTGAGGTAATTATGTTGGAAGCCAGTTTATCTTCTTCTGGTATATTCTATTTTAGAACATATTGTATTTAAATGAATGGTTAGTGTGTTACATATATGGCTTACATTTCTTATGTATTACTACATATAATGTGTATGTGTCCTGCTTTTTGAATTTGTTAAATGTTCCTATGTTATGATATAACAAACAAACATACCCTCCCAGAGTTTTTAGGTAGTGGTACTGTTCTCCGAACATGTCCGCGGACATTAAAAGAGTTTGCGGACATCAAGTTCAATAGAAGAGGTTCAGTATGTTCCATATTACATGTACATAAAGTCAAAGTTAATATTGTTCAGTTGCGCTACTAAAAACTTATGAAATTCAGTGAAAAAACTTTGTTAAAGGGACGTTTTGGTTAAGTTGCGCTACTAAAAACCAATGAAATTCAGTGAAAAAACGTTGTTAAAGGGACGTTATCGTTAGGTTGCGCTACTAAAATAAGACACCATGTACAATAAGAAACCCTTGTACAGACTTTTCATGAAAGGTAAATGCACATGTGATGTCATCAATGATGTCATCAATGACATTTGTGATGTCATCTTTGATGACCTGGGTGTTAGTCTTAGCATTGCACGGTGGTGGCGCGAGTTATGGTTGCTTAGCTTACCATAACTGGCAAATTTCAAGGGTTTTCCGGTTGTACTTGGAACCATAAATTCCCTTTAACAAAGTTTTTTTCACTGAATTGCATAGGTTTCTAGTAGCACAACTTAATCATAACGTCCCTTTAACAAAGTTTTTTCACTGAATATATATATATATATATATATATATATATATATATATATATATATATATATACATATATATTTTGGACAGCAATTACCTACGGGTGACAATACAATTCAGAATATAAGTCAAGCAATTGAATTCACTATGATGCAGCATAGAAAGCACAGGAAAAAGAACGGTTTTGTTTTGTGCACAGGGTGCGTTTAGGTTAATATTCCCCCTGCAAAGTTTTGTTTAAATACAAATGAGCAATCCTACACCAATGTGAGTAATCAGCAGGTATTCAGTAATGAAAGACAAGGTCTAAAGTTTATAGGCAATCTTCCCTCCCCAAACAAGAGAGAAAACCGTTTTTGGAAATTGACTCTTTTAAAAATGTCAGGTGAAAAATGGCTTTGTGAAATACTGCAAAATGGTCAAAACTGCTTAAATTGAGAAAAATTCTAAAGAAAGCAACTCTAAAAAAGTCCTAACACACATGAGCTATAATATAAACAACAATACACACTTGAGATCAGGATGGGATGGTAGAAGCACTTTGAAATGGGCAAAAGAAACATGTAACTTTGGCTTAAATTGCAAATTCGCAGCAAACTTTTACTATGCGATATTGGAGAATAATGGGTGAAATATATTATTCCGCGCCGGTTTTTAACTGTGTATGTAGCTAAGGGTCTTAGGTATCAGTGAGAATTTCGTTTCTATCTTTAAAATCGAAAAAGTTATAGATATTTTTTTGAGAGGCGTTTTCGTAAAAATAGGTGTGAAAATGAAAACAGGAATTCGATTTAAAAATCACAGATAGGTTTTCTTATAGTATATTGATGACTATGAAAAAGGGGATGCCACACATGAAACTTCACACCTACGTGGCCTGCGCAACCAGTCCATGGAGGATACTCAATTTCTGGGATTCACTTTAGTTACTCCAAATCACTAAGGAGTTATGGTTTTGTAACACAGGTGAGAAATCAGCGCAAGGATTCTAACAATACTAGGGTTCTGAATTTAAAGATGGGATGGGTTGAGATTGGGATAATACAATGCAGATATATTATGGGTCACTGTTCTTCCTATTATACTTACAGCCCTTTATAATTAAATTGGACTGTCCGGTTCTGGTCACAGGTTTGGATCAGGTCTACTGGCAGCAAGGCACCTCTGGAGGGATCCGATCAGTGGCACGGTTCTGGTCAAATTGCACTGCACCTCAGACTGGATTTGGAAGGGCCCCTTCTGGTTACTGGACATGGTAGATAGGATGATAGTAGTATGTTTCAGGGGGCAAGCCTTAATGGTAGCAAGCCATGCTGAATCAGAATTATTATTTTAAGTTCTGTATGTTTGCAATTGGGTCAAGCTAGCAAAAGTTCTGCAATGCTAAGTCTGGATTCTGCAAAGAAATCTGGATCGTCAGAGATTCTGGCGTCAGCTACAGGATGAAGAGTTCTGGAATAAGGTGCTGCACGGACATCTGGATGGGTTCTGGAAGCAGTGTCTATGTGTAGTGAAACTCCTATATTTATACTGTCAAATGCCATTCCCCAGTTTATGATGTGGTCAGAATTTCAAAAACACACCCCCATCGCTGTGAGTGGCTGAAGGCACATGGTTTTTCCTAGTTGGCAGTCTGAACAGAGCTGTCATCCTTATGACAGGATTTAGGAACTCCCACATTGATTTTACCAAAACATAACTTTTGCACACATGTACATTTCTAACATTATGTACCATAATAAAATTGGACACATATATTTTATATTCAATTGTCTACATTCACATTCACACCCCATCTTTGTGCGAGCTGTCTTGGTCATTCTACGGATTTTTATCAATTTTAACTATAACGGTTTGGGTTAATTATTTCTAATTCGGTACATCTCTGGGCACTGATCAGTGGATCATGTACGTACAATCATTGATCAATGTCTTCAAATCACAAGCCTGAAAGTAGTTCAATGTTTACCAATTTTCAGATTTGTTCCTCTTTAGGTTGCTCAGTTACAGAGTTCTAAATTTTAATCAAACATAAGGATTAAACATCAAAGATCTCCTTTGTAACCTCCCCTTCCCAGGTAGCAGCTGTCCAGTCTTATGATCGGGGGGGTGTTCCCTTCCTGGAGGGGGAAGCTCCTGCCCCTCTCAGCAGAGGTCAATGCTCAGCCTGTTCTGTTCTTTGTTGTTTGTTTCAGCCCCATACAAATGTCTAATGCAGCCTCATTGTTCTCCTTGTTGGCATTATGTGGGAGCTATTTGGCTTCCTTGTTTCAAGGAAGTGTCAAGCTGAGATGTCAACTTTCCCAGGCCAGACTGTCAGATCAGAATTAAATAGTGGATTAGCTCCAGACTGGGTTCCTTTACATTAAAGTCTATTTATTTCACATATAAAATATCAGCACCGTTTATAAGGGATTTGGACATTTAAAAGAATTAGCCCTTCACAACATTGTTTAAATAGTGGATTTTGTCATTTTAATCAGGAAACAGAAACACTTTTAAACTGAGCTTGACAGCTAATTTCCTGAAGCAGCTGCCAGGCAGGGGGGCCTGGATTCCTCTGACTTCCTGGAGAATCCATAATTTCAGCACACTTTCCTTTCCATAATTCTCTGGGAAAATGACTGAATTTGTAAGGTTATTTTCGGATTTTGCCCTTCTGTGGCCTTGTTTCAGGTGACAGATGACAGATGACAGGTGACAGCAGTGATTCCTGTTTTTACACCAGCTTTGCCTGTGTGTGTCAGGTTGTGCAGCTCTTTTGTGGTTTGCGAACCATGTGCAATTTTGCATATTTAGTGCACACGGGGGATATCGCCTCCATTTTTGGCAGTTTTCTTTCCCCATTGGAAAAGGGGTGCAGTGTGGCGCATTGGCTTGGATAAAAATAGTCCACACTCCCACAGAGTCGTATGGGAATGGGGATTAACAGAATTACTGGTGCCTGACTTCCCGGCCGCTGGGGTTGTAATACCCCCGTGTTACCAGCAAGTCAGGAGCCAGTCATTTTTTTGGGGTATTGCGGCAACCCACCGGTATCACCGACAGGGTTACTGCCAGACCCGTAATCAGTCCCATTGTTATAGGTCCTAATGTTTGTTCTAGAGTGATACTGTATTGAACAAATTGTAAAATCGTAACGACCGACAGGTCCGGTGTTTTGCATGAAACATATGTACCTTGCATGAATCCCTATTGGGATGACACACACGATATTAAGATCTAATGTTATGCTTTATTATATAATTATGAACACATGCCTATGTTAAAAAGTATGACCATTGGATTTCAGGTAACTAATCTGGATGGAAATGGCAATAGGGCACACCCATTCTTTGGAACTTAGTTGATCTAAACCTCCTGTATTATCATCTTAACAAACCTTTATTGGGCCCTAATTGTGACAATGACGGCATGATCAATGATTTCGGTGATTTGACCTAAACTGACATTACCTATGTATTTTCTATACGATGACTAACACTGAATATGTGGTTCTTCAGTAAGGTCTGGTTCAAGTCTTCTTCCTCCTAGACAGGAGGGCGGTCTCTTTCAAGCCTAAAGGGACACAGTTACAGTTGAGCAGACTTTCTCTTATTCAGGAGTTTTCTCTTAGTTATACCTGCCACTGTTGGTCTAATGCAACACATGGACCGTTTGTTGCATAGTGTTTTCCCTACTCCTTATCCCTTGTTTTGAAGGGCATGTATAGGTTCTTACATATAGTATAAGCAAGCAAAACTTGGTTCATCTACTGTTGACAAGTTGCATTTCATTGGTCATTAACCTTATGGATACCTGTTGCAAATGTGTATTATTACATAGCACAGAGGGCCTCATTACGACCCTGTCGGTACGGAGTGAACAGCGCCGTAAAAGGGGCCGGCGCCGTTCACTCCTTACCGCCGCATTACAAATTCCCCTCGCAGGACACGGTAAGCACGCCTGGGAAAACCAGGCGTGCTTACCGGGTCGCGCGAGGGGAAGAGGGAGCATACAACGGGCCATCTCGTAATGGCCCGTTGTTTGCTCCCTCTCCCATTCCCATTCAGCCCTATGTGGGCTGAAATGGGAATGGGGAAGGACCATGTCCGAGTCCGTGGAGGGAGGAATTACCGGGCCTTCCGAACTCGGAATGGACCGGTAAGTCCTCATTCCGAGGACCTGGACTCCGACGCGATTTCAGCTGCAGCCATGCCGACAATAGCGGCATGGTTACCGCCAAACTCGTAATGAGTATGAGAGACTCGATACTCAGGCGGCACATTGTAAACAATATGTGGATAGTGACGCAATGACGTCATCACGTTGCAGAACACGCTGTTTCTAAAATGGCAGCCATCTTGCATTGCATCTCCCACATAGATGATCAGAAAGGTGCTGTCTTCGTAATACCCACTTTAACTCGATTGAGCCATAGGTGAGCCAATATTGAAAACTAGAGTGGTTTAATTTCTGGACATGAGGCCGAGTTATGCTGTATTTTTTATATTTAGGTGATCACTTACACCTTGGAGATTTGTGGGATCCCTGTACTATTGATCATCCCCATTTAAATTCTACCTCGTAGGTAAGATGACTGTTTAGTCTTCCCAAGTATCAATGCTTGTTCTGTGATTAATGTCTCATTATCTATGTGATCCCAAATACCTACTTCTAGACAGTGTTCCCAGAGGTACCCACCGGTTAAGGACAAGACCGAGGAGGTTAGGTATTCCACTGTGATTCATGAAAGATGGACCAGATGGCTGGTGAGTCACTGGGTTCATCTTTATAGTACACTAATTACAAGTCACATTTTTATATTTAGAAATTGAAGACACGTACATTTGTTTTCTAATTTAGGCAATTAAAACCAGGGAATACCTTATGAGTAAGAAGTAAGACGTGTGCCTACATGTGAAGTTCTATAAGGACCACATTTTTGGTAAGACCTTTTTACTTACTGACAAATTATATTTCCGTATATCCTATGAAAGGGTATGCATTGGCAGAAGACCTTAATATGGGTTCCACATGTCTTTATAGAAGTGTCATATCTTCAAGCAAGCATTTGAGTTAGTAGCCCCAGATTCAACATTTGGATGTAACTTTTAACATTAGAGATGATTTATCAAGCCTTCGTTTGAGTTGCCTTTGAATGACTTACATTTTTGTGAAATTCTAGTCTGTTGTGACATTCTTCTGTTCACACAAGTAATGTGCGTGATTATTTTCAAATCCTGCCAATAATTACACCCCTGATGAAGAGGACTACTACTCGAAACACTTTGGGTTTATCTGTCTCTGTTTGAGATGAAAATATGGATTTCTTTATTATGACTTGGATGTTTAATGTATACTATTTATTTACAATGTATGACAATGTATTTTATTTGAATAATATATTTCTAACCTTATTTAAGACAGTTGCATATACTACATGGAAATATTTTGCTTTATTAGGCCACAGATATAGTGCAAGGGACGGAAGGTCCCACAACTATTGGGAACATTTTCTTTCTCCATGCAGTTATCAGTGATAATATTTCTTTTAACTTTTTATGGGGCAATGTGAGGCCTGATTAATTGTTTGTATGCATTTTTCCTTGGATTCTATGACATATTTTGAATAAATGAAATATGATGATGATGATTACACTGCTTTTTAAACAAATTACATTTACAGAAATTAAAAATCGGTAGAGAGGCAGATGAATTCATCATCTGGTGCTTCTAGACCTTCCCCCGGCTCAATATCCCATAGGTGAGAAACTCTACTCACTGAGGCAACTGAACTACCCTTATCTGAGACAGATTCAGGAGGACATAAAGACAATTTAGGCTGAAGATGTCAAAAGCAGTCAAACTATTATTTTGCCAATACATGTGCATGCATTAGACACAAGAAAATGTCTACTCAACATGAAAAAAACATATACTGTAGGTAAAATATGCATTTATACAGGAAGAATATTAACATAGCATCCACAAGACATGAAGAACACTAACATGCCTAATGTATAAGACGAATGAATCATAAACAACATGAGAAAATAGCTCACTAACATAGAAACAAGAGTGTTATTGGACAGCTGAACGTCTTTGAAATGGAAGTCGCAGCATGCTTTTAATAAAATGAAATACCTTAAAACTTTGATAGAACTCAAAATGTTGAATACACAAAAATACATATCCGCGAAGAGCTCAGACAGGAGTTAGACACTAGTGCTGAGGTTACGAGAATATTAGGGAGTGTCGGATCAGAAGAACGAAGGCACAAGATAGTAATTCCCAGGACATTGGCCGGATACTCCCAGATTAATTACAGGTTTATAAGAGCACAACCATCCTTTGTTGGCCAGTTGTAGTAACACGGCAACCAACAGACACCATAAGGAATTACTCAAGAGTGTCCTTGGTGGAAACAGAAAACACAGCACAAGTGTTAGTAGTAGCTGACGTCTCAATAAATTTGAGATAATACCATTTCATACACCGTCCCATCACACTTGACCCACAATTGAAGAACACATCCTATTCATAAGAACAAACACAGATAGGACACCTGCTGTACTCCTTACATGTACACACAGACGGGATGTGCCACACAAGGTCAAATACAAAGATATTTCCTGGTCTCATGGCCTAGAAATGAAGGATGGTAACTTTAATGAACAATGAATGGTCCATGAGCCCCTCTCCCCTACCCCTTGTCTGGCTCATGTCTTGACAACCTGTCGATTGTCCAAGGTTGCTTAGCAAGGAGCCAACCTATCAAAACCCTCAGTGTTATGCCGTCCATGAAATAAGGTGCCAACCAATTACCTGTTGTAGATATTACACAGTTTAACTTGTATCAATATAGGGTTTGTTTCAGGAGGAGCCATCGGAAAAATATAACCCAATTAGATATTTGGACCCTATTGAATGTATATAGTACTAATCCTGATTCCCAATAGGTTTTTGTAAACTGATAACATGTCATTAAATAATATATGATGAAGTTGGCCTACTTACATCATTGTTTGCAATGGATGTACCGAATGTACCAAGTTTTTAATGCTTTATTTGGATGATACAGAAGCTGGATTTTGACTTGCACTTTGTCTACTTTGTCATTGAGCCCGGGTTGGATTGACTCCAAGTCCTCTGGATAACATGGGACGTTCCTGGGCCTTTTTAACAGATCACGTTTATACACATTGTGTTAGAATCTGTACACTTTGACGTATACTCGATCCCATTTCGTCAGAAGCAGATCAGTCTTTCACCTTTTCTGGGCCAAAAAAATGCATGATATATATTTTAGTGAAATGTAATTTCAGCCTTACATAATTATTTATTTTAATAAAGCAGCTTGCTTTTAAAACAATATAGACACATTTAACAAACTGCAATCATTATTTTGTTCTCTTCTCTTGCTATTGTACTACAACTTTCAAATCTATACAAGGTGGTGTCAAATTGATGGGGTTTCTACAATGTGTGTGGGGCTTCACATCCGGAATGTGCTTCAAACAAATGTGGCAACCCTAGGAAAGCATCACAAGGAAGTGGAAGACCTCTCATTTCCTTTTTTAGAAACATATTTTTTTACCTCAATTCAGGCCAGGGGCAACACTAAGGCTGAAATCATGGATAGAAGCATTAAATCATCCTGAACGTCCTTAGCTCCTTCCTACTTGTCTCAAACGTCCAATTCACAGAGGTTGGCAGGGGAATGATAGGTTTTAACGTGTTGCTTTTCCTCTAGAAACGAGAATGTAATAGCATGATGATGCACAGTGGTTGAGGTAATGCGCTTGAGACATATTGAGGTAAGAGATGGCTCCTAAAAACTATGAATTATTCTCTTGGTTGTGAATAGTTCAATAATCACAGTGATTACAGAGAGAGTCAGAAGGTTTCTAAAGGGAGTCACAAAGGTCATGATTTATTTGTATATGTGTTATTAGTATTAGTGGACTGTAACCTTCCCCACTGAGATGGCCTCATCCCTCTGAGGACCATGGTGGGAGGATACAAAGACCGAGGGTCATGAGTGTTTTGAACTGTGGAGGGAGTTTGTCCAGAGTTGAGAATCAAGACAGACGAAAACACAACCACCATATTGAGCTCTTTGAAGAGGGGAATATTGATGTTTTTAGAGTTAGAGCACCAATATCGGAGGGGATGAATAAATGAAAAGAGCTATTGAGGGCATTTTTTTTAAAATACCCACAGTGTATTAGTCACAGAGATTTTAATTCAATAACTGGTGTAAAGAAACTAATGAATGGAGTTCAGGGGTAAAGGATAATGCCCAGAGGTGGTCCATCCATAATTGGTGACTTGTCTGTGACCTCCCATTATAGAGGGACAACCAATGCTTTTAATGCTTATGGGGAGCACTATCCATGACAGTAACACCTATTGTCTTCAAGGACAGAGGACATGCATGAAGCTGTGTATGACAGGTTAACCTGTGAAATGGTATGCTAAATGTCTCTCTGCCCATTAACATTTTCATTTACTAAATAAAAGCAAATGTGTATGTGTCAGTGTGTTTTTATGTGTGTGTGGGGGGGGGCAGGGACTCTCAGTATACAAAGTGAGTTGTTGTATAGGCACATTTTAGTGCCAGTGAAGAGCCATACAGGAAGAGTTTGGCAATCAGAGTGCCATTGGGGCGAAACCTGGATAAAGAGAGTGACATTGGGGCAGAACCCAGGCACAGAGAGCTAGAATTTGGCAGAACTTCAGCAAATAGAGCCACACTGGGATAGGACAATGATACAGAGCAATACTTTGGGGCAGAGAATAGGCACAGAGAATAAAATTGTGACAGGCAATGTGGGCCACATGGGACAACACCTCAGTATTAAAAGTCACATGGGGAAAAAACAGGGAAAAAGAACATGGGCACATCTAGTGATATTGGGGCAGGACTTTGTCACAGAATGGTCTTCAGTGGACTAACTGTGGTAGAATAAAAGCAATGAAAACCACATTGGTGAAGAGCTTGAGCAGAGAGTGTGTCATTGGTTTGGAACTTGTTCTCATAGTGCAAAATGGGAAGAGAAATGTGGAAGCAGTGGTCACATCGGGACAAATTAAGGTGTCTAACGCTAAATCGGGGCATATCCTCAGTACAGATATTGATTCTGGAACAGAATGAAACATTGAGAGGCATATGTGAGGATAACATGGACACAGAGAGTGACACTCCAGTGGCTATGTGGCAGTGAGGGTGAATAGGGTAGGACAAAGCCACATAGAGTTACACGGCAGTGGTACTTGCCACTAAATTGCCACATCGGTGTAGAACTTGGGAAGAAAATGGAATCTGGAAAGAACTGTGGCAGTGAAGGCTGCAATGTGAAGAACCTAGGCACTGAGTACCATGTAGGGTTTGGACATGGGCTCAAAGAGTGACATTGGGAAATAACTTAAGCACAGAGAGAGATGACTTTGGGGCAGAAATATGGAGTAAATGCCGAATGGGAAAAATATTTTTGCTGAGGGGCAGCTTGCAGAACAACTTTGGGAAAGAGAGGAAAAGTAATGGGCCCAATGAGGGAAGCGGATTGACCCAGGAACATGAGTAGAGAGAGCAACATTAGGCAGAAGTGGGGAAGGAACAAGTTACTTACCTGTAACTGTTGTTCTCCAGCATGGGGTCTGGCATGGATTCACATGCTCATGAATATTCCCCGTCGTCAGGCTGGGAATCCTCGGTAAAGAAAAAATCAGTTTCACTTTTGTTTCTGAACTGTCTTTCTCCTAATAACCAATCACTGGTCTCTGGGTCATACTGCCCCCAGCCAATGACTGCCCTCTACCTAAGCCCCTCCTTTGGCAGACATCTTCGGATTTGGTAGCACCTAAAGTGGCAGAAGGACCAGGTGAAGAGCCGCAGAGGGGTAGGCGGGAGGGTTCGCATGTGAATCCATCCCAGATGCATGATGGAGAACAACTGTTACAGGTAAGTAACTTCTTCATTCTCCAGCATGGGGTCTGGCATGGATTCACATGCTCATGAATATAAGAATACATAGCAGTACGCACATGCACAACCATGGGAGGTGGGAAGGCTCAACATTAAGCATTTCATCAAGTCAACATTAAGCATCTCTCACCTACTCACCAGGCCCACCTTCAGGCGAACAGGTTGCGCAGCACTGCGTGGCCAACTCTGGACTCCTCCCTGGAATCCCGTCAACGCAGTAGAATCTTGTGAAGGTGTGCGTCTACCTCCACGTAGCAGCCCTGCAGATGTCCAGCAGGGGTACACCAGATAGGAACGCCGTGGTATCAGCGATCGCTCTGGTCGAATGGGCTCTCGGATGGCCGGGCAACGGTCAGTTTGACAACCAGTGACAGTGCATGATGCAGCCTTCGAGAGGGCCTTCCCTTGGTTGACAGGTCCACAGTTCACAAACAGCTGTGATGTCTTCCGAAAACTCTTCATGCAGTCCACGTAGAACTTCAGCGCTCTAGCTACATCCAGCGAGTGCAAAGTCCTCTTGGTCGGCGACAAAGGCGACGGGAAGAAAACAGGTAACACCAAGGGCTCGTTGAGATGGAAGTCCGACGGCACCTTGGGCATGAAGGAGGGGTGCGTCCTCAGCACCACCCTTGTCTCGTTGAAAGTCAGGTATGGGGGCTTGCAGGAAAGGCCTGGATCTCTCCCACTCATCGTGCGGAGGTGATGGCCACAAGAAACGCAGTTTTCCACAACAGGAACTTCAACGGTGCCGAATTCAGAGGCTCGAATGGCGGTCCCAGAAGCATGGTCAGCACCATGTTGTGTTCCCACACCGGGGCCGGAGCCTTTACCGGTGGGAACGATCGTAACAGTCCCTTCATGAACTCCTTCACCAGGCGATGGGACCACAGGATGAGCGTCCCGGAGTTCTTGTGAAGCGGGCGATAGCCGCCAGATGGATCTTGATGGAGTGATGGGCCAGCCCCGCCTTGGCCAGCGATAGCAAGTACGGCAGCACTTGAGGGGCCGTAATCCACAGAGGGTTAATCTTCTGTGCCCAGCACCAGACAGAAAACCTCTTCCATTTGTGTCCATAGCACTTGAGAGTTGAGGACGCCCTGGCCTTTGCAAGCACCTCCTTGCAGTCCGCCGGGATATCGAACCCTCCAAACTCTAGTGCTGCAGGAGCCAGGCCTGTGAGTTCAGCGACCGCGGGTCATGGAGGAGGGTGGCGCCTCCTTCTCTGGAGAGGAGATCTGCGTCCGTCTGCAGTTTGACTGAGGGGGACGCTGACATGTCCAGAAGGTCCGGGAACCCGATCTGATGAGGATCATCCTGCACTGGGACCGTCTGAGTTGGTTGATGAGTCGCAGCAGCAACGGTAACGGCAGGAACGCATAGAGGATCAGGCAGTCCCAGGGGAATGAGAAAGCATTGCCCATGCTCCCCGGCTGGGGAAACCTGCTGGCGCACCTCTGGCACTTGGTGTTTGTCACCGTCGCGAATAGGTCGATCTGGGGATTGCCCCATCGTTGGAATAGCAGATCCACATGATCCTGCATCAGTTCCCACTCGTGGCACAAGCGCAGCTCCCTGCTGAGTGAGTCGGTGATGGTGTTCTTTATTCCTGCCAGGTGGAAGGGTACCAGAAACATCCTTTGGGCGACAGCCCAGTGCCACAGATCCTGGGCCTCCTTGGATAGGGCTGCGGATCTGGTGACTCCCTGCTTCCGGATGTAGAACATTGTGGTGGGGTTGTCGGTGAAGATCCTCACCACCTTGCCCCTGAGGGTCGAAAGGAAGGACTGAAGGCGCAGAACACGGCTCGGAGCTCCAGGACATTGATGTGAAGTGACCTCTCCTCCGGGAGCCAAAGACCTCTTGCGTGGAGATCTCTGTTGGGCGTTTTCCGTCCCTCTAGGGAGGCATCCATCGTCACTGTCTCCTGATGTGCCGGGCTCTGGAAGTCCATACCCGCCGAGAGATGCGCGCGTGTGCCCCACCACCGGATCGCTTGGCGAAAGGTCTCGTTGAGCGAGATCCTGTCTTCGAAGCTGCCCGCCATCCAACGGGCGTCGAGGAACACTTGTAGTGGACGCATCCACAGCCTGCACAGGCGCACGAGGTAGATGCACGAGGACATCATGCCAAGGACGGACTTTATGGACCTTACCCTGGCCTCATCCATGGTCGACAGCCATTGCACCTTGCCCAGGATGGCCTTCATCTTATCCTCCGATGGGGAGGCCAATTGTGCCACTGTGTCGAGCCTTGCTCCCAGGAACAGTGTGACTTGCGACGGAACCAAGTGGGATTTCGCGAAGTTGATGGAAAATCCCAGATACGTGAGCAGCTGGATGGTTTTCGCTGTGTGCTCGACAGCGAGTCCTTTTGTCCTTGCTCAGATGTGCCAATCGTCCAGGTAGGGGTAGACGTGGATCCCCTGAAGGTGCAGCCGCGCCGCCACTGGTGCTAGGCACTTGGTGAACACCCTGGGCGCCAACTTCAATCCGAAGGGGAGGGCCTTGAACTGGTAGTGCCGTCATTGGACTACAAATCTGAGAAACTTTCGATGTCCCTTTAGAATGGGGATGTGGAAGTAGGCATCCTCCAAGTCCAGCGACGATAGAAAGTCGCCTTCCTCCAGCTGTCCCAGCACGTGCTGGAGGTTGACCATCCAGAATTTCTGGGACTTGATGTGCTTGTTTAAACGGTCCAGGATGGGTCACCAGCCGCTGGTCTTCTTTCTTACGAGGAAGTATCGTAAATACACCCCGGAACCCTGGAAAGCCTCTTTGGGACGAGCTTGATGGCTCCTTTCTTGAGCATCTCCCTTACTTCCAGCAGCAGTTGAGGGACGTGGTTTTCCTTCCTGGCCACGGGTGGAATGCGGGGGGACTTTTTTAGAAACCCGAGAGTGTGCCCGCGGGCCAGGGCATCCAGCACCCATCGGCCGGTGGAGATGGACTCCCACACGCTGACAAACTTCACCAGCTGGCCTCCCACTGGGGTGCTCAGGTGGGGGCCCAACGCTATGGCTGGTTCAGTCCTGCTTGGTAGCGGCCTCCTGCGATGAAGGATGTGCCGCCTGGTGGTACATCGAGAAACTGCCGCCGAATACTTTGTAAGCACCTTGCTTGCCTGCAGAGTTCTGAAAGGGTGGCCGTTGTTGCTGCAAAACTCCAAGGGCCCACGCCATCTCTGTGTCGGCCTTGATGGCCTGCAGTGACTCATCCGCTGTCTTGCCAAACAGGTTGTTTCTGTCGAAAGGCATGTCCAAAATGCTGGTTTATACGTCCTGTCGGAAATCGGTTGCCTTGAGCCAACCTCGCCGGCGAAGGCAAACACCGTTGCCCATCTGGCAGAAGCCGGTGTCAGCAATGGCCACTGTTATGGCGTGGTCTGACGCCACCTCGCCTTCCTGCAGGATCTCCAGGGCCTCAGCCCTCTTGTCGTCCAGGAGGAAGTCCAGTAGGGGAGCGATCTTAAACCACAGCTCCCTCTCGCAGCGTGCCACAATTGCGAGGGCGTTGGCCGCTTTAATCGTCATCGCCGCTGACAAGATGACCCGTCGTCCCATGGCGTCCAATTTCCTCCCTTCGCCGTCCGGTGGGGAGGTCGAAGTCGAAGCCGTCGCCCCCGCCGCCTTCTTTTTGGCCACCGCTGAGACAACCAAATCTGGGGTTGGCTGCGCCCTAAGGCACATAGGGGCGGAATCCGGGAGCTGGTACTTCTTCATGGACGGGTTCTTCAAGAGCTCCAGCCCCTAGTCCCAGATGTCGTCAAGTAATGGGACCGAGAGGACCGTCTTCCTCTCGGTCCCCATGGAAGAGCTTGGATGCCCTGGCGATCATGGCGTGGAAGGAGCCAATTTCATCGGGCGGAGAGGCCTGAGGAGGTGGTGATGGGTGGCCCATCCGGTCATTACCACCGTCGTCATCTGTCCCCATTGTGGCCGTCTCCATTCCCGTGTCATCCCTCGGATCCAGGGAAGGAGATGAAGGCTGTGAGGGCCGCGCCGGGTGGAAGAGCGGTGGGGGATGAGTTCTCCTCTGCTTGCTTGGAGGGCTTTGTGTCAGTCCAAGCTCTGCTGGGTCGTCCAGTGGGGGTAAGGGCAACCTTGTCCTTATGTCTGTACACAAGGACTGGATCGCCATCAAGATTGCTCCTGAGTTATCCTGTGGCCCGGGTACCAGCAGCGACGGGTGTGACGGTTGGGGAGTGGAATCCTCTGTCTCCACGGGAACCTCGTCGGTGCCACCGTCACTTACTTTGTCTGCCTCATCGGGATCCCTCCTGCGGGACCGGACTTCCTCGAACCTTTTGTCCAGGATCTTCACGACTTCAGCCAGCTCCTCTTCGGAGGCTGTATTCGTGTCCGTGATGGCCACCGGCCCCCCCCCCTCTTTTTCCACCGGGGTTCTCACAGGGGTCTTATCGATGGGTTGAAAAGAGGATTCCCTCCGCGGTGGCAAGGAAACTCTGGGCCCCGAGGTCGCCTCCACTGGGGTAGCCTCCACAGGCTTTGCCAGGGCCGCCACGACTCCCTCTATAGATGCCTTACCCGGGTGAATCAAGGCCTTCACGACTTTGGAAGTGCTAGAGGCCTTCACCTTGGGGGGAGGGTCGCCACCTCGGCTGTCTCTGTTGGGATCGACCGGGCTTCTCCCGAAGCTTACCCGGGCTCTCTGACTTCCTTTTCCCGAGCCAGAGCGTTGGCTCGTGGTTGATGGCATCAGTGAAAGTGCGCCCTGCCTGGCAGTCAAGGAGCCTGACTGTTCGGCACTCCCGGTGCCTGCGGACTCGCAGTGCTTAGTCTTTTGTTGGGCCCCCATTGCCGGAGCACCCTCAAAGAACTTAGAAGACCGCTCGGACCTCTTCTTCTTCTCACCAGCTGCTGGTCTCTTCACCTCCAGTGAGTTGGTGAGATGGATGTGCCGATCCTTCATGGTCCGTTCTGACTGTTCTTGCAAAACGCACAGTCCTTCTCCACGTGCGTTTAGTCTTCGTGAAGCCAGTAGAGGCATCTAGAATGCTCATCCTCCTTGAAGATATTCTGCAATCCATATCCTGGGCAGCTCCTGAACAGCTTGGATCCGGGCATCCTGCTCCCTTTGTCCTGGGCCATGTCCACTCGGGGTAGGCCTCAAAGATCTTCTGGAATCCTCCAAGAAGCGGAACTCGATGAAAACTTCGCCCTTGAGGGGCGTAGAAAATTACGAAACGGGTCCCGGTTGATCGGAAATAGAAACGGTGGAGCTTGAGGCTCGATTGACCAAAAAAATGAGATTAAACTCTTTGAAAAATCGCAAAACACAGTAAAAGCTCGAGAGCTATAGCACGAGGACTCCCAACACTTGAACGTGCGTTAAAAATCTGAAGATGGTTGCAAAATGAGGGACTTTGTTAGAAGGCATTCATTGGCTAGGGGCAGTATGACCCAGAGACCAGTGATTGGTTATTAGGAGAAAGACAGTTCAGAAACGAAACTGAAACTGATGTTTTCTTTACCGAGGATTCCCAGCCTGACGACGGGGAATATTCATGAGCATTTGAATCCATGCCAGACCCCATGCTAGAGAAAAAAGCAGCACAAAATGAGTTTAAAGTGCCAATAACATCATAGATTGTTGATACATGCATCATGATTTCTGTTGAACACATGCAGCATGAAAATATAATATAATTTACAGTGTGTGATGACAACCCAAAAGAACATACAGGAGTCGTTAGAGAGATTCAACACTTTCTTAGCTATGACACGTTGTGTGAGGAGAACGCGTTTCGGTCTAGGAGTATCAATCTAGAAACAACAATGGGAAGAAGTATTAGGTGTTAGGATATGGTAACACAATATGAATCAAAGCCCTGCCTATGGGAATGCGGACCTTCCCTAATATTCAATAACTAGCATGCATTCTCTTGGATATATGATGCAATACACTTCTTGAATCAAACTTACAATGCAAGGTGTATAGTGACCAGCAGGCTCTTTCAAACTCAGTCTAAGGATTATAGCCCCCATCTCATTTCTTTACCTAACCTACCAGCATTGCTCTAGGGTATGTTTCAAGTTGAGTTATTATCACCTCTAACCCATGGTCACCATCCTGTGCTTAAAATGAAATCTTTGAAATCTTGTTTTACACTTCTTACAGCGAGTATTCCATCCGTATTATGTTTTTTGTAAGATTTAGTTATTTTATCCCACTGGCCAGGGGTCATTGTACTGGGACACTGCCTGCTCTTTTCCCTCCCTCTCATACTCTGCATTTGATCTCCTCCTACTATCTATGTTGCAGACCACTGCAGGCCCTTTGTCCTTCTCTATGTCTGACACAAATGTCTGCGGTGTAACCCTCAGCAGTCTTTTGACATTCTCTCCTCCTCTGCTTCTGGTTTCTGCCAAGGCCTGAGATATAATTCCAATTGGCACAAAGCAGGGTGAGCCAGCCATTCAGGTGACTATGAATGTGGCCTTAAATCAAGCCACCTGACAGCCAGCTCCCCAGCCACCATTTTGCCCCATCCCCTTTTTTTATTTTAATCCCCACCTGCCCCAAACGTACCTTATTGCGGCTGCAGTGGCACTCACCGCAACAGCCGCACCTTCCTCTCTGCTCACAGCAGCTGCCATAAAAATGGAAGCCCCGTATGGAGCCCCGCTTCTCTTTCCATGGCAGCCATGGTTGGTCAAGGTTTTTCCTTCCTACAATGGAACGTTGCACACGTCTCATTGTAGGAAGGAAAAAACAATCAGGGTAATTCATAGAATTTCGCAGAAAAGTGTCGCAAGCGGCTGGCGCAGAGTGGCCGCGTGCGATTGTCTGCACCAGGCACGTGCGCTAAAACCGATTTCCGCGCACAGCGTATTCATGGATTTTAGGCTCCCAAACCAGCCGTGGCGCAGAGTATCGCAGCGCCCCTGCAGCAGCGCCAGTAACGGCCCCAAGAACGCCCTCGCGCAAGGAAAAGCCATCAAAATCGCTAAATCATCGCAAAGAGCTACGCTAACCCTGGACCAGTCTACAGGGCTGCCAAACAAGGAACGCAAAGCGGGTAACGTGCATATCAGGGGTACGCGTGAAGTTATACACGCGATTAGCCAGGGTACGTGTATTACAGGGGTACGCGTGAAGTTTTACACGCGATTAGCCAGGACACGTGTATCACAGGGGTACGCAGGAATTATCACACGCGATTTGGCTGGGTACGTGTATTACAGGGGTACACGGGAAGTTCTACACGCGATTCGGCTGGGTACGTGTATTACAGGGGTGCGTGGGAATTCTCACATGCGATTTGGCCAGGTACGTGTATTACAGGGGTGCGCGGGAATTATCACACGCGATTTGGCTTGGTACGTGTATTACAGGGGTGCGTGGGAAGTTCTACACGCGATTGGCCAGGGTACGTGTATTACAGGGGTACGTGGGAATTATCACACGCGATTTGGCTGGGTACGTGTATTACAGGGGTACACGGGAAGTTCTACACGCGATTCGGCTGGGTACGTGTATTACAGGGGTGCGCGGGAATTCTCACATGCGATTTGGCCAGGTACGTGTATTACAGGGGTGTGCGGGAATTATCACACGCAATTAGGCAGGGTGGGTCCTCACAGGTGTTCCCTGTACACCCTCCACGGCCCCTGCAGGCAGCCCACAAAACAGGGGACTACCCTGCACACCTGCTCATGTCCCCCTGCACCCCCACCCCCCAGCAGTGCAGGGGCAGCCTCCACCAGGCCCCCACCCATGTCTCCCAACACCCCCACCCCCCAGCAGTGCAGGGGCAGCCTCCACCAGGCCCCCACTCATGTCTCCCACCACCCCCACCCCCCAGCATCCAGGGGCACCCTCCACCAGGCCCCCACCCATGTCTCCCACCACCCCCAACCCCCAGCCACCAGGGGCATCCTCCACCAGGCCCCCACTCATGTCTCCCACCACCCCCACCCCCCAGCATCCAGGGGCACCCTCCACCAGGCCCCCACCCATGTCTCCCACCACCCCGACCCCCCAGCCACCAGGGGCACCCTCCACCAGGCCCCCACTCATGTCTCCCACCACCCCCACCCCCCAGCAGTGCAGGGGCAGCCTCCACCACGCCCCCACTCATGTCCCCTATCACCCCCACCCCCCCGCCACCAGGGGCACCCTCCACCAGGCCCCCATCCATGTCTCCCACCACCCCCACCCCCAGCAGTGCAGGGGCACCCTCCACCAGGCCCCCACCCATGTCCCCTATCACCCCCACCCCCCAGCAGTGCAGGGGCACCCTCCACCAGGCCCCCACCCATGTCTCCCACCACCCCCACCCCCCAGCCACCAGGGGCACCCTCCACCAGGCCCCCACTCATGTCTCCCACCACCCCCACCCCCCAGCATCCAGGGGCACCCTCCACCAGGCCCTCACCCATGTCTGCCACCACCCCCACCCCCCAGCCACCAGGGGCACCCTCCACCAGGCCCCAACTCATGTCCCCTATCACCCCAACCCCCCAGCCACCAGGGGCACCCTCCACCAGGCCCCCACTCATGTCTCCCACCACCCCCACCCCCCAGCAGTGCAGGGGCACCCTCCACCAGGCCCCCACCCATGTCCCCTATCACCCCCACCCCCCAGCAGTGCAGGGGCACCCTCCACCAGGCCCCTACCCATGTCTCCCACCACCCCCACCCCCCAGCCACCAGGGGCACCCTCCACCAGGCCCCCACTCATGTCTCCCACCACCACCACCCCCCAGCAGTGCAGGGGCACCCTCCACCAGGCCCCCACTCATGTCCCCTATCACCCCCACCCCCCAGCCACCAGGGTCACCCTCCACCAGGCCCCCACTCATCTCTCCCACCAGCCCCACCCCCCAGCAGTGCAGGGGCACCCTCCAGCAGGCCCCCACTCATGTCTCCCACCACCCCCACCCCCCAGCAGTGCAGGGGCAGCCTCCACCACGCCCCCACTCATGTCCCCTTTCACCCCCACCCCCCCGCCACCAGGGGCACCCTCCACCAGGCCCCCATCCATGTCTCCCACCACCCCCACCCCCCAGCAGTGCAGGGGCACCCTCCACCAGGCCCCCACCCATGTCCCCTATCACCCCCACCCCCCAGCAGTGCAGGGGTACCCTCCACCAGGCCCCCACTCATGTCCCCTATCACCCCCACCCCCCCGCCACCAGGGGGACCCTCCACCAGGCCCCCATCCATGTCTCCCACCACCCCCACCCCCCAGCAGTGCAGGGGCACCCTCCACCAGGCCCCCACTCATGTCTCCCACCACCCCCACCCCCCCAGTCACCAGGGGCACCCTCCACCAGGCCCCCACTCATGTCCCCTATCACCCCCACCCCCCCGCCACCAGGGGCACCCTCCACCAGGCCCCCATCCATGTCTCCCACCACCCCCACCCCCCAGCAGTGCAGGGGCAGCCTCCACCGCGCCCCCACTCATGTCCCCTATCACCCCCACCCCCCCGCCACCAGGGGCACCCTCCACCAGGCCCCCACTCATGTCCCCTATCACCCCCACCCCCCAGCCACCAGGGGCACCCTCCACCAGGCCCCCACTCATGTCTCCCACCACCACCACCCCCCAGCAGTGCAGGGGCAGCCTCCACCACGCCCCCACTCATGTCCCCTATCACCCCCACCCCCCCGCCACCAGAGGCACCCTCCACCAGGCCCCCATCCATGTCTCCCACCACCCCCACCCCCCAGCAGTGCAGGGGCAGCCTCCACCAGGCCCCCACCCATGTCTCCTACCACCCCCACCCCCCAGCGCTGTGGGGCACCTGCCAGCAGGCCCCCACCCATGTCCAACCCATGTCTCCCACCACCCCCACCCCCCAGCCACCAGGGGCATCCTCCACCAGGACACCAACTTCCCTGGCACTGAAGCTGGTGCCCCTCTGCATCCTTGGCCGGGGGTTGCCACTGGTGCCAGATGTTGTAGTGCCCGACATGGCAACCCCAGAGGCAGGAGTGGGTGGGCAACTGGGTCCTGGGCCTGGGCTGTGGGGCGACGGAAAAGCAGTCGGGAGCCTTTGGTTCCAGCAGGGGTGGTCACAGCAACAGCACCCCTGGCTGATGTGCAGGCAGCAAATGGCAGGGCACGTGGGCAGCAGGCAGTCAGGCAACAGCAGATGGCAGGTGGGAGCATGCTCAGGGCTCTGGGGGGCAGTAATTTGGCCTCCTGGGCAGGAGCGTGGTCTTTCGTGTGTGAACGCGTGGACAGCTTGATACGTAGTGAGTGATTATGCACGTGAAAATCCCACACGTCTGCGTGTAAATCGATGAAAGGCCCTTAGCGCGTAAACGCCTATGCGCGTCTATGAAGTCACGTGCACGCGTAGGAAAAAGTTGCGTGACACGTCCGAGTGTCAAAGCGTGTTATTGGTGGAAATAGCCCTACACGCAGAAGTGTCAAAGCGTGTAATTGGTGCAAATGGACCTACACGCAGAAGTGTCAAAGCGTGTAATTGGTGCAAATGGACCTACACGCAGAAGTGACAAAGCGTGTAATTGGTGGGAATGGGCCTAGCACGTACACGCCGCGTAAGTGACGCTGTACGTGTGGGCCTGCATATAAGGTACGTGTAGAACACCAATTCCTTGTACTGCTTTTCGGGGAGAGCGAGTGGGTGAATTCTGTACTTCTTGTTGTTTCACACGCGATTTACTTCACGGCGTTTCAAGTTCGTACTCCCTGTTACCTCTGACAGCTTTTTCTATTTTTTCTCTTGTACTGGTTTACCTGGGCCTGTTCCCTCAAACAGTGTTCCCTTCTACTGTTGTCCTGTCTCCTCAGACAGCGTACATATCTTCTTTTGGCGGAGGTGTTGCCAACCAAACGCGCTCATTTTTCACGCTCTTTTACCTGGCAGACGGTGAGTCACGCACGTATCTAACATCTGTGCTTGCCCCGTGTGTAGCCTACCCCTTCAGAGGTCATTCTAGGCTGCGTGTGATACGCATACGTTCATTCTTGTGTTACTGGGTGCCACAGCGTAGTGCAGGTTTTTCTTTCTGCACACGTGGTCTAGGAGGGGTTGCGTGCACGTCATCTCCCTTTTTTGGGCCTCCTGTGCGTTGCGTGACCCGTCATCTTTCCCCAGGGGTTACATTCAGCCTTGCTAGAGCACTAGGGTACAATTACCATCTGGTATCCAACCCCTTTGACCCCCAATTGCCCAGGACAATAGTCTACATCCACTCCCATACGCACATTAACATCAGTGCCATGGCTGGGAGGCGAGGATTCCGTAAGGGTGGAAAAGGTGGGAGAGCCACAAGTGGTGGCCGTGGTGGATCCGGTAGGGGACGTGGTCGTAACTTGCAGGGTGAGCCTGTCCCCCCATGTGTGGAGGACCAGTCACGGGCACCCATAGACCCCCCCTCCCCCCTCCCGTTGAGGCTGATGTGGCTGACACCATCCATGCTCAGCCCTTGTTGGACCAGCCCATTGTGGCACCAGACCTGGCTGACTCCATGGCTGACTTCCAGGTCAGCAGGGCTACGACACGTGCGCTCGTGCACGTTGATGCCATCATGCCACGTGGATCTGGGGCAGCAAGGTCATCTGCTGCACCAAGGAGGCAGGGTGGAGAGGCTGCAGGGGCAGCTGTGGCTCCATCCACCCCAGCCCTCACACACCCAGCCAGGACAGTGTCGGTCCTAGTCCATGCTGCTGACATTCCCCCTGACACCATCACACTAGAGCCAATGCCTGCACCAACTCCCATGCTGAGTGTGCAATCCCACACTCCTGATACAGAGTCCACCAGGGCTCCTGCCCCTAGTGTCCAGAGCGGCGCAGGACACTCAGGATCACCACCACCTTCCAAGCGGAAGAGGAAGAGTGCTCGTCCGGCACAGGCTGATGCCCCAGACACGGCTACACAGTCCGGCCCGTCCAGGAAGCCCAGCTTCACGGATGACGAACTGAATGCACTTGTCGAGTATGTGTCCGGACATGACAACGAGATGGTCATTGTTGCAGGATCCAAGACCACACCTGCACAATGCCAGGCACACTGGCAGACCGTTGCGGACATCGTAAGTGCCCTTGGAATCGTGAGGCGCACAGCCAATGATTGCTATAAGCGCTGGAATGACCTGTGGGTCTCCAGTAGTAGACATGGAACTCACTCCACATGAGTCAGTCGCTGGGACCTACGTCACGGAGGAACAGATCCAAGGCGTGGGAGATCTGGCTGATTACGAGGCATTGTCCGGTGAGTGCACATGCATGTGTGTGTCATCCATGTGCATGGTGTGTGTGTGAGGGCTTCTGTTTGTGTGCCAGGTGAGAGTGTGTGCGCCTGAGTCGTATGGGTCAGCCATGTGCATCATGCAATACTTCCTGCGCAGCTGCATTTGGCCATAGCAGTATCCCTTCTGCCAACAGTAGACATCTAGCCCAAATGCACGCCAGTTGCCCTTGAAGTGTCACCTTGCCACAACATAGTTGCTTATTTTTCACTGTTCATTCAGTCAGATTGTTTGCATTCCCCCACTTTTACTAGCCATGTCGCTGTCCACTAGTCACATGTCTGACATGGCTATGGTAAAGTGGAGTGACTTTGTTACCTGGATATCATTTGTACACACATGTCCCTGTGCAATTGGACCATTTCAGACTGGCAGCTCCAGGTGAAAAATCTGACCTGTTAGAATTAGAAAAGCAATTACATGCGGGAACTGGACTGAATGAATAGGTGCTGCCCTCCTCTCCATCTTCACTCAATAGCAATGGTACATGCCATCTGTGTGATGGCATGTGTGTTTCACCTGGCAATCACAGGCCAATGTGTGATGCCACTGCCAGGCAGCATGCAGAAAATGTGTTCATCTTCCATCTTGGTGTCATCAGTGTGTGCCATTTGCCTGCCCTTCATATGCAGTGAGGGTGCATGCATGGGAGGGTTTTAGTCATGTGGGACATGTGTCAATCAAGTACTGGTTCTCTTGCTTCTCAGCCCTCATTGTGTGCCATGGTGCTAATGCCTGTTTCTATTTCTTTGTTTTTATGTCTTTGCAGGGGAAGACGCATCTGATACTGCTGGGGTTGTGGAGATGGTGCAGACCCAGGAGGGGTCCGAGGGCCGACCAACCACCAGCGAGGGACGTGGTGTGGTGGTGGGGGAGAACCCACAAGTGCTGCAGGTCGTGCTCTCAAGGGGTGTCTCTGGCTGCACCTCCCCCGAGCTGTACTCAGGTGTTGATTCGGATGAGACCTACGTGCCGTCGCAGGTGAGTGTTCCAGGGAGGGATTCTGTTCTGTCTCACCCACCTGCACCAGGGTCAGAACCCTCCATGGGGATGTGGGTGGGGGTGATAGGGGACATGGGTGGGGGCCTGATGGAGGGTGCCCCTGCACTGCTGGGGGTGGGGGTGGTGGGAGACATGGATGGGGGCCTGGTGGAGGGTTCCCCTGGTGGCGGGGGGGGTGGGGGTGATAGGGGACATGAGTGGGGGCATGGTGGAGGCTGCCCCTGCACTGCTGGGGGGTGGGGGTGGTGGGAGACATGAGTGGGGGCCTGGTGGAGGGTGCCCCTGGTGGCTGGGGGGTCGGGGTGGTGGGAGACATGGGTGGGGGCCTGGTGGAGGGTGCCCCTGGATGCTGGGGGGTGGGGGTGGTGGGAGACATGAGTGGGGGCCTGGTGGAGGGTGCCCCTGGTGGCTGGGGGGTCGGGGTGGTGGGAGACATGGGTGGGGGCCTGGTGGAGGGTGCCCCTGGATGCTGGGGGTGGGGGTGGTGGGAGACATGGGTGGGGGCCTGGTGGAGGCTGCCCCTGCACTGCTGGGGGGTGGGGGTGGTGGAAGACATGAGTGGGGGCCTGGTGGAGGGTGCCCATGGTGGCAGGGGGGTGGGGGTGGTGGGAGACATGAGTGGGGGCCTGGTGGAGGCTGCCCCTGGTGACTGGGGGGGTGGGGGTGGTGGGAGACATGAGTGGGGGCCTGGTGGAGGGTGCCCCTGGTGGCGGGGGGGTGGGGGTGATAGGGGACATGAGTGGGGGCCTGGTGGAGGCTGCCCCTGCACTGCTGGGGGGTGGGGGTTGTGGGAGACATGAGTGGGGGCCTGGTGGAGGGTGCCCCTGGATGGTGGGGGGTGGGGGTGGTGGGAGACATGAGTGGGGGCCTGGTGGAGGCTGCCCCTGCACTGCTGGGGGGTGGGGGTGGTGGGAGACATGAGTGGGGGCCTGGTGGAGGGTGCCCATGGTGGCAGGGGGGTGGGGGTGGTGGGAGACATGAGTGGGGGCCTGGTGGAGGCTGCCCCTGGTGACTGGGGGGGTGGGGGTGGTGGGAGACATGAACAGGTGTGCAGGGTAGTCTCCTGTTTTGTGGTCTGCCTGCAGGGGCCGTCGAGGGTGTACAGGGAACACCTGTGAGGACCCACCCAGCCTAATCGCGTGTGTAACTTCCCACGCACCCCTGTAATACACGTACCAAGCCAAATTGCGTGTAATAATTCCCGCGCACCCCTGAAATACACGCGCCCAGGCTATTCGCGTGTGGAAATTCCCGCGCACCCCTGAAATACACGTACCCTGCTGTAATCGCTTGTGGGACTTCCCGCGCACCCCTGAAATACACGCGCCCAGGCTTTTCGCGTGTGGAAATTCCCGCGCACCCCTGAAATACACGTACCCTGCTGTAATCGCGTGTGGAACTTCCCGCGCACCCCTGAAATACACGCGCCCAGACTATTCACGTGTGGAACTTCCCGCGCACCCCTGAATTACACGCGCCCAGGCTATTCACGTGTGGAACTTCCCGCGCACCCCTGAAATACACGCGCCCAGGCTATTCGCGTGTGGAACTTCCCGCGCACCCCTGAAATACACGTACCCTGCTGTAATCGCGTGTGGGACTTCCCGCGCACCCCTGAAATACATGTACCCTGATGGAATGGCGTGTGGAACTTCCCGCGCACCCCTGAAATACACCTACCCTGATGGAATCGCGTGTGGAACATCCCACGCACCCCTGAAATCCACGTACCCGGCCAAATCACGTGTGAGACTTCACGCGCACCCCGGTATACACGCACACGTATTTTTTGTCAGCGTGTCCGTGTTTGTGTGTACCCCTTTGCACGTCATTTGTCCTGGAGGGCCACAGTATAGGACATTCATCATGGCAGTATATGGGTGCTATTTGTTGGCGCACCTTTTGGCGCACATTTCTTACAGCCGCAGAGACGCTACCGCCTGCTTTCTTGTGGCGGTCGTGTTTGTGCCTGTGCGCTGGTTTGAGCGTGCGCTTTTTTGCCCTATTCTATTCCATGAATACGTGTTGTAGGCGAGCGTGTGGGCGTTCCGCGCACTTGTGCCCTGTACTTCCCCCGTGACGCCCACGTTTTTGCAAGTTGTTCCCCATTCCGAGTGTTAGGCCCGTGTTCTGCCTACTTTTGTTGCGTGCGCCGCGCTATGTGCGAATTTCGCTGTGGCCTGTGCGATTTTCGCTGTGACCTGGCGCACGCTGTTAGATGGCCTGTGCGCCAACGTGCGCGGCGCACTTTTTATCGCACATCCGCTGGTTTTCTCGCGCACGGACTTCCATGAATCGACGTACGCTGCTTTTGGTGCGATTTTCGCACTTGCACTGCGATTTTCGCTATTCCACTGCCATTCGCACGTTTTTGCCCACTTGCGCCGCGCTAATTATTCCATGAATCGGCCTGAATGTGTTTAGCCCCCCGGGTTGCCCCTTTGGTAACCTGGGGTGCTAATGGCCTAAACTCCCGATCTGCACGCCGGATCGGGTGTTAATGCCACAGTAGGTGTGTGGGTGCCTTCCCCTCTTCTGTTTCAGTACTCTGCTGGAAACAATCATGGGTGTCCAGGTATAATCACACGGCGAGTAGCAAGTATTAGAAGAAAGCTGGAATGCCCAGCTTTAGTTGCAGAGAAATCAATACCTTCAGATTAAGTTGAAAATGGTGATAAAAGCTATGACAACGCCAAGAGCAACCTTTCACCAACATTGCCCTTTTCAGGCATAGATGCCAGTGACATTCAATCAGCCCCTGTGGACTGTGACCATTTTTAGTGATGATGATAGTACTGCTGTAATCCATAGACAGGTGGGTGCACGTACCACTGAGCAATACGATCACACCACATAACAAACAGTGCCTGTTGTATACATCAGTACCAAATTATGTTGCCTGAGAAAAATAAATCAAGCCACTTTAGGACAATTAGTGCAAATGAACTGGATGCACCCTAGCTGCAACAGAGAACAAAATAAAATCCCTCAGGATCTGGGATTCTGCTATGCCTAATGAACCTGCCTGCACACCACCCTGAACATAGAAAGCTCTGACACTTCACCAGCCTGTGTTATTTACCGCCACTGGAAAGAACATAAATCACTTAAACCAATTGCCATCTTCACATCCTGTGAGAAAGCTGTATTTCGCGGTAAGCCAGGCACACAATATGGCCCCTGGCGACTGTGAAATCAACTGTAAGACAATTTTTTATGTGTATCACTTAATGAGCCAGACACCCCTATCATCAGCACGCTTTCACATCCACTTGAATTAGCCAGTATCAAGAAAGTTTTCACCAAGTCTGCAAAGTATACAGAAATGTGGAAGCCCCTCAACTGTGAATGAACAGGGGCAAATAATCTGTTCTAAGGTCCTAGGTTTCCACTCAGAAGGGTCTACAATCATGTTTTAGGCCACTATACCTTTCACAGAGAAATAATACGAATTTGCATATTTCCCTATTGTGGTTATTGTGATATTTATTGAGCACAGGCTTAGCTTCGAGAAGCAATTGAGCACTTTACAGAGGTACACTACAATACAGATACACAACGAGCGCTTTAGAGAGGTATTACAACAGTAAAGATGCATAATGGAGTGCTTTTCATAGGCAAAAACAGAACAGATATGCAGAGAGGGGTAGGATACAGAGGGGCACAGAGGAGGGGTACAGCTGTATAGGGTCACAGGGAGGAGAGGGGCAGTCAGGATCTACCGAGTCAGGTGGTGCAGGGGTAACATGATGGCCTAGCTTTTGAGGAGGAGAGACTCCCTGAAGAGGTGGGTCTTGAGTTATTTTCTGAATTGTAGAAGAGTGCGGGAGAGTCTGATGCTGACGGGAGGAGGTTGCATAGGCTTGGGGCGTAAGTAGAGAAGGATTGTTTTCTGGTCCTTTCCTTTTTGCAGCAGCGTATTTCAAGTCTGCATGTGTCCTGGCTTCTGGTGGTGCACTGTCCACTGGAGATGCTGAGTTTCTCCACGAGGTAGATGGGTGACTTGAGGGCAACTGCATTATAGATGATGCAGCAAGACTTGAAGGTGATTCTTGCATGCAGTGGGAGCCAGTGAAGGTCAATGACGGCCGGGGTGATGCGGTCATATCGGCATAGACTCTTGATGAGGTGTGGGGCTGTGTGTAGGACACTTCTCATGGGGAGAAGGGAGGACAACTGTAGGCCTTCAAGGAGGGCATTGCCAAATCCAGCTGGGATAGGTGCAGTGTTTGTACCGTGGATCTAAAGCTGTCCAGAAATCACTTATCAATGTGTTCGGTAGCCTATTCTGTAATCATGCTGGAAGATGTTCAAAACACCACGCAATATATGTTCCCCTGCTCGAAGTCCAGTCAGTAGATGGAAATAGGAAAGCCTCCCTTTCCTTGCTCCTTTCCTGAATGTATAGAATCACTGTTAGGAGGGAGGCCAGGGAAACCCTCCTGGGAAGACAACCTGTGCACCAGGCCGCAGTACTGTGCTGTGTTGGTAATTTCAGTAGAAGCGATATAGAGATTTGGAGAAATACAAAGGTTTGTATGGCTGCTGGAGTCTCTTGAATGTAGGCAAATGGATGGGAAGTGATGGCTACACAGGATGTAACAAGGTTGTTTATGCTGGAAAGGGTAAAAGGAGAGTCAACAAGCGGTGCTACTAGCTGACTGCTACGGGAGCATTGGAAACGTACGCCCTGGGAGAAACGAGGGGTAGATCCTGCAGAACATGCAGTAAAACGTGAGGGTTCTCAGAACACGAAGAAGGGCAGAAAGAGTTAGCTCCGGAGAGGAAGTGAACACTGATGGGGTTCAGTGCTGGTTGTATCCAAAAAAAGAGGAATGACTTGTGCTTCACAGGAATTGATGAACGTGTGACTTAAGGATACAGAAGAAATGATCCAGGAGTGTCGGAAAGGTGAAAATGGTATTAAGAAGAAAAGGAAAGAAAAAGCAAAGGTAGACAAAGGAAGACAGGACGGGAAGGAGCAGAGTTTGAAACAAGGGATAAGCAGTCACAGCTGGCTATATTTACATGGAAGCGCATAACTAGAAAGTAGCAAAGTGCCGAGCTGCAGTCTGCAGTCCGTATATAACTGGAAGAAGAACCAATTAGTCATGATTCAGTTAGCTGCCATCTTAAAATTCACTAGAACACTGAAGTTGGTTTAGCACAGTGAAACCATTTGGATCCATTTTGGGAAGGGTGTATGCACGTCTAATGTGCATTCTTTTCCATCTGCACCACAAGGACCATGAAGGGGAGCAGGATATGAAACCGGAGGCAGGAAGGGCTTGATTTTCCACAGAAGGGAGAGCTGATACCAAGCTGTCTGAGTCTTCTTAGCTATGCATGACTTGAAGGGGAGTTGTTTGTCGATTTGGAACCCAAAGAACATGGCGCAGGAGGTGAGCTCAGGTGAGAGGCTTTCAGGGTTCATAGTGGATATCCAGGTCTGTATGTCGGGATGTTCGGTGTTGTTGGTGAGGAGTAGGAATTTAGTCTTGGATGGGTTGAGCTTCAAGTATGCACTGAACATCCAAAACTGGATCAGCGAGAGGCAGGATGTGAGCCTGTGGATTTCATTCATGGAATCAATCTTGAGGTATAGGTGTGTATTGTCAGTGTATAGGTGCATGTGAATGTTGTGTGTGGGTAGGAGGGCTCCCAGTGGCTCACGGCCCTGCTCTCCCCCACAAGGATTGTCCTGCTCCAAAATGCAGGCAATTTTTCTATAAACAGGAGTACCAAGATCAACCCTAGACACGTGTTTCAGCCTTGTTGGGTATCATTTGTGAGGTAACACAGTGCCTCTCTAAGCATAGTGAGCAAGGAGTCTACATCTGGAGCACCATTATCGTCCTAGGATTAAACTCCCAGTTTTTTAAAATACACAGAAATGTGGTAGCCCCACACTATGGAATGAACACATATGAATAATCTACTTTATAGGTAGGATCCCACCCCGTGTATCGTGCCCCAAAGTGTCTTAGACAGGCTGTGTTCCCTTAATGAACCTACTGCTACTAGATGGCTTCTCAATCATAAAGAACTACAAACTCCCATGAACAGCGACAGTCACCATGAAAGAGTCAGAGCAATTGCGCGAATCGTGTGTGTTTTGTGTCTACATGGGCTTCCATTTCTGCCTTCACCATGCACACTAAGCATACACATACTTTGGCAAACTATATCGTCTTTATCCACTGGAAAATGTCACAATTGTGGATATGCTGATTTAATTATCCACTAAGTATACCTTAACATCTAATAAACTTTACAAATTGAGTTAGGCGTGATTTCATTTACTGCATAGCTGTATTTTTTAATGAACCTCATGCTCATGCAGGCGTGACATTATTTTTAGCCACATACAAAATTGGTGCAAAATTTCACTTAGGTCTTTAACTTGGCCGCCGGGCCGTTACCACCCATTCCAACCCTTGGAACCAGTCCTTACCGCCACATTTGGCGATGGCCAAAACCTGCCAACAGAAAGCATGGCTCAACAGAACAGTTTAGCATTCATATTTACATATTCATAGTATCTAATTTTATATTTATAGAAAAGTGAACATGCACATTTTCCGTACAGACATAGTGAGGCATTGGCATGCATGTATCTATCACAACTGAGCAATAGGAAAAAATACAAGATGTGTTGACGAATCCTATAATCCATCCCTGAGAATAGTTTCCCAGCACAAAAGTGCGGAAGCAGAACCCTGAATTAATTCGTGTGCTGTAAATGCGGAGCCCAATTTCTTTGAATTTAGTGCCTCCTACAAATGTAGCTCCAGTGTTTAAATAGTAGTAGCTTACTTCCAAAGGACATCTAAAATTGCTTTACAATTAAAGTATTATAAAAAGCTCACATGTAGCCACTTGTCTGATAGATGTCATGGCAACTGTTATAAGTGCCTGGACAAGGGAGGAAAGCGTCTGAAGTGGATGAAGTGGGGGAGAAACAATATTATTATTTTCCAAATATATATCAGAAAGCGCAGGGCCTCGGGAGAAAACTGCTTTACCCAAGGTTACCCTGAAAGGCAGAATTAAAACCGGCAAGGAAATTGTCCAGTGCTCACATTATAATAGGAACCTGACAGGTGCTAGAGGTTGAAAGGATGCTGAAACTGAACAAAAATATAAATAGAGCGGAACAGCAGTGTGCGGATAAAGGTGAAATTTAGAAGGTTGCGGTATGATTGTGTTTCCTTTGAGTTGGAAATCCAGCGAAATTCCCTCTATAGAGAAACTGTCCCTCTTGAGTTTATGAATGTAGTCGCATTTTTAGATTCATTGACGTATCTACTAATCCAAGGTCTGAATAAATACAAAGGATTCCACTAGATTTTAAAATAACAATTAGCTGGCCTGCATTTTCTCTTAAGGATGCAATTCCTCCCATGTGTGTCCTCCTAAGGTTCACAGGGCATGCTGGTAAGCAGTGCAGCATGACCTTAAACTGTACACTGTACACGTGTCCCCCTGCAATGCCATTCTTTTCTGTTTGCATTATTTTGTTGGGTACATAAATACTGCCTTACTTCATATACTGATTGTTGAAAGGGCCGTTTCAACCACATACTACCTTTGCAAAATGGGTTTGGTTGGATCAAAATGGATGCTCTAATGACATTGTCAGATGTATATTTCTAATTTACCATTCTATGTTTTTCAAAGCTTTCAAGGAGGACAGCAATACGAGTCATCTGACACTATTTTGAAGAGGCGGGAAGAACCTCAAAGTGGTTGTGAGTAGCTGATGTGTGGCTTTCAGTGCAGAGGCATGATGGGGGACGTAAGGCACTGCATCACAACGGAAAGGATGCAAGTGGTGTGCGTGTATACTGAACAAGCATGATATCTTCTTGTCTTCGTTGTTGGAGTAGAGAGGTCAACGATTACAAGGCAAGGGCTGGCACAAGCCTGAACTCTTGCTGAAGCTTCTCATTATCTACCCATGCTCACTACTACGCATGGTCAGTGGCGGCAAGTGAAATGTTCAATTGGAGGGGTTTACATGCCTCCTCTGAATATGCATGAGCGACCGAGCGTAGCAAGGGAGACCAAATCAAGCAAGGGGAGTGTTGGGGGTTCTCTCCATGAGAACATTTTAAAAATGTTGGGTTAAAATGATGCATTTTCAGCGCACCTTCTGTGAAAAATTGGGTACAAAGGCAGTGTTTAATTGTTTGTGTAGGGTAATACATGAAAGAATCCAATAGATGCAAGTCATTCACATTAACAAGGAGTATTTTCCAGCCCATCTAATGCTTTCGGTGGTCGTATATATCCATTGATGGGCCCACTATGTGCCAGAGTAAGCATATAATTCAATCTGATGACAAACTCACCAGAATGCAACCATTCTGCCAATAAGAAATTATTTTATCTACAGTAATACTTCCAATTACCCCAACAATAGTTAGTGTTATAAGCAAGGGATTTTGGAAAATTAGACTGAAGAGCTTCAAAGACTTAAGTAGAAGTTACAATCTTCTATACCTTGCATCAGACCTGCAGAGTACTAGCCCACAACTACTGAATGCAACTCAAACACTTTAATCAGCCTAAGGCCTTAGATTAGAAGGCTTTTATCCTACACATTTTCTGTTAACAGCTAAACACTCAAAACAACAAGCTTTAATCTACTTTTCTTAAGCTTCTCCCGCTGGGTGGGGGCAGGAGAGGAATGGGAGAAGCCCTGGCGAAACGTTTTGCACTCTTTAAAACGTGCAATTGTACACAGGCTTGATAAGAAAAAGGACTCAAACCTTTATGATAGTGGCTACAACTCTAATCCTATTTGGCCAGATTACCTGTGATAATCACTCAAAGACTACTCTCTATTAACCCCTTAAGTGCCAATGACAAGTATGCTCGTCCTTTTTGCACAGGCTAGTTATTGGCACTCTTTACCTAGCATTTGGTGCCTGAGCCGGAATAGGTGGCACTAAATTAAGCCTCCTAATTAGTGCAGAATTAAACCAGCCTCAGGCTTTACTAGGGGATGATGAAATGCACAATGTGATTGTAGCAGCCCATGCCTTTGTATACATTTGGTATTGTAATACCCGTTATAATTGGCGGGTTTGGAAATTGACCCGTTCCATTAATAATTAGAGCCCCTAATTTAGCTTTTTCTCTCATAAATAACATACACTTTTGACTTTTACCTCCTGTCACTTTTTCTTCTCGTAGTCTCTTCAGGAGTTGAAGCAGGCACATGAACAGGATGAACTGTTTATCTGGCAATTGCCAGTAACCTTGCACATGTGGGAACCCCAGTAGACTTGACAATCTTCTCCCTCCACCTTGCACGGGTATCCTCTATTCTGGGCACAGTTAACTGTATTAAAACCTCGATGAATATACAACCGGCATCAATATCTCACTATCAAACCCAATTGTTTGGCTGATCTGTATTCATTACTGCCGTTCTTCTGCTTTCTCTACCTGTGGTGGTAGCAGCATTTTCTGCACTTCTAACAGCTGGGGTGCTTGACCCTTGTACTTTAACTGCATCTCTTTTGATTTTCTGAACACCCTGAAGTATATATCTTAATCTCACATAGTGCCACCTATTCTGCAAAAAAAAAAAGCCTTTTGGATATATAGGAATGGTATAAGCTTTAAAATCAATTGGCTTACCCAGCTTAATTGTATGAGCATACCATACGTTCACAGATGCACTCGCTTATTTTGCTTCTTTTACAATAATTATTGCTTTCCCAACCAGGGAAGCAGTATTTACTTGATTAACTACCATCCCTGGAGGTGCAATTAAATGAGATGCTGCAATGTTATGAGCCTTAAGTTTTATTTTTCTATTTACTGTCAGAGGGTTTACCGTAATTGTTTTAGCTAACTCTTCACTAGACACTGCTTCATGATACATATTACGTGGTTGCTCATTTTCTATGTTTTATCAATAGGTGCCGTATTTGCTATTATGGGAGGGTTTGTTCATTGATTTTCCCTATTTCCCGGGTATACCCTTCATTCAACCTGCCCAAAAATTCTCTTTGGGGTGATATTTTTTGGTGTTAACGTTTTTTCCACACCACTTTTTAGGTGTGGTGGGCATGCCACAGAGATATTCAGATCATCCAGATGTATATACACCATGACACCACCAGGCCCGGATCCCTTCAAATTCGCCAAAATCTCCATCCTGGAAACAGAAAGGATTATCGCCTCCCTCAAACCATCCAACTGTAAAGGTGATAGCTGCCCATCCCAGCTAATTAAGGATGCTGCCAGGGACTTAGCGCCCTTCATAACAAAATTGATTAACGCATCCTTCTCCTCCAACACCATCCCAAGAAATCTAAAAGAGTCTTGGGTTCTGCCTGTCCTCAAGAAGCAAACCCTAGACCCCGCTATCCCCACCAACTACAGCCCTATCACCACAGTACCGTTTCTACTGAAGATAATAGACAGAGTAGCATACCTACAAATTCAGCAATATCTTGAAACCAACCAACTCCTAGGTGCCCGCCAATCGTGATTTCGACCTCAAGAAGCAAACCCTAGACCCCGCTATCCCCACCAACTAGAGGCCTATCACCACAGTACCGTTCCTACTGAAGATAATAGACAGAGTAGCATACCTACAAATTCAGCAATATCTTGAAACCAACCAACTCCTAGGTGCCCGCTAATGTTGATTCAGACCGCAGCACGGTGCAGAGACAGCCTTAATTGATCTTAAAACACAGATTGACGAGCTCAATGACAAGGGAAACACCGCTATGCAACTCCTCCTTGATCTGACTGCAGCCTTTGACCTGGTGGATCACACGCTCCTTTCCGAACACCTGGCTTTGGCTGCCCACTTTCAAATGAGGCCATAGCCTGGATCCAATCATTCCTGGACAACCGCACAATGAGAGTCTTCTTCACATTGGCATCAGCAGACCCCATTAAAATAACTTGCGCAATGCTGTTAATAGCCCAGAGATGGAAGGGCCCAGAGGTCCCTATGATTCAAGACTGGTTCTGAAAGATGTGGGAGATAGTGGCCTTGGAATGGGCGACTTACGCCATGGACAATAAGATCCAGCGCTTTGCGACAGATTGGGGGGAATTATTGAACGTTCTCAAAGACGATTTTAAGTTGATGTGGTGCCCACAGCGATTGAGACTGTTGGATTTGCACTCACTTTAGAATGTTTACCCCGGTGGGCAGAGGTTGAAGGGGTCAAGTTCGTTGCCGGTGGGGAAGGGATGGGGGTGGGGGAGGGGGGAAGGGAATGTTTACTTGTTATCCTGTGAAAATCAATAAAAAGAGTTTTCAAAATAATAATAACTTGCGGTGTACCCCAAGGTTCTTGTGTCTCGCCAACTCTGTACAACATCTTTACCAAGCCCCCATTTGACAAATTGGACAGACTGGGTGTCACATACACTAATTATGCTGATGACACTCAGATCCTCATACCCATTTGGGGCAATTTCGACTCTGATATGGACTTGGTAAACAAAATACATCTCATCACCACCTTTCCTTCCCACTTTTTAAACTTGTGAAGTGCCATTTTGCTCGGTTTTCACCTCAGTATTATACATGCTAATGTACTGCCTTACCTAAATTTTTCACAATCTTATTGGGAAGTGTTACTAGGGTGACTAAGAGTACATTCCTGTATAACTTGTTCTTTCCCTCCCTTGTGAGAAATTGATAGAGTGCCATTGTGTTTGGTTTTCACTTTGCCATTTTGCTCAGCTTTCACTCTTGCTCAAACTTGTCTACAATTTAGCTAGGGAGTTGTGTATACTTTTCTTGACTGGTTTTAACTTCCTTTTATAACTGTGATGTATGTGCTGAACTAGAAGTGTGTAAAATAAATATATATATATTCTTTTCAATACAAAGTTTTGCTCAGTGTTTCCTTGTGCCATAGTACTGAAGCCCTACTGTGTAAACCCTGAATACTGCTTATCTCCCTATTGAGATAGGTCTGACTGCTTAGCCACAGCTATCAACTGAATCTTTGTGGTACAGACTGATACCAAAGGGGATTTTATTGCTCATACCTGTAGTCTTAATCTTCTATAGTGCTCCCTAAGGGAACTGCACAGGATTCTGCCTAACACTCGGTTCCGCCGCCAACCTAAAACTCAACTCCAACTACTCGGCATTTAATATTGATGGCAATATTATTACAGTAGCTAAAACAGTGAAAACACTAGGTTTTTACCATGACTCAGCCTTGACACTAAAGAAACAAGTGAACTCATTAGCATCCTCTACCGCCAACACGTGCAAGCTTATCAGGGCAAGTAGAACTTTTTTCAGCCAAGCCAGCTGTATCATTATTGCTAATGCCCTAATACTCTCCAAACTTGACGATTGCAATGCCTTGTATTTGGGAGCTAATAAATACATCACCCACAAACTTCAAACACTGCAAAACACTTTCAAATGTCTAAACAACGCACCCCCCCCTACCTGGCAGCTAGAATAGTAAGAAAAACCTCAACCCGACCCACCAGAAATGTCAACTCCTACTGCCTACAGGTACCTACATTTTGTCAGGCGGCAGCAGCTTCTCAGTCAAGGCAGCCCAATACTGGAATGCTCTCCCACTTAACATCAGAACAGACCAATCTTACTATAGCTTTAGGCGGAATGCTCTCACATGGCTACGCTCTAACGACCCCCAAGATTAACTATGCCTCTATTACACCAACAGATCCTACTCAATCCGACTGTATATATGTATATTCTTTTTATCCTCACTTAACAGTTAAAGCCAATGGACACCAATGATAATTAAGCTACGAATTTACAAACTATGATAACCTACGTTTTGACTCATACATTCTCCCAACTAAAGATCTAAGCCCAGGTCAATTGTGTCTCTGTAGACTGCAGTGTTTAGCCAATTCACTGAACTCTCCAAATAGTTTCACCCACTGACTCGTATTCATGGTCATTTCACTCTTTCTGGCAATGCTGGTCTAAGGGCCACAGGGAGTGGCTCAGAGTTCGAGCTGGGGTTCGATGGTTTTGATGTAGCTATGCCATTGGCAATCATGACACAGTGGTCTAACTCCAAACATAGTTTTTCCTTGGCCTTTATGCCTAATTAAAAAAAATAATGTGTTGTTTGACCCCAACAGAGCATAATGTTCTATGTACATTGACCCACATTCTCTTCTGGCAGCTTATAATAATCTAAAATCCACAACGATGGACTGGTGTAAATGATAAAGAATCCTGGTGAAACTTGTGAAACTATATCTGTCACTACTATGCCAACTGTTCCCACTCCACAACAGCATGCAGAGCAGGCTGAGTCTCCTCAACCAGGGATGGTATGTCTACAACTGCCTACATAGCCTGAATTTCTGAATTTGTAAATGTATTTGTGACATGCCAACGAACAATTAACAGAGCAGCCATTTCTTGAGGGCCTTGCAAATGCCCAAGTGCGTGCCCAATTTATGAATAGAAACTGGTCCTTCATTCCAGCGTTGAGCAGCATATACAGAAAATCTGTGATTGCCCCTATAATTAAATTTAGATTGCTGCATTACTAGCAAGCACGTATTCTATTAGCACAAAGCACACTATGAGGACACTGCTAACTGTCCACGTTTTCAAGCGCAAAACCATGCAGACACTTAAAAACCAAACAGACGATCTTGAAGGTATTTCTGATTTTTAGTGGTAGCGAGTATAATGTTTGACACGATGCTGTTACTGAATCAGAAATAGAGAAATACAACATCAAACAAACTGATGTATGCCTAGAGATGGATGCCTAGAGATACCTAAATTGATATTCTGCCAGAAAAGATAGTGGCAGGAAAAGTTCTGCATGATTCAAAGTTTATTTTTTTTAGGTCTAGCAGATTAGCTTCTGTTTTGTTAGGGATGATTTGAAGGCCGTTAACAAGCCTCCAGATTCTACTTCCTCCAATCAAATGATCACATTAAATAGGTCAGGGCCTAGCATATTAGTTTTGAAAGACACCTACATTTGTATCAATAGGAATGGAACCTAAGACCCCACTTAACAAAAATTTCAAATAATGGTCTAATATAGATGTTAAAAAGTAGTTGTGATAGTGGAGAACCCTCAGGGACCCGCTACAATACACTCCACATTAGAAGAAAGAAAAGGTCCAAACATTTGCATTCATCCATTTGAAAATGGATAGAATCATATCAAAGTAACATCAGTCATAACCACTTGGTTCAATAACTATGAGAGGATCAACTCATGATCAAATGTATCAAATGCCATAGACAAATCCAGCATTACCAATTTAGTGAGAAATATGCTGTCTGTGTTAGCCAAGTTGTCATCCCACACTTTGATTAATGCCATTTCAGTCCCATCCGTAGTTCAAATTATTGATTGACAGTCACGCAATAGGAGGTTTGCTTCAACAATTTGTTGAAGTTGAGCTGCAAACGTGTATGTTGGACATCTACAGAAGACAAGCAACTTGTTGAAGGTTGCTAATGTGACTGAAGCACACTCTCACTCGCAGAGACGGATCAAGGTTCTTCATTGTGCTTTTCTAGCACAGCTCTTGGGTTGTCCCTCTCTCTTTCTTTCTCATCTAAATGCACCAAACCTTAGTCTTGGTGAAATCATTTCTTACCTTTGATAAACAAATGGGAATCATTCCAAGATATCTAAGATGCTTCCCCAATTCAAAACTGAGACAGGAATCTTGTTTCCACCGGAGAAGTTCTAACATCTCGTGATAAGGTTAATACAAGTGGGATAGGATGCTCCTTGTGCAAAGAAAACATAGTCCAGTCTCTTAAGCATATCCTGCTGAATTGCAGTGGCACATGGGAGGTGAGGAGACAACAGTCCTGGCAGTAGATAGAGAAGATATGCTGCACTCTGAGATTTCTTGGTACAGATTGATTGCAAGTGAAGATACCGCTCTAACTATCTAACTGATCTGGGTACTCCAAGTTCTGGGCATTATTGATAAGGTTTGACTACAAATAGTCATACCCATAGATGATCATATGATTGATTTGTTTTAATAGGAGACCTTGTGAAGGATTATAAGTGTAGTGCAAGGTATTCCTGGTATATGTTTTTACCTACAAATTGAGGTAAATTTGGAGAATTTTGTTTTGTGCATATATTGTGTTATGTCATGTATTTGTATGCATGTTTTGTACTTTTGTGAAAAGCCATGATTTGGCTGAGACAGAAATATATAAAATAAAAAATGCACCGGTTCTTCCCTAACCCAGGTGCCCCTACTCCCTGAGTTAGTATATACTACGGTATTCACCCTGCTGTCTAAGCTCTGCCTTTGCTATGAAGGAATGCCTCATCTGGCTAAAGTACCCCAATGATCTCCTAGACTTGTCTGAAACTCTTAAAGAGGTTAGTTCTAAGGGAATTTGTAGGGCAGTGACTTACAAATGTTGATGCTCTGTTCTGGATTCTTCCGATCCTGTCCTGATGTCCCTGTCCTGTGTCTCTCTATCTCTCGCCTTTATCTCCTCCTACTCTCCTCTCCATGACTCCACCCCTGTATCTCTCCTCCTTCTTCCTACTTCTCCCTCCTCTGATCTCCAATCTCTCTCTTGCCTGCCTCCACCCTTCAATGTCATTACTCCCTCTTCCACACTACTTCTCCCTCCTTCACACTACTTCTACCTCCTCCATATTACTACCCCCCTCTTCAAAACTACTACTCCCTCCTGCACACCACTACTACCACTTCTCAGACCTTCTGCTCAATCACAATCTTTTAACTCTCACAACCTCTTTCGCTCACTCCCTACACTCCCTGTAGCACCTTCACTCACTGACCATGTACGCCCGCTCAATTTGTTGACAATTCGTCTCCACGCTTCAATACACCGTACTTCCTCCTGCTGGGTTTTTGATATACAACCTCCTCTGACCTCACCCAAACAACCTAATAATTCCTGCTTTTGTTTTGCCATTCTCATCCTTTTGCTCCTTCTCCCATCGGATTACTGGTCCTAAACAATCAGGCCCTGAAGTGTTACAATTGTGGAAGGTTAAAAATAGCATGTTAAGCCCTGCTGCTTTTCTCTGCACAGAACACCCATGAGGTAACAATGGTGTCCCACAATGCAGAGTCTCTGAGCTCATGTTATGGGGCCGGGCTATGATTCCCCACCCAAGCATTGTGCAAGTGCATGGAACAAGTGATGCTCCATTACCAGTATTTGGTGGCCTCGGTAGGTGGCAGTGTTTCAGCTGCAACACACACCGGTGCTCTGGAGCAGTACACAAGCACCTTGGCAAGGCACCTAAGATCGATGTTACTTCTTTTTCTGACACTCTCTCTCAATGTGGGCTCCATGACTCAGATGGGTGCGGCAGGTCACCGGTTAACTGATCGGTTTTTGTCCAGCGGGTGGTTCTTCGGCGCTGTTGCTTCCTCATGTGTGGGTCTAGAAAGGAAAGAGATAACATGGACACAAATATTTTTTTTCCTCCAAATTCCTTTTATTATACATTTCAAAGATATAACATGAACCTCGGGCTCACCCAGACAATTCAATTACAATTTAGCCTCATCAGGAGTTGGTGGGTATTCCAGCGGTAAATCGACTGGAATAGCACCTAAAGACAATGACCGTTACTGCAACTTGGTGCAGCGCTATTAGCGCTGGATCACAAGTTGCAGTGGCAGTGTAAGTCCCCATTTATTTTGAGCCCATCGGGCTCAAGGGGGCTTTTTCGGTGCAATTACTGCGGCAGGGATTTGAGCTGTGGTAATTGCACCAGAAATGGGCAGAATGTTGGCGCATTCACCTCCAGCTACTAGCTGGAGGTGAATCCTCTGACATTCCCCCAAACTTGGGATTGGGCGGTCCGGTAATGCAGCAATAATAGCGTTACAAGCACATTTTGACAGTACCTCCCATCTCCTAATGAGGACCAAAGACGTTTACAGCTTATGTGCATTTATTTGGTTAATTAACATCCCTGTTCTCAATGGGCAAGCTCCTGTCCTTAGTCCTAATACGTTACCTATTACTAATAAACCCCCCTCACCCACCTCTCTCCCCCTTGAGGTTTCACTTTGCACCCACGTAATCTTGAGTCATGCACCTGAGCCAGTATTGTCTTCTTTGCCCTATATCAGGTAAAAATCCAGCTCCATCTGTCAGCATTCAAACCCATTCAGGCATATATTTAGATGTAAACGGTAGTCCCTCCTGTTGAATGCCCCCACTTGTCTCATTGATCATATTAGACATGTACTCCATCATACAAATAGTTTTCCCCTCTTTTACCCATTCCCATCTGGTAGGCACCAAATCTCTTTTCCAGGCTCTGACCAATATGACCCAGGCTAAACAGTAACAGAAGCGGTCTACATGACCTTACTATTCCTTCCAGCGCATGGATCCCTGAAAGAACATCTCTCCAGTATACCTGGATCCTCAGTCTCGACCACCACATATGACAATCGTTCTTAAGGCACTGGACAAACTCCAGCAATGTGGGTCATTCTCTGAATACATCTAGTCTAGTCTCATAGGAATATTGCCATCTATGTAGCAACTTGAAGGCATGGAGTTTGTATTGAGGTGCCACTAATATCCTTCTACATGACCTACAGATTTGTATCCACTTCTCATCTGTAAACTTTTCTCCCAGGTTTAACTCCTTATGATTACTGACTCAGAGCGGTTCAGGAGGCTCTGCTGTAATAAGTGCCTGGTAAAGTCTCGAGATCACACCTGTCCTCGAGTTTCTGATGATTGGGAGCTGCTCAAATTCTGTACGTTCCTTAGCACGGTTGTCACCCCAGCCTCTATCTGTTATTATCCTTTTCATCTGCAGGGGCCAACAGTGGGCCCACCTGCAGGAGGTCCTGAAACTTCTATATCGAGTGGAATTCCTCCCTTTCCCACAGCTGAAAAAGGTTAGGATCTGGGAATTGTTCCCTAATCATCAGAGCCCAGCTGGCACCTAAAGTGGGGGGGGGGCAGGTTGACAAACATTTGGTTTCTGCCTTCTTCTGCCAAAGGTACCAGAGAATCTCAAGTACTGGATGCTGCCAAATTCTTTCAGGTATCTTTTTTTATCAGGAATCAGAGTCATTCACCCACGAACGCCAGGTAGTATCTCGACTGAGATGGTCAACCATCACCCTCAACTAGGCAGCTCAATAATGTTCTGGAAAATACCCCCCTTATCTTTCGGGAGGAGTAACATTTTGTAAGCTATCTTTGGCCTGTTTCCTGCCCATAGAAGTGCCAACTTGAGAGTTTTAAAGAAGTCCATTGGGAACCTTATGGTGAGCATCTGGAACAAAAACAAAATCCTTGGCAAGGCATTCATCCTGATTATATTAAGCTGTGCAATTCAGGAGAGAGTCAATCTGTACCATCTCACCAGATCTTTCTTGACCACATCCCATAAGGGGAGCCACGAACTCAGAAAGCTTGAAAAATAATATTATTGCTGCAACGCCGAAATCGCAGGCGTTATTATCACCGTAAATATACCGAAGTGTTTATCAGAAGTTCACTCTCCGCATACCAGCAGAAATGTACTTTTGCAAAGTGAGGCTCCATTAGATGCCACAAGGCATCCACCATTCCAAGATGGCCGCCTGCCGATTTGAGCTCCTACCCACAATGCTATCCTAGTGCTGCTGCCATCGGGGTCATCGGATTGGCTGCTGCCCTGTTATTGTCAGCCAACCCGAACCGGAGGCGAGAGCCAGCCCTCTTCACGAAGGCCCGACTCACAAAGGCTCCCTGTCCCTTGTCTGTCCTCAGCCTTCCTCGCCGTTCGCCGGTACCCCCTGCACGTTTTTTCTCACCACCTCCTCGCCTACATCTTGTGCCTGTGTCAAAGGAAGTCGGTAAATCACCAACCTGCCGCCGCCTGATCGGTAAGACCCTGCTTACAATTTGACTTGCCAGTACACTGCCCAGCACCTGCCTACAGGCCTCGTTTAAAGGCTCCCTGTATTCGGGTTCACATCTTCAGCGGCATGACCCGTTAAGTAGTAAATCTCTCTGCAAGATTCGGCTTAATCCTACTGTACGAACAAGATCACCGTCTCCTACACTGCATTCCTTAAAACATTGCCCCGCGCCATACTCTGCTCGTAGCCGTTCCTCCACGTGTGGGTGATCTCCACTGCTTTGTTGCTTCCGCTCGTAGCTTCTTATAGAGCCTTGCCTTAGTGCTCTCTCATCTCGCTCGCAGCTGCTCCTCCACGTCTGCCCGATCTTAAATGTATCATTGACTGTGTCTATAACCCCTTCACGGAGCCTTGCCATGCTGTTCTCTCATCTCGCTCGCAGCTGCTCCTCCTTGTCTGCCTGATCTTAAATGTATTATCGACTGTGTTTGTAGCCCCCTACAGAGACCTGCCACACTGTCAATTCATTTTGCTCACAGCCGCTCATCCACGCGTGTCCAAACTTAATTACATTGCTGACTTTGCTCGCAGCCCCTTATGGTATGCACCCTGCCTAGGCGTATCATCTGCCCTTTGCAATTCTGCAGCTTCTCTGTGTTCACCAGATTTAGACGTACTCCCATAGCTAAATAACTTCATTCACTTGAATCTATTACTGTCACCAGGCTACACTGACTAGCATAGAAGATCCCTGCGCCAAAATTGCACCTTGCCTATGTGCGGTCCTGTATTGCTCAGTATGAAGTGCCCCACGCCCAATATAGCTTTGCTGTACACTAGGGCTGTGCTGTGCCCTATGGTCTCTTACTGATCATTGCGCAATTGTGCTGTGCCCCATGGTCACTTACTGACCACTGTGCAGTTGCATTGCACCCTATGGTCACACACGTCCAGGCTGCGGGTAGTTCTAAACTCTAACCGTGTTGGCCCTTAAGGTCGCTTACAGACCATTTGATATTGAGTTGTGCCTTAAGGTCGCTTACAGACCATTTCAAATTGTGTTGTGCCTTAAGGTCGCTTACAGACCATTTCAATTTGTGTTGTACCTTAAGGTCGCTTACAGACCATCTCAAATTGTGTTGTGCCTTAAGGTCGCTTACAGACCACTTCAATTTGTGCTGTGCCTTAAGGTCGCTTACAGACCACTTCAAATTGTGTTGTGCCTTAAGGTCGCTTACAGACCACTTCAAATTGTGTTGTGCCTTTAGGTCGCTTATAGACCATATCAAATTGTGTTGTGCCTTAAGGTCGCTTACAGACCACTTCAAATTGTGTTGTGCCTTAAGGTTGCTTACAGACCACTTCAAATTGTGTTGTGCCTTTAGGTCGCTTATAGACCATTTCAAATTGTGTTGTGCCTTAAGGTCGCTTACAGACCACTTCAAATTGTGCTGTGCCTAAGATCACTTATAGACCATTTCAAACTGTGTTGTGCCTTAAGGTCGCTTATAGACCAGTCAAAATTGTGTTGTGCCTTAAGGTCGCTTACAGACCACTTAAAATTATGCTGTGCCTTCAGATCGCTTACTCTGCGGCCCGCAGCTCTATTGCTGTTGGGTTTGGCAAACTCTAGATGCCATCTGATATATGCAATTTAGCCTCTGATAGGACTGTCATTTCTAGATGCCCCCCGATGTACGCAATTTAGCCGCTGATAGGACTGTCATCTTTAGAGGCCCCCTGATGTATGCAATTTAGCCGCTGATAGGACCGCCATATCTAGCTGCCTCTGATATATGCAAACTAGTCGCTGACACGACTGTCAAAACTAGTTGCCGCTAACATATGCATTTTAGTCACTGATAGGACTGTCAAGGTAGATATACCTCGCTGCTTGCACTTCAGTTACCATTGAGTTGTCAAATTTAGACGCCCTTCGGCTACCTGCCTCCCAACATGCACATCACCAAAACACACCTAACACTCACACTTTGCACCCTACTCTGGACCCTTCTAACCATCATCATAACAATGGCTCACACCAATTCCACACCTTGCAATCTGCAAGAGAGAAACATTCGACTTAGAGCAAGGCTGCCTCGCCTCTATGACCTCAAAAACAAGAGAACTAGACCACCAGGTTCTACCTCAACTCCTACTACACATGACCCTAACCCTCCTGCCTTAGTGGTAGAAAGAAGCCATAAACTTCAAACCGACCTTTATAATCAGAGGAGGCCTAACACACCCAATCTTAGACTGATCCAAGATAAAATCACAATTCCTAGCCTATCAGGAGCCCTTATCAATGCGAGGTCCCTCATAGCTCATAGCACTGAAATTGCGGACATACTTGCCCTGGACAACTTAGATTTACTCGCAATCACTGAGACCTGGCTCCATGACGCCGCTGGTCCTGCACTCATGATTGCCGTACCTGATAATTACAACATTCTAAGAGTTGATTGCCCCAACTCTCGAGGAGGTGGCCTAGCCATCATCGCCAAAACTAAGCTAGATGTAAGACTCACCCCTCACCCGGAAATAACATCATGCAAACTCCTCTCAGCCAAAATACCTATCTCTAACAATAGCACACTAACTGTTCTCTTGGTATATGGACCACCAGGCCCACTAGGCAACTTTGAGGAAGACTTATCTAGCCTCCTTACTAACAACATCAAAGACACTACCCAGCTCCTATTACTAGGTGACTTCAACTTGGGTTTTAATGATAATGAGGACAAACAAGCCCACTCCATCCAATCCATTATAGTCGATCATGGCCTGACTCAGAACATTTTTGCCCCCACGCACATAAAAGGACGGACCCTAGATTGGATAGCCAACCGAAACTGTAACACCACTATCTCCAAAATCCTGCCACAAACATGGACAGATCACCACCTCATCAGTTTCTCATTAACTATAGAACTACCTAAACCAATTAACCAGGATATAGTACCAGCCATGCCAACCAGAAGTAAAAAAAGACATTACTTCGGAAAAATTGCTCCCTCTCCTCCTACCAGCCCTTGCTGTTAGCGATACTAACCAGGACCCTAACATACTAGTTGAAACATTCAACAACGCCATGTCCAATGCGTTGAACATAATAGCCCCCATCAAACTTCGTAAAAGCAAACGAGAATCTCATCTCAACTCATGGTTCACCCCTCACCTCGAAGAACTACGAATCCAAAAGCGCAAACTCCAAGCTATCTGGAGGCATACACCCTCGGCTGAGAATAAAACCATCCTTAACAACTTTTCCAATAAATATAAGAAGGAAATAATCCAAACCAAAAAAGACACATTCAATGAGAGAATTAGCAAGGCTAATGCTAACTCTAAAGAACTCTTCTCCATCCTCCGGGAAATGAAAAACCCTATTGCTCCCGTAGACAACGTCCCCAAAGATAAACAGTGGTGCACTAGCATCCAAAATGCCCTAGCTAACAAAATTGCAACTTTGCAAACCAAAATTGCAAAGAAGAAAGCATCCTTGAGCCCTACTAAAGCCCACACTATCCACTCGACTAATTCACACCGAACAGCCACCCAATACAATTGCCAACCTTTCAGTTTTACCAACATATCCACCCTAGAAACCGAAAAGGTGATCCTATCACTAAAGCCCTCTAACTGCCAAGGTGACAACTGCCCTGCACAAGTTATTAAGGACGCAGCACGAGATTTAGCACCCTTCATCTCTAAACTAATTAATGCTTCATTTAAATCTAGCATTGTACCATCTAACCTCAAAGAATCTTGGGTACTACCCCTCCTTAAAAAACAGACCCTCGATCCAGCCATCCCTACCAACTATAGGCCAATTACCACAGTCCCATTCCTCCTCAAAATCATTGATAGAGTAGCCTACCTCCAGATCCAAAACTATCTGGAGACAAACCAACTACTAGGTTCTCGCCAATCTGGTTTCAGACCATTACATGGCACTGAAACAGCCCTTATCGATCTCAAAACACAAATCGACGAGCTGAAGGACAGAGGTAAAACAGCTATGCTCCTCCTCCTTGATCTATCAGCGGCCTTTGACCTGGTGGACCACGCAGTGTTATGCAACCACCTAGCGTCTGCCGCCCATTTCTCAAGTGAAGCTATAGCCTGGGTACAATCCTTCCTAGCCAACTGTACGATGAGAGTGTTCTCCCCTTTAGCCTCAGCGGACCCAATACATATCACCTGTGGCGTCCCACAAGGTTCATGTGTCTCACCTATCATGTACAACATCTTCACTAAGCCACTCTTCGACAAATTGGACAGACTAGGGGTAACCTATACCAACTATGCGGACGATACGCAAATCCTCTTACCACTATCTGGCAACTTTGTCGAAGACACAGCTCTAGTAAATAAGATCTACCTCATCATTCAGGCATGGATGGCCTCCCACGGCCTCTGCCTGAATGACGACAAAACTGAGATACTGATCCTGGGCTCCGACTCCAACCTTAGAAAACTTAGCCCAAACTACCGTAACTTTAACATTGATGGCAACATAATCAAAGTGGCAACAGAGGTAAAAACACTAGGTTTCTACCTCGACTCCACGCTATCTCTCAAAAAACAAGTTAATTCCCTAGCGTCCTCCACAGTTTACACCTGCAAATTAATCAGGGCCTGCAGACCCTACCTCTCGAAATCTAATTGCATCACCCTAGCCAATGCCTTAGTAATGTCAAAACTGGACTATTGCAACGCCCTCTATGCAGGAGCTAGCAAAACTGCCATAAACAAAATGCAAATACTTCAGAATAATGCTCTTAGAGCAGCTCTGGACATACCCCATAGAGCCCACATCTCTAACATCAGAAAAGGCCAGCATTGGTTAAAAATCAGTGATAGAGTTCTTCTTAAGACACTATCCCTCACCCACAAAGGCCTGAATAACAATGTGCCCCCATATATCTCGGCCAGACTGACAAGAAAATCCTCCACTCAACACACTAGAGCCGCTAACCAATTTCTGCTTGAAACACCCAGATTCAGACTATCCAAAGCGGGTGGGGCAAGCTTCCCGGTTAGAGCTGCTCACGCCTGGAATGCACTGCCCACCGCACTGAGAGCCAACCTACCCTACACCAGATTTAGATGCAAAGTGAAAAGTTGGCTTTGGACCAACGACGACTTACAATAGCGTTAGGCCAGAACCTATCAAAATTTTTACCAAACTAGGAACTTGTACTTCACTTATCCGGCACCGAATGCACTCTGTATACCTGCTCTGTAATTTCTTCATGAACTGCACTCCCTGTATGTACTCCATGAATGTAACCTAAGCTCAAGTATTCTTATGACTGCTGCGCCCGGCTACCCCTGGGTTTTGTGCGCATTATCAAATAAATAATACAATAATACAATAGTTCTCTGTGTACAATACTGCTTTCGGGTGGGTCAGCTTGATCTCTAGGTATGTGAGGTTGTTCGTAGCCCGACCGAATGGGGACTCTTTCAAAAACTCTTACATCCCCCGAGGTGAACCCCATAGGGAAGAAAAGTGATTTCATAAAGTTCACCTTAAAACCAGAACGGAAGCCATAGTCGCAAAACTCTTCTATGATCAGCGGTATGGTTGACCTGGGCTCCCCTAACATACATCATCAGTTCATCCACAAAAAGGTTCAATTTATAACTGGTTGCTTCAACCTGAAATCCCCTTATATCCTCCTTCTTCCTCAGTTGCACCACCATGGGTTCCATTACCAGGGCATACAGGAGTGGTGATAGAGGGCAGACCTGTCTAGTACCCCTATATAATGGTATAATTTCAGAAAGTGGACCACTGTCCTCCACCTACACTGCACAGTCTGATTATAGCTTGCCCATGCAATTCATTAAATTCCTTCCTAACCCAAATTTACCCATGACCATCTGCAGAAAAAGACAAAAACAACTGTACACCCTGTCAAATGTTTTCTTCTGCATCAACAGCCAGCAACAGAGAATCTTTCTGATCTTTTTCTGGAAGTGCCAAAACATTGAGGGTTGTTCATAGATTATCCACCTCATTTCTCCCTGCAACAAACCCAGTTAATCTGAATGAATCCGCTCCTGCCAGGACCTTTCTAGTCTAGAGGCCAAAACTCTTGTGGAGATGTTTGCATCTACATTTAGGTGGGAAATATGTGAGTTGGAGGATTTTTATCCTCTTTGGGGGTAAAGCAACTATAAGAGCTTGTGAGAAACCTGATGGTATTCTTCCACCTAATCCTTTGGGATCTTCTATTCAGGTGGCCAGGGAAGGGCCATTGCTTTTGGATCCTGACCCTGGGGGTGGACAAGTGATGAAGGATCAGCTCAGTGGAGGATCACAACAGACTGGGAAGAGGATACCCAAGGGCGAGACATGGCATTCCCCCATTCCCAATAATATGTCAACCCAATCTCACTCAGCCCTCATGTGGTATTTTCAAGCTCACCCCCATCTCCCCCTGCCCATTTCCAGCAAATACTAAGACGAGGAGGATGCAACTAGGATCAGTGAAGATTACCCTTAGAAACAACATGGGGAAAGTAAGGAAAACCCACTTTAGAAAGAACACAAGTTGCCCCACTAATAGTCAGGTAGGATCACTCATTTGATAATGACCATTGACACCCCCACTCCACTTGACTGTTTGTTCAACTATAAATGGAGTGGTTTTTCACAAAGGAGCAAGCAAGCTTGGCATATTGTCTGGACCAGAGAGGCCAAGGAGCAGAGAGCAGCAAGACCTGAAGCCTGGAGGTAAATGGCATGCAGAGACACTGGCCTGGTGTTTGTGAGGGGCTGCAGAGTGGCTAGGGAGCCATGCCCTCAAGGAGCCGGAATAAGGCAGCCTACATCCTGCTGTTGGTGTTCAGTGAAATGCTTGTTCCCTTGGGAATGGTGCCTGAGGGGCAGGTAGTGAGACTCTGACCTCAACCCTATGTTGCAGGGAGACCGCTCATCAATGCGACCATTCCTAGTAGGTTTTGTATCAGTGAGAGAGAAACTCGGAGCATGTGGTTGATTGGAGCAGAGTGGGAGAAAGACACAGTTTGTAAAGCAGCATGGCACGGAAAAGGGAAAGTTCTTTAAAAGCGGCACGAAGCAGAAAGTAAGAGGAAGCTTTTAAAAGCTGTTTAAGGAAAGCAGAAAGAAGGAACATGCACGAGGGTCGCTGAAGGAAAATAAAGACATTTAAAGTATGCACAGAATGGAAATTGTATAAAGTCTGCAGAGCCACGAGAAGAAAACAAGCATGTGCAAGTGTTCATGTTAAGCAGGTGCAAATGTGCACATTAAGAACGGAAAGTGTGCAGAGCATGAGAGGAAAATAAACATGTGCAAGTGTGCACGTTAAAGAAAGGAAAGTGTGGAAAGTGTGCAAGAGGCACAATACATACAGAACAAAGCAAAGGAAGGTGCAAGTGTGCATGACAAAGTAAAGGAAGTAAAGGAGAGAGAGAATGAAAGGGGTGTAGGAAGCACCTGAAGGGGAGGGGTTGAAAAGGAAAGACCAAGGAATAATGTGAGGGTGTACAGATCAGAGTGGTGACACCTAGGAGAAGCAAAGAACCTGGCAGTTTCGAAAGTCTCTGAGTGCACCTCACACGTGACATGTGTATCAAATAACTGAATATAGAAGGAAAGGTACAACCTGACAGCTGAACTTCTGTTTGAATCCAAGAGGGGCCTAATCTTGGGGAAGGTAAAGTGTGAGAGGCCTAACAAAGTGGAATACTTGTTATTTTGTGACACTGAAGGAATTGAAACTTGGGGAAGGGAACCCTGAGTGACCTAACAAAGTTGAATACTTATTGGTTGGTTTTGATGCTAAAGGAGTTAAAGCATTGGGAAGGGAACCCTGAGAAGCTTGGAAAGGAACTGTGTATATTCCTTTTTGATAGTGTTTTTGGAACTTGGAAGTGTTAAAGTTTGGGGGAGGGAATCCCAAGGAATTTAAGACATTTAAAAGTTTAAGACTGTGACAAGAACTATGGAGATGGTCTGATGAACAACCCTTTGTTGACAGAACTCATTTTTGTGAAGCTGACCACCCCAAACCTGGTTAGAAAGTCTCCTGAAACCAACCCAGGTTTCCTATTTTTTGTTGAACCAATGTTATTCCCTTTTAAAGACTTTGTAACGCATTTTTGTAAAGAGTGAGGGCAAGCATAGATTTAGACACAGACGTCCCTTAGAATCATCAGTTAAGGGAACTATCTCTTTATAGTTAGGGCTAGCTAGGGATTAGACCAACCCTACACCAAACCATGAACCTTAGTAAATAAAGGTTTTGAAACTAACATTGTTGAGCCTGTGTCTCTCTTGATACCATGTCTGTCTCACATCTTTCAAATGTGAGCGTGCAATAATGGGTGTCATTAGGAAATGATTGTAGAGCTTAGCTGGGAAGGATGACAGGGCACCAGAAACATCTTATAAAAGGTGGTTGTGAAGCCATCTTCGCCTGGTGACTTCCCAATCTTTAGACCTCAAATAGACAGTGCCACCTCCTCGTCTGTCACATGGCGATCTGGTTTCTGTGATTGTTCCTCCAACAATCTTGGAAGCATCAAAGTTTCAAGGTATTCTGCTATACTTGTGCCTCCCGGGTGGTTCCCTTTCTCATAAAATGTACCATAACATTCAGCAAACCCAGCTGAGATCTGAGAGGGAGTGTGCAAGAATTGGCACTTACTATGTCTGATTACTTGTTTCACCCTCATCTTGGTGGTCTGTATGCTTATGCAATTCAACAGCACTGTCCCTGTATTGTTTCCCTTCTCGTAGACAGTATGTTTGAAGCTTCTGAGGCAGCAATATGCCCCCACTAGTCCCAGGTTGCCCAACTCACCCTATATTGGACTTCCTGCATCAGTTCCTCTCTGTCCCTCACTCCTCTGGTGAACTGACCTCTTAACTCGCCAATTTCCTCCCTCAGCTTAGCTTCTATAAGGCCCCATTCCATCTTCTTCTTCACTCCGTCAGCTATTAAGGAAGCTTAAAATGTAGCTTTGGTAGCCTCCCAAACAATATTAAGGCTATCTCCCCATATCATTGGTTATAAAAACATGCTTCCTTTCGTGGTGGAATTGGTCTCAGAAAACCCGGTCATACAACAAAGTGTCATTAAACTGCCATTGAGCCATTCCCCTCGATTCATTTCCCCATTGTTGGGTCAGCAGTACCATGTCATGATCCAACCATCCTATCATCTGCACTTGTGCCCCCTAACAGATATTCCATGTCTTTTTCCATCCGTATATAATTGATTCTGGTGAAGGAGTGCTGGGGACTCAAAAAGAAAGTGTACCCTCCCAGTGCCCTCCAAGCATCCCCTGCCACATTCCTTCAGGCTCCCTTCAACCCTCCACTCTTTAGCCCCCTTTAAGCTCCCTTCCCTTCCCATTCCTGACATCCAGTCTAGCCTTGGATCCCTCACCATATTAAGGGCTCCCCCAAGGGAGGTGGCCCTCTCTACCCACTCATCCACTCTTCACAAACTTCCCCTGTTGGGAATTAGGGGCGTATAAAGCAATCAGGGTTATTCGAACCCGTCCATAACACCTTTGACAACCAAGAGTTATCCCTCCTCATTCTTCTTAACCCTGACATCTTCCAGAGTGAAGTCTGCCACCAGCAGGACACCCACCCACCCTTTGTCCAGGGATGCTGAGGGCCAAAAGCACTGCCCCACCAGTTTACCTTGAAGTTATATTCCTCGCCCCTTTATAAATGAGATTCTCGAATGAATAAAACATCCAATGCATTCCTCCATACTTCCCTTGCTAATAACCATCTCTTGGTTGGGGAGTTCAGACCTTTCACATTCAGGGTGGCCACTCTGAGACTGCCGATGATATGTAGATCTTGGATTCCGTACAATGAGACAGAGCATCTTCCCCAACCCACTCCTTCCAACACAGCTCAAAAGCATGACAACTCCGACTCAAAGTAGCTTGAATACCTTCCCCCACACATTCCAATCCCATGAATGTAAGGAACATAGATAACTTAAAGAACCAAAGAAAAGCCAAACCAAGAAAAAAAAAACATAGATTTGTGAAGGAGGCTAGACATCTCCCTTCTATGAAGACGCCTGGATACCACTGGGCCATCTAGGTTGTGGCCCCGAAACACCCCACACAGAAAAATAACATTCACGTATTTGCAGTGTTACACAGTAAGAATCCCTGAATGTATAGGCCCCTCAGCTTCTGGACCTTTTTTCCTTCTTCTGCATTACAGCTCTAGCATCTGCACAAGGGTCATTACCCCGCCTGGGAGGCAGAAAACCCACAGGCATCTTGTGGAAGAGCAGCCACTTTTCTGAATTTGCAGGTTCACATCCTTTTCAGTCGGGCCCCCTTCCCTTGAAAGGCCCTCAGAAATTGTTCTTGCTTTTCTTTGTCATTTGTTGGGCCCATGTCTTTTCCTTGAGCTCCAACAGGACCTGAGGCACCGCCTACACCTCCAAAATCAATTATGGAGTCCTCTCGATCTCAAAGCCGAGAGTGAAGGGGAAGCCCCATCTGTACTGGATCTTTCTCTCTGCCAGCTACCGCATGAGCTGTTTGCATGCTTTCAATCTGGCTAAAGTACCTGCCGACAGATCTTGGATCCACCATATTCCACCACTTCTTTCTGCCGCGCTCACCATAAGATTCCAATTTGTCATGGTAATAGTAAGATTTTGCCAGGACCTATCTGAGGCCATTCTCCCCTCCCCAGTCCTGTGCACACAATCTAAGAGGGCTTATTTCTTTCTCTGTATGGTCAAAGAGGAGTTCCATAATTTCCTTAAACCTGTGCTCTGGGCTGATGCTGGTATCTCTGTCTTCCTGTGGAAGAACCCAGACCCTTATGTTAATATCTCTTTCTCTATCTTCCATGTCATTCACCCTTAGGAGAATATCCTTATCATTCTTATCTATATTCTGGATCTTCAAGTCGAGGTGCATCTCCACAATTTCTATTGAGAACTGGTTGTTCTTGTGGGCTCCCATCTTGTCCTGCACCTTGTCCACTCTAGTCTGGAGGGCCGTAAGTGAGGTCTGAAGATCTATCCTCAGTGCACTAATCTCCTGAAGGATATTGAAAATATCAAGCTTCGTGGGACCCTCAAGCTCACACTGGGAGGTTGGATCCATGCTCCTGTAGTCTGTTTTCTTAGTTTCTTGTGACACTGGGGCTCCCAGTCACCCCTATCTTCAAAGGCCTGCCCGGCTGCACACCAGGACATCGTCTCTTCTTAGGGCCTTTTGCAGTCCAACAGAGCTCGATTCAAGGTCTCCCCTTGTGTGTGGACCTGCCTCGCCAGATGAGACTCGCTCTCCACTCCCCAGTGCCCTGCCGGTCCCCATCAAAGCATACAGCATAGTCACTGTACCAAAGCCTCTCTCCCACGAGCCATCCGTGACCTCACTGCATCCACTTTTTAACCAGGGCTCCCTTCTCCAGCTCTCCGTACACTCAGTGCTGTCCCAACTTCTCCAGGGGTCCCATAACGGGGACATCACTTTCTGTTGTGCACTCCTCCCTGGTCTAGCACTGTTCTTGGCCGTTCTCCTGACATCTTCACTGCAGCGGGGCAATCAACTCTTCCCAACCGCAAGATCACCAGTGGCCTCCATCTTTCTAGCACAGTCCTACCACAGGTTGCTCCAAACGCTCCACTTTGTTGGGCCGGAGCACTGCTGCCCAAGGCTTCATCTCCCGAAAAATTCTTCAGCCTCTGTTTACTTTAGACTCTGGCTTTCCAGATTGTTCATTTTGTGGGTTCACCCATCTCCCGCAAGGCCCCCAAGGTGCACTTTTGTGTGTACCTCGCTGATGAGGACTGGGGCTCCTGTTCTTCTTGTCTCTGCTTCCATTGGGCTTCGGGAACATTCCCAGGTATTTTTCATATGCACAGCGATCTCAAAACGACATATTTCACCTGCTGTAGGGGAAGTCAGCGGGAGCTCACGATCTTTGCAGCCATCTTGTCCGCGCCCTGAGAGCTATTGAGTGATGCAGGTTGGTAATGCACATATTTAAACAGGCACTTGCGAAGGTGACAATAAATGGATCCCAATCAAATGCGCATGTCCCCCTCAGGGGATGAAACGGACTCTGACATCCACCCTGTTAATTCTTCCACCCCAGGCTAAGAGGGGTTCATATCCCCTTGTGACAAGCGCAGGTTTCAAGCCTTGTCACATAACACATAGCAGGATCTAATTCCATTTTTTAAACCAGAGATATAATTGACAATATTAGCACTTTCAGAAGGACACCTTCTCTCTGCAACTTATGTTCTGAGATTATGTCTGCAAAGTATTTTGCTCAGTTGGCTGTAGAACATCGGCAGCGTGACAGGTGGGGGAACGTTTACTAGTAGGGGGGAAATATTAATTTGAGAGAACTTTCGAAAGTTCATGTCCACCATTGGGCGACTAGCAAAAGAATTTACCATAGGGACTCTCACATTCGCATTGGCTGCTGCCTTCCGAATATATCTGATTTTAGCTGTAAAATATTTATTCAGTGCCTGACCATGCTAGAGAACAGTAGGGTACGCAATATCTGATCGAAAGACTATAAAGTTTGAGATAACCCACATATTACCAACAATCCCTATATCATAGGTATAGCTTTTTAGTCTCAAAGATAGCTTTCTTATACAAATTCCAAAGTTCTTGTTTTATTAATTCACTAGTGTTTCTGCAGATTTACTCTGCCTTCAATATCTCCCCACTTGTTGTAACATTATTTTTTGCACCCTGAGGTGTGGGACAAACTATGAAGATGACACTTTTTTCAAAATAGGTTTTTGAAAAGTATTGATATCATCACATAACTAGCAGAACACCTTCCATAGAGAATCAACATCATTATTTGAAACCATACACACCTAGAAGTCTTCTCCACTCCAGATCGGCTAAAGTACTCACTGCACACCGCCTCAATAAACTATGAATGGGAAGCAGTCTCCTATGATTTATTGCACATGAACACTGGGACTGGCTTCTCCAGCACAAGTGAGAACAATTGAACTTGACAAAACACAGACATTTGCTAAAAACCACCCCGTTTAAAGAGGCTTTCTGACGATACTTACATATCTGTGCTCATTACTATATGCTGGACCTTGTGGTAATATAACTGCAATAAATCCCGTTTGATATTGAAGGTTTGTCCTTACCGTCCCATGTTTATCCTTGTACATATTTGTACGGCACTAACTCCTTTTTGATGTATATACATCAGCACCTTTTACCGCCCCCCCACATTTTGTTCCCTGAAGTAACCCTATGCACACAACTGCTTCCATAGAAATATTAGTAATGTAATAGAATATTGACAGCCTGAAGAATGTCTCAGATTAAAATCCTAACATATAGTAAACAATATTTTTTTGTGATAATTGATTCAAGATCGAATGCACACTGCACTGCTAGTTGGCTGCTGCAATGGTGTATTTTATTATTCCCTAGTTCGAATTTACTCAAAAAATGAAAACAAGTTACATTCAAACCTATGCACAGTGTGTTGGTTTACACATGCATTTCTTATGTGGAGGCCCAACGCACTGAAACATCTTACTGTTTGTTAATTAACATGTTTTGAGCATGGTTAGGATTATATTAGAGACTCGTCTGAATGGGGGTTGAAATATATTTCAAAAGAAACGAACACTACAGTAAAACAGGCAAATAGTTAAACAAGTTGGTGTGTACATGTTTTTTGTCTTCCTAATAGCTAACAAAATGTTCTCTAAACCTCTGAAACCGCTATGTCACAGTCCTCTTCTAAAAACTTCAGCAACCTGTATGTTCCTTTTGTAGTCCAGGGGATAGCTTGGCCATGGAAGTGATTGTTTAATTCTTTTACTGTTTCCAATTAGTATTTGCAAGTCAGGTTAACTTCACGTTGATCATTCTGGCCAAGTAGAAGCTATCACAGCATATCCATATCAGGCAAGTGAACAGGACGGGTCCTATTTCTTCTTCTCTTTATTCTTTGTTACAAAGTACAGTATCACACCTTCACAATGCACAACGCAACTGAGCATGGTGTTTACTCTGAGAAATGTAATCTCAGGTTTAGTTCTATTAAGCAGCAACAAGATGAACTGTAGCCCTCTGTTCAGCCTATTTGAATAGAGAAGCATGTTGATGCTTGGCTCACTAAAACCATTTTCTAAACTAGTCATTGAAATCAAAAATTGCTCCAGTTTTAAAGTTTCAGAGCATTACCGTCTCATTAAGAACATTTCTAAAAACCCTTTTAAATACCACACGAGTGAATGGTTGTGTGACCATTTTCTACCAGGTCAGAACAGCTATAACAATGGCCAATACACGATGCACCCTTTTCCCTGATGTGTGGCGCATCGTCTCATTGAGAGACCAGTTTTTTGATTAATTTCTTTTTTTTTTTCTTCTGTCGCCGATGTGCTGAGAGAAAGTAACTGCACCTCTTCACTCTCTCCACAGTGTGGCACTAGATGAGAACCGCGCTGCCCATGCAAAATATTTTGTGCACCGAAAAATTGTGATTATTGGTGATTTATTGCTTGTGAAAAACATCTCTGAAATATTTAACACATGCAACACTTTACAAAGGCATTGGAAATATAAGCATTTAATCAAATTGATTTGTCATTTTACACCAAACATATAAAGGAAATAAGAAAAACAAATGTGTTTATTGCCGACAAATCTATTGGCACAAATGAGAAAGAACCTGCTACAGCTACCAAACCCATGTTAACGCTTTCACTTTCAAGATACATGTCCCTGTAACTCTAGCACATCACATGTTTCTTATAAGACATCTGTTGCTACATATGTTGGAATGCACTGCACAATGAGTGCGGGTAATGACGTGGTCGTTCATCAAACATGTGTTTGAATCCCTGTTGTTTCTTCCTCCTTCCTCCACTTCCCCTTCCCTTCTCAGCCCCACATACCCCTACACTTTTCATCTTTGCAATCTAAAGCCGCCTGCATGCAGGAGGGGCATTTAAAAACATTACACAAAAAGAAAATGTAGCATTTACATCCATTTATGCATTTAGAAATGCAATGCTATTATGTTTAAGAGTTCAGTTCGAGAGATGCTATGCCCAAAGTCACACCAGTCCACTCATCCCATTTCATTGCACTTATCCTTCGTTATTCTCCACTCTCTCCTTCTCTTTTCACATATCGGACATCTCCAAAATGTCCCACTACCAGGTGAACCTCCTCAGAGATATTCTACCTTTTCTCACTTTCCCCCAAAGGTTCACAGTCTCTAGAGCCCTGTTTCTCTCTAGGCTGAACTACTGCAACAGCCTCTTTCTCAATCTTCCAACTTCTGCTATCCGTCCTCTACAACTCATCCAGAACAGAACCGCAAGACTCATCCTTGGCCTCAAGCCAAGGGACTGCATCTTTCTGGTGCAGAAATCCCTCCACTGGCTCCCCGTGACTGCAAGGATCAAGTTCAAAACCCTCAACATAGTCCACAAAGATTTCTGGTGCTGGGGCCCGCATTATCTACAACACTCTCTTCCTAAATACTCTCCCTCTAAAGCCCTCCGCTCTTCCTCCTCCAACTCTTTGTGGGTAAGCCGTTTTTCCAAACAGAGATTTGGGGGTATATCTTTATCCTCTGCAGGCACCTCCTTCTGGAACAGCCTCCATGCCTCTCTTCGTCTTGAGCCGGAGCACCTTAAGTTTCAGAAACTCCTCCAGAACTTCCTTTTCCTTTTGCTCCTTATCTCTCCCTCTCCCCTGTTAACCTTATTTCCTTTCTGGCCTGCCTCTTTCCTCCTTTTCTCCCTAATTCTGTTTGAGTTTTTGCTGACTGGTCACCTGGTGCACCCCCAGAGTCACACAGGTCACAGGCACCCCCCAATAGTCTTGCCCTTGACTCCGGGACTCTGCACTATGCTCAGCACGTCTGCACTTTCAATACACGTTCCATGAGTGAGGTACCTCTCTGCATTAACCCAGAGGGGTAGCCTCTCTGCACTTGACCCTGCACCCTGCTGAATGGGCACACTTGTTACCTCCAGAAAAAAGCTGGTGGTAAAACTCATACCTACAGGCCAACTCGTGATTGGGCTAACCCTTAAATGTGGCGATAATACATCACCACTGCATTTAAGGGCTAAGGCCCAACTCATGATGAGTCACGTTGTCTTTATTTGGCGTATTGAGGCTTCTATGTGTCACCACATGAGTGCCTGCATGTGTGGCATCTGTCTGCGATATCCGTTGCATTGACAGAGTTGCGCTGAACAACTAGAGCTCTAACACAGATCTCACACCCCCTTTCATGACACAAACCAATATCTTCTGGCTTCAACCCCCACCCAGCAGCATGCCAGTTCATCAGTCACATATATAGTCCTTCAGTTTTGCAGGTGCTCTCATCATTCTCCGACACATGGATTGTGGATCTTGGTCTTCATAGTTTTCCCTGCCGTGGCTCTCGTTTGCATGATTCTCCTCCCTTGCTGATGCTGGCTGTGGCATTGCACTTGTTGGTTCTTCTGGTTGGCTTGGCAACTGTTTAAAATCAGAGATCTTTTTATTAACACCCTCTGTACCTCTTCCCGCAGTGACCATCCCTCTATCCAGGGTGTACACTATCAGAGTAGATAGTCCAAATGGTAGCGCAAACTTGCCCTGGGTTGTGCTATTTTTCAAGAGCACTACATCCCCCACCTCCAGTGTGGCTGAAACAGCCCCTCTCCTTCTTCTCTCATCTTCGTTGATTTGTCTCTTCTTGGTCAAATACACTGGTTGTCTAAGATTGCTGGCTGCCATAGCAGGACAGTGGGTATTGGTGTCCGGGGAGTCTCCCCATCAAATCATCAGTGGAGCCACCCCTGTTGATGCATATGGTGTCCACTGGTATTCCCTCAAGAATTGGTAGATGGCTCATACAGTGTCAGTTTGTTCCTCTTCGGCAATGGCTAAAGTCTTGTTCAAAGTCCTCATGAACCTCTCCGCATCCCCATTAGTCTGAGGCTAGCAAGGGGTGGTTCTCCTATGATGAATTCCAAGCCTCTCTAGGAATTTTTTCATGTCATATTCCTGGAACAGGGGCCCAATGTCGGACTTCAGAACTGCTGACAGGCCGTGCATATCGAAGATCTTCTCCATCTTTGGAATTACCAGTGAGGCCACAGTCGAATCTCCACCTCAGCATAGTGAGAGTATTCATCCATGATGACCAGGCTGTACCTTCCACGTGGGAGGCATACAAAGTCTGCACTCACCTGCACAGCTGTTCACCTCTGGGCATCGATATGGTGGAGGTCGGGGGCCAGAAACTTCCATCGACGGGCATGGAATGCATTTGGATATGATCATCTCCATGTGGGCTCCAACCCCGGGAACCACACTTTCTTTCTTAGGCATGACTTTGTCTTCTGTACCCCTTGGTGCCCAACCTATGCCAGTCTCACTACTTTGTCGGTCAATAACTGGTTGAGATCCTCTGATTAGCAACCAATCCTGGGAAAGTAACAGCTCTTACCACATCCTAAACAGTCTCAGCAGCCTCCTACAGGCTCACTCCGTCTGATGATGCTGCTCATGCAAGAAGTTCTTTCAGCCCCTGATTTGAGTTTTTATTTGTTTCCACCAAAACATTCATCCTGCCGGGAGGCCTTGCGCTCTTCCTCAAGCATCAGGGAGATAGGCATGTGAGTTGATGCCACCAGAAACATATGTTCCTCCAGGTGATCTGCTATTTTGGACTCTCTGGGTGGCGACTCTTGGGAGACAGACTAAATATTAAGCAGGGTTGCCTGTCCACGGCCGATGTTCAATCACAAAGTCATGTTCTTGGAGTTGTAGGGTTCATTTTTCAATCCAATGCAGTAGGTGGGAGTAGGCACCTCGGAAAATTGGGATCAACGGCTTGTGGTCTGACAATGCCTTGAAGGAAAGCCAATACAAGTAAATGTGGAAGTGTTGACAGCCCCACAGAACAGGAATTGCCTCCTTTTCAAGATTCAGGTTGCATATGAAATCAGCAGGATTTCACCTTTTGGTGTCCATTGAGTCAGCATGGCTCCTAGGCTATATGGGCTTGCGTCAACCACCAGCTCGATTAGCAGTGCAGGAACAAAGTAGGACATGGTGGCATAGTCAGCCAAAGCATATATTGTCACTTTGAACGCCACCTGGTGTTCCCTTCTCCATGCCCAGGGAGTCAAAGTCTTTGTCAACCTCCTCAGCAGTTCAGAGATGGAGGCCAAGTGAGGGATGAACTGGCCACAGTAGTTGACTAGGCCCAGGAAGCTTCGCACAGCCAACTGGTTGTTTCGGCGCAGCAGCTGTTTTGATGTCATTTAGTTTTGTGGATCTGTTAACATGACTTCTCTGTGAAACAGGAAGCAAAATAATTCTAGCCGATCCTTCAGAAATTGACACTACTTTCTATCAAGTGTGCCGACATTCTCATGGATTTTCATCAGGACCGCACGTAGTCGTGACACATTTGCGCTGTACATGGGTGCGAAAATCAGTATATCATCTCTGATGTTGATGACTTGCGGAATTCCGGCAACAAGCCCTCCGATTATGCTCTGGAAGGAGGAAATGCCAAAAATTATACACTTGAGCCCACCTGAGATGAGAATGTGGTAAAGTAACATGGCTCCTCATGATCGTAGCCTGCTCATCTGTCTAGTCTGGAGAAGTATTGTGATCCTTGAATGTCAGCCAACAGATCGTCAATGGTAGGAGACACCCATGGCATTGGCCCAAATGCCTTCTCAATGATAACTGCCCCTTCTAGGTTGTGTAGTTCTTGTTCCACCATCATCCTCAGGTGAAAAGGGGCCCAGTATGCATGAGCACCACCGGCTGAAGATTGGGATCGATGTGGAGGAGTATTTGAAGGGAGCAAAGGCATCTGATCCCTTTAAATATGTCTGCAAACTCATCCAACAGATCTTCAATATATTCCAAATGCACGGAAAATGCTAATTTGACCAGGTCTAGTTCCTCAGCGGTGTCACAACTCAACAGTGTGGCGGTGTTCATATCAGTTATATAAACTTTTCCTTGGGGCGTAGCGTCCGCATGCTGAAACCTGTTACGCACCACCCTTTGTAATTCTATTGGTGGGTCACTTCCATATGTGAATATCCTCACCCTGGTAGACCCAACTGATGGGCAATTCCTCATACCTCCGAAATTACCTGAGCTCATGACATTGACAGAAGCTCCTGTATCAATGATAGCATGGGCTCCCCTTCAATCAGGATCCTACTGCATGGCTGCTGTCACTTGTAGTCTTTGCACCCCAGTGCCAAAATAAAGAATATGTCAGGATCGTCATAAGAGTCTTTCGGCTCAAGAGCATCTACTTTGTCAACCTGTCACACGTGCACTGGGTGTTGCGACTAGTATCTGGACAGCACTGCAGATGCACCTGCCCTGCATTGTTTGGCAAAGTGTCTAATTCACCCAGATCTTCTACACTCCACGCCCCTGGCTGGGCCCCTACTGCAATGTGGCAAGGTGCTTCTACAATATTCACAGGATTTCGAGGTTAGGAATTCAGACTGTGGCTCCCTCTTTCTTGGTCGTGGGTCTGCAGATGGTTGGCCTACACTAGTTATTGACGTTTTGTCATGGCTTACACTTCCTGGAAGTTGACGGTCTGGAATGCTGCCTCCATCCTCCTGGCTCTTATCTCTGTTACTTTATGGGAGCATCCTATCTCTAGGATACGCTGCAGCATAATCCCGGCTTCCCCCGGGATCTGTGAAGGAAGATTTTTGGAGTGGCAACCTTGTACTTTTGTAGCTCTCACTTCATATGTTTCACCAGCTGGAGTTCATTTGGAAGCTGGTTGCCTTAAACATGCATGCAAGGTGTCAATCGGCTCTAGTGCTGCTTGCCTCGCCTGTTGGAGCTAATATCGCTCAAAGTTGTCATTTTTCTGCGAGTTCAAGTATTCAGTCAGGGCTCTCTTGGTGCTGTCATATGACTCATTATTCTTGGGGAGCGTTTTAAATCTTTGGGAATGCTGGGGCCTCCGTAGAAAAGTACGGCAGTTTGCTTTCATCTGTGGTTGATGAAGTCACTCGTGTCGAAGTACATTTCTAACCTTTGAGTCCACGTGGCTCACTTGAGACAACGTGTAGACAGTGTACCTTGAGCACTAAATTCCTCTATAGGAATCTACACAACATCATGTTTGTTACTGCACGTGGTCTTAGGATTGGCACCTGAGGAATGGACTCATCGTCAGAGTCAACCATCCTCGTCACCAGTTGTGAGGTCCTCAGGTGACCTGGCACCCAGGAATATTGGGAGGGCAGAACACTCCCCACAGATGCCACCTAAGGTGCCAAGTGCCTTGATCATGGACTTGGCAGATTCATCAGTGCACAAAAAGAAATAGCACCCACCATAGACAGTCTCAGTTGCCTCTGAGCAAGTGCGCTCAGAGCTCTGTCATTATTTGCATGGTGATGCTTCCCCACGTCACCACGTGAGTGCCTGCATCTGTGCACATCTCTGCGCGGCATTCGTGTAATTCACGTATCTGCACTGAACAACTAGAGCACTAACACGCGCTCTCACAATACCTACATCACTCATCGGATTCTCTTTGATTAGATAGCACCACATGTTATTGGCATCCCATTTATCAACATCTTCATTGTACTTTAGGGTGTCACTGGAATTTAATGGCAAAGACGTCCTTGAATATGTCTGACCTTACTATGTAACTTTTTTTGCTCATTTCCCTTACGACTAATTCATGTTTTTCGTATTCACTCATTTGGGTTAGTACTTGGTACCATGATTTCCCTAAGCTCTCTTTCAAAAACCTGGTACAGATCCCTTCTCAGGAACACACTCTACATGTAACCCTTGTGTGATTGTTGGGATTACACTAGTGTGCCTATATTGCAGTATGTTGGCCATTATGTTAATGTATGTTGCTTACGCTCTCTCTCATAATATTTTCCAGCCCCCGGTTCACATTTATGTAGCCTTTGTTCTAATTAATGCATTCTGTTATTCTGACAGGCTCCTCTGTTTTCAAGGTTTTCACCTTAGTAAGGCAACAGATCTCATGTATCCCCGTTTGTTCAAAGGCAAGAAAACTTGAATACATGTTGCATCATTTTGAATAGATGGATTACCAATGGATTTAGTTTGGAGTGCCAGCATGATCTCATCTTTTCCGATTCTATTGTGTTAGTTTCACGAGCACACCAGTGGAAACCTGTTATCCTTTGGTTGGAATGGCTGGCTTGTGACATTTGTCTCCAAGGTTATTGTGAAGAATACTGACAACAATAGCCACACCTGTCCCACTACTCAATGTTTTATATAGTGACATAAGAAAAAGCTCCTGTTTGTTAGGGCACTTGTGTTTGTATAACAATCATATGCTGTCACAGGCTGTCATTAAACTATTGCCCCACACAACATTGTTGCATTGTCCTTAAAAGAAATCCTTATTTTCGCTCAGCAAGCAAGGGCCCCATATCTGGGCATACCACCTCTCACTTAGGAAGACAAACTGCAACCAAAAATGTAATGGGTAAAAGGTTATGAATGAATCCTAACTACCAGCATTGCTCTTGGCAAGCTTCCACACCATCGATTTTAGACCATCTGCCTCAGTACAGAAGGAGACAAGTGAGATGGAAATTAGTTTTGGTACTGCTATATAGAGACCTAATCCACACCTCACTGATGATGGTCAATCGGACAGACACCTGTCTGGGGTGCTTGACGTCTTATGCAGAGGGATGTAACCTAGCAGTTAGAGCTGAACCCCCTCCTTTGGGGTGGAAGCAAGTCTCATTTGCATATGCTTGTTCCACTTCTGTAATGGCTTAGCACGATGAAAAACAATAGCCTGGAGGGTTGCCAAGTGCAATGCCCATGGTTTCAACTAATTATAACGCTTCTAGCAGAGGTAATTTAATTTTACTTTAAGTCTCCCCGATGTGGGTCCCTGGCCTGATGCACATAGAGACCAAAGCCTGCATTGAAATTGAAAAAAGACCCTAAAAAGTATTTGAGGTGCTTGCAGCCTTGTGCAGAAGGGATGTTACCTAGCAATTCAGGCTAGAATGTTTCTTTTGGAGGGGGACCAAGTCCAATTTGCATTGCAGGCTGGAAAACGATGTTCTGGAGGGTAGTCAAAACAATGCTCATGGTTATGATTATTTAAACCAAAAATGTGTTGGGTGGAAGTTTTGAATTAATCTGAACCACTGACACTGCTCTTGGCAACCTTCCACATCATCGTTTTAGACCATCTGCCCCAATGCAGAAGGGGACATCCCAAATGCAAATCAGTTTTGGTACTTACAACTAGAGACTAGCAGGGTAATTCATGGAAATTCGCACAAAAGTGTCGCACGCGGCTGGCGCACAGCGTGCCCGTGTGAATGTCTGCGCCAGCCGCGTGCGATAAAATCAATTTCCGCGCACAGCGTATTCATGGATTCTCACCTCCAAAAGCAGACGTGGCGCAGATTGGCGCAGCGACCCTGCAGCAGCGCCAGTTACGCCCCCAAGAACGCCCTCGCGCAAGGAAAAGCCAGCAAGATCGCAAAACCATCGCAAAGGGTTGCGCCAACCCTGTACCAGTTTACCGGACTGGCAAACAGCAAACGCAAAGCGGGGAACGCGTATTACGGGTTTCGGGAACACGCTTGCGCGAGAAGTTTCACACGCGATCTGGCCTGGGGGAGCGTGTGCGTGTATTTCAGGGGTGTGCGAGAAGTCTCACATGCGATCGGGCCTGGGGGAGCGTGTGCGTGTATTTCAGGGGTGCGTGAGAAGTTTTACACGCGAATGGCCTGGGTGCGTGTATTTCAGGGGTGCGTGAGAAGTTCCACACGCGAATGGCCTGGGCGCGTGTATTTCAGGGGTGCGCGAGAAGTTCTACACGCGATCGTGCTGGGCGCGTGTATTTCGGGGGTGCGCGAGAAGTTCCACACGTGATCTGGCCTGGGGGAGCGTGTGCGTGTATTTCAGGGGTGCGCGAGAAGTCTCACTCGCGATCGGGCCTGGGGGAGCGTGTGCGTGTATTTCAGGGGTGCGCGAGAAGTTTTACACGCGAATGGCCTGGGTGCGTGTTTTTCAGGGGTGCGTGAGAAGTTCCACACGCGATTGGCCTGGGCGCGTGTATTCCAGGGGTGCACGAGAAGTTCTACACGCGATCATGCTGGGCGCGTGTATTTCGGGGGTGCGCGTGAAGTTCAACACGCGATCTGGCCTGGGGGAGCGTGTGCGTGTATTTCAGGGGTGCGCGAGAAGTCTCACACGCGATCGGGCCTGGGGGAGCGTGTGCGTTTATTTCAGGGGTGCGTGGGAAGTTTCACACGCGATTGGGCTGGGCGCGGGTATTTCAGGGGTGCGCGGGAAGTTTCACATGCGATTGGGCTGCGTGCGGGTATTTCAGGGGTGCGCGAGAAGTTCCACACGCGATCGGGCCTGGGGGAGCGTGTGCGTGTATTTCAGGGGTGCGTGAGAAGTTTCACACGCGATTGGGCTGGGTACGTGTATTTCAGGGGTGCGCGGGAAGTTCAACACGCGATTGGGCTGGGTGCAGGTATTTCAGGGGTGCGCAGGAAGTTTCACACGCGATTGGGCTGGGTACGTGTATTTCAGGGGTGCGCAGGAAGTTTTACACGCGATTGGGCTGGGTGTGGGTATTTCAGGGGTGCGCGAGAAGTGTCACACGCGATTGGGCTGGGCGCGGGTATTTCAGGGGTGCGCGAGAAGTTCCACACGTGATCGGGCCTGGGGGAACGTGTCCGTGTATTTCAGGGGTGCGTGAGAAGTTTCACACGCGATTGGGCTGGGTACGTGTATTTCAGGGGTACGCAAGAAGTTCCACACGCGATCGTGCTGGGCGCTTGTATTTCGGAGGTGCGCATGAAATTCCACATGCGATCTGGCCTGGGGGAGCGTGTGCGTGTATTTCAGGGGTGCGCGAGAAGTCTCAAACGCGATCGGGCCTGGGGGAGCATGTGCGTGTATTTCAGTGTGCGCGGGAAGTTACACACGCGATTGGGCTGCGTGCGGGTATTTCAGGGGTGCGCAAGAAGTTCCACATGCGATCGGGCCTGGGGGAGCATGTGCGTGTATTTCAGGGGTGCGTGAGAAGTTTCACACGCGATTGGGCTGGGTACGTGTATTTCAAGGGTGCGCGAGAAGTTCCACACGCGATCGGGCCTGGGGGAGCGTGTGCATGTATTTCAGGGGTGCGTGAGAAGTTTCACACGCGATTGGGCTGGGTACGTGTATTTCAGGGGTGCGCGGGAAGTTCAACACGCGATTGGGCTGGGTGCAGGTATTTCAGGGTTGCGCAGGAAGTTTCACACGCGATTGGGCTGTGTGCGGGTATTTCAGGGGTGCGCGAGAAGTGGCACACGTGATTGGGCTGGGCGCGGGTATTTCAGGGGTGCGCGAGAAGTTCCACATGCGATCGGGCCTGGGGGAGCGTGTGCGTGTATTTCAGTGTGCGCAGGAAGTTTCACACGCGATTGGGCTGGGCGCGGGTATTTCAGGGGTACGCGGGAAGTTTCACACGCGATTGGGCTGCGTGCAGGTATTTCAGGGTGCGCGAGAAGTTCCACACGCGATCGGGCCTGGGGGAGCGTGTGCGTGTATTTCAGGGGTGCGTGAGAAGTTTCACACGCGATTGGGCTGGGTACGTGTATTTCAGGGGTGCGTGAGAAGTTCCACACGCGATCGGGCCTGGGGGAGCGTGTGCGTGTATTTCAGGGGTGCGTGAGAAGTTTCACACGCGATTGGGCTGCGTGCGGGTATTTCAGGGGTGCGCGAGAAGTTCCACATGCGATCGGGCCTGGGGGAGCGTGTGCGTGTATTTCAGGGGTGCGTGAGAAGTTTCACACGCGATTGGGCTGGGTACCTGTATTTCAGGGGTACGCGAGAAGTTCCACACGCGATCGGGCCTGGGGGAGCGTGTGCGTGTATTTCAGGGGTGCGTGAGAAGTTTCACACGCGATTGGGCTGGGTACGTGTATTTCAGGGGTGCGCGGGAAGTTCAACACGCGATTGGGCTGGGTGCAGGTATTTCAGGGGTGCGCAGGAAGTTCCACACGCGATTGGCCTGGGCGCGTGTATTCCAGGGGTGCACGAGAAGTTCTACACGCGATCATGCTGGGCGCGTGTATTTCGGGGGTGCGCGTGAAGTTCAACACGCGATCTGGCCTGGGGGAGCGTGTGCGTGTATTTCAGGGGTGCGCGAGAAGTCTCACACGCGATCGGGCCTGGGGGAGCGTGTGCGTTTATTTCAGGGGTGCGTGGGAAGTTTCACACGCGATTGGGCTGGGCGCGGGTATTTCAGGGGTGCGCGGGAAGTTTCACATGCGATTGGGCTGCGTGCGGGTATTTCAGGGGTGCGCGAGAAGTTCCACACGCGATCGGGCCTGGGGGAGCGTGTGCGTGTATTTCAGGGGTGCGTGAGAAGTTTCACACGCGATTGGGCTGGGTACGTGTATTTCAGGGGTGCGCGGGAAGTTCAACACGCGATTGGGCTGGGTGCAGGTATTTCAGGGGTGCGCAGGAAGTTTCACACGCGATTGGGCTGGGTACCTGTATTTCAGGGGTGCGCAGGAAGTTTTACACGCGATTGGGCTGGGTGTGGGTATTTCAGGGGTGCGCGAGAAGTGTCACACGCGATTGGGCTGGGCGCGGGTATTTCAGGGGTGCGCGAGAAGTTCCACACGTGATCGGGCCTGGGGGAACGTGTCCGTGTATTTCAGGGGTGCGTGAGAAGTTTCACACGCGATTGGGCTGGGTACGTGTATTTCAGGGGTACGCAAGAAGTTCCACACGCGATCGTGCTGGGCGCTTGTATTTCGGAGGTGCGCATGAAATTCCACATGCGATCTGGCCTGGGGGAGCGTGTGCGTGTATTTCAGGGGTGCGCGAGAAGTCTCAAACGCGATCGGGCCTGGGGGAGCATGTGCGTGTATTTCAGTGTGCGCGGGAAGTTACACACGCGATTGGGCTGCGTGCGGGTATTTCAGGGGTGCGCAAGAAGTTCCACACGCGATCGGGCCTGGGGGAGCATGTGCGTGTATTTCAGGGGTGCGTGAGAAGTTTCACACGCGATTGGGCTGGGTACGTGTATTTCAAGGGTGCGCGAGAAGTTCCACACGCGATCGGGCCTGGGGGAGCGTGTGCATGTATTTCAGGGGTGCATGAGAAGTTTCACACGCGATTGGGCTGGGTACGTGTATTTCAGGGGTGCGCGGGAAGTTCAACACGCGATTGGGCTGGGTGCAGGTATTTCAGGGTTGCGCAGGAAGTTTCACACGCGATTGGGCTGTGTGCGGGTATTTCAGGGGTGCGCGAGAAGTGGCACACGTGATTGGGCTGGGCGCGGGTATTTCAGGGGTGCGCGAGAAGTTCCACATGCGATCGGGCCTGGGGGAGCGTGTGCGTGTATTTCAGTGTGCGCAGGAAGTTTCACACGCGATTGGGCTGGGCGCGGGTATTTCAGGGGTACGCGGGAAGTTTCACACGCGATTGGGCTGCGTGCAGGTATTTCAGGGTGCGCGAGAAGTTCCACACGCGATCGGGCCTGGGGGAGCGTGTGCGTGTATTTCAGGGGTGCGTGAGAAGTTTCACACGCGATTGGGCTGGGTACGTGTATTTCAGGGGTGCGTGAGAAGTTCCACACGCGATCGGGCCTGGGGGAGCGTGTGCGTGTATTTCAGGGGTGCGTGAGAAGTTTCACACGCGATTGGGCTGCGTGCGGGTATTTCAGGGGTGCGCGAGAAGTTCCACATGCGATCGGGCCTGGGGGAGCGTGTGCGTGTATTTCAGGGGTGCGTGAGAAGTTTCACACGCGATTGGGCTGGGTACCTGTATTTCAGGGGTACGCGAGAAGTTCCACACGCGATCGGGCCTGGGGGAGCGTGTGCGTGTATTTCAGGGGTGCGTGAGAAGTTTCACACGCGATTGGGCTGGGTACGTGTATTTCAGGGGTGCGCGGGAAGTTCAACACGCGATTGGGCTGGGTGCAGGTATTTCAGGGGTGCGCAGGAAGTTTCACACGCGATTGGGCTGGGTGCGGGTATTTCAGGGGTGCGCGAGAAGTGGCACACGCGATTGGGCTGGGCACGGGTATTTCAGGGGTGCGTGAGAAGTTTCACACGCGATGGGGCTGGGTACGTGTATTTCAGGGGTGCGCGAGAAGTTCCACACGCGATCGTGCTGGGCGCGTGTATTTCGGAGGTGCGCGTGAATTTCCACATGCGATCTGGCCTGGGGGAGCGTGTGCGTGTATTTCAGGGGTGCGCGAGAAGTCTCACACGCCATCGGGCCTGGGGGAGCGTGTGGGTGTATTTCAGTGTGCGCGGGAAGTTTCACACGCCATTGGGCTGGGCGCGGGTATTTCAGGGGTGCGTGGGAAGTTTCACACCCGATTGGGCTGCGTGCGTGTATTTCAGGGGTGTGCGAGAAGTTCCACACGCGATCGGGCCTGGGGGAGCGTGTGCGTGTATTTCAGGGTGCGTGAGAAGTTTCACACGCGATTGGGCTGGGTACGTGTATTTCAGGGGTGCGCGAGAAGTTCCACACGCGATCGGGCCTGGGGGAGCGTGTGCGTGTATTTCAGGGGTGCGTGAGAAGTTTCACACGCGATTGGGCTGGGTACGTGTATTTCAGGGGTGCGTGGGAAGTTCAACATGCGATTGGGCTGGGTGCGGGTATTTCAGGGGTGCGCGGGAAGTTTCACACGCGATTGGGCTGGGTACGTGTATTTCAGGGGTGCGCAGGAAGTTTTACACGCAATTGGGCTGGATGCGGGTATTTCAGGGGTGCGCGAGAAGTGTCACACGCGATTTGGCTGGGCACGGGTATTTCAGGGGTGCGCGGGCAGTTTCACACGCGATTGGGCTGCGTGCGGGTATTTCAGGGGTGCGCGAGAAGTTCCACACGTGATCGGTCCTGGGGAGCGTGTGCGTGTATTTCAGGGGTGCGCGGGAAGTTTTACACGCGATTGGGCTGGGTACGTGTATTCCAGGGGTGCGCGGGAAGTTTAACACGCTCCCCTACAACACGTATTCATGGAATCGAACGTGGCCAATCCGGAAACACGTACGCCAGCAGGAAGTAGGCGTACGTCCACCCGCACAGCATAAAAGTGCACGCAAACAACAAACAAGCTCATACGCCAGGATGAACATACCGTTCCTAGCAGCAGTGGGCGTGGGATTCCGCAGGAGGAGGATAGCCAGGGCCAGAATTTTTACACCCAGAACCAGCCTTTTTGGGATGCCTGATGACCATGTTTATGGGAGGTACAGATTTCCACCTCACATAATACTCGACCTGGTCAGTGAGTGGGAGGATGACCTCACATCAACCACCCTGTGCTCCCAAGCACTCAGCCCCCTGGAGAAGGTCCTCAATGTACTGCACTTCTTGGCCACTGGATCATTTCAGCGGACAAGTGCCATAGTGGGGGGGGTGTCACAGGCCACGCAGTCACGCTGCCTACACCAGGTCTTGGCCATCATCACTGCACGCCCATCAGTCCGCAGGCACATATACCTGCCCAGAACACCTGCAGAAAGGCAGGCTGTCGCCCAGGATTTCTACAGGATGGCACAATTCCCCAAAGTGCTAGGTGCCATTGATTGCACCCATGTGGCTCTACGTCCCCCCAGGGCAACTGAGCACATCTATCGAAACCGCAAGCACTGGCATTCCATCAACGTCCAGGTAGTATGTGATGCCAAGGGAATCATCACCTCAGTATACGCCAACTATCCAGGCTCCACCCATGACAGTTTCATCTACAGAATGTCTACCCTAAATCGGGACATAGAAGCTGGGCGGCATGGCGATAAATGGCTGCTCGGTGAGTATAAATGCCACTGCGCATGCATGCATGTCAGATCCTGAGTAATGTCACAACCCCACTAATGATACCCATCACCACCTCCCCAGGGGACAGTGCCTACCCTCTCAGCACCCACATGATGACGCCAATTCGGAACCCCACCACGCCACCCCAGGTAAGATACAACATCGCCCACATTGCAACCCGGGGCATCGTGGAGCGCACATTCGGAGTGCTCAAGTCACGCTTCTGCTCCCTTGACCGTTCTGGCGGGCAGCTGTTATACGCTCCCCCAGGAGTGTGCAGGATCATAGTGGCAGCATGTGTCCTGCACAACGTTGCAACACGCCGGGGCCTGGCCGTGGACATGGTGGTGCCCCCACATCCCCAACCACATGCATGCCCGCTGCGCATGGGAGGGGAAAGGGCACGGGGTGAGGCAGCCCGTACGCAGCTCGTGGCTAATTACTTCACATAAAATCACACCTCTGTGGAGTGCAAACAGCCCTGGCACATACCAGCTGACAATCAATGATGATTGTAACTGACAATTATGATGTGTCAATGGACAGTCAACTGTCACAACCATACCAGCCTGAGATTGTACATCTGGAAGTGTTCCATTGTGCGCTTCCCTACCTACACAAACACCACCAATGCTGTGTTCAAAAGACACACTTCTATGCTGCTAAAATCATTACCCCCTTGCAAGATACAACATGACAACAGTGCCATGTCACCCAACCCCTCCCCAGCACCGCCACCTAACACACCATGGCATGAAATGCCATGTGAGAGCAAACAAAGTCATCCCCCAAATATGACACGTGTCACAAAGTACAGTGTCCCTAATGGAAACTGGCCACACACAATATGCCCACATAAATGTAGAAATAACAACACACATGACCAAATACTTACCACAATACAATCGGCATAGCATAAACATGACAGTACTAAGGTAAAGGATACGTAGTCTTACAACATGAGAATGCCAGCACATCCACCACCTCCAACTGTACAGTGTTGTTGCCACGCACATCTGGAAGTCCACTGCTCACAACATGAGCTCCATCTCCAAAGTGGACGGCCTTGTGAAGACATGAGGAATGAACCTGCAAATTAGGAGGGAGACATGGATGCACAAGCACACATCAATACACCATGCAGTGCACAATACAACAACAATATGCACTAGGAATGTATACACAGCATTGACTACAGACTGCCCCCACATGTCCTGGGAGTCCAACTTCACTGTGTGAGTCACTGTCACTTGGGCACACCCTTTGCAAGCCCATGGAAACGGGAAGCAGGAGGGGTGTGTGTCTCACGAACCCAAGCATCTAACCCAAACTCAGGACAAGCCTGCATGTGCCCAGCCGGAATACAGTGGATGCCCACGGGAGCCACAGAAGGCAACACACTGCAACAAAAAATCAATGTGTGGGCCAGGGGGGTGGGGGAGGCCACCCAGGAGGTCCGAGGACAGGGTGCCCACCAACAGCCACCTGTGTGAATGTTGGAAAAAAAAACACCTCCATGGGCTCATGGCCTGCACGGCTACTAAATTGTGGGAGATTCACTGCTGGATTCACTCTCCTCAACCTCTGCTGCTGCTGCCACAGGAGGTGGTGGTGCTATGGGAGGCAGCCCACGCAAAGCCCTAGTTTGGTCCTCCACGGCAGCAAGCATGCAGGTGTGGAAGGCCTCGTTCTGGAGGGATATGGTGCGGAGATCCCCATGCAACACCCGACGTGTTGCCCGGACCTCCGCCCGAGTTGCCCGGGCCTCCGCCCGAGTTGCCTGCATCCCTGCTGTGAGCGTACGGGTGACGCGCTCCAGCAGCTGTTCCGTCCTGGTGACAGTGGAAGCCTCAAGGTCCACAAGAGTCTGCCTGAGGTGCCGGACCTCTCCCCTCAGGGCTTCCCTCTGTCCCTGGGCATCTAGAGAAATTGATTCCCTCAGATTGTCCAGGGCCGCCTGTCTGTCCCTGTTGGACGCCAACATGTCCTCCCTGACTGATTGGCAAATGGAGTCTGTTGCCTGCTGTAGTAGCTCCATCTGCCTTTCTGGGGGGACAATGGAAGTGGCCACCCTCTCCATGGCTTGAGCAATCATTTCTGATGATGCTGCCTGTTGGTTGGCCATACCTTATATGGATTGCTCCCATGCGGTATTGCCTGGTGGCGGACGGCCACCGCGTTGGCGGGCACCACACCTGTCTGGGGCAAGGCGAACTGCGCCTTGCTGTGTCGGCACTGCCTGAGGATGCAGGACTGCATTTCCCCTCTGATCTGCTGGCCCAGGAACAGGATCAGATGTTGCGGAGTGTGGCCCTGCATTGGTAACCACCACAGGCGCACCTACCAACACTGACATCCCCATAGTGGGCTCTACCCCTGGTGCAGGTGGGTCGGACAGAACAGTATCCCTTCCATGAACACATACCTGCGAATCCACATAGGTCTCATCCGAATCAACACCTGAAAAGAGTTCTGGGGAGGTGCAGCCAGGGACACCCCTGGACAGTATGGCCTGCAGCAAGAGAGGGTTCTCCCCCACCACCAAACCACGTCCCCCACTGGTGCCTGGTCGTGCTTCAGATCCTTCCTGGGCCTGCACCATCTCCTCTCCCTCAACAGCATCAAGTGCGTCATCCTCTGCAAAAACATGAAAGACAAAAAATGGAAACAGGCATTAGCACCATGGCACGCTATTAGGCCAGACAAGCTATCGTACCAGTACTTGATTTACACATGTCCCACATGACTATAACCCTCCCATGCATGCACTGTCCATGAGTTGGAAGGGGAGGAAAATGTCAGACACTGATGATACCAAGATGCACATACACATTAGCTGCATGCTGGCTAGCAGTGTCATCACACATTGGCCTGGGAGTGGCATGTCCAATACACATACATGACACTTGCCATCACACAGATGGCATGTACCATAGGCATGTCATATATGTGACAATAGGGCAGAGTGATGCGCAGTAGAACCGGGTGAATTTCTACAATCAGCCTGAATGTACACAGCCAAATACGGAACAATGTTGTTGCAAGATGCCACTTCAAGGGCAACTGGCGCGATGTAGTGCAAAATGCCTACTGTGGGCAGAAGGGATACTGTAATACCCAAATCCCGGGGCACCGAATGCATTGGATGAAGCACATGGGTGGGCCAAAACACTCAGGCACACACACCCTGACCTGGCACTCAACCAGAACCCCTCCCACAAACAACATACACATGGATCACACACATATGCATGTGCACTCACCGGACAATGCCTCGTAATCTGGCAGTTCTCCCACACCTTGAATCTGCTCCTCTGTGACGTAGGTCCCAGCAACATGCTCATGTAGAGTGAGTTCAATGTCCTCTTGTGGAGACCCACCTCCAGTCACCAGAGTTGCGGCATGACTTGAGGCCAGCTTTTTCTTTGCCCTACACTTAAGGTCGTTCCAGCGCTTGTAGCACTCAACAGCTGTGCGCCTCACAAACCCAAGGGCACTTATGCTGTCCGCGATTGACTGCCAGTGTGCCTGACGTCGAGCAGGTGTGATTCTACACCCTGAAGTGACCAACATTTCGGCGTCATGTTCGGACACATACTGCACAAGTGCATCCAGTTCGGCATCATTGAAGCTAGGCTTCCTTGGCGTGCCGGACCATGTAGCTGTGTCGGGGTCACCAGCCTGTACTGGACGAGCACTCTTCCTTTTTCTTTTTGTGGGTGCTGGGGATCCGGAGTGCCCTACGCCGCTCTGGACACTACAGGCAGGAGCACCGGTGGACTGTGTAGTAGTAGTGTGCGATGGCACACTGACCACATGACTTTCTGCAGGCATTAGCTGAAGTGTGATGATGGCAGGGGGAACCTCAGTCTGCTGTACCGGGACCAACACTGTCCTGGCTGGGAGAGTCAGAGCTGGGGTGGACGGAGCTGCAGCTGCCCCTGCAGCCTCCCCACCCCGCCTACTCGGGGCAGCAGATGACATGGCTGCCCCTGTACCACATGGCCTGGTGACACTGGCTTGCGCCGCCACCCATGGCCTAGACTTGGCGACCTGGAAGTCAGCCTGGGAGTCACCCTGTGCTAGGTCAGGTGCCACAACCGGCCGGTCCAACAAGGGCTAAGCAGGGATGGTGTCAGCCACGTTTCCCTCAACCATGGGGGGGGATGTGTGTCCCTGACTGGTCCTCCACACGTGGGGGGCTAGGGGTAGTCTGCAAATCCTGGCCACGTCCCCTACCGCGCCCACCACGCCCGCCTCTTGAGGCTCGGCCACCTTTGCCACCCTTACCACTTGCTCGCCTCCCAGCCATGGCACTGATGGAGTTGTGCGTGTGGGAGTTGCAGTAGACAATTGTCCTGGGCAATTGGGGGTCAAAGGGGTAGGGTACTAGATGGAATTCGTACCCACGTGCTCTAGCAAGGCTGTATGGAACCCCTGGGGAAAGATGACGGGTCACGCAACGCACAGGCACCCCTAAAACAGAAAATGACGTGCATGCGACCCCTCGTAGACCACGTGCGTGGGAAAAGGAACCCGCACTATGCTGTGGCACCCAGAAACACAAAAATGAACGTATGCGTGTCACACGCAGCCTACAATGACCTCTGAAGGGGTACGCTACACACGGGGCTAGCACAGTTGGTAAATACGTGCGCGACTCACCGTCTGCCTGGGAAAAGAGCGTTAAAAATACGCACGTGTGCGCGTTGGCAACACCCCAGCCAAAAGAAGATTTGTACACTGTCTGAGGAGACAGGACAAAAGGAGAAGTCAATGCTGTTTGAGGAAACAGGTCGAAGAGAAAATCAGAAAAATACTGACAGAGGTAACAGGGAGTACGAACTAGAAACGCTGTGAAGTAAATCACGTGTGAACTGACAAGAAGTACAGATTTCACCCACTCGCTCTCCACGAGAAGCACGTACAAGGAAATGACGTACTACACGTACCTTTTAAACCGCACCACAAGTCCAACGTCACTTCCGCGTATACGCACTGAGGCCCTATCCTCCAATTACGCGGGCTGACACTCGGACGTGCAGTTTTTGGTCTTGTAATATTCCCCCGGGTACAGGGAAACGCCCACGCGTGTCACGTCACAGACGCACCTGCGCTGTCAGGGCCTTTGGTCCAATGGAATCGCATACACAGGCCAATCACGTGTGGAACTTCTCGCCCACCCCTGAAATACACGCGCCCAGGCCAATCGCGTGTGAAACTTCTCGCGCACCTCTGAAATACACGCACACGCTCCCCCAGGCCCGATCGCGTGTGGAACTTCTCGCGCACCTCTGAAATACACGCGCCCAGGCCAATCGCGTGTGGAACTTCTCGCGCACCCCTGAAATACACACGCCCAGGCCAATCGCGTGTGAAACTTCTCGCGCACCTCTGAAAAACACGCACACGCTCCCCCAGGCCCGATCGCGTGTGGAACTTCTCGCGCACCCCTGAAATACACGCACCCAGCCCAATCGCGTGTAAAACTTCGCGTGCACCCCTGAAAAACACGCACACGCTCCCCCAGGCCCGATTGCGTGTGGGACTTCTCGCGCACCTCTGAAATACACACACACGCTCCCCCAGGCCCGATCGCGTGTGGAACTTCTCGCGCACCCCTGAAATACACGCACCCAGGCCATTTGCGTGTAAAACTTCGTGCGCACACCTGAAATACACGCACCCAGGCCATTTGCATGTAAAACTTCTCGCGCACCCCTGAAATACACGCGCCCAGGCCAATCGCGTGTAAAACTTTGCGCGCACCCCTGAAATACACGCACACACTCCCCCAGGCCCGATTGCGTGTGGGACTTCTCACGCACTTCTGAAATACACGCACACGCTCCCCCAGGCCCGATCGCGTGTGGAACTTCTCGCGCACCTCTGAAATACACGCGCCCAGGCCAATCGCGTGTGGAACTTCTCGCGCACCCCTGAAATACACGCGCCCAGGCCAATCGCGTGTGAAACTTCTCGCGCACCTCTGAAATACACGCACACGTTCCCCAGGCCCGATCGCGTGTGAAACTTCTCGCGCACCCCTGAAATACACGTACCGAGCCCAATCCGTGTGAAACTTCTCACGCACACCTGAAATACACACACACGCTCCCCCAGGCCCGATCGCGTGTGGAACTTCTCGCGCCTGTAGAACTTTGGCGCACATTTTTTTCCTGCGCAGGGACGCTACCGCCTGCTTTCGTGTGGCGGACATGTATGGGCCTGTGCGCGTCTTTGGCCGTGCGCTGTTTTTCCCTATTCGATTCCATGAATACGTGTTGTAGGCGAGCGTGTGGGCGTTCCGCGCACTTGCCTCCTGTACTTCCCCCGTGACGCCCACATTTTCATGTTCCCCATTCTGCGTGTAACGCCCCGTGTTACGCCTACTTTTGTTATGTGCGCCGCGCTATGTGCGAATTCGCTGTGGCCTTATCGCACAGCGTTCGATGACCTGTGCACCAGCGTGCACCAGCGTGCGCCAGCGTGCGCCGCGCACTTTTTCAGCGCACATCCAATATTTTTCTCGCGCACGGACTTCCATGAATCGATGTGCGCTGGTTTCCCTGCGATTTTCGCACTTGCACTGCGATTTTCGCTCTTTCACTGCGAATCGCACGTTTTCGCACGCTTGCGCCGAAATTTTCGGCGCACATTAATTCCATGAATCGGCCTTTTAATCCACAACTCACTGATGATGGTCAATCGGCCAGATACTTGTCTGGGGATGCTTGCCGTCTCGTGCACAAGGGATGTGACCAAGCAGTTTGGGCCAGATTGCCCCTTTTGGGGTGGGACCAATCCTGATTTGCATATGGTCTTTACTCTTTTGTAATGGCTTAGCTGGCAAGCATGGATGAACAATGCCAGAGGTTAAGATTGATTTTAAACCTTCCAGCCATAATCACTTTAGTTTTGCTTAGTCACCCTGAGTGGTACAGGTATGCACAGAGATGGGTCCTGTGCAAACTACTCCTCACTGTTGAAGCCCAACAAGGCTGAAACATGTTTTGGGATGCTTGTGGTCTCACACAGAAGGGATGTGACCAAGCAGTTCGGGCTGAACTGACCCTTTCAGGGTGGGACACACCTAATTTGCATATATTCTTACCCCTTTTGTAAACGCTTGGCAGGTGACGAACGATGGTCTGGAGGATTGCCAAGAACAAAGCCAGAGGTTAAGATTCATTCCAAACCTTCCAGCCATCACCTCTTTTGTTTGCTATGATTATTTAAAAACATTACAGCTATTATCCTTCAATTGCGCTTAAAGCGTCTACAAAGTCTACCTTTTTTCCCTGCCCTGTGTTTTCAAACAATTGTCCAATTCCTGGTCATCTCCCACCCAAATAGTGGCAACTCACTACTCACAGGATTCCAGATTCCACGTTGGCCCCTCTGAATTCCACTCAGCACACTGATCACACCTCATCACAGGACGAAAGATGACATCAGTTCCACCTGGAAGGATCAGCAATGTATACACCTTCAAGCACACATAATGTTTAAGTCTTCCTTCATCTACAAAGGGGTCACAACCAAAGCACTACTCTTCTTAATTGAAAATCTCATCAGTGTAGCAGGAAAGTACACCACCAGAAGCCACACCTCTCAAGGATGAACAAAAGGAATTGGAAGAGCAAATATGAGAGGATAATAATATTTGTGATTCCCTAGCTGAAATAATATGCTACTTGTGTGAGAACTGCACAGTCATCACCTTAAGCAACAAACATTAAAATAATGGGCAATTTACTGCAATATAGGCACACTAGGATCATCCCGACAATCACACATGAGTTACATGTAGAGTTTGTTCCTGAGTAGGGACCTCATAACGGGTTTGCCAGTATCCCGGCGTTATTACTGCCGGGATACTGGCAAATGGAAATACCATTACTGGCACTTGTCTCCCGGTAATACCGACAGTTTACAAGTGCTGGTATTCATGGTAAGTCCCCATTTTGCTGCAATTACCAGCAACGGTATTACTGTGCCAGTCATACAGGTCAGATTTACCACCAGCTCTGTCACACCTAATGGCAATGTTGTAGTTGGCGAATCGGGTAAAAGTGCTGCTAAATGCCATTACCATCACTTTTAACATGTAGTGGTCAACTCTCAATGCAGGCCAAGATCTTGATGATCACATGAGAATCTTTGCCGGGAGAAGGTATTGTTGATACAAGGATATGCCTGTTTGAAGGTGTGGAGAATAAACATTGTCAGTCAAAATAAGGATTCATACCGTGTCCGCCAACATTATAATGAAGCCCAATGTCTGTGGTTACGATTACTTCATAACTTTCCACCCGTCACATTTAATGGTTGCAGATAGAGTTGGTGCAGGAGCAGAAGCTGGTCCCATTCTTCTTGGCCAATCTTGGTGATGTGTACTTTGAACAAGAGGTCACACTCAAGAGTAAAGCTAAGAGGATTGTAGTATCGGTCCATTGAGCTTCATGACACTCAGCCTGATCTGGACTTGGGCATGGTACATGATGTTTCCTCTGTGAATTAATTTGGTCTGTGAAGGGTTGAGCATTAGTTAGATGATTGCCATTCAGACTCTGATGAGGTACAGGCAGTGCTTGAATCAATGGATTTTGTTGGTGCAATTGATCCGTAGGCAATGCTGTATGTCATCTGCATATTAATGTATCTTGAAGCAAATGTTGGCGAGGAATCTTCCCAGACCTTCTATATAGAAGCTGGAGATGACAGTGGATATACGCTTTGTGGAATAGGTGACTTGGTGCTGTTAGGATCTGTTGGGGCCACTGGGTCAAATTGGTATCTGTGGTGAGCTATTAAGTGAACAACTGCATGTTTGCTGCTTCAAAGATTAGGCAAATGGAAAAGATGGTGAGGGGGGCTTCATGAGCAACAGTATCATAGACAGCAGAAAACTTGAAAAGGAAGCAGGGTCGTTTTGTCCAGGATAGCTTGAGTTATGGCAGTTTCTGTGCTGCTTTGTGGGTGGAAAACAGATTTGGAGCCCTTTAGGAAATTGTGTGGAGTGATCCTTTTCTTCAACCGGATGATGACGTTGTACGCAATCAGTGTGACAAGAAAGGGTAGATAAGTAATGTGCCAATAGATGACCAGTTCATCTTGGTCAAGTGTGCATTGCTTCAGCACAGGGAGGGTCTGTCCCATTTTCAATGCAGCTGGGAAGGTGCCTTGTGGGAAGCATAAATTCATGGCATTGAGAAGTTGTGTGAGTGCTTCACCTTTGATGACCTTCACATTGGAGATGGAGAGCATGTCATCTTTGTAGTTAATAGGTTTATGGGCTGTGATAGTGCTGGTCAGGTTGTCCAGATTTCTGTCCATCTTAATATGTTGCAGGTTGGTATGGGTAGAATGTCTGTGATGTATTTGCAGCTGTCAATATTTTGACTTATCTATCCTGTATGTGATGTGCTGTTGATGGAGCTGCATTTGTCAGTGGTGTGTATTACACGTTCTAAAAGTGGTTTGATGCATCACTCAATGGCTTGGACAATTGCTCTGCTGTTCTTGGATACTTTCAGGATGAATGCTGTATAGTAGGTTTCCCTTGGCTGTGTTGATGAGTGTCCTGCATGATGATCAGAAGGTTCATAAATTGATGTGGTCTTCTAGTTGGTGGTACTTTCTCCAAAACCTTTCTTTTCTGTGGATGGCAGTATTGGTGTTGATTAGTTCATGTGTGTGATAATGTGTGGAAGGCTTATGCTTGTTGAGTAGAAGCCTCAGCGGTGAATGGCTGTTAGTGGTCTCAGTTAGGGTGTAGTTGAGTGCCCTAATCCAGTTATTGACATTTTCCAATGGGTCAGACTTGGAGGTCGAGGTGATGAGTTTTCCTTTTAGTGGTTCATGGGAAAGTACTTTAAAGGGCAGTGAAGAGTATTGACTGGTGTGGGTTGGCCCTTATGGTGTAAAGGTGTTTCAGGAAGAGGACTGGTATTCCTTCACAGTCAATTCAGTTGGGGGAGACATGGAGAAATACAATGCCTAGACAGATGGTGAATATCAAGTCATGTGTTGCCTTTGACATGGATAGATTCTGTAAAAAAAAGAGGTGATGGCTGGAAGGTTTGTAATTTATCCTAATCTCTGCCATTGATCTGGGCAACCCAACAGACCATGGTTCTTCTGCCTGCCAAGCCATTACAGAAGGGGAAAGACCATATGCAAATAAGTCTTATTGCCACCCCAAGAGGAGCAGTGCAGCCCAGACTGCCAGGCCACATCCCTTCTGCATGAGACCACAAGCATCCCCAGACAGGTTTTGGCCACATTGGGCACCATCAGTGAGGCCCATCTGGCTCGGGACCCATGTCTGGGCCTACCCGTCCCACTAGGGGTGACTTATGCAAAACAAAAGAGGTGATGGCTGAAAGGTTTGGATTTAATCCTAACCTCTCTCATTGCTCTGGGCAACCCCCCAGACCATCTTTCTTCAGCCTGCCAAGTCATTATAGAAGGTGAAAGATCATGTGCAAATAAGTCTTAGTCCCACCCCTCAGTCCAGCCTGAACTGCTAGGTCACATCCCTTCTGCATGAGACCACACGCATCCCCAGACATGTTTCCGCCTCATTGTGTGGCGTCAAGGCCGAAACATGTCTGGCGTTGCTTGTGTTTCCAGGCAGAGGGGACCTGGCCTGGCATTTTGGGGTGGGCTGCTATCATTGGTGGCAGTACCTGACTGATTTGCATATGACTGGACCTCTTTGCAATGAAGCAGACAGGTAAAAACATGGTCTAGTAGAAGGTTTCCCAGAGCAGTGCCAGTGGTTCAAATGTATTCAAAACCTTCCACACATCACTTTTTATGTGGATAGATTCTGTGACATGTTGCTTGATGTTCACGGTATTGAGTAGTGGTTCTCTTTATTGGCTTGGATCCCGGGCAGGTTGAGTTCTCAGAGGAACATGTTAGATGAGATGTTGGAGGCTGTTGTTGTCATGAGGTCTTTGATGTTGTTAAGAAAGGCCTTGTTGGTCTGTAGTGGTGGTACAACAGGTGCTATATGGAGGTGCTGTATGGATGTCTGAACATCGGTGGGGGGAGGCTGAAAATAAGGACATATATGAATGCAGGTGTGCTGTGCTCCTGGAGGGAGCATGTCCATGAGGTCTTGTGAATAGAAAGGTACAATCCCACAGTCCTCCCTGTGTGGCCCTTGTGGTGAATGCTATAATCTATAGGAATAAAGACATCCAGGATGTGTGTGGAGGTGGAAGTGTCTCCTTGATAAAGAGCATCTCTTCGGTCTAAGTACTGATGATGTCAGCAGCATCTACTACATATTGGTGCTCATTACGAGTATGGTGGTGTGCTACCATACTTTTCCCACTCCACCATACTACGAGTATGGACCTGGAGTGGGGGATTTACATCCAGCATCATGCTGGGGGTAAATCCTCCCACTTTCTGCTGGAAATCTGCAAAATAAGCAGAATTACTGCAGTGGTAATTCCGCCTTTGGTAATTCCACCAGAAATGCCCTATTGAGTCCAATGGACTAACTCTGTCCCCATCACTTGTAATTCGGATGGTAATTCAGTGTTTACTTCTGGGAACTTCCCAACCGGTAATGAGCCACATGATGAGCATGCCACCGCATTTATGTTTTGGAGGTGAAGTATAAGTGGTGATGAGAGGAATGTGGATAAGGTTCTCTGGATTTAATGTTTGTGTGAGAGAAGTGTGAACATAGAGTTTCCCTGTGTGGGTGAGGGTGGGCAAGAGAAGAGAACACAGTTTGTATGTACATACTGCTGACTTACTTGGGAGGTACAGACATGTTCAGATCCTTTCCAGTTCCTAACAGCACCTTCCAGAAATGACCCTTTCATGTGTCTGCCTCTTTCTTTTGCTGCTTGGACTGGAGACACTCAGTGTTCTGAGAATTAATAAGGGAATGAAAGGTGCAGTGTAGGAAGGGAACAGAAAGGGGTTGGGTCCAGATAACAATGATTAGAAACGACAAACAGATATCAGGAGCAGAGATCACGTCATTTACATCCACTTACTTCACAACAAATAAGGTAGAACTTTTCTTTAGAAAACAAGTCAACATACCTTTCTTCAATTAACAGAATGTTTAATTTGTTAATTTTTGTAGTTACAGCATACATAATGCATTCATTAAAACACATCAAAGATACATTAATTAAATCAATTATTCCAGTCATTGGAAACATGACAGAGATATAAATATATCTTTTATGTGTGTCTCATTTCTTTCAGCTAATGTTTCATAGCGACCACTGTTTGATAGAGGAAATAGTATTTCATGTTTTTACATTTTAACAATCGACTGCAAAGCCAACAAAATCACTTTAGTGCCAAATGTGTGCTGACCAGGAAAGCAGCAATAACTATTCATTAATCATATCTACCTCGAAAATACCATGTTTATTAAATGTATTTATTTATTTATTTTCCTTAATTAAGAACAATTTTTAGCTAAAGAAAAACAGAGCCAATGCTTTGTATTACATCAAAGTGATCAATAGAAAGTCAATTTCTAATTATCAGAAGAAGACAACTAAAAGAAAGCACATATGTGCATTCCTAACATGGAGAGTAAAGGTTCCAGGAATTTAGTCATGGCGATCATGTGACCTGGTTTGTTCCCTGCTATCAGCAATGACCACCAAATTTCTTGCTCTTCACTCTGAAGTTCCGAAAATAAATGTCTGAAATGTTTGGTCCGACTCTCCTCTAAAGCTGAACAGGAGTTGATCAAATGCTTTATTGATTGTACTGCCAAAGGGTCTTTACAAAAACGACATTTATTGGAGACAGATTGCCCACGAATTGCTTGAATATCAGTCGTGGTGTAAAGGTTGAAGCGAATACTGAGAAATTGGTCTCTCAGTTTTTGGTCCGGTGATTGGTTTAGGTATCCACAGACTACGTTGAGCTTCCTTGGTTCTCGTGGAATATGGGCAGTCAGTTTATATTTTGCTGCAGAATCGAGAGTGTAGATCCAATCTAGCTTGCGCAACTTGTGATTAATCAACATAGGTTTGGTGAGGAGAACGTTGATTGAGCATCCAGTCTCTTCCAGCAGGGCACATGTTTTCTTTCTCCAGTTCTGCAACACAAGGGTGTCGGAAGCGATGATCTCCTTGTACAGCATTTCGAGAATTTCTGGACAATCAGGTAGAAAACATTTCCGCAGAAAGGCAAGGTTCTTCCAGTCGACAATTGATTTTAATGAAGATAAGCCTAGGTCACGGCGTATTATTTGAACTGGTATTGCTAACAAGAGACTCAACACCTTTTTCCAAAAAAGGCCTTAAAGTTGTGGCCAGACGGTAGATGGAATATTAGACATGGCTTTAGATCCATAGGTAATGGTTGGAACGGCCATAGATTTGTAAAAGAAGAGCACTGGGAGGATGGAAAATCACCCATATTCATGGCGTATGGCGCGTGCTTGGCTGGCCAGAGCTTTAGTTTTAGCTCTTAAATGGGACACCATGGGAGCTTCTCTATTGTGTCGCTAAGCCAGATTCCCAGGTACTTGAAGGTGGTTACTTGTTCGATGGGCCGACCCTCAAGCGACCAGTTGTACGTGTGTCTTCCTTTGTTTGAATTTCCTAGACTTCGAATTTTTGTTTTAGATTTGTTAATCTCTAAGTCATTAGTTTGAATAAAGTTTGCTAGACCTTTCAATTGCTGCTGAAGTCCTATGGGCGTCTGGTCTATTAGTACTATGTCATCGGCGTAGAGTATGCGTGGTAACAAAACTCTGCCGACAGTCGGTGGAAA